>NC_138906.1:104868857-105507357 GCF_965231255.1 Vanellus vanellus
AGGAGAAGGACCTGGGGGTGCTGACTGATGCGAAGCTCAACATGAGCCAGCAATGTGCGATTGCAGCCCAGAAGGCCAACCGTATCCTGGGTTGCATGAGAAGTGTGGCCAGCAGGTCAAGGGAGGTGATTCTTCCCTTCTAGTCTGCCCTGGTGAGACCCCACCTGGAGTACTGCATCCAGCTCTGGAGTCCCCAACATAAGAAGGTCCAGAGGAGGGCCATGAAGATGATCAGAGGGCTGGAGCACCTCTGCTACGAGGAGAGGCTGAGAGAGATGGGGTTGTTCAGCCTGGAGACTAGAAAGCTCCAGGGAGACCTTATAGTTGCCTTCCAGTACCTAAAGGGGGCCTACAGGAGAGCTGGAGAAGGACTTTTTACTAGGGCATGTAGTGATAGAATGAGCAGAATGGCTTTAAACTGGAAGAGAGTGGATTTAGATTAGATATTAGGAAGAAATTTTTCACTCTGAGGGCGGTGAGGTACTGGAACTGGTTGCACAAAGAAGTTGTGAAAGCTCCATCCCCGGAGGTGTTTAAATCCAGGCTGAATAAGGCTTTGAGCAACCTCATCTAGTGGGAGGTGTCCCTGCCTATGGTAGGGGGGTTGGAGCTAGGTGATCTTCAAGGTCCCTTCCAACCTAAACCATTCTATGATTCTTTGATTCTATGATGCTATGATGTGTAAGTCATCATTGCAGATAAATATAACACATTACCAAACACAAATTGTTATTATTTTCTGCACCATAGTAGAAAAAATGTATGCATAGCAACCTATTTGCTCTCTAGAGCTCTAGCTCTATTAATAATCTTGTTATTTCTCACCCAAACTGATAAAAGTTGAATAATCCATAGTCCTCTCATATTAACCTTATTTAACTTTTATTACTTCCTATGGTCTGCAAAGATGATTAGGCAAATATTTTCCTCAGAAAATTGCTCTTAGGCTAATGGATAGTTATATAGTCTGGTACATTTTGCAAAAAAAAAGACATAATTTTACAGTATGCCTATATTTATGGGCTACACAGGAAATACTACCTTGTACAATATAGCAAATTTTATTTGTCTATGACATGCTACAGTTGTGAAAATACAGTCTCATATATTCAAGTCCCTAGAAATCATATCTCATTCATAGAACGAATATTTGGAAATTTCGTATGAAATAAATACATGTAATACTTAACTGAATACACCAGAGTTATCTTCTCTGTCACCATTGCACAGGGTTTGTATGATGTTCTTCCAAAGTTGTTCAGTCAGCTCCATATCATTAATACAAGTTAATTACTGGCTCCATCTTATGGTTAAAGTGTTGATGAGTTTGTGAATAAAAATGCCAATTATTTATCTCAGGGTGTCAAGAGCATCCACAGCCCTGCCTGCCCCTACCCACCCCCCCCCGGGTTCACCCCACCCTGCCCATGGCCCAGGACCCCATGTCAGCCCCCCGGGGCCATCAGCCCCTGCCCCAGCAACACCACAGCATATCCTGTCTCCAGATCCCCACAGCCCTGTCCTGCCCGGCCATGGACCCCCAGAGCCAGGCCCACCCAAAGGCTCACGTCGCGGCCCAGCCTCAGCCTGTCCTCATCCCCATGGCCCTGCCTGGCCATGACTGAGCACTGAAGCTGCCATCATTGCCTGCCTCAGGCACACAGGAGGGGTCTGTGCCTAGCAGGTGACACGAAGCAGATTTCCCTAAGGCCTTCCACACTGCAGTGCCATTACTGAAAGTTTCTTGCCCGAGGGCCTTGGAGAAGAAGCACTTTCCTTCATGGGAGGAAGACTCCTTTGCACATTCCCCAGGGCATAGCTTCAGCAGTGGCCTGGCAGCAGAAGGCCTTCAGCTGCACCCTCATGTATTTGAGCATGTCTGGCATGCCAGACCTGAGGCAAACTCACAACTGAAGAAACCCTTCACACTAACGTAGACACACCTGCAGTGAAGTGTATGGTGCGCCCAAACGCGTCAAGGAGGAGCTGTAAGGAATAGCTGCTCTCTGCCATTCCCACCACCTATCAGTGGTGGCAATCTCAGCCTTCACACTGTTTCATGTCTTTACTCACTGAACCACTTCAGAAGATGGCTTAGTCTCGGGCCAAAACCTACCCCAAATTGAACAAAACAGAGGCGGCTAAACCTGTCCAGGCTAAGGTCTGGTAGGAGGAGTATGAGCAGAAATTTCTACTGAATCCTTTAAGGCTGTGACGGTCTCCCACAGCATCCTCATGGCTAAACTGAGGAAGTGTGGACTGGATGACCGGATAATTAGGTGGACTGCGAACTGGCTGAAGGAGAGAAGCCAGAGAGTCGTAGTCAATGGGGCAGAGTCCAGTTGGAGGCCGGTAACCAGCGGAGTGCCTCAAGGGTCGGTACTGGGGCCCATATTATTCAATATATTCATTAATGATTTAGATGAGGGAATTGAGTGTACTATCAGCAAGTTTGCTGATGACACTAAGCTAGGAGGAGTGGCTGACACGCCAGAGGGCTGTGCTGCCATCCAGAGAGACTTGGACAGGCTGGAGATTTGGGCAGGGAATAACTTAATGAAATACAACAAGGGAAAGTGTAGGGTCCTACATCTGGGCAGAAACAACCCCAGGTTCCAGTATAGGATGGGGAGCTACCTGTTAGAGAGCAGTGTAGAGGAAAGGGACCTGGGGGTCCTGGTGGACAGCAGGATGACCATGAGCCAGCACTGTGCCCTTGTGGCCAAGAAGGCCAATGGCATCCTGGGCTGTATTAGAAGGGGGGTGGTTAGCAGATCGAGAGAGGTCCTCCTTCCCCTCTACTCTGCCCTGGTGAGACCGCATCTGGAATATTGTGTCCAGTTCTGGGCCCCTCAGTTCAAGAAGGACAGAGAGCTGCTGGAGAGAGTCCAGCGTAGGGCAACTAAGATGATTAAGGGAGTGGAGCATCTCCCTTATGAGGAAAGACTGAGGGAGCTGGGTCTCTTTAGTTTGGAGAAGAGGAGACTGAGGGGTGATCTTATTAGCGTTTATAAATATATAAAGGGGGAATGTCATGAGGATGGAGCCAGGCTCTTCTCAGTGGCGACCAGTGATAGGACAAGGGGTAATGGATTCAAGCTGGAACACAAGAGGTTCCACTTAAATTTGAGAAGAAACTTCTTCTCAGTGAGGGTGACAGAGCACTGGAACAGGCTGCCCAGGGAGGTTGTGGAGTCTCCTTCTCTGGAGACATTCAAAACTCGCCTGGACACCTTCCTGTGCAACCTCGTCTAGGTGTTCCTGCTCCGACAGGGGGATTGGACTAGATGATCTTTTGAGGTCCCTTCCAATCCCTACCATACTGTGATACTGTGATACTGTGATACTGTGACTTTGGCATGTTAATTAAAATGATGGGCTCAAGGATACTCACCTGATGAATGTTTTATGTCAATTGTTCATGGTCTTAGCACAAGACATTGCACAAGTTTCTCTTAGAGCCCTTTTTTTATACTCTCTGTGTGACAACTTACTCTCCAGCCAACAAAAATCCTAAGTATTCATGATCGTAACACGGCATTCTTTCATCTTTAAGGTTATTAGTTGTACCCCAGTGCTAGTGAGAGAGCTAGCAGCCCTCTCATGTCATCCGCCTAAAGGAAAAGGTCCAATTTAAAGGAAAAGGTAAACAAAATGACATCTTGAAATACGTCTCACCCCAGCATTGTTTAGTACTGCTCTAATATTTATTTTTCTTTATTACCAGGTTATCTCTTTAGTTGTCTTCTCTGATTTTAGAGCTACTACAATTAGGGTTATGAGTAGGATACAGCCTTTAAGACTTCTTTCTTGAAGTATGTCCATCCTTCCTGGAGTCCTGTATCCATAAGGGCATCCTCCCAAGGGATTCTGTCTAGCAGTCTTCTGAACAGATTAAAATTTGCCCTCCGGAAGTCTAAGGTGGCAGTTTTGGTAATCCTTCTAAGGTGGCAGTTTTGGTAACCCTTATGTAGATTGAGGAACTGGGCAAGATACTCCTCCAAGTCATTATTTCAGGCTTCAGCTGAATGTAGAGTATTTTGAATACTCTCTGGCTATCTGACTCTCTGGGAAGACATTGAGCCAGTAAATCTCTCAGCTGAAATTCTTTTGAGCAATAGCTCAAAGGAATGTAATGACTTTCCAAAAGAGTAATCTTGAGCTGTTGCCCATAAGGACAAATTTGGCATTACATAGCAGCTGACTAGGGGTAACAGTGCTTTGTAATATATCATTGTGTGTTTCGGGATGAAACAACAGGCAAAGTTTCTATGGCTCAACTACCAAGGCTTATTTCTTCTAAATAAGACTAAAACTCTGTAGAGTCATTCATCATATTAAAAGGTAAATACTGAGATAACAAATAAAAGGTCTAATTAACAATCTTGTTTCCACTTTTCACATCTGCCTTTGTACAGCATGGAGGCAGAGGTGCCTTGTACACAGCAAATGAAAGTGGGCAGCTGGACTTGGTGAAAAAACAGAAAAGGAGTGAGAAAAAATCAAGCATATACTTTTTCCAGAGTATAGCTACTGACAGGGGTCAGGAAAGGGAGAAAAAATTTTGAGCAGAGGGAAAATGGGAAAAGGACAGAACAAAAAATATTTTTTGCCTAGAGTTTAATTACTAGAAACAATACATGCTAGTAAACGGTAACTACTTGATCCTCCCATCTACAGCACACTTAAATCATCATCTGCCATTACTTCTAAGCCACCATGAAAGTTTCACATTGTCTCCAGCATACTCTGTTTACCTAAGAAGGAGATTAATTTGCCACCTTTATAAATTGTTTGGCGTGTATGTGCATTCACCAAGACTATGCCTCTTAACTCATAACCCTCACATTAAAAACCATGTATTGTTTTAAATAAAATACCGTGCCATGTTGAAATAAACTGTATATTTCTTAAGAGAACTCCATGAAAATAACATGCTTTTTTGCTCTATCACACATTTATTTAAATGCCAGAAATCTGACCTCTACCCTCGTTCTAATCTCATTTTTAGTTTTCTGTTTAGCACTCCTCAAAGTATTTGCTTCCAAAACATATTTTTAGTCACCTTCTCTGACTCTGTCACTTAGCTGCTGAGCTCATAAATGTAAACAGTTAGCCTAGCAAACCAGTATATAACTTTGCATTTACCGAAAACATAAAATGAGGTGCTGAAGTATGAAATATGTACTGCTAATCCTTTCCATTATTTCTTACCCCAACTTTCTTAGCCTTGCTGGCACTGATTTAGGAAGAGTTTGGGAGACCGTGGGTCTTTTCCTCTGAAAGGATGCGTTAAGGACTGTGGAAACCTGCTTCTGGGCTTCAGGAGCACTACTCCAATAAAAATAACAAAATGTATTAGCCACATTGTTTAGGATGTGCTATGAGCTAAACTTGTGCAGAAAAAAAAATAAAGGCACCTAAATATTTTCAAGGCATGCCAAAAATCACAGGAGTAGGGAAGTACTGGCCTGCACCAGGTAACTGTGAGAGATCGGTCACTAACAGAAGTCCTTGACAGCTGCTGCATTAAAAGCTGCCATTCCAGCACCTAGTGCATGGGATTGCCCAGGACTTCAATAACAGTCTGTACTGCCAGAGCTCTGTCACCAGGACCCTGGCAAGAAGGCAGCGAGACACATCTCATGGGTCTCTTAGAGGACAGCAACACTGTGTCTCAGCTAAAACAAATAAGGAATGATGTCAGAGGAGATGTCATGTCCAAGGACATCCAGGTCCTGGTCCCTTGCAGTAGTTACACCACCATTTTCTTGCCATTTTTCTCTTACTGAAAGCAATGTGAATGATAGAATGGTGTGGGTTAGAAAGGACCTTTGAAGGTCTTCTAGTCCAACCCTCTTGCAGAGACATCTTCGACTAGATCAGGTTGCTCAGAGCCCCGTCCAGCCTGACCTTGAATGTTTCCAGGGATGGAGCATCTACAACTACAGAGTACTATCTTTAACATCAATAAAAGCAGACTTTGACAAACAATAAGCAGCTAAGATACAAAACAATGACAAAAGAAGAAACTCTGAAGAAAGCTATACCAAAATAAGCTTTCAGAATGAAGCGCATACCTGCTTTCAGTAATTTAACCAAAGCAGTCTTGCAACTGCAGTCACAGAGCTCTTAGAGGCAGAACCTTGTAACACAATTAACTTCACTAACAACCTCGTTAGAAGCAGTGAGGATTAAGCCTGACCAAGTACAGCAAACAGACGCACAGAGCTACATAATGCTTTAGACACCTACTGCAGTCCAACTGTTCCCGGTTTAATGGAACAGAATGTCTCAGAGCTCCTAATGAGATGATAATGCTTGCAAAATGAGATGTTCCGGTGACATCTGTTTGATGTTTCTGTGGAAACTTTATTTGACTTAGGCTGGTCACTTACATTTGGATAAACTGATAGTTTCTCTCTAACACAGTGTTAGAGCTGGTAACCACTTCAGTAGGATTTAGCGATAGATGCAATCAAATGTGGCTGGTTTACTCCTAATACTATCTTAATACAGTATAAACATATCAAACATGTAAATGACTAGTTCTGTAGAACTGATTTGGATTTTTTTTAATAAAAAAATGATTCTTACAAGGAAAGCAAAGTAAGCAGAAAGTACAAAGTAAAACCTGAAGCAATACTAAGATAAAATACAGAAAACAGGGAGGAGAGAAAAAATGCCCTCCGCTTTCTGCAGCTAGACCAAAAAGTCTGATTAATATGTGTTAACTGCCTCTCTAAAAGGCTATTGTCTACTTCAATAACTGAATTACCGATGGTAATATGCAAGGGTTTTGGATTTGTTTTTTTTGAACAATTACTTTACCTGTTTTTTAGAATTTACTACACTACATTCAGTGTGTATTAAATGAAGTCACAGAATGTTTATGCATCATCTAGATACTTCTGGATATATCATTATTCCACAAATCCATGGCCTATAACAAATGAGATCATCCTTTTCCATTTTTTTTTTTCAGCAATAGGAAGTCAAGGGAGTTTCCACGATGAATTTAAGCCCCCAATTTTGTATTGTTCAAGAAATAGCAAATGGGGTCAAGTCTTATACTGACAGACATTGCAGCTTTCCTGATATAAAGATCAGATTTCATTACATTAAAAGCTTATCAGGAGATTTTCCTCTTCCTTAGAGCACACTTCATTTTCTGTCTTCAGGAGAATGCTGTTCTGTAGCATGGAGAGAGACTGCAGAAGCAGCAATTTGAACTCTTATTTTGCAGTGGAAGAGGGAGTCAGATCCAATTTCCGCTGAAATAACTGGAAAGACTCACTAATTTCCTGAGAAACTTGATCAGATTAAAAAAAAAAAAAAAAAAAAAAAGTGACAGATCATAACAGAACTATGGCTGGTAGGAAAGTTTACTGACCTGCTAAATCATACAGTGATCCATCGCAAAAAATTGCATATTGGAGAACTTTCCAACTGCCTAGTGATAGTTGGTATCCCCAGTATCCCACCTATTTCTTCCAATGTCTTTTACTGTTACGTATTCATGGTTTTATCTTTTGCCTTCCATCAGTAAAGTCCAGATGATTAATTTAACAATAACTATGATTTTGCTCAGGTGAAGTACATTAGAAGTTACAATACAACTAGAATGATAATAGAATAGACTTTGGTTGACAGGAACAGTTTTCATTGTTTCTTCTAATGAAAACAAGGGATGCACTTGACTTAGTCATCTACATATATATGCAGAAGCAATAGATCTGTTTCACCCTTATTTGCACTTCGCTAATTTACCCTCTTGCCTTTTAGAATGATGTGTAATTCAGTTCTTGGCTTTAGAAATATAGTCTTAAAAATATTATCCCTCTTCTTTTGCTCTTACGTGCACTAATTTTTGGAAGGATAAAAGTAATTTAAAAGCAGTGTATTTTTCAGTAGCAGTGGGGTTTTTTTACAGATTAGAAAAGCAGGACATGAACAGGCATTCAGTGCTATGAGCTTTAATTTGATTAATGCACACTTTTTTAGAAATCTGAGTCACCAAACAAATAATACATTTCGTTTGCATCTTTTTAGCCAGGCAGAATTAAATACAACAAATATCATACATACATAAGAAGGAAAGGATTACAATTACAAGTTTAAAGTCAAATTTTAAAACCAAAAAAAAATGTGCACAGCATAGTTCCTTCTATAATAATTATTTCCATTTTATCAGCCATGAAGCAGCCATTTTATTACCATGTTGATTTGCACTGATGGAAGTGATTTCACTTAAAATCATATGAAAATCAGTATTTCACAATGAAAAGTGGGAAAGGTCTCTGAATAGTATATTTAAGAGTGGACAAATACTGTAAGATTCAGATTAGAAGTAGGAAAGTCCATTTACTTCCATTTCTACTCAACTAAACCATTGATAATAGTGCTGTCATATAAAAAGAGGAACAAATTCTTGCCTTTAAGTATTAATGAAAACTACTGAATAAATAATTTAAATAAAAGCTTGTATTTCATTTGACATTATAGAAAGCTTTTGGATGTGGCAAAATTAGCAAAATACCAAAAATATTTTAATGAGGTTTCTGTGATTGCAAAATATCCTAAACATCCACATATTATTTCACCAATAGCAAAATGGTCATGAGCCCTTCATCTGGACAATATTTTCTCTCTGTATTCATGGTATAGTTCTGCATTACTTTTAGCTTCAGAGTTGCATGGGGTCATAGTATAAGCATTCTTTCCAAACAAGTTTCACACATGAACATCAGCTGTAATACTGCAGGTGAAAATTAAGTCCATATTTGAACCTACTGGCTGTGTCTCATTTTGTGTCTCATTGGTCTCATTCGACATCAAGCTGAGCAGTGCTATTGACCTGAGGGATGGGATGCCATCCAGAGGGACGTGGACAGGCTCAAGAAGTAGGCCCATGTGAACCTCATGAGGTTCAACAGGGCCAAGTGCAGGGCCCTGCAGCTGGGTCAGGGCAACCCCTGGTATCAATACAGGCTGAGGGATGAAGGGATTGAGAGCAGCCCTGCAGAGAAGGACTTGGGGATATCAGTGGATGAAAAGCTGGACATGAGCCAGCAATGTGTACTTGCAGCCTGGAAAGCCAACAATATCCTGGGGTGCATCAAAAGAAGCGTGACCAGCAGGTCCAGGGAGATGATTCTGTCCCTCTACTCTACTCTTATAAGACCACACCTGGAGTCTCCAGCAAGCTCTGGAGCCCTCAGCACAGGAAAGACATGAACCTGTTGGAGAGGGTCCAGAGAAGGGCCACAAAAATGAGCAGAGGGCTGGAGCACCTCTTCTATAAGGACAGGCTGAGACAGTTGGAGTTGTTCAGCCTGGAGAAGACAAGGCTCTGGGGAGACTTTATTGTGGCCTTCCAGTATTTAAAGGGGGCCTACAGGAAAGATGGGGACAAAGTTTTCAGCAGGGTCTGTTGTGATAGGACAAGGGTTAATGGTTTTAAACTAAAAGAGGGTAGATTTATATTGGATACAAAGAAGACATTTTTATCATGAGGGCAGTGAAATACTGTCACAGGTTGCCCAGAGAGGTGGTAGATCCCTCATCCCTGGAAACATTCAAGGTCAGGTTGGATGGGGCTCTGAGCAACCTGATCTAGTTGAAGATGTCCCTGCTCATTGCAGGGAGGTTGGACTAGGTGACCTTTAAAGGTCCTTTCCAACCCAAATTATTCTATGATTTTCTCCCCAAAATCATGTCAAGTGTTACTGGGTTATTTCCCTGGATGATTAATAGTGATTTATACATAAACGGTGCCTTGCAGTCAGGTGTGTGCAGAACTGGAGGTAACATAAACCTTTTTATTTTAAGATCGTCACAAGAGTTAAAAAGAATATTTAAATCATCCACATGAATGAAAGAACAGCTGATAACACATCTCAGGACAATTCTGTAGAACAAGGGACAACGTAATAGAAATATGATTCTGCAAGATTTATTATAGACATGGAGAGATAAAGACGTAAAAAATAATGACACAAGTCCAGAAGATCCTGCTCTTTCCTTAAATTGACAAATTGCCTACAAACTACTAAGTATTGCCTAGGTAGAGTTTGAAAGGTGGAGCCCTAAATATATTTCATTCACAAACACTAATGGTCTTCAACATTTATTCCCTCTCCTCCTACCTTTCCTTCTCCTCCTCTGATGTTAAAAATAAGGTACCACTTTTCACTTAGTGCATCCGCCCATATTATCAGGATACTCTTGAATCTATAGCAACACATTTTGTCTTTACAGATGTAGAACTGTGGGATTAACTTATTTGAACAGCTAGAACAAGATGAATTTTGCCGAAGGTGGCAGATGGCAGAAGACAGGGAAGAGGGAGAAAAGGTGTTCCCTGTGACTGCTGTGATATTGCAGGATCACAGTTTTCGGGGTTAAAAGTGCAGAAGTGGTTTCCTTGATGCTCAGGATCGTCGTTAGGCTGTTTACTTACGAAGGACAAAACATTCTCTTTGCTACTCTCTTGTAGCACTGATGGTGAGGGGAAAACAAAACAAAACACAAACCCCTGCTCTGGATATACTTTAGTAGGGAGTACCCAGAAGCCTTAATAATAGCAGAGCCCACAGTCACATCAGCCTTCCCACCTTACAACCCCGTAGGAAGCCTTGCATGGCAGGTAGGCAAGCTGGGAAGCAGCCTGTCAGTGGGATGAAATGCTGGCCTGACCACATAGCATGCTCAGCAAAGCCTAACTGCTGACAGCAGGCTAGGGGGACACCCCTCCAAAGTGACAGGATGCCACGATCTGAGAGCTGTACAACTCTTGCAACTGAGCAGAATTCGGGACCAGAAAAATTTTGAAGCTTTTATGCCTAAAACCCCCACAGGACACCCAGAATTAATGAGGTTTATCTACCACCTGACCTATACAAATCTACCCAAAATGTCAACTGCTCTATCAGAAACACCATGGCAGATCATGTGTGTTCAGTACAGCATTAGCTTTTACAAGGTCTCATTTAAGCTGAGCTGAAATGAAAACATTATTGTCAGATCCTCTGTCTTGTAAAGATTTCCAATACAGTTTCACAACAGGTTGGTAAAAATCTTTGATGTTGACTTACGGAGCGAAACACCAGGTGTTTCAAATGTGCCGGCAACCAACAGCTCATAGTTCTCACGAAAACCATAAATTGCTATGCAGAAGTAATGCAGAGTGATTACATTTAGAGTAATTATGGCAAAAAGTAGTTAAGCAATATGAGAAGAGCATACAGCATCTTACTTCTTCCTCTAACAATGGCAATCCATATGCCTGAGATTTCAATCGAATTCCTTAATCACCATAAGACCTTTTCAGGATGTAGCACACTTGTGGAGTTATTCTACATACATCTTCAGATGATCACTTATAGACTGAATAATAGCTCAGTTTTGTGATGTTTTTTCTTCATATCTGCATAGCTCTCATATTGTAAATTACAAAAATAATAAGAAGAATGCTAGTAGGCTAAGGCCAGAAGGGATCACTGCGATCAGCAGGTCTAAATACCCTGTAACATAAGCTGCATTATTTTTCTCATAGCCGTGCTACCACTTAGTCCATATTTTGAGATTTAAATACATAAAATCTTTTGAGGAATACCCAAGTGTGATTTGAAGCAAAACAAACATATCACATTCTTTCATTAAGCATTCTAGGATTACTTACACCCATAGCTTAGTGAAAAGGCTTCCACTTCATTTACAGATTTAACTGTTATAGCTTAATTTCACTGCACTGGATCTTGCAAACTCATCAACTCATTTAAGAGCGTCATAGCATCAGGTATTTCTCTGTCTTTACGGTTACAGAGCTATGTTGTAATTAAGTCACTTCTTAACCATATCCCTCTAAGCTGAATTGCTAACATTTTTCAGCTTGAGTGGTTTGGGGGTTTTTTGTGCAAAAGCCTCCCTGATTGCAGTGGTGCTTCCAGTGACACAAGCTCAGGTACTGCCATGTTCTGAATTTACAATTCCATGGGTTGTGCAAGTCCTTTCAGTTACACAGAGTTGGAGGCTATGTTTAATTAACTGACAAGAATCATCATTTTCTAGTGCAATAATCCGTTCTTAAAGTTTCCCTCTTGTTCTTCATTCCTAAAGGTATGATTTTTCATTTTATTATATTAAAACTACCAGTTTGCTTGTGCTAAATTGTGAAATTCAGTGTAAAGCAATACTGTCATGTCATCACCTCACCTATAGATGTCACATCTACAAGTCATCAGCAAGAATTTTGTATTTTCTTTCAGAATCCTAATATTAAACTTAACCAGGTTGATAAATTCTCTACAGATATTGCTAGAAACATCCATGTAGCTCAGATGATTTATTACTAAATGAGAGATTTTATTTTCTCTTGGCAAAGTTTAATGGAATAACCATGCAATGGAAATGGTACAAACTTTCCAAGGGGAGAATGCTGCACTTAAGGAAATATTTCTATAAAATGAGACCTCAGACTGCATCCAGTAAATGTATCTGGCCAAGATGTATCTACAAATGTCAAGTACAAATTGTTTAAAAACAGCAATGTATGTGTGTGTAAAATTGACAGATTCAACTGCCGATCCTTTTAGCTCCATACTGTAGCATTTACTTTTTTTTTTTTTTTTAAGTACATTTCATTAGGTGTAGGACTGATCATATTCTGATTTCATACTTATATAGCTGGTTTTACTGTATTGAAATAGCCATTACTCTGTGTTAATGCAAATCTACAAAACAATATACTCATTTGATTTCCTTCTACGGTAAGGTCACCCACCTAGTGGATGAAGGGAAGGCAGCGGACACAGTTTTTCTGTATTTTAGTAAGGGTTTTGTTACTGTCCCTTACAGCATCCTTCTGGACAAGTTGTCCAACTGTGGGTTGATCAGGTTCATGATGAGCTGAGTGAGGAACTGGCTGAACGGCAGGGCTCAAAGGGTTGTAGTGATCTGGCTGGCAACCAGTCAGCAGCAGTGTTCCTCAGGGTTCAATTCTAGGGCCAGTCCTGTTTAATATATTTATCAATGATCTGGATGCAGGAGGTGAAAGCACCAGTAGCAGGTTTGCTGATGGTACCAAACTGTGAGGTGCTGTTGAGTCTCCAGAGGGAGAAGAGGCCTTGCAGAGGGATCTAGGTAGATTGGAGCATTGAGCAGAGATTAATCAGATGAAATTTAATGAGTCCAAATGCCTTATTCTGCACCTAGGACAGAGTAACACTTGGCGTAAGTATCAATTGGGAGAGGAGTGGCTGGAGAGCAGCCCTGCAGAAAGGGATCTGGGGTTGCTGGTCGGCAGCAGGCTCAATATGAGCCAGCAGTGTGCCCTGGCAGCCGAGAGGGCAAACCACATCCTGGGGTGCATCAAACACAGTATGACCAGCTGGTCAAAAGAGATGATTATCCCACCGTATTCAGCATTGGTGCGGCCTCGCCCTGAGGACTGCGTGCAATTCTGGGCCCCATAATTTAAGAAGGATGTGAAGGTCCTCGAATACGTCCAGAGGAGCGCCACGAAAGTGGTGGAAGGGCTGGAAGGAATGTCCTATGAGGAGCTGCTAGGGACTCTGGGTTTGTCTAGTTTGGAGAAAAGGAGGCTGAGGAGCAACCTCATTGCTCTCTACAGCTTCCTGAGGAGAGGACGTGGAGAGGGAGGTGCTGAGCTCTTCTCCCTAGGATCTAGTGATAGGACACATGGGAATGGTTCAAAGCTGAGCCAGGGGATGTTTAGAGTGGACATTAGGAAGCATTTCTTCACTAAGACAGTGGTCAAACACTGGAACAGGCTTCCTAGAGAGGTGGCCAAAGCCCCAAGCCTGTCAGTGTTTAAGAGGTGTTTGGGCAATGACCTTAATAACATGCTTTAACTTGGTCAGCCCTCAATTGATCAGGCAGTTGGACTAGATCGTTGTAGGTCCCTTCCAACTGAAATATTCTATTCTATTCTATTCTATTCTATTCTATTCTATTCTATTCTATTCTATTCTATTCTATTCACACCGATCTGACTGCCTTCTTCCAAAAGCGGAGCCACATATAGGCTTTCATATAATAAAACATGTTTGGATTTCACATCCTTGCAGAGCTTTGTTTCTTCTCATATTCAAATATATGGATCTGGCTCTGTTTGTATGTCTCTTAAGCAACACGTAAATCACAGAGATTTAAATTGCACCTGAGTAAGAAATATCAATGAATTCCATCAATTTCAATTGACTTTTACCAGCCTGAATAAAAGGAGGTCCATGCCTCCTGCACTTAAGTACTTGAAAATGAGAATGTTTTTTATATTCAAAAAGGTATATTCGACCTGTAATGACATCTAGCCATCAAACTCTATTGAGTTCTGTGTATACTATTTTCTCTGGAAGTTTTCCTGAGGGCGCTGCTTGTTTTTCAGTATTATGTAAACATTTTGTAGGAAAAGCAGTTTCTAGCTCATATTATAGACATAAGCAGAGATGGTACAGACCTATTGAAAGACTCACTTGAAAATACATGCAAAGTACAGTATATCTTAAAACAATTGCATGTTACTTTACATTCATTATATACTGAAACAAATACAGAATTTTAATTTTCTGGTCTTCAACATTTGTATGTGTCCTGAATACATAACACTAACACAAGCTCTGTAAGCTATAAGCTGTTCTTCTGCTTTTATCCCTTCCCAAAATACCACAAATATCATTAGGTTCAATGTGACACATCGTACTGTGAAGCAACCAGGAAGATAAAAACGTCTAAAATAATTTATTCACAGCATCATCTTATAAAAAGATGGCTCACTTTCCCTACAATGGGGGATTTAAAGTAAAATTTACTTCACTGAAACATTAAACATACAAAGCTTAATGTCTATCTCTTGGAGATAATGACATTATTTTTAAAAATGAAGATATAATAGATTATCAAAATAATAAAGTTAAGGTTTTAAGAAAGAGGTGCACGCATAAAAAGTGAAAGTGAAGACAAAGCTCAAAGGGCAGTAACTTAAAACATGTCATTAAAACGTCTTATCTTGCAAAAAATTAAATTATTTTGAAAATATGGGTGTTTTCAATGTTTAAATTTAGAAAAAGACTTCAGAAGAATTTGTAAATAATCAAAGATCCAATTAACTTCATCATACAAAATAATGAAATAATATTCAGATTGCAGATGGGAACACTCAACTACAAAATTAAAGTTTGCTCCTTATACAGTCATAATAATTTTTTACATATAATTTCATCCGTTTTGGTCATATCTTTGTAATCTACTGTAGCATATAATTTTGTTACCTACCTTAGACATATGAAAAATATTAGGAAAGTCTACATTTTTTGATACAAGATAGAAATTTTAGGCTATTCAGAATGTTTACATTATGACATAGCATAAATGTTCAGTACATACTTCTGACCAAAAGCTGTGCATTTTAATGACTCACTTAGAAGCAGCCATTAAGCGTTAGCTTCACATTCAACTAAAATTATTACCTTCTTCAAAAAGAAGGGATTATTAACTTCTTAAAAGGGGATACAATTCCCTGTGAAGTTAGCAAAGACGAACATATAGGTGAGCAAGTCCCAACATTTTTCAGTGTTTGCACATGATGAACAGTAGGTTGGTTAAGTGCTTTTTGTTTTTTCTTCATTTTGGCTACGGATCCTAATTCTGATTTATGTGTACTAATGCACGGTGTGCATCTGGGTCCACACATATCTTGGAAATGTATTTTGGGCTTTATTAGTTGAAGAACACTGCTGTAATCTTTTGTATCATACCTCAGACACCTACCCACAAGCAGGCAGAGACCACATTGCACAAAGAACCCCGATGGAATGGTTTCTTGACCTCTTTTAAACATTAGTCTTTACAATTTCTAAGTTCCACTGACGCGGTGTTTTAACAAAATTTCTACATCTTTTTAAGGCAAAAGTGGTAAAAAACAGAAAATCTAACATATAAAATGCAAAACTGGCTAGAAACCTGCTGCAATGTCTTAGTACAACCTCAGAAGATGGACAGAAATTCGCTCCTTTCCAGAGCCTGCAAGAAAGGACACCCTCGCATGTTAGCATGAGGTGCTGCAGAGATGTTACCTCGCCACGGGTCTTTTATCCACTGTGCAGAGAAAACCATGACAAGGAAAGAATTCCAACTTTATCCACTAACACACAGTTTTAAGATGGACTGAGCAATTCCTACTACTTGGTCTGATGGGATACACTACTTCTGTCATCAATGTTGAAAGTGCCTTGTTTGAAAGTTGAAGTTTTGGGAAAGTTGAAGTGTTTGAAAGTTGAAGTTTTAAACTTCAGGAAACTCTCATGAAGTAACACAAAGAGGTAACATTTTGGCAGTATTCATACAACAAAATTTCAGGGAGTTTGTAAAAAAATATGTCAGTAGCAGTTTCTGTTGGTGTTCTCCAATTCTCTCAATTTATGAGAAATATAATTTAAGAGATATTTAAGAGGAATTTAAGTATTTGATTAATTACACACACATATCTTGCTCTAGCTCGAGAAGAATTTGAGTAGTCATTCCTTTTGATTGTTTTGTTTTGTACAGAATAATATTTTCAAATTCACACAAGATGGTGGAATTCAGTGGGATTATTTATCTTTCTATGAGTGGAAAATTCAGCCCTAGCCAGAGAAGCCTTTGTTTTTTGTTGTTTTGTGGGTTTTTTTTTACTTCAGTGTACACTGAAATCAACCTTTCTGGTTAGAAAGATGTAAAAAAGCATATTAGACAATTAAGTGAGCTGAAACTTTTGCTTCGCCCTCCACCAGAAACAAGAATCCCTGTCAACAAGTTCAGAACTTGAAAGCAGACATCATTAGTGCCCGTTCCCTAGTTTTCTGCCCAAATTAGCCATTTTTGTGGCACGACAACTTCCTGCCCAACTGTCCAGCTGCTCAGGGGTTAGAAACAGTTCACAGCATACGTTAACACTGCTTTTACATTCACAACCTCCCTGTCGCAGCTGAGTATGTCAAAGTCACGTTAGAGACAGTGATCAACAAAAAAGTGTTTTAGGCAGGAAACTGGGCCTTGGAGCGTCAGCTACTTCTTAAGGTTTCTCTGAAAAGTGAGGTGGAAGTTCTACTGGTACTCACCAGGAACCAGGTGGGGTCTTTCTCACTCATCATTACTGCAGCCCCACCCTCCACCCCTCATCCTTAAAATTTCAAACAAATGTAGCACCATTACTATCAAGCACCTGGGTTTAAAATTAGGTACAATTAAGAAAAAAAGCCTTTTCTAGGTGAAACAATAAATTCAGCATGTTAAATTCATACAATTATATATTTGCATTGTATTTTTTTACTCAAAGTAATAAAATCACAAGCAATGTTTTAAAAGGAAAAAATATAATTTTCAAAGCTGTAGAATCTCCTAATATGTTATAAATTCAGCTGAAGTCTGATAGTGCTTTAATAATTTGAGTGATTAGTGGGTGATGAGGAACCAAAAATTCAAAGGAACTTCAGCACTGTTCAAGGCTCTTTCCTAACCTCAGTCCCAATCCAGAAAATTGTTTCCTGCACAGATAAACCCTTGTTCTCCAGTTGAGATTTTTTTCATATATTTTGTGTTCCTAGAAAAATCATCCGTCTCTTCATATGAAAGAATGGACACAAACACCATGCATGCAACAGCATGTCTTCAATATTGTTTTACTGAACCCAGGAGGACAATACGGACACGTAACCATAGACATTTTCATGTGAACTAATGTTCCATAGTTGATGTCATTCCACTGCTCTGAACTTTTTTTTTTAAAGCAAGTTTGTGGAGAAAAAAAGAATTTGACAGAGCATCTGACCAACACGATTTAGCATTTTCAAAGACCCAGACAAGGGTGCAGGACTCTCTCAGCAAGTTTGCGCATGATATCAAACCCGAGGGAGTGGTGGATACGCTGGAGAGCAGGGCTATCCTTCACAGGGGCCTTGATAAGCCAGAAGAATGGAAGTAACAGCTGTTGAATGCATGAAGATCAACAAAGCCAAAAGCAAAGTCCTGAAATTTGGACTGAGACTCAGTGCAATCCTGTTGGACTAGATGACCTTTAAAGGTCCTTTCCAACCCAAACTATTCTGTGGTTCTCTGACACAAGAGTGCCTGTAAAGCAGAAATTAAATATGAGTTAGCAGCCTACCCTTGCAGCAATAAATTACTGTAATACTGGGCTGTAGTAGCAAGAATCAGCCAACGGGTCAAGGGAAGCAATTAGTCAACTCAGTGCTCATGAGGCCACATCTGGAACACACTATTCAGTTTTGACCACCCCAGTTCACAAGAGGGACGGATGTGCTGGAGGAAGGCCAGTGGAAGACCACTAATCTGGCCAGGGAGCTGGAGCACAACAGATGAGGAGAGACCGAGTGAGGCATTGGTTCATAAGAGAAGGTTGGGGGTGTTAATTGACATCTTAAATTACGTATTAGTTAGAGAGAAGATGCAAGTGTATGGTGAAAGGACAGAAGGCAACGGTCATGAGCTACATCAAGGGAAATGCCACCTGGGGATAAAAAAAAAAAATTCAGTGAGGGTGATTAGGCACTGGCAAAGGTTGCCCCCAAAAATTGCTGAACCACCGTCCTTGGAAATCTTCAAAACTTGCCTAGACAAGGAAGTGATCCAACTCTGAGGATAGCCCTGCCTTGAGAGGATGTCTGGAGGTTCCTTCGACTTAATTTACTCTGTGAGTCTATGGGTTATTAATAAATAAGTTATTAATATGGGTTATTAATAAATAAGCATATCTTACTCCAGCTAATAATAATGTTCTCAAAGGACTGAGTGCCCGTCTGCTATTTCTTTAGTGGTTTACCACTTAAAGACATATTAAGTACTTTTATAAAATTGCTGAAACTACTCATGTTATTTAGGAATTTTCAGAATTGGACCATTTACCTTATATACTTTCTAATATAAAGGCATCCTTTTTTCCAATTCAGAGATACATGAAATCAAGCCCCTCCTACAACTTTTAAGGGAATGTTATTTTTAAACATTGCCCAGAGTTGCTTTATGGAACATAATAATTTAAAACATATGTATATATTGCACGTTTAAAACTATATCTCCATCTCAAGTCTATAAAGTTAACAAAACATATATAGACATGCACATGCAACACGTGAAGAAAAGCTTCCCTCAGATAGACACAAATCCTCATTTTGGTACAACTACATACAGGCCATAAACAAAACCTTATATAGCGTACACAAAAGTTCTGTGTATACAGTAAGGCAGGCATTTGAAGTGGAAAAAAGTCCATCGCTACTCAGTATGTTACATTAAAAAGACAGATAAACAGATAAAATTAGCATTTCCTCTCTAAAGCAATTGCTTTAAGTTGTACATGGGTTGTTTCAACTCCGAATCAGAGCCTGTCTTCACTTTAAAAAGAGAAAAAGCATTGTCAAGACAATCTGAAGAGAGAAAAAAAGTCTTCCTCCCTGAAATCATAATATGACATTTATTATCTGTAAGACAGAAATTTCAGACATCTCTTCACTTCGTTAGAGTAAGATGTCAGAAAGTTACTTGTCCATATCAACATTTCCTTCTTGTATGTTATATTTGAATGTTTACACACTGTACGCTTAGTGAGTAATAATACAGACATATCATCTCCAACATATTTTTCTCAAGCATCTCTTAAAAGTCCAAGAGCTTCATTTGACAAAGCTATCTAAGATGCAAAGGATCAGCCCAGCTTTCTTTCACACCAGTTTCCCAAACTTTTGGTACAAATGCAACTTCAGTACATTAAATAGCAATTTGCTTTATCAAGATAAACCAGGATAAAGCTCATTGTGCTTTATTTTCTCGGTGTTTAGTTCACACAAATGAAGAGCCAACATACAGGACTTTTCAAAGTTCACACGTGTGTACAGTTGGTAGATGGTGGTGTATCTATCCGACTTTTATTTTCCTTAGCGTCATTCAGAGGTGACTCATTACCTATCTGGCACTTGAAGACTTGTTTGTAGGCCTTCCTAAAATTTTCAGAGAGAAATGCGTATATAATCGGGTTCACAGAAGAATTGCTGTAAGCCAGGCAGTGTGCAGTTACTCTGAAGAGAAAGGAGGCTTGAGTCAGTGGGAAAACTCCAAATTCAGCCCAGAGATGAATCACGTGATGCGGCAGCCAGGAGATGCCAAAAACCACTACCACCACCAACACAGTCTGTGCTGTCTGAGACAGGGAAAGGAAAACACAGATGTCTGATGAGCACTTGAAGAATCAGCTTTAAACCTGCTTCAAATCCATCATTTCGGGGATAAAAAGGTATACTGAGAGAGAACACGCTTTGGAATATTTATTACTGATTTTACTCCATCACCTATACGGGCTTTATTTTGCATAGTGAACCACCGCAAGGAGAACCTTAGCCTTGAAAATGCTAAAGTAAAAGGCAAATGTGTAACTTTGCTCAAAGGTAAAGAATGATGTTCCTGATTCCCTACGCCAAAGCCTAGCCTTTTCTGAGGTGGACATAAGATGTATCTTTGGGAAACTTCATCCAGATCTAATGATCTATATTTTAGTACAGTACACATGGATTTCTGACCAAAAATTTCGAGATCTATTACACACGAGGGCAGCTAGTGGAAGAGCTTAGAGCAGTCAGACGAATATTTTGCTCAAGCACCTATAAAAGGAGCAGGGGCTTTTTTGAAAGGTTCTCCTTTAGACAAAAAAATGGGCACAGGGGGAGTCATACAACAACATTCTGGGATACAACTTGGGAAAAAAAGAGAAAAGTAAGGAGCTTGAAATTTCTGGTGATTGCACATCGTCAAAACCAATCCGGAAATTAAAGCTCACCATCAAACCCTGAATTCAGAAAAATGGATCACAAAATATCCTCAGTGGTGCCTCCTGACTCCACTTCCATTATTTATGAGAGGAAGGGCCATCGAGTTCATTAGATCCGTGCAGACAGCTACAGCATCCGTCAGTACAGGCCTTTCAGGTGCTGCAGGTATTCTGACAGGGCACAGCGGAGTTTGACTGTCAATGTTTTCTTTAGCTTTCACTTCCTTCAGAAACAGCAGTTAGTGCTGAGCAGTTGCTCAACTAATTAATATCTACTCCTCCAACAAGTACCTCTTTCAACTAAATCAGTCCCCCAGTAAAAACCTAATATTAATTCCAAAGCATATTATGTTATGGACCATCATAATTACTATATTAACACTTTACAACATAATTTTTCAGGCAACTGAGGCTCTTCTTCACAAGCAAAACTAACCCAGTGGCCACAGAGTGATAAATACTGCAAAGAACATCTAGAATTTTTGCTAGTTTATTGAACTTGGCCTAGACTTCTTGAATTGAGTAATGCTCGGTAATAATTCAGAATGGCCTACCTAATCACAACATGACCTAACTTATAGAAACTCAAAGGAAAAAAAGTTTGATTTCTGTGGCAACAGGCCCAAATAACTTATGACAGACACTGTTGTCGGTTAGCAAAATCTCACAACAGAAAGCAGAAGACGTTATATCTGTAGTAAATACAATTTTTTTAGTCTCAAGGATTCATCTGTTTTCACAAGCCCTTCCTCTACTTAGCCCTATGGAGTTTAAGTGAGTTGCCACTAACAAACAGCCACACAAATATCTTCTCTTTCAGCTCTCATCATGAGAATATGGAAGCATAAATTAAGAGCACTTCATTTTCTGATGCTTTGAATGTGTTAATATTCCAGCTGAAAACAGATTATCTGGATATCACATGCACAGTTACTTCAGAAGAGGCATATTACTTCACTTTGTTCAAAATTCTAAAAAAAAAATTACACCAGGAAAATCACTGACTTTCAATAGAGTCTACAGATGCACCTGAAAGCAGAGGTTGACCATGTGTCTCTTGTAACTATTATACTTAAGGTTTTTCATATCTGCAGAATAAGTAATTTTGCATAAGGGATCCTCACAACATTTATTTTATCCCGTTATTCCTCCTAAGCCTAACTTCCAAGCCTATCTTTCCACAGTCTTCACTGCACCTTGCAACCAAGGAAAACACTAAAGGGCAGCTCTTGTTTACCTAATAGGATCTTGCTTAAGGTTTCTCATTAGCAAATAAAACCCACCTGAAATACATGATGTTAATGTTGATGGTTTATGCCCCAAAAAGCACAAAGAATAGCATTTAGGTGTGTTCATATTTTTCATTAACTTTTTTTTCCACGCATATAGCAAATTAAGATTCTACTACTGCAATTTTCATAAAGGTTTGAATAAAGCTAGAAATGTATCATTAAGCCTGAAATGCATTCTTAACAAATAGTAGAGGGAAAAGAAGAAAGAGACAGTAACCAGAGAGAGACAGCACACCAGCGAAAACAGCGTTGCTTTGAGAAACTTTAGTTAGGAATCAGAAACTTATTTTCTAAGGCAAAAAATTTTGTGCTTCTTTTTTCTCCCTTTGGTTACTGAACCCTGATATGTCCAAGCATTCTTGGGCATATCCGTAAAGCTTTTCCCTGAAGCTACGAAAGCTAGTTGCTAGCCAGATCTAATTTTCACTTGCAATTTTTAAGAGTTAGTGCTTAGAGGAAGTGCACAGATACTTCCAGTTTGAGAATAATTCAGATGAGAGATGGCAATGTACAGAACACCTTTGAAAACTACACTTTTGGCCATGATGACATTAAGTGCAAAAAGTATATATGTTAAGTTTTTTATGGAATAGGGGCTATAATACTTTTAATTCTAGGTTTTAAAATCTATTGACTAGGATATTTTTCAAAAAAACAGAGAATGCATAAATAACACATTACTTATTCCCTGTTGAGCCCATGTATATCTCATTTACATTGCAGACAGTCTGCATGCCCATATGGTAATAGTGATCAGATCAAATGAAGAGCTATAGCCCAAGGGTTTTTTCTGACTCCACGTTCATAAACTGAGAAGTTAGTCAAATGAGTACTGTGGTCAAATCTGCTCAAAAATCAGAACCGTATTATATTAACTGACAAATTCAATATATAAACACATCTTTCAGATATTGTTCTAAATTGCAAAGCTAATGTTCTGCTTTAAAGACCTTTCATGATTCTACTTGCAGTCAGTATATAACGGAAGTCTTGAACATAAGAGAAAAAAAGTTTTGTGGAAAATCACAGAAGTATTGCAGAATCATTGAAATTCTTTTATTGCACTCCTATCAAGGAGTACAATAAACGTCATTTGGAGGTCTTACCATATAACCTAGGAATTCTTCATAAAACATTTAAAAAATCATCTAGTAAAAAAAAAAAAAATCTAAAAAATCTACAAATCTGGGGAAAATGCCTGTGAGGCAAAAAAGAAATAAATTAATATTAGAGAAAGGTTGTTTCTCCATGTCTAAATTTTAGATGCTTCAAAATGCAAAATATGGGGACCTCAGGTAATGGCTCGAGGCACTGCAATGGAAAACTTGGATCAGAGAAGATTCCAATCCTGTTAATTTCAGAGAGACACTGGATACATCATTAATAGTTCTTTTCAATTCCCTCTCTCCACCACATCTTTGGCAACAAGCAATATAATACCAAATTAGCTTAGACATAAAACTAAAATATAAACAAGTAGATATTGGTAATGAAAGCAATCTACCTTTTTCTTGGACGCTTCTGACTTCTTTGACATGTTTCTCAACTTTTTATGCAGATGGTTAAGAACCTGAAAAGATTAATTTGCATCTTGTATTTCACCATTTCCTAAAATTCAAACCCAAATATTTTAAGAGTATGCTCGCCAGTACTGCATGAGTCGCTTCAAACAGTGCTGATCCAATTTACACATTTCAAAAGTGCATAGTATAAGATCCAAAGGAATTCCATAACTGCATCTGTGTGAATCAACAAATATGAAGCACACCCCAGTTGAATTCTTTGATAAAAATTCAGTTGTATTACATAACAAATACATATTACGAATTAACAAGGCAACAAATGGAAACCTATCAGGCACCTAGAATTAGCAATCATTCTTCTTTCATAAAAATGTCAATGCTTGTTAATTTACAATGACCTTTACTGCACGTAACATAAAAAGTGTATGTTTTGAGTCAGAGCTTTTCTGAGTCACGTGCATAATTTGCTTTCTTCAGATGGATGTTTGGTTAATAACATCAGGATGTTGGCACTATTTGATCTTCGAAAGAAGCCTAGGCTTTCAAAAATAATTTATACTAAAATGTATAACACAGGAGGCACGACCTTTATCAACAATTCAATGATACTTATCATGTACCTTTCACAAGTAATTTTTAAAAATACATCTCAAATAGACTCATCATCCAAGAGCAGGATCCAGATTTTAACACAATGACTTACACATAAGGTTTTGGATAATGGATGCATAGAGGCCCATACCCTACTTCATCTGCAGTCATTATTAACTGAATCTAATATACTCCTATGGCCTGATTTGTAGGCACGGGGGGCAGGGAATATGCTCTTCAGCTGAATGTGTTTAACAAGTTGTAAACCATACAGAATTTAAAAAAGGAGATGCTTAATTAAACTCTAGGGTTTCATTAAAATATGGTAAGAGGAATTTTTTTAGGGAGAGTGTCAGAGTGTAGAGCTCAGTTAGATGATCATGATGATGATGATGATAGGTTGCACTTTACATAGCTCTAAGACAAACTGAGAACAATTTAACAGGTTAAAAGGATTTTTTTTAAGGAATATAACACTAAATTTTAGGGCTTATAAGGGGACTTCTTGAGGTGGGGGAAAGAGTATAAATTCAAATTCTCTTATATCACCTGGGGACCTTTCCTCTGTTTTCTTTGGGATGCTCAGCCAATCACTACCAGAATAGACACCAGATAAGATGACCTATAGACTTGATCCTACTCTGGCATTTGAGTCTTAGAAACATACATAATGAATTAAAAGAAATAAGATGGTATGTGTGAATAGCCATAGCTGATCAGTGGATTCCATTTTTTAAGTATCTACTCCTAGCTAGCAGTGAACCACAAGAACAATAAAAACAAAAGTTACTTGCAACCACTTAACATTGGAAACGCAGTTCACTTGTGCTTATCTGTGCACTGACATGTTTGTGCGTGAAAGGCTCAGCCCTGCATGCACCCTCTGTTCTGAAACGCCAGCCAGGCTGCTACCAAGGCTAACCTCAGCTCAGGAAAGGCAGGAGAAAAATAAATGGGTTTTCTCTAAGAAGGTCTCGTTTTGGCTTCAGCCTTTCTTCTTAATTCTTCTTTCTTCTCCAGGATGAAGCAAACCAGAAGGAAAGGACAGAAGAGCCCCTGGGGTCATCTCCAGACCAGGGCGATGACCCTCTGGCTCACACACTCTTTATTCACCTGCTGTCACCGTGTAAAAAGCAGCTGAATTGCTTAGTCCGTGGCTAAAAATGTAAATACAAAAAAGACCATGGGGGAAATGCAGTGAAGTTCACTTCCCATCACTGCTGCTTCACCCTTTCTACCCCCTTCACATAACTTACAACGATGGCCTGTTTCTACCGGAACTTTGCAAATCCCATCACCTGCCACCCAGAGACTGTACTGTACCATGATTTTCCCTCACAGCACATAACCAAAGTCAGATAAACTCCTCCCAGAAATCAGAACTGCAAAAACTTCTTTTAAGGTTACAAATATTTTTTTTCTTTTGTTCTGAAACAAAAAGAAAAGGGGAAACATAACCGCCACTTTAAAAATGGAAGGGAAGACCTGGGGAACTACGGGCCGGACAGTCTCACCTCTGTGCCCAGCAAGATCATGGAGCAGATCCTTCTGGAAACTATGAGAAGGCACATGGAAAACAAGGTGATCGGTGACAGGCAACATGGCTTCACTAAGGGCAAATAGTGTAATCGTGTCTGACAAATTTGGTAGCCTTCTACGAGGGGGTTACAGCGTTGGTGGATAGGGAAGAACAACTGACATCTCCTACCTGGACTTGTGCAAAGCATTGGACACTGTCCCACACGACATCCTTGTCTCTAAACTGGAGAGACATGGATTTGATGGATGGACCACTCGGTGGATAAAGAACTGACTGGACGGTCACGCTGAAAGAGTTGCGGTCAATGGCTCTACGTCCAAGTGGACACCAGTGACGAGTGGCGTTCCTCAAGGGCTGGTATTTGGACCAGTGCTGTTTAACATCTTCCTCAGCAACATGGACAGCAGGATTGAGTGCACCCTCAGAAAGTCTGCCAACATCACCAAGCTATGCGGTACGGTCAAAACGCTGGAGGGGAGGGATGCCATCCAGAGGAACCTGGACAGACTTAAGAGGTGGGTCCATGTGAACCTCATGAAGTTCAAGAGGGCTAAGTGCAAGGTCCTGCACATGGGTCGGGGCAATCCCAAGCACAAATACAGGCTGGGTGGAGAATGGATTGAGCAGCCCTGAGGAGAAGGACTTGGGGATATTGGTTGATGAGAAGCTCAACATGACCTGGCAAAGTGCATTCACAGCCCAGAAAACCAACCTCATCCAGGGCTGCATCAAAAAAGCATGGTCAGGAGGTGGAGGGAGGTGATTCTGACCCTCTACTCCACTCTCGTGAGAGGAGTACTGCATCCAGCTCTGGAGCCCTCAGCACAGGAAAGACTTGGACCTGTTGGAGCGGGTCCAGAGGAGGGCCACAAAAATGATCAGAGGGCTCCTATGAAGACAGGCTGAGAGAGTTGGGGTTGTGCAGCCTGGAGAATAGAAGGCTCCGGGGAGACCTTATACCAGCCTTCCAGTACCTAAATGGGGTCTACAGGAAAGACAGGGAGGGACTCTTTATCAGGGAGTGTAGTGATAGGATAAGGGGTAATGGTTTTAAACTGGAAAATGGTAGATTTAGAATAGTTATTAGGAAGAAATTTTTTCACTGTGAGGGTGGCGAGGCACTGGAACAGGTTGCCCAGAGAAATTGTGGGAGCTCCATCCCTGGAAGTGTTCAAGGCCAGGCTAGATAGGGCTTTGAGCAATCTGGTCTACTGGAAGATGTCCCTGCCTGTGGCAGGGGGGTTGAAACTAGGTGATCTTCAAAAGTCCCTTCCAACCCAAACAATTCTATGATTCTACGATTTTACGAAACTTTTAGCACAAATTTTTTTCATTGGATCTCTCTCCAGTTCAAAGAAAGATGCAGTAGACAAAACTGTTAAATTGGATATTTGGGGGGTGGGGGGTGGCAGGGGGGGTTATTGAAGATTTAGATTATTACCTTCCAATGAATCCGTCTTAATTTCCCCATTTTCAGATTATATACATGTTTCATAAAATAAGCCTCTGCAGTGAAAACATGCTGGCTCTATGTGGCAGTGTAGCAGATTGTATGCAAACCAGCAGCAAGAGAAATAGAATTTTATTATCAACAGCAGTGGAACGGCACTCAGAGACCTACACAGAATGCCGTGGAGGGATATTAGGAGCCATGTTTATGCACAAACACTACAAAGCAAATCAAGACACCTCTCCTCACTGCCCTGCTGAAATGATCTCGTCTCTGGGCCAATGAATAATCAATTGTTCCTCTAACAGCCACTGTCACTTCACCTGAATGCATAATAATTCTACATGTGCCTCTCAATTTGTCTCAGGTTATTTGTCTAAAGAAAGCCTTTCAAAATATCCACTAATACATTTGCACGTGTGTTTTTAACTCATGGAATGAAATACCCACCTCGGTAAAAACTAGGTTAGAACCTGTTCTCATAAGGTGTTACATCTTTTAAAAATTCATCTCTGTGGAAAAATTAACTCTTTAAATGAAACTTCTCTAACTCCAGCTTTCATGTACCTGTTGATCAGAGATCTTATTTGGGTCTCGGGGAAGGAATAGCTTTTCTGTTTTCTGGACATGAGGGTGGGGTGCTGCGGGAAGAAAGTTATGCTGTTGTGAAAGAGGCTGTAAGGAGACTTGTAGGGTCATAAGTATAAGAACTTCCGGTATGGTCCAGACTGTACTACCACAACTACCACCGATGGCATTTGGGAGGCCCTGGATTTTGTCTACAGACTACCTATTTATTCTTTTTTTTCTTTTTTTTTCTCCCCCAGTTGTTTCAGGGACTATATTCAAGGCGGTTTGAGTTCTAGGCTGAGGGACTATGACCAAATGAGCTGAGAAAGTGATTTTTCCAATGAGGGAGAGAGAAAAAAAAATAGCTTAAACGATCTGTGCCTATTCACATAAGTCTACCAAAGGTTATAGAAGTTTGAAGCCTACACTGTTGAAAAGCGTATTTCCCATCTGGCTGTATACAATCATTCCACTGACTACACCTTCATTACCAGCCGTTGACAATCATGCAGCAGGAAAGCCTGCCCAAGGTCACGATCTAAGAATGAACTGCTTGTTTAACAGAGCCATAATGCGAGCATTACGTTCTGAACCATATTTTATAGTAGGAACCTCATTTAAATTCAAGTGCCATTGCCTGCAATCGATTTTTCAAAGTAATGCTGCTACTTCTATTGTCACAGCAGATCCTTCACCCTCTTTTGTTTAACAGTGTGTCGCTAATGTGTCATACCCTTTATTTATTCTTTTCAGTGTAGTTTAATAAAGTTTTCCCTCACTGCTCAGCAAAATTTAAGATATAATATCTTAAGCCTAGAACCATATAAGCTTGTGTTTTATGTTGAGGCACCTACTTTTTAAGGCTTACTTTTAACCAAGTCCATAAATCATACATGACTTCCATGAATTCAGAATGTTCAGAATGATAGATAATAATGGAAACATTCTTAAGGCGAGAAATATTTATTTTTTAAAAAAAAGCTTTTAAAATTACACATCTATAAAAGGAGAAGTTTGCTAATGATTCTGGGTGCCCAACCTAAGCATTTGATTGAAGGAGACCTGACTTTCAAGGGCTGAAGCCTCATAAACGGGTACTCAAAAGCAGAAGCACCCAAAATCAGTTGTCACATTGCACTATTGCAGTGACACTGCAGATGTCAATTGTTAGAAGCTCACTGGGAATCATTTATCATTTTGCCCTTTAAGAACACGAGCAAACGTTGTAGCAGTGTTGCAAAACACATACAAAAAGTCAGTATTAACAAAAGAAAGCAAGTAATATGATAAGCAATATAAAAAATATGAACGCAGGCTGTCTACAAGTATGCAGCACTGTAACTCAACTGATAACTATATAATCACTGCTTCTCTGGCTGGAGTAGTAAGCTCCTTTCAAGAGTAGTTCTGTGAGCCGACAAAAGTTGGTTGCCTATGGATTTGTGATATTTTGACTGTGTGTTCCCAAGAAGATGTGTCTCCTTCATGAGCAGATGCCACATAAGATCACCTCCCCTATCGCTTGTCTGATGTTTAACAGCTGAGTGCAAACTGACTCTCCTTAAAGAAGTGAGGATGACAGAGACTCTCCACCTTCTTCATTGACTCCTGTTTTCACAAAACTAGGGAAATATCTTTCCTTCTGATATTTTCACTCTATCAAATTTGGTTGAAACTGAACCAAAGTTACCGTGTAGCCGTACACACAGGACAGAGCATGATGTCATAAATCTCTGCCTCAAGAGCATCTCACATGAGACTTCCAGCTCCAATTTTGTGGGAGGATGCTGTTTTCAAATACCTAGCACTATTTCAGCACTTCTATAGGTCATAACAGTATTGTTATCCACTGGGGAAAATACAGATCTCTCCTAACATAATTTAAGAGAGAGTGAGAGAAAGAACTCAACTCCCTATTAGAGTGACTAAAAAATGAGACTTTCAAAACTGAAAGTTCAATTGCAACTTGCTTATAAAAGAAACAGAACTGCCCTAAAGGAGTCTGGAAAAGGCAATATATTCAAATAGAGAAATGAGTCTCCTTTGTCTTAATCTACTGTATCAGAAGATTGTGTTATTTAGCTCATCCACAGTTCACGAAAACCAGTGAAGTCCTTAAGAAACTAATGCATTTATTTTTATAATTCTTCTGAGGCTATTACACAGCAGCGATCCTCCAAGCCTGCGTGCATTCAGAAGCCAAAATACTTGCTGTACTTCATAGTATTTTAGTGACATCAATAAAAGTTCGCAGTGACCACTTTGCTTGAGACCTGTGAGAGTAGCAATGGCTTTGACAAATCTAAAACTTCAGCCATGATTTTCAACTACTATCATCCTTCATTCCTCCCTCACCCTGCCCCATGTGCCAAAATAATGGAGTTGGAGATTTGCCTGTAGCTCCTAATGAGGGCAGGAATGAGCCTTTACGCTGCAGAGTACAAATACCTCCAATTCCCTTTTTCAGCTTCATTGACACAGATGGGAATACCAGGTATCTCCTAAAACTCATCCCTTCAGGTTGTATCTTCCAGCCTGACACCATGGCAAGCAGGATCACACATACAGGCTGAAAGCACATGACCAAGCAAGAGTGAGATCCTAGCCTGGCAATAATTTAAGAACAAGATTTTAGTTGCAACTTTGAGTGGCTTTGATTTTACGAACATGTTCTAGGCATGTATTTCACATAGGGTTGATTTGTTGGTTTGGTTATGGTGGCTTTTTTTTTTAACTACATATTCATACTAATATTGAGAAATCTACTTCTGTAGTTGTGGTTTGTAACAACATGGTGTGGTATATTTACAATGCTTATATTTTGTTTAAGGATATTTCATTTTTCCCCACCCTATACGATGCAGAAATGTCATAATTCTGCAAGACTTCTTTTCAATCTTCTGTCACATAATTAGACTTTGAAGGCTGGTACTCTATGCTGAAACTGAAGATGCTTTTGCTTTGAAGAATATAAGAATTCTTAGTAGCTGAAAAGCTCCCTTTGCACACAATCCATAACATTCTCCCAGAAATAGTAATATTTTCTTAAAACTGATGATCTATGGCTACAGAGAGTTTCATCCCTCTCACAGCTCAGTCATATTCACCACTGTAGATGAAATACCAGCGTCTTCACCCAGGGAAAACAGAATTCAGTTTATGTATGAAAACATATATTTCTTCTCCATTTGCCAGGTCGGACTTGTTTCATTACAAACAGTAGTTTGGAAATGTTGTCCTCTGAGTGCTGTCTGCATAACTTGGTTTTAGCAGAGTTGGATGCCATTCTAGCCTTAATTTGCACATCACAATGAAGCTGATGTAGTACATATAAAACTGAACAGAACATAAAATTAGTTGTTCAAATTGAATACATTAATCACATCTGTTTAACTTGCCAATTAAAGAACTGACTTCTCGACACTTAAGCAGTCCTTACTTGCAAGAGCAGACCTACCCTCTCAAATGTAAATTGCTGCCTAAGGAGAAATCCTGCTGCCAAAGGTTGCCGGCACAGAAACAGGAGAATCTCTGCCTAACTCAGCAGGTAGCAGTCGCTGCTCCAGATCCTGTCCAGCAGAAGGAGTGGACCCTGCACTGAAGGCTGCAATTGTGACAGTTTGCCTGAGCAGAAAAGTCCTTAAGAACCCTTATTCTGACACCCTTACTGCTTTGTCCTACCGGGGTCCTCATGCACTGCTCCCTAGCACCACCTGCCCTTGCTGAAGTCGGAGGTATATCTCCCATTCACATCAACTGGGGCGAGACAGGGCTCACAGGGACCAGGCAGCGTGATGCACCTTTTGTTCTTAACGTGTTAACTGGATCAGACTAAACTGTGTTTGTGTCATTTTTTTAAGTGCACTGCATTTTAAAGAACTGCAATGCTTTGTTTGAAGCCTGAATAACTTGTTGCTTTGTTGTACTTCATTTGAGTTAAACTCCTCATACAGCACTGCAAGAAAACAGGAGAGTTGTGTTGACAGAGAAAGCTGCAGAGCACTGGGGCTTTTTAGCACTTCGCAACAATGAAATCTGGCAGAGGCGATCCCAGTAAATGCCTGAACAACCCCCCCCCTCTGCCCCATGCAATTCCTGTCCTGACCTTTCTATGCCACACACATGTGTACCCCCGGTCATCCCTTGTCTATAAAACCTGCCCTCTCCCTTTGCACCACAAACTCACCCCTGGCCCATTGCCTCCCGATGGTGCCAAGTCCCTCCACATGCCCAGAGATGTCCCCACTGCTCAAGGACACCCACCACCATTGTGTGTCCCCCCATCCCTTTTACATTACCCTTCACCACTACCCACTTTGCCTCACCTTGGCATAGCAGAAGGAGATGAGCAGCAGCGGGAGCAGATATCCGAAGACGAACGTGCAAACCACGTAGACCTTCTTGTGGTGTGGGTTGGGCCAGTGCTCCCAGCAAAAGGTCTGGTTGCTGGCGTCACGGTGGAAGAGGCTCTGGTGGTGAGCCACAGGTGAGGCCATGGCAAAGGAGAGCGCCCAGATGAGCCCCACACCCAGCAGCGCATTGCGGGAAACACGCAAGGCCGAGGAGCGTCGGGAGTGCACGATGGCCACGTAGCGGTCCACCGACATGGCCGAGAGCGTGAAGATGCTCACCAGCATGGAGACGGTGAAGAAGTAGTGGATGAACTTGCAGATGAAGGCGCCCAGCACCCAGGTGGGGAGCACGTAGACCGTGGACTGGAAAGGGATGCAGAAGAGGAGGTAGGCCAGGTCAGCGATGCTCAGGTTGAGGATGAAGATGTTGGTGGTGCTGCGGCGCTTGCCTGGCTTGCTCCTCGCCAGCACCGTGATCACCAGCGAGTTGCCCAGCACCCCCAGGGTGAAGATCAAGCCGAAGACGATCAAGGTGATGAAGTTCTCGATGCCGATGCCGAAGAGGGGCTTCTCCTCCGCCTCCGGCAGCCCGGAGAGGTTGAACTCCCCGCGGGGCGGCTCTGCCCCGGCTCGGGACCGGTTGAGGGGCGCCGCCGCGGGCTCCCCCGGCTCCATCCTCCCTCTTGCGCGCCGGGCAAACTTTCCGCGGGCGGAAAAGTGGAGCCGCCGTTCCCCGGCACAGCGGACCGCGGCCAGCCAAGGGGCGGCCGCCCCCCGCCAGCGCCGGCGGGGAGGGAAGGAGGGCTGGAGGGAGGGTTGGAGGGAGGGAGGGAAGGGAGGCGGGTGCCCCGCCGCTCGCAGGGGCGAAACCTCCGCCGCTGGGCGCGGAGGCGGCGCGGCAGCCCCGGCCGCCCGCCGGGCAGCCAACGCGCTTCGCCCGGCACCCCCGCCCCCGCCGCCACCGCCTCCGGGGGAGGTGCCCCGTCCGCCCCCGCTGCGCCCGGGTCCGCCCCGCGGAGCAGCGGAGGCTCCGCGTCTCCCCGCGCTGGCGGCCGCCCGCCCGCTCGCTGCTCCGGAAGACTGAGCTCCCCGGAGCTTTCTCCTCGGGGAGGGGGATTTTTTTTTGCCCTTTCTCCCCCCGGTTTAGCTTGTAATCGCCTCCGCAGGGCTGTCCGGAGGGGGCGGCGGCCGGAGCGCGGGGCGGGGCGGCCGCGGGCAGGGAGCGGAGCGGCCCGGGTCCCGGTCCCGGTCCCGGTCCCGGTCCCCACCTCGGAAAAGTTCTTTCTTGCTTTTTCCCTTCGCTCCAAGGGAGGCTCAGAAGCAGCGGCAGGCAGGTCCAGTTCGGCTTAAATGAACCCTTTCGGGAAGGCAGAAATAATTAAGCGCCTGCGTAAAGCCACCCCAACAGGTAGCCGGCGGCAAGAGTTAGTCGGGGCTAAATCACCGCCTGCGCTCACTGTTTTCGCCTCGTTCATGGGTTTTCGTTAATCATTCCGTAACACGCAGTAGCTCACAGGACAAAGGCTGCCATACGTTGTTCCTCCTTCCATTAAAATAAATAAATAAATAAATAAATAAATAAATGAAAAGAAAATCTGGCCGCTATCCACTCCCCAATCACCACGCCCGCGTTTCAAAACGCGTTTCAAAACATCCCCGCCGAGGGCTGGCGGGCTCGGAGCCGGGCAGCTCTTAAAGGTGCCGAAACCAGAGCTTCTGAAAAGTCAGTCTTTTCAGAACCGGACGAAATAGAAGAGTTCCTCCAGAGTATGGCTGGGAGTTCACATAAATATTCACACAGGCACATAACACCTTGTGAGCGAAACAGATTTGCCTGAAGGTTCCTAAACGTTTGGTTTCAAATTGCCAGTGAGCCCGCCGCAGCGGATGATGTTGTATTTTCTCTCTCTTCTGCAGGGATCTTGGCTGCTAATTGTTAAAAATCCCTGTTAAAAACCGCCCGCCGGGCGCCAGGCTGAAGGCACCGGCAGGGAGAGAGGGGGCTGTTACAGAACTGTCCAGATGTGCCCTGGAAAGCAATGAGCTTTGATTTGCTCATTTTGCAGTCCACAATTTGTCCTTTTTTTTTTTTTTTTTTTCTACCCTTCCTTTTGCTACTTGTATTGAGGCATCTTCTCAGCAGCTGTACATCAGCTGACCACAGAGCTATTGGCTTCGGCAGATCTAGATTTTAATTAAACCGATGTATGATCTGGTCCATTATGTCCAAAGGAACACATTAATGGGAGAGCACAATTCAATTTCTATAGATCCACTTTTATTAGGATTGAACTGGTTTCTATGTCCGTTGTAACTCAGGTTAGAAGTTACAAACATATCAAGCAAAAATAATTTAGCAAAGGTTCCTAAAAGACTTGTGTTGCTTTTTGTTTGTTTGTTTGTTCTATGTGCATACTTTATCATTATATTATTATATTGGCATGTTCAATTACCATGCAAACCTACTAGTCCTTAATTCTGCAAGGGATTTGGGAACAGACATTGTTAAAGGTTTCTAGAATATATCAGATATTGCGGGCTTTTTGGAGTGCTCTGGTTAGGTTGTTAAAATGAATAGCAGACCCTACAGATTTCCTTAGCGTTGCTGATGCCTGTGTTTACCACTATGAATTCCTTCATATGATGAGATACAAGAAATATTTTTGAATACCACCGATGTTTTGCTTTTGAATCATATCTTGTTGCTAGACATCACTCTTTTCCAGGGTGTCAGGAGGGCAACCCTAGCCTTGCTGAAATCAGTGCTAACACTGCACTGATCGCAACTCTCCAACTGAAATGCTGCCTTAGTCCTCATCACTCGTGCTTCTGTTTTCTTAAAAAATACTACCTTTTGAACAGTATGGCCTGAAAGGTGACCGAAGAATGTTAGATTGTTTTATAGGCAAAGCAGGAAAAGTGGGGACAAAACCAAAATCAGTTTTAAGGGAAAGCAATATGAAAATCACATTAGTGATCTGGAGCGTTGACTCTATTCATTTCCTTAGATGTTTAATTGACAGTTTTGCAGTTCAAGTTTTGCTTTTCTGTTACGTATGTATTGTAACATATATACTTTATATATGTTACATATATATGTTAACATATATACATATGTTACATATGCATATATATGTAACTTATAACTTATAAGACTGCCCTGAGCTTTAGGGGGGAAAAGACAACACAACTATAGTGTCGCTTTTCTGTCACGGGAAAAGAAGCCGACAGACCTACAGGCCTTTAGCTTTTACATCAGTAAAAGAAAGTTCCCCTGTTGACAGCACTCGTGTTTCAGGTTAAGGAACAAACAGGTGTTGACAATTTCATCCACTGTCCTTGTTAATCCAGACTGAGTAAACTGCTAAGATTTTCATGTAATAGAAAGTTTCAAAGGGAAAGTTCTTATGAATTCAGTACAAATAATTATATCATTTAATACACAAATTGCACATACAAAAGTGGGAGAAAAACATCAGTACAAAATATACATCACACTTTCGGAAAATAAATTCCATCTTTTTGCAAAAGACAGCTCTTAAGTATGGGCCTCACACATTTCCTTGAATCTGGTTTTATTGAATCTAGTCCTGAACACCTTTTGACACGGAAAGATCTACTTTTGTCAAAACTAGATCAGCATATGAACTTCAGAAAGAGCAATGCAATTTTCTTCTTTCTGTGCCCAGGATCCACAGTCGTCTTTAGCAGGTGTTATTACTCACCTCCAACAAAGTATTTTGGGTCCATAATTTTCCATAGCAGTCAGTGGGAAATATAGTGGCAGAAATCTCTAAAGGAGCTGGGAACCTAAGTAAGTCTACTTAGGAGCTGGGAACGTAGTTAAGTCCAGACCTACGTGCTTACTCCTCAGTGGCTTCATCAGGAAGATATTACTGAGAAAAAAAATCACAAGAATGTCCTTACTTCTGCTCATTCTAATGGTTGGGTACCTGACTTTTATATAGTTCCAATAATAAAAATATTTGACTTACACTGGTGAATTTTTGTTTCAGGAAAGAGAACTCGCTATTAGACAATCCAACAAATTGATTTAAAATATTTATTACAGCTAAAGTCTTTGTTACTATGTAATGTACATATAATAAAGCATATAATTAAAATAATGTCGGTAAAATGCATTTATATTTAAAAATGAACATTTACCTAGCACCTCAGAAGCAATAAGCAATAAACGCTGCATGTGCTAACACACATTTCCTACCCTTTTTAGCTACAGTCCCACTTTTCATTTTTAGGATGCATTGAATAAGTGAGGCTGAGTATAAGCATATATACCGACAACTTTTCTTCAGAAAAGTGTTTCAGTAAAATCCGTCTGTTTTTTTTTTTTTTTCCTGTAGTGAAGATGAAGCTGGGATTGAGGTTCAAGCCTCTAAACTGCACCCCAGTGTCAGTACAGTGAAAAAATTTAAAGCATATTCATATTTAAACACATGAGTAGACCAGCAAATTCCAGAAATTTTTGACAACTCAGCCCTTAGCTGACTGACCCGTTTTATTTGCTGCAAAAATATTCTGCAGATTTGGTCACGTTTTGTTTATAAAACACAAGGCTGAAAATAGGCTTATTCTCAAGACTGACTTTTTTTATTTATTTGTGAAACAAGCTCAGGCACAGTAGTTGCATCAATCGTACCCCATTAATTTTCTTTACGACAGTTCCTAGAATAGAAATTCACATTTTGAAGGCAGATATGAACTTTAAAAACCATTCAAAAGCTAAATCAAAAGTTCATGATTCATAACCCACCTTTGATTCACCTTCTATAAAGTTATTAGTATGGAAAAAGTCAAGTATCTATAAGCATTAACTCACCTTCTTTCTATATTGTTGGGAATAATGTGACCCTGAGGTCATAGTTGTCACTACATTCAGATTTCTGTAGTGGAGAGGTGCCACTAATAAACTGAAGTTTATTGCACCTTTCTGACGTTTAGGAAGAAATAAACATCTGTCCCTATTCATTTGAGAGCCATTGCCATTCCATCACAGAGTTTGTGCTGATTTTTTTTTCTCCTAGTTCTCTATTCCAGTTCATAAATATCAGTTCTAAAATAGCCTTTAAAATGCAGGCAATCAAAAGTGGAGAATTAAATACGAAGCTATAGTTTCCAAAATCCCATCTGTATTTTGCATTACAATTTAGTGTTTTAAATTAATATTCTAAACATACAACTCAAAAATTATATATGAAAACATTTACCCATACTTTATTCAATGCCTAGCAATTTTCTCTGTAAAAATGACAAAAGCTAATCACCACGGTCTAGCAACATGTTTTTGCTTTATAGTTGTTGAAGAGGGTTGCTTGTTCCACTTTCCTTGATACGTGACAATTACCCCATGGGATGCTTTTCAATGATGTTGGCTGCAGAAGGAACTTGCTTTTGCATAAAAATACAACTGTGTTTTATGTAACATAGAGAGCATCAATACCTGATTTTTCTTGACGTAACAGAATCAAGAGTATTTTGATGAACGCTTGTAACACAATATAGCACAGCAGACATCCAGGTTGCAGGCACAGCATCTGCAGAAGTCATTTAAATGGACACTTAGTCTGCCTTCAAGCAGCTTCATAAAATGGGCATCTGACTGCTTCAAAGTAGCAGAGCAAGAATAGAAAGGGTTAACTTCTGTAAAATGAACTTCATGTTCTTATATGGGAAAAAATGAACTACAAGCTAGAGAAGATACCTCAGCCATGTGGGAAACATCAAAGTTATCTATGCTGAAAGAGATCATAGCAGAAAGAAGGAGGTAGGAGCGCAGCAGGCAGCGGAGAGCAGATAGGGCACCCTTCCAAGTGGTGGCCGCTGCTGCTACCGTGCCCTCCATCCTGGTGGCAGCAGGAGCATCACCCTTGGCTTTCTCAGGCTCTCTGTAGCTGCTCAGAAAGGGCTTGTGGGTCAGCAACATCCTGGCCTTAGCTTGACCCCCATCTTCCCCGGTCAAGGGAAGCAAAACACAATTTGTCCACATTGCTGAGGAGCCCGGAGATGGCTCCAAATACAACGGTGCAAGAAAAAATATGAGGGAAATACCATTTTTTTCTGCAGGTATCCTGTCCAAAAAGTGTGTGATTTATGTGATTTTGATTGCTCTTGGAATATTGAAAATTTGTTATATGGATACCTACATAAGCAGAGATTTATAGGCTCTAGGAGAACGGTACAACTCTACTTCTGTAACTATGCAAAGGACTTGTGCAGATGTAGTAGAGAAAAATAGACTTTCTTGTAGACAAAAACTGCTAGTTCACTATTTCTGTTAATTTTATATGGCAGTCATATAAAATGTGAGGCAGGAAGAGAAAACCCGAAAGTTTAATGGTATCATTAGAATTACTATTAGAATTACCAACAGATCCTGACTGCTTTACAAAATATGTTTCCTATCTTCTAGTTAAACAGCCTGACAAAGTTAAATTCAGTTACAAAGTTCTGGGGGTGACTAGAAGGTTATTTTCTTTTACGGGTTTGTATGCTGCCCATCACCTTACTCCTGTCACGATTTTGGCTGTGTCAGAATTCAAGGAAAGGACATTAAAATACAGAGATAAAAATGAAAATTTCATCACAGAAAAATCAGTCCGTAGTTGCCGGAGATCTTAACTAAAGGTCTGGCAGAAGCCAGATTTCAGTGCTGCTGTCAACTGTCTGGGTTTTGGCTTTTTCCACCTCTCGTCATTTATCTGATAGAACAGAGATTGGGTTTACGTTCAGCTAATTAGTGAGACTTTTATAGCAGCGGAGGGAGGCAGCTCAAGCTTGATTTTGTTTGGGCCAGACTTTTCTTCTTTATTGATTTTGGTAACTACCTAAGTTGGTGCTTATTGATTCAGGCCCAGCCGTATGGTGTTTTAATTTGCTCTGGGAGAGGGCTTTGTTCAGAGTCGGGATCCTTAGACTGATTCTATTTTTTCATTGTTCTGAGAGTTCATGGGAGATGTTATTACTCAGAGTTTATCTGAAGTTTACTGAAAATGTAAGTGAGGTTGTCTTCCTTTCACTCGTCTCCCAAGACTCGCTGGGTACAAGCAAAGCCCCATGAAAGAGGGTTCTGCTGCCAGAGTTCCTAATCTAACTGCCCTGCAGCTCAGAAGGCAAACAGGAATCAGAAAGAAGAATGACTAATTATATATAACCAATCTTCATACATACCTTATTCATTTACCCTTAAAAAAATGCCGCTGATGGAAACCTCACCACTTTTGTAGACACCATTTTAGTGCTCAGCTATCATTTACAATCAGAAAGCTGTTTGCTATTGTTAACTTACATTTCTAGTGCCGCAATTCAGGCATGCTCCTTTCTGATCTGTGGATATGGAAAACAGCTTATTCTCTTTCCTTTTGCAGGCACTTTTTAATATTAGACGACTTGCAGGCCTTGCTGGAGACAGTTCAGATTCACAGGTGTCCACTTGGAGGGACTCGAGGGAAGAAGGTTGATCAGAAGTCAGGTTGGCTGACTTCTTGCTGTTCTTTTTCTTTTTCCTCCTTTTAAAACCATTCTTGAAGCCAGCCTTTGAAACTTCTAATTTTTGAATAAAAAGTACAATTTTTGAGTGCTAATTATGCTCGCCTTCCACTGATATCCCACTAAGTAAGTGTCCAGGAACCCCTAAATCAATCACAGCATCAGATCAGTAGATTATAGAATTTGCATAACCTTGTGAATCTGTTTCTGGTTTGTTTTTTTTTTTAATAATATTTGACCCTTAGATTCACTGAGGTTAAAATCCGTCACCGATATAATTTGGCTCAAATGAATCACGGAATCACGGAGTTTTCAGAGTTGTAATGAATGTTGGCATTTCCTATAAGGAACAGTCAGCAGCAGGGTACTGTGCTTCCCAGCCTTTTCATATAGCAGCTGCCATGAAGTAGGCACCAAGTATACATATGCATATATGTAGATTAATCTATTTACCTATTTTATCTATCTTTCTATCTGTAAATGTCAATTAATAAAAAGTTTTTATATATGCAGCCCGGCACATGGTTACGAGACTCTCCAAGAGGGTTTTCTTCCTAGGGTAATGAGCTGAAGAAAGAGTATCTTAGGGTTACTAATTGAGAAAACCATTAACTTTGAATTAAAAGTCTTGAAAGATATGAAAGTTGCTGAGCAGATAAGGAAGAATAGTCTTGAACTTTTTCCTGTGCTGAACTGTGTTCAGATCCAGTAAGAGTGAATTTATTTATTTTTTTTAGCACATTCCTGGTTAAGATAGAAGTCCTTCTGGTACTCCACACACAAAATAAGAAGTGTAAACGCAAGAAGAACAAAAAGTTTTGACATTATTACATGCATGATGTAAGTATTTATCACGTAGAATGAAAGAATATGAAGAAATCTATACTCATTCACTCAATTCCTGTTTTTCATTGTCTCTATATTTAGCTGTTTCTTGGAGATGAAATACAGTTATTTTAACCATAAGAAGTTCTGAAGAGGCAAGAAGCTTGACCTCGGTGTCTTAATTCTGTTCATCTGCAAAGCTGATACAGGTAAAATAGGCTTCTCAAGCCTATGTGGTCTGGGGCTGCCTTGGGCAAAATTTGCTGTGTTTTAAAATAATTCTGTTTTAATAAAAAGAATTATCATATGGAATTATTAATATTGATACTTTAATTTTAAAAATACATAGCTTCTTTTTCTTGTGCCTTTAGAGGTGACCGTTCTTGATAACGATCATGGAAAGATTTAAAGAAATCTTTCAAAAATAAATAGTAATGGCAAAATTGGCTGGCTATCAACTCAAAAGAGAGCAATATCTCCTGAGATTTCAGCCAGAAATTCTGCCATGCTGGTCTGCAATATCCCTGGGATCAAGAGAAAATCCACATCCACACTTGAGGTAGGAGAAGAGATTGTCAGCTGAGAGAGAGTATGACACATCCAGAGTATCAGAGAATGTTGCCTGAGTAAAAACAGATATTAAAAGTCAATTAGCTGAAATTATAGACTCAGATGTTCTATTTGGATCATTAATACGGATATTACAGGATGCTAACCTACTGGTTAGTTGTATCATCTGTCTCTTACTTCCCAACCCCTCACAGGATTTGAGAAAAAAAACCCACAAACTAATGGATTTTTCAAATATTTTTAGCTCAGAAAGCATATTATGAGCTAGATTACACAACAGTAGGCTACACGAAGACTTATACTTTAATATATTTATAGTTTCTTAATTATTATTGGAGCAAGAAGCACTGATGAAATCCCTCTTTAATTTGGGGCTTTGTACGTGGCCCTAAGCGCAGCGACGTTTTGGTTAGGAAACCACCAGAGGGAGCCTGGTGAGTCTGTAGAGACAAAACGATGTAGAAAAGTGACAAAGCAAAAATAGCGTTTAAAAAAAAATAAAAAAAGGAAAGCTAATCTTGCCTTTTTGTTCCTATGCAAGAAGCTTTTACACAAACTGATGTTTCCATTGATTTCAGTAATGAAATCTGTATGGCTGAACAGTTTCCTGTCTGAAATCCTGCAAGAGGGCAATGAAGATTAAGTGAGGCATCTTCATTTCTTTAAACCTCATCTATAGATTATTTTTTTTCAATTAAATAGTTAGTGGCACTTTGTGTACACGGTAGCTAAAGTACTTCCTTTTAAAAATTCATAAAGTGCTGTAACTTCTCATAAGGGCTGTCTTTAATTCAACATACACAACAAAATAAAGGCATTAGATTTGAAAATTCAGAAATATGTTTTCTTCTTTTGGTACTAGTAATACCCCTTTGATATCACAACGGTAACTGGAGAAACTAAGGTAGCATAGCTGCATAAATGAAATTAAAAGATACATACGTGAAAACTTCTTTCTGAATACAGTTTTCCAGTTTGTCAATGGTTCAGTGTCAAAACCAACTAATGTATCAAATGGGATAACTGCAAAAAGTTTTAGTTCATCCATATCCTTTTCATAAGTTATCTGCACTGTAGAATAAGGACTACACTCAGGAAATTTGCAGAGCGCGCTATTGTCAACGCGTTCAAGAGCAGGCTCAGAAATCCAAAGGATCTGAGGAAAAACTGAGCACCAATGCCACTTCCTTTGTGGCAGGATAGCATCTGCGCACCGCCAGGTGCGGAGTTACAGGCAAAGCAGTGGTGCTGTAGAAACAGATCTTGGGATCATAGCAGATTTTAGGCTGGACCGCAACTAAATAACACGACGTTGTTATGAAAAAGGCAAATAATGTACTGGAACATATGAATAAAACTGTCTCTTAAAATTCTCGGCCAAAACAAAACAAAACAAAATGTTCTTTGATTCAACTGTCAGCTTTGTGAACTGCTAAAAATACATCAATGGAGAAAATTAATTACTGAAAACCTACTAGTTTGTAAACTTCTTTAGCTGAAATGGGAAGCAGAGGCTGCTTTATTTTGCGGGGGTCACATGCATTTAAAATAAAGTTTGGGGTAACCAATTTTAAATGAGTGCTAATATTGAAACGTTTACCGGAGCAAAGAGAAAAAGGATTTGGCTTTTGCAAGCACTTAAACCAAACCCCAAATTTGGAAGATGAAGTCTTAAGTTTTGATCAGTGTAAGGCATCTGTGTTTTAAAAAGAAAGATTTAGGATGTGCATGTGTAAATCAGAACTTACATTTCTAAACGTCAATGGCAGTGATCCACCATAACTTTCTTAGCCATTTTCTTGTAGTAATAGATGAAATACGGGATTACAATTGGAAAGAATATTCCTTTTAAGAGATGATTGCTTAAGATCATAATCTACTTATACTGTTTCAGAAAGAAGAATTCAGCAATGTCAAAGACAGCAAATCCAGGTTCTCGTGTGTAAGGGTATAGGTTCATTCCCCAGCGAGGTGAGTTTTAACATTGGCTTATAAAATTAATGCAGCCCTTTTCTGTATTTTTTTATACTGAATCAAGTTTTTCTGCTTCATTATTTTCAAATACATCTAAGGAAAATGAGAATTCTTTAACTTTTTTACTGTATTATAATTAGTTGTAGAAGTTGTACAAAAATGCATTTGTTTTTCTTTTGTTTCAATCACTTAAGATTGCAGTCTTGAGGCAGTATTACGCAATCTTTTAATTGCATGCTAGCTCATGCAATAAAACTGGTATATGAGATAATTGCTTTAAGAATTTGAATATAATCCGATTCAACATCAGGTCGAGTACTATTTTAATTGCAGTTGTAGCTAATCCAGTGAAAATTCCCCAGAAGAGTATTCAATGATTTATGAGTGGATGTGCTGGCATTTTGACTGCTATTCAATAGCTGGACTCCATAAAACTCGTAATGGTTGTATGGTATGGGAAATATGACTGCAATTTATCAGTACTTGTTTCCTCTCAGAGGTAAAAACTGGCTTTTTATGTGACACCATATCCTCAGTTCCCAACATATGACCGAACGTTTATTCCTTATCCTCTGAAAAGTACAGTAAAGGTGTGATATATACAGTGTTACATGTGTGATAGTGTCTCCCCGAGTGATATGGAGTGATTTCTGTGAGCGATAGTAGGTACTGAATAAAAAGTAACGCGCTGAAACAAGCCTTGAAAATTGCAGGAAAGAAACAGACCTTCTGTTTACCAAACCTCCTGCTTTCTGTGTTGTGGGACAGCCTCTCTGATTCACACATTGTTTCACGATGTGACAAGATGCAGTCCTGAAGAATGGCAGATTGGCACAGGAGCAGAGGGGAACCAGCGTTTCTCTGCAGTTGGAGTTTCTGCACTTTTTGGTAAAAAAATAGGGGGAAACGGTAAGAATTCCTTTTGTCTACAGTCCTTGTTCCTGACTAGAACTTCAAACTGGAGGACAGAAGGGGGAAAACCAGCCCATTTTGCGTATTAGTCTTACCCCTTGTAAGACTCTCATATCATATATGGTATTGTCTTCTTAGACAGGGCATGATGGATTGATTCTTCAGCTTTAATTTGGTGTATTTGTAAGTTGCAAAAATAAACCAGCTACCCCTGGGAAAGGTTTACAGCTGGAAGACTAGGTCAGGGAGATGCAGACTCAGTTATTTCTATGGTAGATTTTGATGCTATACTGATGAAGTAATCAGATTTTTGTCCCCTCCCTTGCCATTAGTAAATTCCCAGGCAGTTTCTCAAATGCAAAGATACATTGCTGGCCAGAGACATATGAATACCTAATGCAGGAAACAGCCACAATATAATTTGCCTTTCTGGACCTGATGGCGACAGGTGAAGAGAACTGTGTCTCGGTTGCCTGCTCATGCTTGTGAGGTATCGTTTCTCTGAACGCACGTTTCCTCATCTGTTCCCACGAAGTGAAAGTGAGTCAATTAATAGTAAGAACAGAAACCCTGAGCTCTGACTCAAGCATGCAGCTGTTTGATCTTCCTAAACAATTGCTTCGTTTCAGCAATTCTAAAAACTCTCCGGTTTTATTCGTCCTAAACCAGAAAAAACCCTTCAACTTTAAATTGCTGTTAATATACCTAACATTTTGACAAGTGTCTGTGATCAAACAATATCTAATTACTTCATATGTTTGAAGGAAATGCAAATACTCGATTGCTACTCGGGTACAGGATAAAGAAAAATGCCTGTACATGTAGCTAGCTATACACTCTTATAAACAGGAGTATCATAGGATATCTTACTGATTTCCGTAGAACTAACAGAATAGTAATCATGTGCTTAAGTGTTAGTACCACCATAACCTTGGAAGACATTTTGTTAAAGCATTCCCAGGTCTAAAGCTAAATAACCAGCTCTTAACATCAAAAGGTTTTAATTCTTTTTCCTTTCCTTCCAGACAATTTACTATATAGCATGCTATTGCTACCGGGGGAAAAAAAAAAAAAAAAGAGTTTCCTTTCAATCAGTACGCTTTTCTCACTAACGACAGTTAAACTGCTGGAACTGGAGTTCTTGCCTGCTTGGGAAGATTTATAAAAGAGCACTTGTTGCCTTTCATGATTGGAAGAGCAAGAGCGTTACACGCCACTTCCCAGATGAAGATTGGGCTGAGGTCAGTTCTTACGGCAGTGACCATTAGTTTCTGCTTTGCATATGACCTTACAACCTGCCAGAGACCAAAAAAATGAAAGCGAAAAAAAGGCAGAACATAGAAATGTGCCTAGAAGCAGGAGAGACTGGGGAAGAACTCACTGCCTAAAAGTCTTTCAACAGAAGGAAGCTCTAAGGTTGATTTACAAATTTAGTCCAACGTAAATCTCTTCAATAAGGCAGTCTTGCAACAGTTCATTAAGATCTTCAAACACGAACGTGGTATGGTAATAGAATGAACTTCAGTTAAATTTTTACTCAAGGACCATAAACAATATAAAATACACCTGTAGGGAAACAAATAGCACCCCAAAAGTCATTTTCAGGGAAAATGAACAGGAATTCATTTAATGGAGTAATCTCCAGTTTATCAGCTACCCTGAACCTTTTTTGTAAGGTCTACACAGGGGATATTGCCTGTATAAATAAGTCATCAGTATAGCAAAAAAAAAAAAAAAATTGATTCTACAGTACTGAATTCAAAGGGGAAAATTTCTATCAAGTTGCTTGGAAAAAGAATCAAATGCCAAATTTGTTTTATTTATTTGTTTTATACTAGACATGATGATGCTTTGTAGGGCAGGTCAAGCTGATATATTTGTAGTGACTGATTTTAATACTTGGACTGCCATCTTTTTGCTCAAACACAAGATGTTAATCAAGAAAGACATAATGTAATGAGATATAATTTCCTGAGAAAATTCTGATTTTAGGGTAATATTCCCATAAATATATTTTTTCTGGGGATTTATTTGCATAAATAACATTGCTACACTGCTTCTCTGGGATAAATTTTCAAATCACTGAGGAGATTATGTTTATGTTGGAAAAGAAGCATCATTGATTATGATTTCAAAGGCAACATTAGATTTGAGGAAAAAGCAGCAGCAAGAACTCTGAAGAGACAAGGGAAGCTGCTTAAAGTTATTCATCTTATAATGATATTAAACACTTTACTGGCATTAATTATTTGGTGTAATGGAGGGATGTATGAACAGGCAGGAGTAAGATCTGTAACAGCAGCAGATGAAATCAGGCTCTGAGCTGCAACAGTAGAGGCATGAGAAGCTGGGGCAAGAAGCATAACAGCAGTCATAGAGATGTCCACGCTTTGGATTCTACACATTATTTAAAACCATCAGGATCAGGACCAAATCCACGTGCTTTCAGCACGAGATCCTTTCCATCTGAAGAACCCACTTGCTTCCACATTAGTGATCGGCTGAGACACAATGGAAGTTAATTAAAATCTAACCTGTACTTTGCCTGTGGGCTGCGTATGTAGCAGCTCAAGCAAAGGAGTCAGGAGCAGCCCTGGCCCCCAGGTTAGTTCATCAGACATCTTTAATTTCGAGAGTACCACCCTTATGCCTGTATTCTGCCTTAACATTGTGTACCTCACCGAGACTCCGAGACTATAGACACAGAATGCACAGAAATACGAGGCATCATGGAAATAACCAGAATGCTGTAGTTAGTGCAAAACTCGACAGTATCTCAAATAGTTTCAGGTAAGGAGTCAAATCCTACTTTCAGAGCAATGCCAATCTACTGAATTAAATGCCAAACTGGTCACTAAAATTTGTGTCAGAAATATTCATTCTTATCACAAACTATGCAAAGAATAGATAGAAAAGCTTTTTTGTTCACAAAGTTTATTAGAATTTACTAGAATTAACATTAATAGCCTAAGAAATACCCCACAACTAATGCATTTTACTTGAGCCGTGTCCTGATTCTGTGCATTTTCATCTAAGAACATGATTCAGTTTTTGGATAAAGCAAAACTAAGCCATACTGAACGCTGTCAGGTACAAGAATACTTGAAGGATAAAATAACAATGCTCAATTAACTACCATTAATCAAAATGGAGGAAGGTCTGCTATTTTTTTACCATAAATGCAAAGGCAGACAATCACTGAATGCCTTCTCCTTCATTTAAATGTATTTTTGAAGCACTAAACATCGCCTTTGTCGTGGTTTAGGCCAAATCCACCACTGGGGACCCGAGGGACCCCAGATGGGACCGACAGATGCTCCCCTCTACCCCTCTACAAAGAGAGAGGCAGAGGAGGAAAAAGAGACTTACGAGTTTAGAAGAAACTAAACTACTTTAATGAAATATTCAAACCAGGACAGCCTTCTTTCCATGCTGGCCATACTATAGAACCATATTTTGCTCTGAGAGGTCTGGGTTCAAAATTGCTGAATAAAATTTCTTTCACACACACCAAGAAAGATTTAATTTCAACTGCGCTGGACCCTAAAGTCATTAACTCGAGCAGAATTAGCAGTACAGGCCGATACAGAATTGTTAAAATCCCTGCACAAGAGGTTGTGGTTTGTAGTTATTTTAAAGGCTAGTATTTCCTTGAATGACAATGAGGAGCTAATCTTTTGGAAGGGCAAACCAGTGAGTTTAAATGAAATAAGAGACTGGATAAAGAATTCTGCGCAAAGAACGTTCTCTATAGGAGTGGAATGTGATGTATCCAAATAGCTTTGGGTAAGGTTATTTGCCCTAAAGTTACGGGAACAGTTCAGCCACAGATTTAAGCCTGCATAAATTAGGCTCTGGAGATTTACTGCCAATAATTCTTGCCTAAATTCTTATTAAGGCCAGCAGTGAAGGACATAGAAATCACGTAAAGTAAGGCTGAATGCATGGAAACCCAGGGGTTTCACTTAGGTTATATCTACATTAGCGTATTAATTTTGATCAAGAGCGTGGTTTTGAAGCAAATCCCTGGCCCACCCCTGTTCCTGTACTTCATTTCTCCCCACTCAGCGTGAGCCTGGGGGCTGCCTTCCAGCTGAAGATGAGCTGCGGATGGGACATGCTCCGGAGTACACACCGGGTGCTGCGGCGGCTGATGGATATTCAGTGCCCCAACCAGACTGAAGTGGGGTTAGGCTAAACCCACTGGAAATGTGTGTATTGTGGAGTTCAGGTCCCAGGCATTAACTGGTTCAACCAAGCGGCTCCCCTTGTGCCACGCTGCTTGGTCCCATAACACAGCCAAAACACAACTCTTGCCTGAAGGCGGGATGAAAACCATGTTTTTAATGTAGCAATTAGTCTGAATCACAGGTCGAATGATTTATTGAATTTGGGCTGAAGTTAGGTCCCTTAGGAAAAACGCAGGTACGGTTTATACTGAGTAGAATAATTGCAACGGGTTTCATTGCTGTGCTTGTGAACAAGTATTGTCAGCCACTTAAGCAGCAGTTGTTTACAGCTGACATTTCATTAGCCTGAGTGTCCCTCCTGAATAGGTTTGCTCGGGGTAATGAGTGTTACACTTGGCAGTGGATATGCCCCTGTATCTCCTTTACTGGGAGTGATGAGAAAGAGTAAAATGACATTTGAAATATAAAGAAGCATTTGCACAAATAATTGTAACTTATTCAGTTGATGACACTATTATTTGACATGTAAAAAAATATGTAAGCAGATAGTTATCTTAGCCCATTCTAGTCTTTCATAACAAAAGCAGTTTCATAATAGTAATCTTAGAGATTTGAAGTGGTGGTTAGACAGGAATTCATAGCAAAAACAGATTTGAGCAATGCTTGCCTGAGTCCCCCTATTAATTAATCTTTCCCGAAATTCTCTTAAGAGTCTGTGCTGAAGAAATACATCTCAGCAGGAAATAAGGATGCATTGCTAGATTCACTTAATGAGTTATTAAAGCCAGGGCCTTTCATACTGAACTTTATTAATTATATAAAATATAGATACAGCAATAAATCCAGATACTATTTACTTCAAACTCATAATGGCTTGCAATGAACTTACTTCTTCTCTGAAAATTAATGATCAGCTGTGACTGTGGGTCTTTTTTTTAAAAAATGCCAAATATTTTCCCTCTTTCCTTCACGCGTATCATACAAATGTTGTAAAGATGCTTAGAAATAATGAACAAAATTGAAAATTATTCAAATTTATTTCTTTGTCAGCAATATGAAGAAATTCAGGTCTAGAAAGGACCCTTTAGATCAGTGTATTGCAGGCAATCACTGTGGAAAGATAAGGTACAGTCCTCTCAATGTCGTAGACCAGCAAGAACTTCATCATTATTATTGAAGTATTGCTTCTTTGAGAACATCCAACTTTATTTGCCTTTTGCTTAATCCATGGTTCTTAGAGAATGTTGATTTAACAAAAACCCTCTTTTAAACAAAGAGAACGCTTAGAGAATCTAAATATGATGCATCAAATCAGTTCTGTGATTCTCTACCTAAACTTTGGAACTTCTGGCTTCATTTAGTTATTTTCCTTCTTAGCGTTTTGGGGATGAAGAGCTGTTTCTCTGTGTGTGTCACCTTACTTTTCAGTCCAAGAAATGGAAATGTTTCAGATCACGTTAAGCACATTGACAGAAAAATGTTAATAAGATTCTAAAGAGTATAAAATCAAATTAATTTTAAACCCACCATTCAAAATCTTTCAAAAATAAATCTGAGGAACCAAGAACCATGGAGGTCTGGCTGCTTTGCCAAGAATCCTACCCAGAACTCAATCACTGAGCCGAAATTTCACTGAGTACTCACCTTACTTGGCAACTGCTCACCAGGCTAGACATCACCTGTATAATTTTTCTATTAATTAATAAAGCAATTCTTCATTTTTCTGACTTCAGTTTTAAAAATTCAAGACTTGGGAACCAAAATTTGATCCGTCCAGGCACCCAGGCTGGTATTTGCAAGGTTCTCTTTCATATGATTCTTCCAAATTCTCACATCATGTTGACTCTCCTTCTCAAGGAATTTAAATGCTGACCCATGATAGGCATCCTCTAGATCCGAACAAAGGGCAAAATCAGCAGCAAAGGTTGCCATTCTTTATATATCACCTCATTATTAACATGAGTCAATCTACCAGGTAAAATGGGTTAGGAAAGCAAACATTTCCAAGATACATATTTAAAAGAGCTTCCCGGTAATTTATGTGAATGGGGATATTCTGATAAAGTACATTCGCATGTACAAGGCTGTGTTGTTCCGTCACTCATTCTATTCAGTTTATATGAATCAGTCATTTAAAATACAGTGACCTGGTAAAGCTGCTTAAAAGCTCTTGCTGACTTGCCTACCTTGACAGAAAAAGATTAAAAGCAAATTCTGACCAAGATCTGCACTTACTTATGAGATCAATATACACTATTGAAATTTTAATGATGCGGCATTTTTTTAATGCTCGGAAATGACCTAATTTATGTGCCTTTGCTAGGGAATCTAAACTCTGTAAGTAAACAACAGGCAAAGATGAATTTAAGTACTCTAAAATGGCCTCCAGAGGTCAAGTCTCTCTGCTGACTACCAAGGAAAACCGGGCTACTCACCCACGTTAGAGCTCTACAGCAAATGACGGTATGCACCACACTGAGAAGCAAAAACACAAACAGAAAAAGACACTCTTGAGTTCCCGTAGGTTAAAAACACTGCTCAACCCAATTGCTCTCACATATGTCAAAAGGCAGTGACAGTTTCTTGTAAACACACGGTCTATTGGAAAGATGATACACAAGTTATAATTAGAGTGTATTACATGGATAGATTCCAGACTGCTTTCCTGCTTTGCGTGCTTGCCTCCCGTAATGTGACGTCTGAAAATTAACAGAGCCGTCTTTGAGATGAGTCTTTTTGCTTGATTTACCAGCAAAATTTGTTTCTGGAGGGCAGCTATGGAATATCAAAACCAAATAATGATTCATTTTTATAACTGTGAGAACTCAGTTGTGTGCTGTCGATGTGTATATTAAAATAGCCTTTTCAGATTTTCAGTCAGCCCTAGTAGAGCTATACTGAGACACATGCAAGATATTTCACAAACTGTCCAGTAAAGTGGTTGGAGCACCCAAAAAAAAAGATAAAACTTCCTGCAAGAAAATTCATGCTTAGCTCTTCTCTTTTTTCTTTTTCTTTTTTTTTTTTTTTTTGACATACCTCTCTATTTCTATGCTGTCCCAAAGAACTTGATATTTTTGCAGTTAAATGGCTTTTATTTTACAAACATTTTCATTTTCACACTGTCCAAAAAATAGTCTTCACGTAATCGTATACATCCTGACACCTATCAGATTAAATTCAGCTACAGCCTCCTAAGTTTCAAATACATGTACTCCTGCTCTCTTTACCCAGTTTGGCTACCTTGGCCCACATCTTACAAAAGCGCAAAGGGTGACCTGGGGTCGCCCTTCTCATCAAACGCATCTGCCTGCAAAGACAGCTGAGGAATGACTGAGGGAAAGCTCGCCCTGGAGGACGCGGAATTGTGCAGGACTTGGGAATCTTTCTGGTTGGAAGAGGCAGCCCCGTGTTCAACCCCGGCACGGTTCAGTTAGCAGCGCTGAACTACACTGATAAACTTTTGATCAACCAAATGTTTCCATACAAACTGGGTGACCTCTAGAACCAAGGTTTTAAACCATTTCTTAAACAGCTATAAACTACTGACTCCAGTACTTTGGCTACAAAGTACTTTACCAACTTACATCCAGTCTATACTCATTCAATTCTTTGAGAAAAGAGGAAAGAGGCCAGTGAAGAGTCAACACGTCTCTGTTTAAAGCCAAGGATTGAGATTTAATCAAATCCATGTGAAAATCAGCAGTAGCATAATTTTACTTTCTGCTTCTGTGATACATTACATGTTTTTTCTTCTAAAACTTATTTAAAGAATTGGTAGTCTGTTGCTTTTCGTTTAAGCAGACAAACAAGCTTCTTGAATCCCTCATTAACTGATTTTTTTCATAGATGTCAACATAGTAGCAATGGTCTTCATAAATACTCAGTAAAGTATTATATGGGTTGTATGTCAGAGCTCAAATGGTAAAAATGTCGCTATACTACTGATGTTTATGTGCACAAGAAATGATGTGTATTCCTACCACTGAAAAACTGCTGGAACCTTCTGTGCTTGCACTGGGTTCTTGTCAGAAATAAGCTAATAAAAACATTTGTTTCTGCAAAAGCGGGAGAAAGTTCTCCAAATTAAAGAGGAGGTGGACGTGACAAGGGAGACTTCCTTCGGTGAGAGGTTTTTCTCTGCTTTCTGTGCATTCCAACCCAGGGGAGACTGTATTGCCAGTAATTACCTGACTACCCACAACAGTGACAGTGAATATCATTCCAAACTTTTGAAAATATTGTATTTGAGAGATACCGAAAATTTTAGACCAGCCTTTATATTCTGGTCTGTCTTGTCTTGTCTAGAATCATTTGTCTGTGCTAAACCAGTAGGCTGCCTGTGTACTTTATCCAGTTTTATGAGGTATTTTGCAAGATTTTTTGAATATATGCATAATATATATATCCAGAGAGAGAGCAAGAGAGAGACTGCACTATTTTTGCATGATGCCAGATGTAATTTAAGAGGCAGCTTGCATTTGAAGGCCAGGTTGCCATGAATTGCCATTCATTAAATTAATTTTCCTCTTTATCCTATATTATTTTACATACGTGGTCTTCACTGTTTGCTTTTCTTCCTTTGGACATGCACCTAACTGTGCAGGCCAGCCACTCAAAGCCAATTAGAATCATATTGAAATTTACCGCAGAATCCTCTATTTCCAAATTGTTGTTCTTTCATTTTTTTCTCACCAGGGTTAGTTGAAAAACAATAGAGAGCTCTGTGGAATTCCCAGAGGTTTCTTGGAACTTTCTTAAATATCAAAAATAATCTGAGAGTTTTGCAATCCTACTGCCTTAAACAGTAAGAGGTTTGTGTTTTAAAATCTCGAAAAATCTCTTTATCAGGGAGGATATATGTTTCATCAGTTATATCCGTTAAATCTGTAAAGGCATAAAGACATGACAAGAGAAAACCAGGTCAATATAACTCAGCAATATTTCCTTGGCAAGAGAAGCTATGGATAGCCTTCAGTTTATTGTCAAAAGTATAAACTTCCATTTGTAATGCAGGCATAACTTCATAACTCCAAGGGCCATTTTTAATCTAGCTTTTTCTGCCTAGCTATGCAATGTATATCTCTTGTGTATAATGCACAATCACATTTTTTCAGGTAAAAGCAACGCTGAAGAAAAAAAAACCCTGGAAGCCAAGCCTTACAGTTAGTTATAACTCCTCCAGTTCAAAGAGGAGAAGTTCTGAGATTTCCTCAAGGAGGACGTAAAATGGGAAGACTGCCTCAATTTGTCCCAGCCTTCACCTTGCAGAGGGTAGAAAGCTGTTGAAAAAGTGTCTTGTGTCTCCCTTGTGTCTCGCTTTACAACTGTTGGCAGTAGTATGAAAACCATTCTCAAAGTATTATTATGCATTTTCTATTTTATTCAAGGAAAACATTTGTGTGTGTAATCATTGCTATGCGAATGTCTAATACCAGTGTTTGCTGTGGTAACAACTCACCAGCTGAAGCCCCATGGGCAGATGTGTGATTACTACTCAAGAGTTCGGAGATTTCAATAGCAATTTGCAGAAGCCACTGGCCCTATTTCTTCTTCATAATGGTGCTGCCTTCTGGCACCACCAGTCCAGTTTCCAGTTTAAAGTATTTTTCATGAGCATGAATTATATCAGCAGCATTTATGGCTGCAAAATAACAATTTCAGCTTGTTCTCAGCTTGCTAATTATTTTGCTCACTCTGTCTTGTTTGTCAGGTTATAATAATTGCATTATTAATATGCTTATGCTGATCCCTTTTGCTGCTTAGTGGGCTGCCTTCTCTGCTCAGACTGGATTTGTCTTAAAATCAATATATTCTCCTCAGCCTGAAAAAGAAGAATTTCTTATTTGAAATTCAAATACAATGTTCATTCTGACACGCCTAGTGGTTTAGGTTCACTTCGGAAAGCTGTGGTACCAGGGAGTTAATTCCTCAGAGAAGCGGCAGAAGCAGGAGTTGTTGTCAGCCTTCTCCTAAAACAGCATGTGCGCAAGGCAACCTATTTGTTCTGCTGAAAGTTTTATCTTCATTTTTTAAACTTAAATAATAACCCAGCTGAGACGAAGATTGTTGTTGATTTGAGGGTGGGGTTTTTTTGGACCAAGCCGCTTCTCCTTGCTTAAGCGGGCTCATGGGGTTTGCCTGCACAGCTTGCTCAGCACAAAAAGCCCAGCGGTCCAGCACAGGATTTTAGGTTCAGGCAACTAAGCCTAACGATCCCTGTTTATTCCAACGGTAAATCCAACGGGAGTTGAAAACACCACAGATCTACAACGCCTGAAGTTTTATGAATCTGTTGTAACTGGAACACTTGTGGCGGCCTTCCTGCTCTACCTGGTCTGTGTGACAGCTCTTGATATGCTCCTGTGGTAGTAAGTGATTTGAGGACCAGGCAACTGGAAAGGACACTTTCTAAAAAGTACTTGACTTTTATAATCTTTGAAGTGGGCGCTTAAGAAAAATACATAACCTTTGAGAAAATATTAATTCCACCTATAAATGTCTATGTACTTTAGAACCTTGGTTCCTTTTAAATTCTGCTGACCTCCAAGTAAGTGGTCCCACTGAGTAAGTATACTTAGGTCTTAAGTCAGAGTTACCTAATTAAGCATCTTCCCTTCCCCTCCTTATGTTGTCCTGTGGAAACCAGCAGGCCTGCTCTCAGACAGCTGCTCACACTGAGCCACTTATTTTATCAAGCAGGGAGCTATGGGCAATACATTCCAGCTAGGAGTACTTTGATTTGCTGGAATTATTTTGACCTGGGTTTCTTAATCTTTTAATTTGACTTCCCTGGTGAACTGCAGGGGGGAGCTGGGGAGGTATGGCTAAAAAAACAGTTTTATTGGGCCTGTTATGAAAAGGTTTTTTATGGAGCAGGGCTAGAGTAAGGGTAAGGGTAAGGGTAAGGGTAAGGGTAAGGGTAAGGGTAAGGGTAATAGCAAAAGGAAAGGAAGGATGGAGAGAGAGCTTATAGGGATCAGTCTGTTGCATTTAAAGTTGGCCACTGTGAGCCCTCTCTAATCTCCGCTCCCTATGGAGAGGACATGTTGTGACTGATCTGCAGAAGGACCGATTCTATAACCACCTGTTAAGCTAATGCTATTTAAAAAATGCTCATTATATTAGTTGATTTCTGCTCTGGGTCAGATAAGATATCAGAAATGGCCCTTTCTGCCTATGCTTTTCAAAGTGTGACACTTTATACAGTGATTCATTTTATTAAATTTCTTTGTGTATCTGAAGAAGGAAGAGAGTTCCAAAAATAGCTCATATATCTCGTTATCATGGGTTTTAGAGTTCTTTTGCGCATTTTGGTCAGTTGCTAAAGAGACATGAAAAAGGTATGATAAAAAATTTTAGTTATTTTACCAAGTTGAATGTCCTTGAACACATTAAAAAATTGTGCAGCATTTTTGAAGGAGTTTTGTACAAATTGTTCACAGGAGTTAAGATCATTACCTTTAGCTACCTGAACAACAACAAAAAAGTGCTAGTGAATTTCTTCTTTATTAATTATCCATTTCTTTTAAATCTCCACAGTGCTAGGAAAGGCCTTTGTGTGACTTAGTTTAGAAAGGCCTCTTGAGCAACTCTCCTCCCCTAGTCTGACTGAAAAACATGTTTGAAATAATACATTGACTCAACTTATTTTGAAAAATAGCCAGTCTACTAACCTGACGACTCTCAATGAAGTTCCATTATTATACACGGGAGCAGAACGAAGGTATTCTTCTGTATTTTACAGTCCACCATTTGGTCTCTCTGGGGCTTGGGCGAGGGAAAAGAATAGGCTTAATCTTTAAAATTGGTATAACTACGTCCCCACACAACTGGATATAGGAGTTTTTGTTAACTGATAATGTAACTGCTTGCCATCCTTGGCTAGACGTGCAAAAGAGGGGTATGTAGAAAGAGAAAGAAGCTATGTATCTTCATAGGTAGAAGTAGCTTAGCTTCTACAGACAGAGGAGCAACTACTATTGATTTTCGTTGTGAATCTCTCTTACTTCAGGACCAGCGAAGGCATGGTCCATGGTCCATGGTCAGGACCTACTCCTAGTGATTAGGAAAGGGAGGGGAAAATCCCAGCAGGAACTGTAGTGATGTTCTCTTTTAAAGCATGAGAGTGAAATGGCCTGAATGAAAAAGACAGTGACTCTCAGGACTTTTATCCAGCTTGCTTTCTAGAAATTGAGGAAAATAATCCATTATTGATACTGTTTGATTGACAGAAATATTCCAAAAGAGCTTAGTTTCAACAAACTGCAGTTTCCATGTTTAGATATTCATATGAAAGCTCTTCTTTTGTCTAGACTGAACCATTCTCCAAGCCTTTGAAACAAAAGATGAAGGATGCAATTATATATGCCATGGGGTTTTTTTATACTTATTTACTGACAGGAGTAAAATGTCAGCATCAAACAATCTGAACATTCAGCATGTCAGGAAAGGTCCCCAAACCAATTTGACATCAGTGTATTCTTCAGCCACTTAGTTTTGATGTATCTTGTTTTTATGACGTGCTGAAGGTTCACTGCTACAGATGTATTTTTCTACAGCTTGAACACTTTTGAGTCAACTCTGGTTTTCATCTCAAAATGTCCACAGCCACATGCCTGCTTTGTTTTCTCTTGAAATCAGAGGTGGCTCAAGTGCCTAACTACACATCAATAAGCTACGTGAACAGGTCCAGGTCTGATAGGTAGATGACTCATACAGAATCATAGAATCATAGAACGGTTTAGGTTGGAAGGGACCTTGAAGATAATCCAGTTCCAACCCGCCTGCCACGGGCAGGGACACCTCCCACTAGACCCACTTGCTCAAAACCCCATCCAACCTGGCCTTGAACACCTCCAGGGATGGCTATTGTGTAAGGTAGCCTGTGTCTTCAAAAGATGTAGAAATGCAACTGTCAGTCTGCACTTCCTCCTGCTGTTTTTTCTATGTCACTTTGAAACATGACTCATTTTTTATCTATGTGAGATTCTTCGCACATTCTTCAAGTGCATGTATGTATTATATGAGCCAAGACAGCTACTGTCAATGCTCACACACAAAACAACATTTCTTTCTGGAAAAGTATTCCTGTTGTATTTTAGCTATGAACATTTTGCTATATCACCTTCAAAGACAGATGGGATCTTCACTACTTCCTTTCTACCAAGAAGCAAATATAAATGAAGACTAGAAGGGAATGATACAGAAGTGTGGCAAGTTTAAGGAGGAATTATGTTGCGGGAAAGCACAGATAGTGCATCTTAGCAAGACATTGTATAAGGCTATAAATTATTGGAACAAAACTTTTGAAGATTTGAAGTAGAAATTGTACAAATGTATTCTACTAATCATATAAATTAATAGTGAATAACAGTTTCTAGACAAAAGCTTTCTTTTTATGTCTAGAAAATAAATGCAAAATTTATAAGGATAATGCCGTTCTCTACTTTGAGACTATGCTATTTCCCAGTGAGAGTGTGCTGGGTGGATTGTGCTGTACAGTGCTCCTTAGAAGCGTTCATGGAAAAAACATCTTGTGCAACCACCTGCACCAGGACTCTTACTTATCATGAGGATTAAAGGACCTTTGGTATGGTCCATATTTTCATGGTTTGCTGACGGCTGCCTGTGGGGATACGTGAGTGTCAAGACCCACCTTCAATCCTTAATGCAGTGAAGTTAGGGCAACCTTTTTAGTAGCTTCAGCGGTACAAGGAACACTCGAAGTTTTGCTGAAATCCATTCATTTTTGCACCAAAATTTACCCATGGGCACCAAGACAGAATTTTGCTCTTGTTGCTGCTTAGGGCAAATTTACCTGATACTGAATCCTTCCCCCCACCCCCTATTTATAGGAAGGCAGAAAAGTAATCCCTAAGTCATATCCTTGATACATTTTTCATTATTTCTGTTGGTATGTTCCACCTGCTATGGGTCAATCAAATTTTTTTTCCTTTGTTCGTTGAAGATAACATTTTGGAACCAGACTCTCAAGTTCAAACTCTCAAGTACATTAGAAGACTATACACTCATGCAAAGTGCCTATAACAAAAATATTTCTTCTGAAGTCCTGATGGGAATTACAGTAAAAGAAATATTCTGTCCTTAGCTTCAGAGAGGTTATAAGGAATCCATTAATATATGATGTGGGTCATTTAAATGAGATGTTACAAAAAACAGTATAATAAAATGGAAACCATTTTTCCCACAGACCTACTTAAAAAAATGTTCTAAGAGAAATAATTATTTTCACACAAACTAGCAGCCCATGAACGTCTTTTGTGTTCATATACAAATGTGGACTGACTTTTCTTTAGGAAGAATTATTTTTCTTTAAGAATAATAGTTAATGCTAGAAATAAACTCTTAAAGAAAGCATGAGTTAGTGCAATTACTATAGAATAGCGACCCAGTAACATGTCATATCACTGTATTATCTGGGAACTTCGTGTTTCCTGAGCTATTTGCACCAAATTTCATCTAGTTTTACAGGTGAAATCACAGGGAATGCTCACATTTGTTGGATAAAATATGATTTTAGCTGCCTTACTTTGCTTTCAAATAAGGATATTATTTAACAGAATATTGTGGGGCTTGATTTGGCCTTTCTATATAGTTATTCATGAATACTCTTTTTTTAAGGATTATTGGTATTAGAGCTGGTTAAAACACTGACTTTTTAGTTCATTAACATTTTTCATATTCTCAGTTTCTTTGGAAATGAAAGAAAAGCCAATTTTAAAAATGCCTTTCTCACAGAAAGTACAACATACTTTCACTTAGATAGTTAACTGAAAAAAAAATATTTTAAAAATAAGCATTGCACTTTTGATGTATTGCTTTCGTTATAATGTTTCATACCATAACATACTACTTACTACTGTTCCAAGCATCTTTGTAAAAGTTATACCACATCATGCAATTCTACAGTGTAATGAATAAATGTAAGAATGTAATGAAATTTGGATTTATATAATTTCTCAAGTTTTCTAAAACAAATACACTCTCATCCAATGAAGCTCCATTTCTAATGTCTTTGTTGCTATTTCTGGGAAATTTTGCCCAAACTGGTGCCACTTTTTTCAGAAAAAGACTGAATCAAAATGACAAGTTGAACCAAAAACTGCTTGGAGAAGCCTTGCTGACCAGCTTGATCGCTCTGCATGATCTACTACAAAGCACTGCTTGATGCTTTCCCCTCAGCTGCAGTCAGGGTGGAGCTTCCACCCTGCAGGAAGACATGGATAGGCTGGAAGAGCAGGCTGACAAGAACCTTATGAAATTCAACAAGGACAAGCGTAAGGTCTTGCACCTGGGAAAACATAATCCAGGAGTGCAGCACAGACTAGGATCCACCTGGCCGGGGAGCAGCTTGGTGGAAGGGGACCTGGCGGTCACTCAATAAGAGTGAACAGTGTGCTGCTGCAACAAAGTGAGCCAGGAGGATGCTGGGCAGCATCAACGAGGGCATCACCAGCAGAGATAAAGAAGTCATTATCCCACTCTACTCAGCGCTTGTCAGGCCACATTTGGAATACTGTGCTCAGTTTTGGTCCCTGCTATGCAAAAAAGATGTGGACAGGCTGGAGAGGGTCCAGAGAAGGGCCACAAAGATGATCAAAGGACTAGGAAGCCTGCTATATGAGGGAAGGCCAAGAGAACTGGATTTTTCAGCCTTGAGAAAAGGTGGCTTAGGGGAGACCTTATCACCACATTCCAGTATTTAAAGGGTGGCTACAAAGAAGACGGCGACTCCCTTTTTACAAGGAGTCACATGGAAAAGACAAGGGGCAATGTGTACAAGTTACTCCAAAGGACATTCTGACTGGACACAAGAGGAAAATTTTTCACAATGAGAACAATCAGCTACTGGAATAATGTCCCCAGGGAAGCGGTGGATTCTCCATCCTTGGATACTTTTAAGATTCAGCTGGACAGGGTGCTGGGCCATCTTGTCTAGACTATGCTTTTCCCAAGAAAGGTTGGACCAAATGGTCCTTGAGGTCCCTTCCAACCTGTTATTTTATGATCCTATGATTCTCTTATTTGTTGAGTGCACGGTAAGTGCAATTTAACCCATTTCCAAGCAAAGACACCAAGCTTTTCCCACAGCATACTGAGCTTTGTTTGAAAGAAATCAAGTGAATTCACATGTTCTCCAAGCACAAAGGCTAACATCTATTTTCAGAGTATATCATCACAGAGAAGAACATGTTCTCTGTTTAATGTGACTCTACCGCTTGTACTAGAAGATAAAACACTAAGCATCTCTTTGGAGGGAAAGCTCTATTAAAAGTATCATGAAGATAGCCCACATAATTTCATTCAAGTTATCAAGTATTTGATGCTTTACAAAAATCCTTTAAGCTATGATGAATATTATTTTTACATTGTTTAAAATAACCTATAGCAGTTGTGAATGAGGCTTGTAAGGCTCTTAGGTAGCTCCACAAATATCACAGAGGATGGATCAAGCCCCAGGTCTGTATCACATGAGAGAGGAAACAACAAACAGGCGGGGGGAAACACTCAGCAGCTAAGACATGACATATGCGTGCGGGTTTATTCGCAGCATAGTCACATGCATTTGCCAGAGATAAAGACAAATGGTGATGACCAATTTCTTTTCCAATAAAGAAATCATTTTCCAGTTATTTTCCTAGAATGTCTGCAAGATCGTTTATTTGCAGCACCCGCTTCATATATCTATTTTACTCCCATGAAAGACAGAATTTTATCTAATGAAAGCAAACTTCCCCTGTCTGTGTTGAAGGCTCGTGCACTGAATATAGCTAACAACCCTGATATGGCCCATATAGAACAGCTTTTTCCTTATGCAGAACTCTTTTATCTAAGAACTTTTGGCCTGCTCCTAATGAAAGGGCAAATTCTCCCTGTCAGCTACAAAATTGTCCTCATTCGCAGGGTGATACAACCAGAGTATCTCTTAGTATGTCTCCTCCAATAATGGAGAATAAAAGAACGGAAACAACATGAACTTCCCGTTATTGCTCCTACTGCTGCCACAGTCCCTGCACAGTTTCTCTAATAAATCCCATGTGTAGTACCACTGCACTGTTTCTTCTGCCTGAGAAGTTCAATAGCCCATGAATATGGGAAGGATGGTATTAGTATCAGTCAGTAGAAAAGTTCCTGTGTTTTCTAATCTGCAAAAGTCCCCAGGTTACTTTATTATTTAAAGAGGCCATAGGAGTTCTATACGGTCCAGAAGAACACGCATCGAAGTGTGAAGTTTATATCTAAAGCGGTGGGTTCACAATCATTTTTGAGTCATGTGCTAACCCTTTGCTGTGTCAGCATGAGTGTTTATGTGCGGATACACACAAACATATTCTAGCCCTACATTTTGGTGAGTTTTTCTTTACAGCAATAATAATGGCATGCTTAGGCCAGGAAGGAGCTAAATCATGTTAATCTATCATGGGTCAGTCTCAGTGCAGCCCCAGAATTTTTTTTTGTTAGTGCATCCAAATGGGCTATTACTGCTACACAGAACTGATGTAGAGCAGGAGAACAATGCTGAGCCAGAAAAAGAGAACAGGGCTAGCTCTTGCCTTGGGAAAAGTGGGAGCCAACCCAGCAGAATTTCATAAACCTCACTAAAACATTTATTTACTATTCTGTGTTTATAGTAACATGCATGCAGCACAACACAAGGTGTAACAAGGACAAAACATGCCTCAACAGATACAAGATGTCAAAAGTTACACCATATACCGTGTAGTTTCCATATATATATATATTTTTTTTTTACTAGTGCTTAAATGCATCATAGCGTTTTCACACATTTGTCCATCTGCACAGTACCCCTCAGCAGGGAATTTTCTGGCTGTCCCCAAGCCTTCAAAGATGAGCTTGTGGCAATACAGTCTTAGTGCAAAAAGCAGCATGAAGCAGAATTTTACAAGGCCTTTTACAAGGTAATGGCTATTTCCTCTGTTTTCCAAAGTGTAACATCTAAGCCAATCTTGTCTTCTTAGTATTACCTTGTTACTGTTAGAAATAACATACATTTCTCTTGCTTTGTGCTGTGCTGCTCACTGAAATATCAATTGTGTTACACATGCAGAGATTTGCGCTTGTGCACAAATCTACTATTAAGTTTTCTGCTGAGACCTTCACCAGTCAAAATGTGTTAGAGTTGCCAGTGGTGATGTTTCATGCTGACTTGCCTCTAGTGAAATATCATTCTTTTCTTCTGTTAGAGTGGTTAATAGGAATATTTTTTCATAGCTTCACTGAAAAACTGTTTTAATTTTATGTGCATACTAGTTACACCTAAGAAGGTAACAAAACAGGAGAGCTAAGTTAAGGGCTGGTGCCTACATCCTGTTCCCTCCTGTAGCGTGCCTAATTATTGCACACATCCTTTCATCGCCATCATTCATGGTACGTAAAAGCAAGAGCAGGAAGCTTTCTGTTGGCAAAGATATGATGAAGAAAGCAAGCTGAATATCAGGGAAATGGTCCAGTTTCAACACTACAGCGGTGCAGATCAGCCAGTGCACCTACAATGCAACTACAAAGAACAACGAAAATGGCAGAAACTCAGAGGAAGGGTGACAGAGCCAGTGGCTTTTCACATGGCTTGCGTTACTGCATGTATGTTTTTAGTGGGCTGTGGTCATTACCCTTAGAGGCATTAATGGGTGATTTAGACCAGCTTATATGGTGTCCTTTTGTCAATGGGAGACTGCAATTCAGCCGTGTAGCCTTTATAGCAGACTGCAGAATGAAGGAAAAACTATAACTAACCTTGAGGAGGAGAGAACGAAACACTTCAACATACAATGAAGTGTTGCCCACCATTATCTCTCTCTTCTGAAGATGGTAAAAATACGTACTCAGAGACCAGGACTTGCCTGGTCTCCAGTTGATTCTCTACACAAGGACACTTGTCGTGTCCTCTCCCTCATCTGTCTGCCTCTTAGCCATTAGGGCGTACAGAGAGACAAAGTCATCTATTCATAATGTGCTTATCAGCTGGCCTACTATTAGCACCCTCTACCAAAATTACCAGACATTATAAAAGGCTTGGTTTGTCTTTTTTTCCCCAATAGTGTATGCGCTCGCTAAACAGCAATTATTTAAGCTAAACTTCTCCACTCAAGCATCTGTCTCAAGCATAGAGGTTTGGGGGAGGGAAATCTCAGCCCAGATGGTTCAGCTGCTTCTGAGAAGAAGGAAATGCATGCTGATTATCCATATTAAAAATATGGATATCTCAGAATGATGCCATTTTTATAGTGGTTCAGAGAGGAAGATCTTTGGCTACTACAAAGCTCTTTGAACCCTAGTGACTTCACACTTGGAACAGGTACAGGCAAGGAATAGGAGAGACCTAAATCAAATGCATAAAAATTTCACATTTTCTTATGCACAAGAGTTGATCCTGGCCCATTCTACTAGTTGATTTGGTACCTGGCATGAAGGCCTTTTCTGGCGTGTAGAATTCACTTATTTCAGTTCCTGTGCAAAATAAATTAAGAAATAAGAATAAAGTAAGAATAAATAAATGTTCTGCCCTTTGCATTTACAATTAAGTGTCATGACTCCAACATAAGATCACCTTACTTATGAGGAAGCGGCAACATGGCAGTGGCACTGGAGGGTGCCCAGGGGCGTCACTGAGAGGGCACGGCCTTGTCACTGGGGCCTGCCATGGGTCATGGAGAGGCTGCTGGGGGCAGCGAGGAGGCACGGTCCCTGCCCCCAGGGGGCATGGAGAGACTGGAGCTCCGCAAGCAGGAGCACGGGCTGTAGGGATCCCCATCGGGGCTGGCTTGTTGGGAGGGGCTGGGTTGTGGGGCCAGTGTTCTTCAGGCTCTTGATGGGGACTACATCCTTCCGCAGTGTCCCACGCTGGCTCAGCTGGATTGGGCCTGAGGTGGGAAACGCCCCATGGCTGTGGAGGGGCAGGGGCCTGCCCTGGGCTGCCCACAAGGGCAGAAGACCAGCCCTGAGGTGATCGTGGGGCAGGGCTCGGGTGGGAAACACTGGGGCACCACAGCACCAGGGTTTGGGTGGAAGCATAGAGATGTCTCTGAGGGAGCAGATGCAGAGTTTAAATGAGAAACATGGAGCTAGACCCAGTGTATCAGCAAGATGTTGGCAAGGACAGCAATGTGATTTTGGTGGGAAACATGGTGGCCCCTCAGGAGGACACATCAAGGTGTCTCAGCAGGGACAGCCAGCCCCTGGTTTCCTCTCCCACCGAATATCCAGGTCTCTTCTTTTGTTTTATGCTTCTTAATGCAGCTCTTCTAAATTAGGAACCTTGTAAGAAAAGATGCTTAGACTCATGGTTGTTTTTTTTCACTCACACCAGCGTTTCATTAGTTTAGGTGTCACTGCTGTCGTAGTCAATGCTCAGTCTCGCCTGTTCTTCCCCAGTCTCACATCTGGTGGACCTTTGCAGCCAGGACTTCGGTTTCCTCCTCCTACTGTAGAAGACATGAGAGTTTTGTTATGAAAGAAAAGTAGGGACTGATGAGCATAGAATTTCCCTGGCAAGGTGTTAGTTTTTACCCTGTTTCTACATATCAAGTAATTTACATTCTCATTTCACTGCACAATAGTTGGAAGACCACGATTCTAGCTTTTCCCATCACAAAATATTTGCTGCACAGTTATGTTATCAGGGAAAAAGCACTGATTATTCACTAAAATACCATATCAATCTGCTAGGTATAGACTTAAAAACTTCGAGACCCAATTCTGCTTTAACACACGCCAACAAAATTGCACCACACATTCATGTTAACTTTGCACCAACGATTGCAGTGGTTTGGTGTTGTGAACATGGCATGGTTTTGTTTCTCTATAGGTTTTATTGTCCTCTCAGGGGAAATGTGAAAGTGTTTGTGTAGGAATTTGTTGACATATGAGGTTATTACAGGAGGATTGATTTATTTTGTGATGTCTTATCTTCGAGGTGCAGCATAGAAGGAAAGAAGGACTGCAGCTTAGTGACAACAAGCGGGTATTTTTGTAAGGGAGAGTTCAGTGCAGCATAGAGGGCGAAGTTGATGATGACTGAGCAGTGCAATGGGATTGCTAATGTGGGGGTAGGCTTTGGAAAGTGGCCTTCCTGGCTACCTCTGCCTCTTTCCTTCTGCCTAACCAGCCTGAGATCATCAGTGCTGGAGCGTTCCCCGGCACAGCAGTGAATCCCTGCAAATTGAACCTCAAAAAAATCCACAGAAAGTATGAGTTCACAGCTTTTCATATCATTTTTTATAATTAAATAAAGATCAGAAAGAACCTTGGGCTCTCCCTGATTAAAGAGAGGAACGGGAACACAGCGCTTAACCCCATGGTGGTAATGAGATAAGAACTCCATGACCTTGGAGAACACATTGTCATAATACCTTACCTACTGGTGTGCTTTATACAATAAAGCATTAAAAGTCAGAAAACCCCTTGCTGTCTTTACCTAAACAAAAAGAGGGTTGTGGAGGGTTGTGGGGGAGTTGTAGTAAACCTAAAAGATATTTAGCCCGGAGAAGGGTGGAGTCTTGAAACTGGGAGCAGTCACAACGGAGCTGGATAACTGGGAACAGAGGACTGGGTAAAGCAGTGCTACTAATATGGTTGTGCTCTGCTTGGGAGAGGTGAGCTGTGAATTAGATAAGGGGTGGGAAGAGTATAAATCTGATTTTACTATGAATTAGAGATGCATTTTCAAGTTCAGAGTTAACCTGGATTTGTTGTTCAGGCTCCTTTTATGCAGTGTCATCATCTGGAGCCACTGTTAGTGCAACAGCTAAGCTGGAGTCTTTGCTTCAAGATGGAAAATGTAGCTATGAACTAGTTTAAGAAAAGAAATCACACCAATGTATTGCTGAACTTAGTGTTTCTTTAAGCAGGGAAGGTCTTCCGTGCTTACTAATAGATCCACAAACCCATTACTGTAAAAGCTAAAATAAAAGGAGATAGAAATTAAAGGTAAAATAAAAGCAGATTAGTAAGTAGTAAAATAATATTCTATTTCTAGATTTTTAAAGCTGAGTAATATTCCAGGTTTATCTGGGCTTTGAATGCCAACTTGATGTAGCACGGTAGTATAAATGCTTAAAGACATACAAGGTATTTGGGGCATAAGCAAGCTGAAAATACCACAGTCTGTTGCAAGGAATTGGTGGTTTGGATAAGGAAGAACGTTATACTGTGCACGAACATGCAGGATATTGCCATGCTGTTGAAGGCGATATGCAGATATTATAAGCAATTTGCCATCAGTTTAAAAGAACAGATACTTTGGTAGCCAAAGTGAGAAATACTGAACCAGGTCTAAGTGTCAGCACGGACCTACTAACGCCAGTTTGCTTCTCTCCTGCTTGGCGAATGCATCTCTGGTATTCTTGTATTACCTGCCTGCACCATTTTTGTTGTGGATGTTCCCCGCTTTCTTCAACAGCTGTTTCTTAGTACTATCAAAAATTATGTTGAAGGGAAATAATTTCTTTTGGAACTAGAGAAAGTTTTTGTCTCTGGGAAGGGGAATGCCTGCAGTTGTATAGCCATAGTACAACTGTCGAATCGCACAATTCCGCCAGCAAAGATAAAAGTCCAACCTGTCTAATGATCTATAAAAGCCATTAAATTTTTCCTTGATTTCCGTGGAATTAGAGGACAGTTCTTGGCAGAATCAGCAGTATCATAAATAGGCAAATTGTTCAATGAGTAGCAGAGAGGGAGTACTGCTGTCCATGCTCCTTTCCTAGTTTTGTGTGAAAAGGGGTTTTTTTTTGGTCTTTACTTGTATGTAGATCAGCCTGCTTTCCCTGAGTTGGAGGAAACCTGCGCAATCTCTTTCTTTGCATTAGCACTATGCAGAATTATTTTGAGCTGTTGCTCTGCAAAGCTCAGCGTCCCTCCTTTTAAATCGAGCTAGCAATGTGACATTAATGTGAGATTCTTCCTGCCTACAGAAAGGAAGCCACAGAGCACCTCTTCACTTGCATCAGCCCTAACAAAGTACAAATAAATCCAAGGGCTTCAAAAAGCATTCAGCTAACACAGAGCAGTTAGAAAATGAAACAGTTAATGATGTTTTAAAGGTCTCATATGCCTAATTATTTGAAACTGTATCCTGCTCGTAGACTGATACTGGAGGAAGTTAAACATGTAAATTAGCAGGTATTTTGGCAGTCTGCTCAGTTTAACTCTCTTGCTACATCCTGCTAGGTCAGAGTATCCAGAGGGTAATAATGACAGAGCTTTGGAAAACTCTGTCCTGGCTGAGTGGCTGTACATCATGAGCTGAGCAGATTTTGTTGTCGGAGATGCAAGTGGACACTCACCCACCATGGTAAGGTTGGGAAATAGAAGGAACATTTTTTCTTGATTCAATTACTTAGATAAAACCACAATAAAGCCACAGCCTTCAGGCAGTATTCTGTTACCTCACTCACTTCAGCCTTTTAAGCTGAGGAGGAAGAGGTTCTTGCAATGATGGAATGCCCATCGTGAGACGGCCCAGATCCTTAGGCCAAGATCTGTGATCCCAGCTAGAATAATGGTGCAGAAATAGTGGCTTAGCAAGTCAGGGGGGTGATTTCTCAGAGAAAATTGAGATATTTCAGTTTGTATACTACACATATGCAGTCCTTGGAGCAGGTAGCATGTTTGGTAAAAAGAGGTATGACTACTGTAAATCCAAAGTATGGTCTATATAGAATCTGAAATCCATCTTTTGGGTACCCCTGGAAGCCCAGTGCTAGACGCTTGAATCAGAAGCTCACAGTAGCCTAAGCAAGCAGGCTTACATGGTAAAAAGCCTGAAGCACCAGATATGTTTGGTGCACATTTCATCCATATTTCAGTTTTGCAGAAACACCAGAAGTAAATGGTGTAGAGCTGCTCTTTTTCCAAGCATCTACTCCCACGCGGTGGGCGAGCTCTCCCAGATGGCAGGTCCCCATGACCACGTAGGTCTCACCAGACCCCTCTATACCTTCCCATTGCAGCAGGCTGGGGGGCAGGAATCAGCCACTCTGTGCCAGCTGCACAGAGCAGGTTCTGGAGAAGTCCTTCACTCACATGTTCTGTGTAAAGCCATGTTGCACTTGCTTAAGCTTCTTCTTTAACCCTGCTAGATAAAGAACTGTGCTCTTTACTGGGGTAGGTGGGTCAGGCCTGCACATCTCACCCAAAAGCCAAATGCAATTTGCTTCAGCTGGTAGGACAGTGTTTCCCAGAGGATCAGCTGCTCAGAGGACAGCAACCTTCCCCTCACGCAGCAGTTTTCCTTCTCCTAATCTAACTTGCTTCCCGCTCCCTTGCCCCAGCTCTGGCTGGTTATTCCAGATGCACAGTGGAAATCAAAACAATCCTGCAGAAAGCCAAACCAATGGAAAAATCCCTGACTTGCAACGCAACTTCATGCCCTGACAATATTGCACCAAGTTCCAACTCTAGGGTCCAATGGAGCAACTGCTTTTTGCGGGGTGAAACACATAGCACAGGGAACAGCACACCAACTCCAGCCTCCAACTCCTTCAGCCTGACTTTTCACTAATACCAACATTTTGTGGCTGACTCTGCATCTGGCAACTCCATATATATATATATATATCTTTTCCTAATGCTTAAATGTGTCATGGAGTTCTCGTGCATTTGAGCACCTGCATAGTAGCCTCCCCTGGGGATTTTGCTGACTATCCCTAAGCTTGCAGAAGGCAGGCATGTGGCAACCAGGGCTGATGAGGAAGAGGGACATGTGGGAAAAAGTCACAAGGTGGTCTTTTACAAGGAATCATCCTCTTTTATTTTTTTTTTTTTCCTGTGTTCCAAAGCGTAACAACTGAATAATTTAATCTGGTCAGTATTATCCTGGGAATGAGTGACCCATACTGCTCTTATTTTCTATAATATTGTTCTCTCAAACCTCCATTGCTTGCACATGTATGCATGGGTCTACTGCAAAATTTTCTAAGATCAGGTAAAAAGCACTGGCACTGCTGCCAGAGAAGATGATTGGCAAGGGGATCAGATTTAAACTCTTCTTTAGCAAGTAGAGGTACTGATTAGTCTCACGTTCGGTTCTGGAAATTAATTATTGTACTGCATGCCTTTTGAGCGATGTATTGTATCCAGAGAATAAGCATATCTTGAGGCCTGTGGTATGTTTTTTTTAAAAAGTAAATATTACACAGTACAGTCTTTGGATCTGCATAATGTCACCAGAAACATCTGCAGACCTTCAGTTGCCTCTAATCTTATTATTTTCCTGACAGTGATAAACTGATGCCTCAAAATGCAACGCTGTGGCCAAAAAGGTTTCTTCTCACCAAAGAGAATTCCTCTGCTGGAGAAATAGTCCAGTGCGGACAGTAGCAGTAAGCCAGAGTTTGTGGTGGTGGTGTGCTGAAGAGGCAATAGAAGTCATTCCCAGTTCTTGCTTAAGTTTCAAAGTCTCAATCTTCCACTGTGACCCTTCAAATACTAGTGGGATTTTTTCAAGTCACCTGACTGCAACCTCTGCAGAGTTATAGTTCCCTCTGCAGCTGACTCAAAAGCTAGAATGTGGTGAAAAGGCATCCACACTTCCACTGTTTCAACAATTTTTAAATCAGTTTCATGGTTTTAGGTGCTAGACTGGCAAGATTTGTTCTTTTTAGAGTATTTGGGCTTGCAGTATTTTAATAATTAGAAAGCAGCTGCAGATGCACTGGGATGGCCTGCTGGGCTTTTATCTGAATAGGCTTGTGTTTTCACGCTTGGTTTGGAATGGCCACCAGTCACTTCAGCCAGTTGGAAGAATTGGTAATTCTATAGTGGGGAAGAACAACTCGGATAAGTACTACCCACTGGTGAGATAAGGCTTGCATAGATAATCACAAGATATAATTTAAAGTTCCCCTCCTTTCTATTATGTAGTGCTATCTAACATGGATTGTTATGTTTGTGTTTTCTGGCAGTCCCTCTTTCTTGCCTGCTTTAATCAGAAATGACATGCAATTTCAGACACGATGCAGTGAGATGAACAGTTCCTGCCTCATAAAGGTGTTGTGCCAGTCAGATTCAAGGAGATTGCACTTCTTCGTGGTTAGTCCAAGCTTTGACAGGTTCCTACCTAGTCCCAGAACAAGACGCTTTAAAGCACTGAATGCCATGCCTGAGGCTGCTGAATCACCAGGATGTTTCAGTCTGGTGAAACTATATACATCAGGTTTATGACACAGGTGAAAGAAGAAGTTTGTACATGGGTCTGTTACTTTCTAGAATATGTTAATTCACCATTTTTAAATAAAAGGTGTTACATGTAGAAAACCATTCTTCCTATTTTGCCAGCATCTCCAGCAGCTGTTTCAGCCTTACAGCACCAGTTCAGAGTCCCATCTCAGTACACAGGCATTGTCTTCTGAGTGCAGCCGAAGCAAATCTAAACTTAAGAATCAGGGTTTTAACTTCGCCCTGGGAATGTTCACATGGCTGGAGCTCAGCAGCATAGTCAGCTGGATCTTGTCTTTGTCCTTACTTCACCCTTTCTCCTTGAACCAGATCACTCTGCGGCTTCTGACCAATAAGACAAAAAAGTAAAACTGACTTTTCTTTGGTGCACCATATGCGACAGTTATTTTGGAAACATAAAATATTGTGGATTCGTTGTCACGGGTTTATTTCAGCCATAATTTTGGATTGGGAAATGCCCATTAGCACTGTCAGAAGGATTATTTAACAAGGCTGTAAAACATACTGTGTGGCTACCAGGCAGTGAAAGTACCAGGAAAACCTGTAGAGAAGGAAAATCTCTGCAATCCAAACTGAGCAGATCTAGTGCTCTAAAAATATACCTTGACTACCAATCTAAAGTTGTCCAAAGCCTCAAAAACAGTGAAGATAACCACAAAGACTTAAGACTATTCCATGCAATAATGGCTGTTCAACGTGACTTTCTGCAATTTACGTTATTTTCAGAAATTTAAATTAGAAAAAGTATTATTTTTAGCTTGATTAATTCAGTTGGTTTAACCATTACGATATTTGCTAATTAAAGGTTGGTTTAATTGAAACTAAGAAGAAACTTTGCCATTTTATTAAATCTTTATCCATTGAAGTCAGGCTTTTAGAAATATATATAGAGGGGGTTTAACTGGTGGAATTACAGCTATGGGCTGAATCTTATGCAGAAGGTAAAACCAGATGACTGTAATAGCCCTTTTCAATCTTAGTCTTGAAAATTAGTCTTTAATTCAATGCACAGGGAGACAGATGCACAGTTAGATGTGAAACACTGTCAAGGCAAGGCAAGAAATTAATTGAGCTGGAATTTGAAAATTCATTAACAAACCTTTAAAAAAAAATGCTGGTTGAACACGTTTAGCAAATGAGAGGAAAACTGAAGTAGGATAAAACTGCTGAGTAAAGGTACATACTAAAAGCCAGTTTCACAGTAAGTAGTTCAAGTTCTCTGTAAGCAGTTCAAATACTCTGAAGTTGGGCAGCACAACTGCAACCATCCTCTGCAGCGTAAAGAAATGCACTGCCTGCTACTTTCCGCACCCTTAAAAGGGTCATTAAATTCTTTATACATTCTTTTAGACGCAAAATGGATGCTGACCAGGCCACTGATTCGCAAAGTTCTACGGAAAGGAGCATTTTTCTCAGCTAAAAGCAAAGATAATTTCAGAGGTTTGTGTCATATATTTTAGAAGTGAAAGTACTCTTTCTACACTCAGTGGGAAGATGAGTAATAAATGCGTGAAGCCAAACTACATTCTGCTTTTCTTTGATTAGCTTTTTAAAGCTATTTATCAGTGAGGATATGCTTTTCTAATCAGATGTAACAGCTAAAACTTGAGAATATGAGAAGCAGATACAATGCGACAGTGAAGAAGACGTCTAAACATGCTTCAGTTCTGCTGATTTATATGAACTTTATCTCCTATGCTAGTAGCATAAAAAGATTAGTGTAAGAAAATATTGGTTTATTTGAGATGCAACTATAGAATATACCAGGCCTGGATGTTTGATTAGATTCAAGCTACAAATCTTATTCTGTATATTCAAACTCATAATTCAAGTGTAGACAGGTCTTTCATCTAAATTCAGAAGCTGCCAGGTACAGATGATAAACTTGAAATAGTACGGTACTTGTTACAAAATGCGAATATAGTACTCTGAGGTAACATCATTTGCCCTGTATGTGTCAGATCGCTGTTCTCTGATTTTTGACACAAGTAAAAACTCATCCTGGGAGCAAAAACGCCTCTGCTACTTTACTTGTCTGATCAAGTGAATTGTATTTGTCTGGCTTTGTATTGTGTTATTTTTAAGGTCCCCAAAAGGTTGTGAATTTTGTGCCATAGACCGATTGCGTCATTATTACAGTTCCAACTATAACTCTGATACAGCCAATTCGTAGATTCTATCCCTGATGTGCATGATTGCAGTTATAGTCTTGTCTCCTATTTCAGCAGTATAAACAGTCTTGTGGCATAAGGAGACTTTTTTCTTTCCTCATAAAACATTAAGTCAAATTGCACTTTATATTTAGAAAATCTGAGAGCCTATCAACATACAGGCTCTGTGCTTACAGTGAGGGTTGCAGTTTCAGCCCACATTGGGACGAAGAGTTTTAATCTAAATTTAGCTCAGACTACCGGGTAAGAGGTAGCCCTGGCCCAACCGGGGGGCTGCATAGCAGAGGCCACACCACGCATACTAACGGCGAACCCAAATTTTTGCATCTTCACTAGCAAAACCCCTGGGTGGGTGTGATTCCTGCAGCTGATGCTGGAATCTCTCCGGTTACCTTACTCCTTATCTTGGTGACAGCTCCTTCTGACACAATCTCAGATCTATGTAAATGCCAAATCCCAAGAATAAATTGCTGTGAGGGCACAATCAAACTTTTAGGGGACTGTCTTGCAGCAGAACTCTGTTTAAATGTAAATGCCGTACAACAGAGCTGCTTAAATCTTAATGCAGTAAAACCAAGTATGAAAACAAATCATATGTTCGTATCCTCAAACTTAGAAAGTCTCCATTAGAAGAATGAGAAGAACAATTCTACATCCATCTGCTTTTGCACTGTGGTTGCACATGTGCGAACCAGTAGCATCATTGCAATACCAAAATCCAAATGCAAAAGGCCTGCAACTTGTCCTTTTCGGTCTATCTAGAAGCTTTAAAATAGTTCTTTCTCCCTTTTAGAAATGCAAGACATTCAGGCTACAACTTTTCGTTCCTTGTTTTTGTAACAGGTTATACTTTTTTCAGAGGGCTTGAGCTAAACCTGTTATGCTGTCTGAGACCGAAATAAGGAAAGCATGGAGCTTTTTTACTAATATTAACAAATAAAGCCAGGAAAAACTCTACAAGGGTAATCTCCAACCATATCTGCCCTGAAGTGTAACACACCACAGGCAGAATCGTACATTCGCGTGGTGTGGGGTGACAGAAGAAGCAGTAGCGACCTCGGAGCTTTCGCAGGAAACTGGTGCCTGTGGCCATGAGAGGCTCTTGTGGCTGTCACCATCATTCTCACAGTTTTGGCAGAAGATCGTGCCAATCTCGACTGCTTTTCTTGTGGGCATGCAGTGTGCTAGTTACGTAGCATGGTAGTTTATATAATCACACTATATTTGTTCACTGAAATGTAGTTTCACTAAGTGAGACCATTAAATGCTCTGGGCTAAACTGAATTCTCTTATGCCTCCGCTCTACAACTACAAGCCCAGCCAAGGGGACCTGTTTTTTCTACATTCAAAATGTGACACTGCAGTATTTCTTCCATACTTTGAAACCAAGTTGTAGACATTTCAAGTCGGTGTCCTGGTTTGAGAGACACAGGACTAATTTCTCTTCTAATGCTTGGGAAAACTGCACTTTCAGAAGACTCCAGTGTCTGAATTTGTGAAAATACTTACTTTACAGCCAGCTGTGGTGTGTGGGTCTCAAGGTCTCAGTGTTTTTGAGCTAGCCAGGTGCAGGGATGAGGAGGAGCGAGACCCAAGCTGGCCAACAGGATTATTTCGTACCATCAACGTCACACTCATTATAAATTAGAAAGTTTGCTGCGAAGTCGCTCTCTCCCTTGATGGCTGCCATCCTGAGAACTTCATGCCCTGGTGCCAGAGCCCTGAGGCCTTCCCTTCCTCCTGAAGCCAAAGCGCTCGCAGTGTCCAACATTTGCTGTCCACTGCTGGGAGTGCACAGCTTCCTCCTGATATAATTGGCTGAGTATAATCTTTGCATATTCCGTATTGGTGTCGGGATCAATATCAGTTCTTTAGTGCTGTTAATGTTAATTATCTAATCTTATTTTATTAAATCTGTTTATACTTCAGCTCTCGGGTTTTCTTGTTTTTCCCGATTTCCCTTTCCCAGGTGGGGAGGGGTCATCGGGTGATAGAATGATTGTCTAAATGACAACAAATTGTTATGGGTCTCTCAAACCATAACAGTCGGGTATCTGAATGAACAGAAACTTCTGTCTTTAACTTCTGGCTGTATGCTTCTCTTCATGTATCAAGCGAGAGTTGTGAAACACCCTGGTGCTACGTTTACAAGCAGCATAAAAACTCGTAAGAAGAGAAACGATTCTGTCTTGAGAACAGCATTTGTTAGGTTTAGTTAAGTTTAGTTTTTAGTTTAGAGTAAATAGGATAAATACGGCATAATAACGCACTACCTGCACATTGTGGGGAAAAAATAGCCGAAATACAGAATAGCTGTGTATCTACAGAACTCTACCCAGCTGTGTGCTGAATGAGGCAGGGGTCCCACCGAAGAATATCATTCAGTTATGCAGTTAGACAGTGGTGGCCCTTATCCTTCCATTTCTTAACTTAAGAAACTTTGACTTAACACCCTTCCTGTCTTTGGTTAGTTGGTGTTGTAAGTACTACGTATGCAAGGAATGCCGAAGTTTTTGTAACGTGGCAAACAACAACCAAGACAGAGTTCACGTTTTCTTACTCAGCAGTCATAAAATAACGATTTCTTTCACATCACCTAGTAATGTTCCTAAAGGAAGATGTAAAAGGTAGAGCAAGGTTCATAAATGTTACAGGCCAGTTTATTAACTTTGCAGCGTTTTATCATTTTTCCACTTCTTTTTCTCTTTTTCTTCTTCCTGCTAACATTTCTTCAGACTTGGTCTTTTCTGCTTCTCCATCTTGTGCTGTCACCTGCATTTCAGCTCAGTTACTGCTGAAAACACAGATGAAAATAACTCTTTCCAAATCTCTTTTATATTTAGATATTATAATAAAAATATAATGAACCTGTAGTGAGTCAGAAAATTTATACTGTACTGACATTTAGAGGGATACTTTTCATTCTTGAATCGCTAATATTTTTTGTCAAATTCTGTACTAAAACAGTGCATTAATTCCTGGCCGTTAATCGCATATCTGCAATAAAATGGAAGAAACTGTAAATCAAATGCAGTATGAATTGCTGAGATAAAGTTAGTAACAGACATGCAAAAGTGTAAATAAAATAAACTGTTATTTGTAATAGCAAGATGCTGTTTTTTTTCTGTTCAAATTCAGAAACGACTGTGAGTATTGCTCTCAGGATTGAATTCTTAGCTGATCTTAGCTCAGATACTAAAAAATCAGTAATGTCTCCTTTATTCATTCTTGTTAAGTTTTCAAGCCATTTCTACTCTCAATTTTAACACTATACTTTACCTTTCAGATGTGACAGCAATAATTATTGTAAGCTTCACACAGATCAAAACTAAAAAGCTTGAGACAGACAACCTGACAACATCATGAACGTTTGTCATCAGTTTGTAGGCAAAGTTCCTCTTATTTCTATGTTGTGGTAGTTGCTACAGTTAAGTGGACTCACTCAATGCAAAGACAAAGGAAAAGGGTGTAGAGTTGCATAAATATTCAATTACTTGAAATTGTTTAAAGCTAATAAAAAATTACCTAGCTTTGGACAAATTTATGCCATATCTGTGAAAGATCATAATCTGAAATGTAATTGAATTGTCCCGTAAGTCTAATGTCTTACCAATGCGCAGTAGCTTTCCATGTTTTACACAGTTTATCTTTATATTTGAATCTGTGCCATCTGCGCGATACTGACAGGTTGCCACAGCAATGTCAGTTTTCCCGACCCTGCAACGGCAAGCCAAGCATAGTGCAGGAGCATCAGTGCAAGATGGAAAAGTTAGGAGGGAGAGAGTTTAATAATACCTGTATAGGCCGCTGGCTTGCTTTCTTCTACTCAGGAAGGAGGGCACCGTCACCAGTGTTCAGTTCAGGGGCACCTCTCAGGATAGTAAGTGTGGAACAGCATTTTAGTGTTTCACAGAACTGATGTTTCATTCGTCTTCGTACGCCACCAAATATCATAGAACTGTTTAAACCTTTGGAGAAAGGGTTCAGTGGGTGTTGGATGGAAGACCAGGTCCAGGAAAGGCATGCTGGCACTAGGTGACACAGAGACGGTTATTTAGGGCAGTGCAGAGTGTGGTATGAGAACTCAAAGACCTCGTATGACAGCGGTGTTTAATAGCATTGCAAACTAACCATTTTTATGTCATTTGCCATTGCAGACATTTAAAACTGCAGTACCGGTGTAGTAGAAGAATATTGTACGTCACTTTTAATCTTGAAACAGAAGGTTCATGAAACAAATGTACTTCCTTGACAGACATCAGGGACTTGTGAGGTTTCCACTTGTGTTTCTCTTCCGTTCTGCTCAAACTGGGTTTTCTCAACCTTTCAAAGGAATTACTGGAACCCCTTGGAGTTACATTTGCTGATGGAACACAGAAGCCTAGGAGATAACCTACAGTCTCCCTAAGGTGTATCTCTGACAGAAAACAATTGCCAAGGATTATTATAGCAAAATGGTATTGTCTTCATAATTCATGCCTAAATCAGCTGTTGGGGGAAAGACCACTGTGTCTCCAGACTCTTCTGTCCAGAGGGTCCTCTTTTTTGCTATGGTTCTCTTAGTTTCCTGCTCTGGGGAAATGGCTGACATTAAGGATAATGAATGTACTGACTCACACTTCTGGTAGCAATTAAGTCGTATTAAAGATTCTCCCTCCGTGTGGGCGGAGGAAGCTGGGCCTCATTAGAGGTTCAGAAGGAAAGATCAATGTATTAATTGCTGTACTAGAAAATGACAGCCAGGATCTCAGGATCTGATTTCAGGCTGTGTTCTAGCTGCAATATCTCGTATGACAGTTCTTCTAGTCAGAATTTGTTCCATTAGAAGACTGATCATATTTACAAATTTAAATAGGATTTTCCATTAAGTATCAACATTAATAGCTTATATTCCTCCTGAGAAAAATAACTTGTATTGCTTCAGCACCATGTATCATTGGCCTGGCCCTAGTTACCTCAAATTGAAAATTGCAAAATTGAAGGTGAAACCCAGACAGAATTATTCCCCATATTCTTGTAGTAGTCTAGCCACAATGTTGAAAAATGGCAGTATTCAATTTATAGTGACTGTCTTTGTTCTGGAAAGGCTCATTGTCATCTCTTGTGGCCCTCGCAGCCGGAGGGGGCGAACAGGGCGCAACTTTTCGCAGGTAGGTCACTGAAAGCCCTGCGTCTGAGCTGAGCGCAAGCTGGGCAAGCGCAAGCAGAGGAACATCGGTGTGCAGGGGCACGGGCTCAGGGCTTGCGGGAAGCTGACAGCAGAGATTCAGCACCTCCCGCCACAAGAGAAGAACATGCCCCCAAAACGGTCAAGAGCTGCTGCAAGAAAGAATGTGGGAACTCAGACCAAGCTCCCACAAAAGCATGTGGCTGTGCAGGTTTCGGGCTGCAACGAATGCCTGAGCCTGGCACTGCTCTCGCAGGGAGCCAGAGACATTGCCTGCATAAGGTGTGATCAAGTAAATGATCTGCTCAGGCAGGTGGTCGAACTGAAGGAAGAGGTGGAAAGGTTAAGAACTATCAGAGACGGTGAAAACGAAATAGACTGCTGGAGCCATACCCTGAGGCAAAGGCAGCAGGAAGAGGCTCCATTGGAAGTGGATGATCCCCTTCCCTCCTGTAATCAGGCGGAAGGAGAGAACTTAAGGGATAAGGGGCAGTGGAGTCAGATCCCTTCCCCGGAGAGGCAAGCGGAACCCCTCACAGCCCCCCTCACCATCCCAATTGCCCTTGCAGAATAGGTATGGGGCTTTGGAAATCGAAGAACAGGTGATTGAGGATGGAAAGGATGATCCATCCAGTGAGGCGCCCAGTGCTGGGCACTCACCCCGCCGCCTCAGGACTTCCTCAACCAAGAAAGAAAGGAAGGTAATTGTGGTAGGTGACTCCCTTCTGAGGGGAACAGAGGGCCCTACCTGTAGACCAGACCCATCCCACAGGGAAGTCAGCTGCCTCCCTGGGGCCAGAATTAAGGACATAAGGAGAAAACTCCCTTCCCTGGTTAAGACATCAGATTACTACCCCCTACTGATATTTCAGGTAGGTGGTGATGAGGTAGGTACCAGAAGTCTAAGGACAATGAAGAATGACTTTAGGGCCCCAGGACGGCTGATTAAGGGATCGGGAGCACAAATAGTGTTCTCTTCCATCCCACCATTTGCAGGGGTTGACGAGGGGATAAATAGGAGGAGTCAGGAAATTAACTCCTGGCTCCGAGACTGGTGTATCTGGCAGAACTTTGGCTTTTTTGATCATGGGCTCATCTACAGGAAACCAGGCATGCTGGCAACAGGTGGGGGAAGCCTAACCCGAAGGGGAAGATCCTGGGACAAGAGCTAGCAGGGCTCACCTATAGGGCTTTAAACTAGGTTTGAAGGGGGATGGGGATGAAACCAGGATTACAAAAGTGGTGCCTGGGAGAAGCGTACCAGTGCTTCTGGGTAAAAATGTTAGCAAGGTCTTGCAGCCTGTCCCAGTGATGGTGGGGGATGGTGAATTGTGTGACAGCAAAGACATGAGGGGTAGTGATAATTTGGTAGCTACAGTAGTGTCTGAGTATGATCAGGTGAGAATTAGGGCTTGTCCCCCCAAGAAAGTGGCAGGACAATTAGCCCAGCTGAAGTGCATCTATACTAATGCACACAGCATGGGAAATAAAGCTGGAGGCCATTGTACAGCAAGGAAACTATGATATAGTTGCCATCACAGAAACGTGGTGGGAGGACATACACAAGTGGAGTGCTGTAATTGATGGCTACCAACTCTTCAAAAAGGATAGGCAAGGAAGGAGAGGTGGTGGGGTGGCCCTCTATGTTAGGGGCAGTTTTGAATGTCTGGAACTTAACAGTGTGGATGACAGTGTTGAGTGTGTATGGATAAGAATTAAGGGGAAGGCCAATAAGGCAGACATCGTGATGGGAGTTTGTTATAGACCTCCTAATCAGGATGTAGAAACTGATGAAGTATTCTATAAGCAGCTGGCAGAGGTCTCACGATCATCTGCCCTTATTCTTGCGGGACACTTCAACTTCCCAGACATCTGCTGGAAATACTGCGCAGCAGAGAGGCAACAGTCATGGAGGTTCCTGGAGTGTGTGGAAGACAACTTCCTAACACAGCTGGTGAAGGAACCATCTAGGGGAAGTGCCCTACTGGACCTACTGTTTGTTAACAGAGAAGGTCTTGTGGGGGATGTAAAGGCTGGAGGTCGCCTTGGGCAGAGTGATCACGAAATGATAGAATTTTCAATTCTTGATCAAGTAAGGTGAGGAGCCAGCAGAACTGCCACCTTGGATTTCCGAAGGGCAGACTTTAGCCTGTTTAGGAGCATGGTCGAGAGTGTCCCTTGGGAGGCAGTTTTGAAGAGCAAAGGTGCCCAGGAAGGCTGGGCATACTTCAAGCAGGTGCTTTTAAAAGCGCAGGAGAAGGCCATCCCCTTGTCTCGAAAAACGAGCAGACGGGGAAGATGACCAGCCTGGCTAAATAGAGAACTTTGGCTGGACCTCAGGTAAAAAAGGAAAGTTTACATTCTCTGGAAAAGGGGGTTGGCAACTTATGAGGACTATCAAGATATAACAAAGCTATGTAGGGGGAAAATGAGAAGGGCCAAAGCTCAATCAGAACTCAGCTTGGCCACTGCAGTTAAAGACAATAAGAAGAGATTCTTTGAGTATATCAATAGAAAAAGGAAGACTAGGGAAAATGTAGGCCCACTGGTGAATGAGACAGGTGCCCTAGTGGTGGAAGACACACAGAAGGCAGAGTTATTGAATGCCTTCTTTTCTTCGGTCTTCACTGCTAAAGCTGTCCCTCATGAATCCCATACTCTGAAGGCAAAGGGGAAGGTCTGGAGAGAGGAAGATTTTCCCTCAGTTGAGGAGGACCGTGTCAGAGACCACTTGGCCAAGCTGGACATTCACAAGTCCATGGGCCCTGATGGCATGCATCCGCGAGTGCTGAGAGGGCTGGCGGATGTTATTGCTAGACCACTCTCCATCGTCTTTGAACGGTCATGGAGAACAGGAGAGGTGCCTGAGTACTGGAGGAAGGCTGACATCACTCCGATCTTCAAAAAAGGCTAGAAGGAGGACTCAGGGAACTACAGACCAGTTAGTCTCACCTCTGTCCCTGGGAAGGTAATGGAGCGACTCATTCTGGATGTCATCTCCAAACACATTGAGGAACAGGAAGTTATTGGAAGTGGTCAACATGGATTTACCAAGGGTAGATCGTGCTTGACCAATCTGATAGCTTTCTATGATGTTATAACTGGTTGGCTGGATGAGGGGAGAGTCGTGGGTGTCATCTACCTTGACTTTAGCAAGGCTTTTGACACTGTCTCCCATGACATCCTCATTAGAAAGCTGAGGAAGTATGGGCTAGATGAGGTGACAGTGAGGTGGATTGAGAGCTGGCTGTGGGACAGAACTCGGAGGGTTGTGATCAGCGGCACAGAGTCTAGTTGGAGGCCTGTAACCAGTGGTGTCCCCCAGGGGTCAATACTCGGTCCAATTTTGTTTAATATATTCATTAATGACCTGGATGAGGGGACAGAGTGTATCCTCAGCAAGTTCGCTGATGATACCAAACTGGGTGGGGTGGCCGACACCCCAGAGGGCCGTGCTACCATCCAGCATGACCTGGACAGGCTGGAGAGCTGGGCAGAGAAGAACCTAATGAGGTTCAACAAAAGCAAGTTGCACCTGGGGAGGAAGAATGCTAGGCACCAGTATAGGTTAGGGGCGGACCTGCTGGGAAGCAGCTCGGAGGAGAAGGATCTGGGGGTTGTGGTAGACAGTAAATTATCCATGGCCCAGCAATGTGCCCTTGTCGCCAAAAAGGCCAATGGAATCCTGGGCTGCATAGGGAAGAGTGTGGCCAGTAGGTCGAGGGAGGTCATTCTCCCCCTCTACTCGGCACTGGTGAGGCCACAACTGGAATACTGTGTCCAGTTTTGGGCTCCCCAGTTCAAGAGGGACAGGGAACTGCTGGAGCGAGTCCAGCGAAGGGCAACTAAGATGATTAAGGGATTGGAGGAAAGGCTGAGAGAGCTGGGACTCTTTAGCCTGGAGAAGAGAAGGCTGAGGGGAGACCTTATTATGGCGTACAAGTATCTAAAGGGTGGGTTGAAGGAGGATGGAGCCAGGCTCTTTTCAATGGTTCTCAGTGACAGGACGAGGGGTAATGGGCACAAGTTAGAACACAGGAAGTTCCATTCAAATACACGGAAAAACTTCTTTACGGTGAGGGTGACAGAGCACTGGCACAGGCTGCCCAGGGAGGTTGTGGAGTCCCCTTCTCTGGAGATTTTCAAGACCCGCCTGGATGCAGTCCTGAGTAATGTGCTCTGGGCAATCCTGCTTTAGCAGGGGAGTTGGACTTGATGATCTCTAGAGGTCCCTTCCAACTCTGAAAATTCCGTGATTCTGTGATTCTAAATCTTGGTAAGTAAATAGGATAGGTAATTTTGTAACTCTTGGCTCCGCAGCTGGATAAAAGCTGGGGGATTTTATTACTAGTTTTCAAAACCTTAAAAACTTATATGCATGAAGACGCTATTTTTTGAACTATGAAACTTCCTCACAGATTATAATTATTGTGTGTATTGAAGGCTGGGTTTGGATTTTGGGTTCAGAAAAGGACTGTTTATACAGGCAGCAAGGACACAAAAAGATATGTGGCTGTTAAAAACTACTATATTAGACTCTGGTGCACCTAAACCACTACGTCAGGTAATTATCGATGTTGCAACAAGACTTTCATCAAGATGGGCTATCCCACCTATTTGCATTGTATTGTAAAAATATTTACATCTTCCACTGAAATATTTGGATGTGGGTAACAGAAAATACAGCAAAATAGAGGTGATGGTAGCTGATCCACCATATTCCTAAGTGCTAAGTTTATTTACTGGTATTTATTGTACATTATGTCATTTTTGGTTGGTCAAATTACAGCTGCCAGCTAAAAGGAACAACAGAGTATTAGAAGCTAGCTAGAAACTTTGCTGCATTCAGCAATTCTTCCATTCCAATTTTCTTGAGTGCCACTGACTTTGCTCTCTCTCCCCTGAGCTTTCTCTTTGCATGTTTCCACTGTTGTTAAATACTATTTTAATGCACAGGGTTCAACTTTTTGGCTGGATAATGAATGATTGGAGTGCACAGAATAAGGCAAATACAATTGCCTTTCACTTGATTTTGTTTGCTTGCTTGTGTCATCCATTTCTTATCTTTCTATTATGTATTTAAATCTTAAGTTCTTCCAGGCAAAGGCGTTATATTTTTCCATATATTCACTTGGCTCATTTTCTCTAAGTTCACTTTTAATGTATTGTAATTGGTAATCCCAAGGCAAAAACTTTTATCAGTTTTACCTGTAGTTTTAACTTGTTTGTAAAATATTTAGTTCAATTGTTTTTAAGACTTTTTCCCCATACATTTTTCCTTCACCTTACAGAGCAAGCGCTCAAGCTGCTGCTTAGACTTTGCAACCTTTGACAGTCTGTTATGCCTTTTCAGATGTTGCTAAAATTCAGTCTCGTGTTTAATGGTTCTCATTAGAAAAGAAATAATTTCTTAGATCCATTAATTTAAATGTACTTTGGCAAGAGCTGCTTATGACAGTTATTAATATTCTGTTCTCATCTTGCTCGTCTCTGAGTGACTGAAACTACCAACAAGTATTTTGGGATGCATATAATTTATGAGAACCAAGAGTATGCTTGGGTAATGAAAAAACATTAGAGGAAGAATTACATGTCCTTTGTGGACTAATACTATTTTATTGAGCTGACAGGTCTGGATGGTGCTCACCTTAGCATAATTTAATTTCTCACATTTTAAAGGGATTTTGCTTTTATTGTTTGAGGCAGGAGGGGCAAAACATTTTGTGTTGCGGTGTACTACTCAGGGTCCTTTCTTTACCTGCTATCCATTGCAGTCAGTGTTTTCTCTCCATCCTTCCCCTTTGACATTGCAGAGTATCACAAGCATGCAAGGTCCTTGGTATAGAAAATAGACCGGAATAGACTAGAAGCCTAAATCGTTGTGGATACATTTTGGATGGGAAGAACTGAGTTTCATAGTGACCCATTTTCTGTCTCTAAGTTTGACCAAGGACTTCGGAAAATACATCCCCATCCCTCTTTTGAGCAAGAGCAGCTTGAGATCTCATGCTGTTCTAGGGCCTGGCAAGGACAGCCAGGCTGGTGGTGCCTCATGATATTGGGCCATGACATTGCTGTTAAAAACACATGTATTGTTTCAGCTTCTTCCCCACCAAGAGGAAAACACTATGGGAGTAAACAAGACCGAGAAACTGTTTGCGTTGCTGGAGATCTTCACCCACAAATAACCCCGGTGAAGAGATGGGCACACATGCTGCCAAGCACCAGTTGCAGAGCGCTGACAGAAAGGTGGGACCTGTGGCATGCGGTGGAATAATATTATCTTTCTTAATGTTGTAGAAGAACCTATTGAGGTGAAAGGGATATATTAAATTATGGGTGAGTTTCCAGAGGAAGAAGAGATTTGGCCAGTATGTGACATTTCTGTTGGCACAGGTAGTGTTCTTTAAGGTTGTCTGTTCTTGCTTGTGTACCAGTCTCACTATGTTATGGGCAAAAGCACAAAAGTGTAAATGACTGAGACCAGGTGAGCATTCTTGAACTCTGCCTCCTCCATGCTCCACCATATGCATATGTTACATTGATTTTAGTTTGATTAACAAGGTGACTTTTTGGACTTCCAATATTTGGCTGTTAGTTAGTTGCCTGAGAGCAGAGAAGGCTGAACATGTTATCACAAAACTAAAAGGAATTCTGAATTTACTAGAGCAGATCATGACTCTCAGTGTAGTTATCAGATGCTGCAAAAATAATGCATTGGAAAAGCTTCCTAAAGTGAAAGTGTCAGAGTGCCAATTTGTTCCCAAATCTTGTCCAGAAGGTTTGGTTAGAGCTTTGGTAACCTGCCACAGTTGGAAGCCACCGCATGCAATAACAGTAGTATGTTGACTATAGAAAGAAAAAAAAAATAGATTAGTATTATGCATATCCACCTAATTATTATTTGTCAACAATATTTTTTTTTCCATTGATCTGCTTTGAAGACTAAAACCAGGTGTTGTGTGCCAGACAGTAGAGAGTATACAATTTATGGGGAGTAAATTTCTTTTTAGAAAACAAAACCTGTAATAGAGCTTGTCATTTATTTCTTTACCTTTTCCCCAGTCTTCTAACAGTGGTACTATAAGTTGGAGAAAGAAATTCCATCATATTTCTCAATAACTGCTCTCCACTAGGAGACTAGAGTTCTTCACATAATAAGCATGCAGGAATGCAGTATACTGTATTTTCCAGTTCATGAAGTGTAGAGAATGGAATGAGCTGTTCTATTCTTGACGGCAGTTCCATGCCTTGTACTCCTCCATCTTCATAGATGTGCAAGACAGATACTAAGACAAAGATGCGAGTTTTTGACTGCTTTTTGGTGCACAGCATCTTTGCTCTATCCCCATTACGCAGCATTCAAAATTAAGTGGGGAAACAATGTTTTGAAACCCTGTTTGATTTCATTATCTGTTTTGTTCACACAAAATACTCAGCCATATGCACTGTCTGAGAAATGCTGTGTAAGGATTTCTACCTCAGAATCGGATACTTCAAATGATATAGCTTTAGATGACATACGGGAAATCTAGCAATTGCCTTGGCTAATTTTTCTATGTTTATGAGGAGCGACTCATGCTCTCTGCCCACACAGATTCACTCAAGTTTCTTATTACCCTTTAGGCAGAGTGTGCCACGGTGCCTTCCTCCTGATTTGAGGCATCAGCCAACACTTAGGGACTATGTAACGCCTGATGCTTTCTCTTCACCACTGACCATGTCCCTTGGGGACAGTCTGCTTATAGAGAGTCACCTGACTCACAGGTGATGATGTTTGTAAGCTTATTTCTACACAGAACATTACAGTTTTTCAAGATCTGTGGACAGATATCACTAGGCTGAAGGGAACTAGTGAGGAATGGAGAAGCAGTTTAATAAAACAAATACAAAGGATGAACGGGGGTTGTTTTGTGGTTTTAATTTTTCCCCAGATAGCTTTTGTGTAGGACTTTGATTTGTGAAATTTGGGTGAGATTAACTGTGGATTTCAGATGTGTGACCAAACTTTTTCAAAGCTCAATAGACTGTTAGATCAGACAGTTTTGTTTCAGTAAGATCCAGGTTTTCTGCAGCCACTGTCACAGATAAGCAAATACAATCACAGGCAAATACAATCTCGGCAGGATCTTACAAGCAATGTTGTGATTACAATAATTAAAAATATAATAACAAATATATACTTGCAGACAAAACTTTAACTTAAATAATGATTACTTTGTTTTTATAAATTATTCCAGAGCACAGAAGTGTTGAAGAAAAGGCCTTTTCTCTTTGTTTCTGAGCATCAGAGACCTACACTAAAGCTGACACTTTCAGAGAGGTACAGAGGTAAAGGCAGAGTAAGTGGTTGGAAAAGCAATTCCAGATTACGGACTCTCATAATACAGATAAACACGAAGTCTAAATGTCAGCTAAATACAACAATTTTCTCATTTTGGTTTTGAACGAAACATCTTCTTCTCTCCTTCCTTTATAAAATCTCCTGCCCTTGGAAGTCATAGCATTCCACTGTTCAAAAAGGAGAAAACCCCCAGGGGAAGGAAGAGCAATGCATTGTAAAGCTTTTGGAAAGAGCCTGCCGCACTGGAAGATGATATCGTGAGCTTACTGGTTCATTAAATGTTTATGCCTTATCTCCTATATAGTTTTCACTCAAAAGTTAGGAGCAGTTGCGGAGCATGGGACTTTGTTCTATTTTTTGGAAGATTCTTTCAGGCTTTAACGCAGTGGAAACAATACTATGACATTTTCCCTGCAAGCCTCACATTTAACCATGACTGCTGACGTCTGTGGTTCAAGCCCTCCATCTGACTTGAGTGACTGAAATGTAGCCTGTTTGTTACCCTTTGAGTGTAGGAGCACGTACTAAGGACTTGGCAGGGTTTATTTAGATAACCCAGTATATAGGCTTTTTCAGGCTGGCAGCGTTGCGCTCTTCCAGTTACATTAAATCCCACTCGAGCTCAGTTATAGTAGAATGCAAATGCAAGCATTTATTCACAACATCCCAAACTAGCACAGTAACAAACCATTACAAAAAAGATACACATGCAGAAGTGAAAGAAAACCTTGCCTGGTGTACTTAAAACAAGGTTGTCTAAGAAAAGTCTGTCTCCCTTATTCATGTAATACTATGTCCATTTTGAGAAGTTATCATTTGGGACTTGGGTCTTTCCCTCCTGTCTCCAGTTGCCTCTGCTCAGTAGCCTCCACCTGAAGTCCTGCCCATTACAGCTTCTTTTAGCTTTCAACGGGGAAACACCCGTTTGTGCATCTTCAGGTTTGCTCGCGTCTCCGCTTGCTCCCCTTCCTGCCCTTTGGTGGAGGGTTAGCTCTCCTCCCCTTCAGTCCTTCAGGGTCATCCAGACAGACCCATTCTTTTGCTCCAAAACTCATGTTAATCCATGCTTACGCAGGAGATAATCAGGCCATTCTTCTTAATGAAAACCAGAATTGTTTCCCCTCCTTCAATATGTATATATTGCTTTGTTAGCCAAGGGGCTGCTGCCTATATCTAATTAGCTATTAGACAATACTTCCCTTCAGGGAGTAAAATTCTTTCCTCCTCTCTTTAATGACTGCTTGCCATGTTTCAGAGTGGGATGTAGCTTTCACCACACTTCATATTCTATATCAATCTGTACATTAAAACCGTAATCGAGATACTTATGCTTAGGTGCTTGCCTGCATCTCATTATCGCCTGAGTACTGCCTGGACTGACAATGAATTTTGGTGACTATCTCCAACCTCCTACTCCAAAGCATTCAATTGTTCATACTAGTGGTCTTGGGATAACAAAGCTATACATGTAATTATTTTTTTTTTTTAAACTTAAGAACATGACTATATTAGGAGAGATGTAAGACTTTCTTCTGCTTTTAAAAATGATAATAATATAGTGACTTCTGATCAGGTTGAAAAAAATAAATTGAAACCTCCAGATCTTTGTAAAAAGTTGCATTTTGAAGACTAGACAGACTGAGTGCCATCAAAACCACACTGACTGGAGGTAATTCAATCTTGTATTTCAGATGTGGAAATGGCAGGTTTTCTCTGAAGTGATACTGGTATTGTTGAAAAACAGCTCAAGAGAAGAAAAGGATGTTTGTGTGACAGAACTGAAAGAATAATTTATACCAGGGACTTTGATGAACAGAAAGTGAGGTTAAATTTGTCAAGTAGTTTCCACACTCTTTTCAGTATTTGTTTAATTGTACTAAGCAAATCTGGCTTGATTGCAAAGAGATTCTTCTGCCTAGTCAGCAGCATCCCAAAATTCAAGCTTTTTCATGAGCCAGAAGAAATAGTCACTGTGTGACCACTAATTGAGTATAGATGCTTATTGACCGTGATTCTTCAAAACACCATTCATCTTAGAACAAGCGGCTGAATCCCACTGGAGTTGCTGTAAGCATGTGTTTAAATGTCTTTTGTGAGTAAAGATGGCCAGAAATTTTGTAGATTTGCTTTTCAGACCTTGTGCCTTCCTTCCATCCTCCAAAAGTTAAAATTCCTACAGCTGTTTGAGCCCTGAAAGGGTTAGAGAGTTCCCGAAGATGCCGCCTTCTAGACAATCTTTTCTTTTTTTTGGGAACATAAGTCCTCTACCTGAAGCATAATTCCTAGAAGAATTAAGCTTCAAACATAAGTGGCTGAATGCAAATTTTCATTTTCTCCTGTCACTGCTGGGCAGCCCACTGTATATTCATGAACCTTCCCATTCACGAAGAGAGAGGTTTGATCGGTGGCTGGGTTTGTTAATTGCCGCTGTGCCAGGACTCTGACAAGGCTTAAAGAGCCCTCTTCATTATTTCACTACCCTGAAAGGTCCCTCATCTAATACATATGCTACCTCAAAAGCGAGTAACTGTATGAGCGTTTCACTTCAGCCTTCTTGACTCCTTGACATACTTGTCCCAAACACTCATGACAGGAAGCCTCAACCAAGGACATCTTTTTCTTCATGGGAACTCAATATAAACATGGAGAGAAATATGGAAAAATTAATGTGTTGGGGTTTTTTGACTTGATTGGACACGCTCAGAAAGCATTGCCAATATTTACACAATTCTACTGCTATCTTTTCATCTTACTCTGTACAGAGATCAAACTTAACAATTTCATGGATCTGGAGGAAGCAAAACTGTTTTATAATAGATAAAACAGATCTTCTGCATCAATATAGCTAATGGGCACATCAGGTGCTAATAGCTGTGCATGAACTTTGTGTGAGGCATCATGACTAGCACATTATCCTTTCCCAAATCATCTGCATTTATTTGCCAATGATAGTCTTTTTCTCTTCATTTAATAGTAGGAAAAATGAAGGAAAAGAGCCGGAGTTTTTCCTCAATGAGACTAATTTTTCAAGAGCAAAAGGTAAATTACATTTTTTCTCAAATAAAAAAAAATATCCCAGAATATATCAAATGAAAAGAAAATCTTTTGTCTCTTGCCCCAGAAAAGTGTAACATCCACTACTTTTACCTCTTTTCAGAGTAGTTCAATCTGAAGCCTGTTATGACAGCTGAAAAGTTAATTATTGGTCTCAGCAGAAGGTAGACATTGAATTAGGCTGTACAAGCTGAGGACTTAACTCACAGATAGCCTTGAAACGGAATGACTGCGACAGTTTCTGTGGAAAAAGGCAGGTGGCAGTGCATCTATATTAGACACTTTTCTAATCATGTGGGTAGAATGTGTCACTTTTATAGACCTGTCAGCACAGCACCTGTCTTGAGCAGCACATCCACGTGTGAAAGGCTCTTGATAAAACAGATCATTGTACAAAAGGCAAATTCACCTATCCCGACACCTCATACGGTACATAACTTTGCAGCTAATGTTATTGTTTTTTAATAGGAGTGCTTGTAAAAAAAAAGTACTCCACGCCACATTAAGAAGTTGCAAGATTTAATCCTAAAGTGAGATTTTTCCAAGTACAGGCGTGTAGTAACGGTGCACTGCATCACTAATTCTCAGTATTACTGGATAAAGCAGAATTACTTATTTACTTTGTGATCTAATATTTAAGACGTGGATACAGAGAGAGCGAGAAATTGACACACAAAAATAACTTTATTCCAAATTTAGTACTTTGCAAGGGAAATAACGGAGAATGTGAAATTGGTAAGCATTTTATTATTGAAGAAACAAAAGACTTCATTAATAGACAGTGCTGAGTGAGAGACATGTAAAGTATCCATAAATATTAGTTGATGCTTGATATATTTTATTTTAACCTAACATTTCACTTAAACAGTGGCCTTATGACAGAAGTTATCATTAAAATACTCTTTTCTCTACTTAATAAAATGGTTTCCAGCTTTTCTTGTAACCACTGTTATCATCTCAAATTAAATCTCTGACAGCAGGCTGGATGCCACATATCACAGAAAATTCAATTCCTCTCCCTGAAGAGCTTACAGTCTGATTAAGCTGACATTCAGATCGACATAGATTCCCTCATTAACTTAAGGGAAAGGGACTGATTGCATCGGCCCGGATTTACAGTTAAGGATCACAGTCGCATACTGCTCTGAATAGGCAGCTCCAGTGAATTTAAGTGCAAGATGACATTCGGCAAGCTGTTCTTTGCAAGTGGAACACCCATTGAAAGCACTTCTCTTCCCCCACTGAAAGATGCTTTCCACTGAAAAAGCGGGATGCTTTTCGGTGCCACTCCCAGCACTCAGCACAAGCATAGCAAAACACAAGGTTTCCAGTGGGGCCGAAGAGCTTCTGCCCGGCTTGTTCAGCCTTCAGGATGAGCAAAAGAGGCCTGATCTTGAAAGGGATCCTTTAATTTTTGCAGTTTAGTTTCAACAAAGCAAGTGTGGAAACTTATTCTAGAAATATATCACTTCTTACATTTATTGACAGTTTTTAAAGACATGCATAAGATTTGCAAACAGCAATTTAAGTAACTTCTATCCCATTTGATGGGAAAAGTAGGAGCTAACTAATAGCCATGAACTAAATATGTTTGCTTACTGTTGATATTTTTTCCCCATCTGGCTGCAAATTAGATTGTATTGGAGCCCTTAGTTTGTGCAAAACCAGCAGGAGGTAGGCATTTTCATTAAAAATGTAAGTTGTACAGAATTCTTCACAGATCTTCATGAACTACAACCCCACAGCATGAGAAACTGGTGTGTAGTCAAAAAGAAAAAAACCCACCACACGACAATAAAAGTGTATTAGCTGTAATAAAGTTTATTAATGTCATGGTGAACCCAAGGCCTTTTTGTGCTCAATGCTGTTTCCAACATCAAAGATGGTGACTATTACGAAGATTTTAAATAACAGAGAAGAGGGCAGATGGACACAGGCAGATGGGAAGGAGTATAAAGATGCAAACACTATCGGTCACAAATGCTATCGGTCAGCTTGCCTGGCAGTTGTCTCAGTACACCAAGACCTTAACCACAGTCATGCTGTCAGTGGGTGCTTTTATTTGCCGAGGGAGTAGGTGGCTTTTGCTTGTTGGCTTTTAATTTGGTTTGGTTTATTGGTTTTGTTTGTTTTGTTGTTTTGGGTTGGTTTTTTTTTTTTTAACACATGCATTATTGCAATTGAAGGTATTAAAGCAACTGGAAGGAGGATAAAGAGATAGGTCTACAGATGTTTACAGGGAGAATTGAGGGCATGGATAATCTCACAATGTCACCTCTACCTTCCCTTCTAAAGATTTGTGTCAGTTTTAGTGGGTTATATACTTAATAAGCAATTCACTGGCTTCAGACCTTTCCACTTCATACTATATGCCTGCCTTCATTTTGGGGAACCTCAACTCTCCACAAATTTTAATTGCATGAGGTTTTGGTAATGGGGGTGAGGTGTACGTTACCTGTAAAACTAAATGTTGTAATGTAAAGAGGTGTTCAGTTTAAGGGTCTTGTGGTATTAAATATGTACCTGATATAACTTAGATTGATGGGTCATTACTGTCATCAAAATCACATTTTCCCTTAATAGTCTTTCTACAGTAGAACGCTTTAATATTCTTCACTCTGTAATGTGTCCTTTCTGAATACATCATTTTCTCATGCCGTGAGATGCTGATGCTTGATGTAAAAAATTATGCACCAGCTATATTACTAATAAAAAAATACAACTATCTCCTGCTATTCTGGACAGGCTGGTGGCTCCAGTACATTCTAATCTATAGTAATACTTTCATAAAACTTATATATGACTGAAGGTCAAAATAGAACAGTAAATCATGTTGATTTCCAAGTGTAGCGAATATTTTTTTTTTGCTTATCATCTTAAAATGGCTATTTTAAAATTATTTTAGCAGTTTCTTATTGCAAATACTGAATTTGTCTATTCTTTACAATGTACTTAGAAAAATGCTTTTGATTTTGTTAACTTCTAAGGGCTTTTTGAATTTTTTCAGGTTTTCAATTAGCTTGATGGAAAATTGCAGAGAAACCTAGCCATGGTCTACAATCACTCTTGTACCAAACTGTTTAGTGAAAGATATGACATGTGAAGGTAATCTGAAGACAACATATGTAGTGTCAGCATAATAAGGATGACTGAAACAGAACTATTTTCAGACAAAGACTTCCTTAGTCCATAGAAAAAGCCTAGTCTACAAAAGACTTCTCACACTGGCATTTTTACTGAAATAGTTTCAGCCACTGGCAGCTGTTCAGCTGCAATTCATTTTTCCAATAATTTACATCTATCACTATATAATCACAACCTATATCTATAGAAGTTGGCCTTCACAGGTTTATTAATTTCTGAAGACTCCTCTGAACATGTACAAAGACTGGAATGCTCTGGGCTGAAAGTTTAAGATTTTACTCTTTTTATGAAATTATTAAAATATACTATAACTTCCGAATATACGCAATTTAATTCTAAACTCATTGACTCACTGAATTTGGCTGTTCCCCAACGGAGGTGCTGATAGTAAGTTTAAAAGGTATTCACAAAACCATCTTGATCTGTTTGGTTTCCATTTGCTTTGTTTCTTCTTCTTGGAAATTCTGCTTTGTGCAGACAAGTAACTAACTTTTTTTTTTTTTCTGTTTTGCTTTTAATTATTTTTTCCCTTGAAATGTCACGTTTCCAGTTTACAACATCTCTCTTGGTGAGATCTCATCAGATTTCAGTCTTCGCACAGCTGCGTGAGCTGTACAACAATGGAGTACACTGCGCATTTTCTTCATTTTAGAAAAAGGACATTCTTCTGAAACATTGAACACCGTGTTTCATCCCATTAACCAAAGACAGTACATAGTCAGTCATTTATCCAATATTTAAGTATATAGTTTTGCCCCTTCAACACTGCTGTCACTCCTCTGCTTAGTGGCAGTCATTTACATGCAGAAACATCCTTGTTTTAGCTACAGGTAGTACTGGTGCAGAGGATAGCATAACCATACACAATATTTTCCTTCAAACACTTAGCCTTCACCTCATTTTGATTACCAGGCTTAAGAAAGCAAATCTTCAAAAATCGGATCTACTCAGGAAAAAACAGCAGAAAGATACTTAGTGTGGAAAACAGCTCTTTCAGTAGCATCACTAAACTCCCTACCCTGGACGTGCATAAGAAATTTAACAAAAATATTTTGTCCCAGTATTTCACCTTATGAAAAACTTTGCCAGCTATTTGGGATACTTGTTACTGCCTCTATAAAACTGCCACAGCTGTAAGTAACATCAGTTGCAGTCTGGCACTGTGGTTGCGTTCTTTAATGAGCACCATGCTGCCTCTTGATTAGTCCTCATCAGGATATTCTGGAATACCAAAAATATCATGTGTGTGTCTTTTATGGCAAGCATGCCATCAGCAGTGCAGATGTCAGAGTGAGAGTGTCGTGGTTTAGCCTACAGGGGCATCAAGAAGCAACCTCAAGAGAGAGCATCAATTGTACCTCTGCACTGTTACAGACAGAACACATCCAAGGCATAGGAGCCCATTCTGGTACTTCACCCCATGCTGTTAGCTACTGTTCCTCATCTCTAAACTCCTTTGCTACAAATGAAACTATCTTCATTCTGCTTTTATTTGTCTTGTTTATAACGATCTTTTATACACTGGAGGATTTACAGGTTCACCCCCTGAGCCTCTCTAATGAAGTTAACGGTATATTTGTAAATCCCAGTCATTTCCTACAGCACTGCTGCCTATTCCCTATTTGTATTAATACCTTTGTTTTCCCTTTTCTAAAGGCATTACCTCGGAAAGGTTTAGAGTTTCATTTCTTCAAGATTTTCATCTTGTTCTATCAAATTACTTGCATCCTGTCTCAATTGGCATCTTCCACCTGTTTTATGGGCATCATTTTAGTCTAGCTCATATTAAACAGGAAGGAATCCAAACAGACCGCTGTAGGGTGTGTCCCTGTCGAAATACATCTGAGTCCCAAATCTTCCTTTAGTCTCTAAGCATTCAACAACCCCCACTGATACCACACTGGCTGTTGCTGAAGTGCACTGCTACTGCAAATCAGGTCATTTATTCAGGTGTTTTAATATGATCTGAAGAATTCATTTTAGGCTCCTACTCTCAAAAATTCCTATTTATATACTTGTGCCAGTGACTACTACACGAAGTAGTGGACATGTAAGAATGACAGTAGCGCACATGTAGAAGCAAAACACCTCATATAACTGAGTTATGAAAAAAGTGAACCTTCATAAGCATAGCTCTTCCTCTTGCTCAGTTTGCAGTATACAAAAGTTTAGGGTTTCTTCCTTGAAACAAACTTGTGCCAACAAATATAGAAACTCTTTGCTTGACCAGATCATAACTGTTCATTAGTCTCATAATATTAAAGTAATCTTTACACAGGCAGTAAACTAGCTAGTAATAAGTGAATTTTTAAATTAGTCTATTTGTCAATGATCAGTAACAGTAGCTAAAAATCAGATACAGCTCATCTGACAGATAAATCCAATTAATCATTGGCAATTAATTTTCTCTTCCACACAATCAGTAATGTCTGAAGTATGAATTATTTTAATTAAAAATTATGCTCAAGTAAATCTTCATTCCATGGAATAGACACTAAGTCCTCTATCTTCTGTTATCTACTCAAGTCTGAGTTGTCTCTGATTTTATTTTTTAAATCTGATATATTTTTCCTTCTCTTATTTGTCTTATATATCTTCTCTTTTTTAAGCGTACCTCCTCTTACTCTCACCTTCCTTCCTATTACCTAGTTAATGTATTTTTTCATTTCCTATTTATTAATTTTTTTTTCCAGTGTAACTCTGTTAATGAAAATGAAGTTTCATACCAGTAACTAGAGCTTATCAGGAATGGAAAAGCTTACCAGGAATGTGATACACTATTGCTATCTTGGAGCTGCCTATTCTTCTTCCTTCAAGAGGCAGCTCTAATATTGAAAACAACTAAATACAAAGAAGCTGTATAGTTTGCATTATGACAGAGGTCAGAGAATCTCTTAAAATCTATACAGTAGTGTATTTTGGGAAACAGCTGGATATATTTACACTTGTTTCTAGACTGCATATATTTTTTCACAAGACATTTGTATCAAATACATTGTGAAATAGCTAACAATTAGCAACAGAAATGATCACAGATCACAGATACACCTGAAAGTATTGCTAGGTGGTCAACACCACCCACTGGAAGACTCAGTTTTGGCCACTTACAAGTTCAACAAATTTCAGTTATTTGGGAAAACAATTTATTGGGGCTATGCCCTTCCCTACCACCTCCAAAACATTGTTTGAGCTATTTCTTATACTAGGATCATGCAGAAACCTGCTTTCTCCATATAAAAACAAACAAGCAAACTTCAGTTTTGCAATGTACGTGTAAAAATCTCCATGGGCTGTTAATATTAAGAATTTAGATTTACCATGGAGGTTTAAATGAATATCCAATATCATTATCCTTCATACCTCATATTTTTTTGGCCAAGAAATGGAAAGCTAAGCATACTCCAATCCAGAGATGATCTGAGATGAAGTTTTCAGTATTGGCTGGGGAGGCAAGACAGCAATTAACCTGCTCAAGCCCCTTTGAAACTTCCAGGATAATCCTTTATCATCTGAATGTTTGGAGGCTGTAGCTTGTCAAAGTTGTGACTGTAAAGAAGGTCTCCTGAAGCCTGATGTGTGACAAGAAATGTGTGGGAAAAAAAAAATCATTGAAATAATAAGAAGGGAATTAAAGACAATGCTATTCAATCAATCGTTGTTCATGAAGACAAGATCAGAACTGTGTTTACTGTAATTACTGAATATTGTACCTGCTTTAATAGATTCAGACTTCTGCATTGTTCTTATTTTTACAGTCTTTTTCATAGCAAATCCCAAATAGTAGTCTTTTATTATGGTTACATTTATTAGGCATATGAACCTGAAGCACTTTCTGACTGAGGTTTGAATCATCCTCCTATCCACCATCTCTGTGAAGTTGGGGTAAACTAGTATTAAGCAATGCAGTACAGTGCATACTGTAAAGGAATAAACTATAACTGAAAGCGTCTCTTTCTACTTGCTTACCCCATAGCCTAAGTCAATACATGCCTGTCCGTCAGATGCGATCACCAAGAACAGACATTCTCTGGCAGAAATTGGGATATTATCATGCTCATCTTTAAAAGCACTACAAACACCCATGCTTTCTGGACCTGTTTCATTGCAATGATGCAACACCCTACAAAGGTACCATATCCTACTCTTTAAAAACAAACTTTACAGGTGCAACTAAGTTCCTCTTGCTGTTCACCTTCAACGTGCTCACTTTAACACTTTGCAAATGTGATCTTTGGGGGAAAGGAATGTTACATATTGACAATGCTAGGTAAAGTCAGTAGCAGAACAAAGTTACGTGCCCTTCATTAACAAACATTGTAAGCATAGTTGATAGAATTCCTTCTTATTTACATTGCACTAGCTATTTAATCTGTTCCGACTGAAAGAAAAGATAAGAGAGTGGTTAGCACACTGCCATGTATGAAAAAGTATTTCCCAGTGGGCAAAAGAGAATGGAGCGCAAGCGAGTACATGCCCGATAGCTGTGCACTTTGCATAGATTTATACTGAAAACTGCTTGTTGTTTTCAAATCCCTCTGGACTATGCAATAGCAAACCAGAAAAATGGCTTGATTTCCTATCCTACAAAGCTGAAGCCCAGCTGCAAAATGGGATTGGTTTTGTAGTAGGAGCGGAGATAGCGAGGAGGGGAAGGCCCCAGCTCAGTTATTAGAAGCGTTTGCTGGCTTTTCTATGCTGATACTCCCGTGGCTGTATTGAGCCATTCTGGAGTATGTTTTATGTGTGAGACTGCTTGACTTCCTCTCATTGGAAACACGTTGAATAGCAATAAAGCAGAGCTTTGTAGATGCCTGCCCACACAGTGACTATAGCTTCTTTCTTTAGCAATGGGAGAAAATGTAATAACGGCTATCGTGTTTCAAATTTAAAGAATATGTTTTACTTAGTGTAAAAGCGATCTGAGCACACGTCAGATTCTCCTGTAAAGACATATCATATTTCATCTGCATTCTGTGATTTAGTTTCAAAATGCAGTGAGTTCAAGAGCTGGATGATCACAAATTGCATGTAATACAAACCTAAGCCTTTGCAGATTTTCATTTCAAGAACAGACACTGTAAGAAACAAAATCATATTGTCATTATCTTATATCACATATTTTAATACATCTTTTATTTCCCTTATAAAAATAAATTTGTAATTTAAACTATCAGAATCTTATGAGTATGTAAACAATAACAAATAAGTTATTTCATTGTGGGTGCCAGGCAATCATTCTTATTGTTAAATACACTAATGTGTACACTTATGTTCTATACCCGTTTTTTTCCAATTACCCTTTTTGGAAACTTTCACCTGGGGAGTTGTACATCTTTTTAAAAACTGAGCAAAAGCATTTTCCCCTTTTTTTTCATGAGGAAAAGTAAAAGGACTTCCAACTGGACAGCCCCACATGTAACATTGTTATCAAGTTCAATGTATTAGGCAGTAAGAGCTTTCATATTTCTGGAATAAAGCTGATTTCTCCAAATGGCTCCCATAAACTGGTACTTCAACGCACTGAGGGTGTTGCATTGAGAAAATGGATCTTGCAAACGGAAACACAGACAGGCATTACTTCCTCCTCACAATGAGCTGAGCGAGGACTGCTATTTTGAAAACATTTATATTGAAATAGAGGAAGCGTTGTGCTGGTCATCCCAAGGAGAAGTCCCAGTCCTGAAGAATGGAATGTAAGAGCCAAGGTGTTACAAGTGGAAAGGGGAAAATGAAAAGAACAGAGGTTCAAAGTAGATACAGTCCTGGATATACCCGTTTCTGCCCCTCTTCAAGTTAGCTTTCCATCTGCCCACAGAAGCCTTTACCACACTCTATCATGGCTTAAGAAAAAAGGAATATACATGTATCATATGTATGTATGTGTGTGTGTGCGCACGCATCTGTAAGTAATTAGTGAGAATACAGACACTTTAATTTATAAGTGAAGAGGTATTTATACACAGGCTTGTTTTCCATTCACTCATTTGTAAATTAACTGCACACATCAGGCATGTTTTCTCTACTGATTAAGTGCTAGTGAGAAACACAAACATGGTAATGTGCTTAATAGCACTTAAACACATCAAATATTTTCAACTAACTTTTCCATTAGTTGCAAAGTTCCTGTCAGAAGAAACAGAAGAGTAAAAATTCCCTTTATCATAGGACTTTCTTTGAGCAATATTGCAGCAGTACATGAGATCTGTTTGAAATATCCTGAGATGATCAGTTTTACAGAAAACTGAGTTGTCAAAGGCAACAATTAGACAGAGACAAAAAACCTACAAAATGGAGAAAACAAATTTGAAAGTCTGCTATGTTCATCTTCACAGTCCTGTGTTACTACAACCACCTGTTACTGAGCTTTTTGATCTTTTTCACCAAACGGGATATTGCTGGTGTCATAAAAATAATGCTCATCTCTTGAAAAATGCTTTAAAATGTGAAGATATAATATTTAGGCAAACCATTTGGAACAAAAATTCTCGTTTGACCATTGTTAGGTTATTTCTACTCTAAAATCTAATATCAATCAAATCTTTAAATGCCAGTATTTCTGTAAACGATTAATCTTCTTTCTCATTCAGGCAAGGATGTAACATATTATTTGCAAGGACTGTCAATATCTATTGTATTGTCACCCACTTCTGTCTTCATCCAGTAGGGAGTCATAATTTACCAGGAGAAAGATTTCCTTCCCAATGCATATTTGCAATGAGTTCATATGCCTTAATACTCATAGGTAGTAAGAAACTATGAGTTCAGACAAGATTTCTGAAGAGGGTCTGTCCCCTTGTGGCTGCAGAAGACCTCCTCGATTCTCAAGAGTCATTTAGAAAATAAAAATGCAATTTTTTTAAGACTCAAAGGCTTCAGAAACAACAGCTTTTTTACTGCCTCTTTCACAGGTATTTGCTGAAGGACATATTTAGAACCATTTTTCTAAATATTTGGCAGATATCTTCTAAAGTTTAGCCACCATGACCATACATAAAATTCTCAACAACCAAGTCTAACTTTGGGATTCATCAATTACTAACGCGTAGCTCCCAGTCTGTGATAGATCCCAGTATCTGCAGATAACGGTGTTCTTTTTGGCTACACACACAGTCTGAGATTACCCAAACAAGCACTTGCTGAGATGATGCTCTTGTATTGGAGTCTTCTTGCAAAAAAAGTATCAAGAACTTGTTCTGATTCTGCTTATAATAGTACTGTAAGCATTGTATTTTTATTTTCAAGGACTCATACATAATAAAAGGTTTTATGAAATACACATCATAAAAGGTTTTATGAAATACAGCAACCTCAGAAGTCTTTATAATTAAGACTTGATTTTAAGACTTAAATGAAAGTGTTATCAGCTGAAGTTCACTGAAGGTCCATTCATGAAAAATTTCAAATGAGTTCATAATTGGGTCTAGATTATGTTTCCTCTGCATGTAGGGCTTGATATCATTAATCTTGCATCAGCAATCACCACTCTCAATGATGATTCCTCATTACGGCATTTTGCCATTTGCCATTTTCAGTTCTTGAAAGTGAATAGCTGTTCTTTCATCTTAATTCAATAGCATCCCATGAATTTTAATTAAATCATTCTTTGAGCTTATATGACATTGGTCTGGTTACTCATTATGAGGCTTTTATACCCAAACTATAGTTTCCCTAGTAAGTCTAACCTGTTGGCCAACCAGGTCAATTGTTTCTCATTAGGAATAATAAATGGCCAGTTCTAGCACAAAAGTACATTAGAACTATTTTGCTAATTCTGCTTTCCTTCCATTCCATTTCTCTGATTTGCATAAAGGAACACTTTATACTTGACTCAAGCAATTTTTACTGGACAGTTAATTAAAAAAAAAAAAAATAATCAAGATTCATTTCCCTGTGTCACTTGATTTCATACTGTCACTTATTCAGCTCTTCATAGTGGCCCAAAGAGCAGGGGTGAAACTGTGTGTGTGGAATATTTTAAAAGGAAGACAAGTTTTCTTTTCTCCATGCAACAGGAAGCAACCAGAAGAAGAAAAACGATACTGGCTTTGTAGACCTGGCCACAAAAGCATTGCCGCTGAACATACACACTTCCTTTCTTCATGAAGACTTTCCAGGAGCTAGCATTCATTAACAGCAGAATTATAAGGGACAAATCAGAATGTGTAAATTTCTAGCTACCAATGCTGTCCAGTTATTCTAGTGCTTTTACAGAAGTTCAATTTTTATGAGTATGTGTAAATGAACATACTGACATCAGCCTACATACAAAAATCCTGGAACAATAAGGGAAGCTACAAACTGAAAAGTAGGGAGATATTCAACACATTTAGAAAGAGCTGATGCAGCTACACTATATAACACAGCTGTACAAGGACATTAATATTTCAAAATTTTTTCCACATACTGTATGAGACAATCCACATTCTGCAGTTGCGACTCTCCTCCCACCTTTATACACCTTAGGCCTTAACAGAGTAACCGTGCATAATTGCATGTAGACACACACATATTTTATATATATATATATAAAATGTATAATTTGTGCATGCACATCTGTATGCAAAGATATGTTCACATGTGTAAATACATGACCCACTGCCTGCAGGGTAATTATTTTAGCTCAATGCTACGTGTAATATGAAAAGCATGCAAGATTTGGGTTCTAGTCTCTTTACCATGGTTTATTCATCTGCCTTCGGAGAATGCAGTCAGATGAGATTTTGGATCTAATTTTTCCCTGAGATTTCATGTGAAAAAGGCAGAGATGACCACCTGAAAACTGAAATTGAATGTTGTCTTTTAAAGTTGATAAATATTGGTTTGTTTTTGTTGTGCTTTTTAACAAAGTTACCATTTAAAAGTATAAATACACATAAAGCTTAACTATCAAACTCATTTAATGTGATCCTCAAATTTCCAACAAAAGAAAGGGTTATCTTTCTGCCCGTGAATGAGTATGAAGAGAGGGATTCAAAGCAGTATTTTCTGTATTCTTAATATAAAACTTCCAGACTTTTAATTGCTCATAATGGTGCTATTCCATCTCTTCTTTCCTCTGCAATCCTTCCTTCCCTGATCTTTTTTACTCTCACTCCAGCATTTTATCTTCAGGTTTTAGCATATTGTATTATAAGTATGAAGACTGTCATAAAAACTACCATTGCAAATTTCTCACTTTGCACTGTAAGAAATTACTGGTAGGATGTTACTTTCATACAATGGAAATATTTATCCAAATAACTGTTTATCCATAAGAACATACAGTCTATAATCTGGCCCAAAATATTTTTCTAAAACCTCCCCCGTCTTCAAAGATGAATAGTAAGCCAAAAAAAGATTTACGTATTGAGGAATTAGTGGGTAGCTGACTTAATAACTCTCCATCTGCTGAGGTTTAAACATGATGCACTTGACAGGTGCAACAGATAAATACAGTAATCACCAATGAACCTTCCAAATAAAGTAACTTCTTAAAAAAAAAAAAAAAAAGCAACTATCTATATATTTACTTCCCGCTTTTTTTTACATTTTTGCACGGGATGGTAAGAACCATTACTTGCCCAAAGCATTCATAGAAGTGAAGTGCCCCCCCCGCAAGCCAGATGAAATTCCAAAGGCAGTTTCTCTTCCCTCTAAACCCCAAACAGCCCCACCTTCGCGGCTCATGCTGTGAAACTTCTTCCCACGAAGGTGGCCGAACTTTGCCCGCGCCTCGCGCTAAGGTGGCACCGAGTCACGGGGCTGCAGGAAGCCCGTGCCATAGCGTGCGGCTCCCAGCGAAGCGGTGAGTTATGCCCTGCGACTCGGGCTCAGACCAGGCAAAGCACGGAGTTACACAGGTATCTGTTGCGGGCACATGACTTCGAGCCTAAAATTGCAGGTAGCTTTTTGCCCCCCCCCCCCTCCCGCAAGGAGCCAGGTTTATTAAAGTCCCACTAGGCTAAATTATGGGGACGAGTTACCGGCCTACGGTTGTCAGGCCCGAGAGGGCAGCGAGCAGCCAGGCAGGTTGCCACCCCCTGCCTCGCCGCAGCCGTGGCCAAATCCAGCTCCCGGTGGTCCAAGCCCACCCGCCTCCCTTACCCGGCAGGAGCGCGCTGTCCGCCCCGCGGGTTCCCTTTTCCCTCCTTCTCCCCGGGGAAGGGGGGGGAATATCTGTGTGTGTTCTTGTCCCGCCCGCCCCCGCCGGCGGGGTGCGGAGCACGGCGGGTGCCTTCGCCCGCTCCTTCTTCCTGGTTGCGGGCGGCGCGGCCGCCGGCGGGACGCACCTCCCGACCAGGTACCGGGGGCCGCTGCCGTGCTTTCAAGGTGGCGGGGGGGGGGGGGGGGGGGGGAAGAAGAGGGTGGACCGGGGAGGGGGGACAGGAAAAAACAAGCCAACAAACCGCAACGTGCCGGCACGGAGCGGGGGGAGCTGCTCTCTCGGCGGCAAGAGGGACCTGGGCGCGCTCCTGAGATTTCTGCCCCCTCCGCTCGGCTCCATCCCCGCCCCCTCTCCCGGTGGGTGGCGGGGACTGGGGGGGGGGTGGTGGTGTAGGGGGTGCTGCCGCCCTCTCGCACGTCGGCTGCCCCCCGCTACATGCCGCCGCCGGAGCACCGCAGCCCAGGAGGACACGCCGGGTGCGTTGTGACTTACTCCTTTCTTTTTTGATATATATTATTTCGTGGGGATTTTTTTTTTTCTTCTTTCCTCTCCGGGTGGCTTCGCGGAGCCGTGTGGGGAGGGGGCCGGGGTATCGCAGGCTGTGTCCCCCCACTCCCTTCCCTGGCGGCTGTTGGGGCCGTGCCCTCCCCGCACGCCGGGCTCCGCCGTGGTTGTTGTTGTCGTGCTCCGGGGAAGGAGGCGGTAGAGCGAGCGGTTCACCCCGGGCGGAGGTTTGGGGGAGGGGGGCGGGTAGCGTTTCGACTCGCTTCTCTTCCTCGTCGCCGCGTGTGCCCCACGTCCCTCCCCCTCGGCGGGGCGGCCGCGGGGGGGGCTCGGCGGAGGGCGGGCGGCGCCGCGGGGGACACCTGGAGCAGGTTGGCGCCGACACGGACGGGCAGCGGTAGGTGGCCCCTGGGCTCCCTCCTCCCTTTGATTCCGCCTACCGGGACAGGTACCCGCCGACAGGGCGAGCAGCGCTCGTGGCAGAGCCGCCCGGCCCAGCCCGGCGGAGGTGTCTCCTCACGGGGCTCCCCGTCCGGCGGGGCCGGGGCCGGTGCGTTACATAACCGGGCGGGGGACGGGGGTATGGGCTGGCACAGCCTGTGGCGCCCCGGTCAGCAGCGGGAGGCCTGAAGTCGGTACCGTGGGCTTCCGGTTTCACATCGTGGCCCTGCCCGCAGTTTTAAACAGAAATGGCCAACTTCTCTTTTTTTTTTTTTTTTTTTTTTTTTTTCCTTTTTACCTCAGGGGACAAAGCCGCGCCACAGGCGCTGGCGGGCAGCTGAGGAGCGGGGCAGGTGCTGGCCCCGCCGCCATCCCACAGGCTGCTTTACCCCCTCGTCCCCCCTTCCCTCCGCCCGGGCACTCACCGGCGCTTGTCAGGCACCATTCCCTTTAGAAGTTGCTGTGAGGAAAGCGCGAAGTGCGGCCGGTGGCGGGGAGCGGGCTGCGCCGGGCTGCTGCGGGGTGCCGCTTCCCGCCCCGGCTCCCGTCAGCGCCCCCGCCTCACCCGGGGGCCCGCGCCACCACCACCACCACCTCCTCCTCCTCCTCCTCCTCTTCTTCCCCCCTCTCTCACCGGCTTGGCTTGAAGCTGCCGTCCCTTTCGGTGCGTGTCGGCGGCGGTGGCCGGGCTGTGCGGTCGTTGTGGAGGGTTTGGCGGTGTTTGAAATAACGGGGTGCGCGGTGGGCTGCGGGGCGACAGGGCAGGCGGCGGTTTGGGTTTCTCCCTGCGGGGGGTGGTGGTGGTGGTGGTGGTGGTGGTGGTGGTGGTGGTGGGGTGTCTGCTGAACACCGCCGGGCCGTTTGTCTTGGGGAGGATGGAAACGTGTATTTTTGTGATTTTAAGTAGGTCAGTCGTGATAGTGTTTCCTGCGGGCATCGCATTTGTCCTCCAGTATATCAGATGCTACGTTTGGAGGAATGTTGATTAAAAACAAAAAGAAGAAACTGAAAATAACGGCTTTGTTGTGGAGAAACTGAAGTTGTTCCCCCCCCCCCCTTTTCAGTGAGAGCAGAATTGAGTCTCAGGTGACCAGGAGTGACAGCATATATATTGCACTGCTTTATTTCTGTTATATCCGCTAATTATTCTTAAAAAGCTGAGATTAATAAATGTGACTTTGTGTCAATGGAGTACTGCTAGTTCACAGACACGAACAATTAACCTGTAGATTGTGGGGCGATTGTGTATAAAGGCTTGAAATACCTGGCTGGAAGGATGATGAAGTGCTCCCTGTCAGTCAAGGTAAATAATAACAGAGTAAAGAGACAGTCTTGTTTTACATTGATGGTTTGATTACTGTTGGCAGCTGAGTAGGAAACAGTTCTCTAAAGTCTTTAGTCTCAGAGCAGTAAGTGGTAACTGGTATGAGTCTGTCCAAACTCTCAAGCATCATGGATTATTACACTTTTTGTGTTTTACGTGAGCTCTGCCTGTATACATTCTGAATTATTCTAAAGAGCACCTATGAGAACATTAAAAATGCCATACCGGCATATACCAAAGTTCCTACTGACAGCGGCCAAGAGTAGGACCATGACTGGGAAAGCTTGCAGTGATGCTTCCCCAGAATACACTCTCCAGGCAGCTGTGGGTCAAGGATTCCCTTGGGTAGAAGTGTTGCCTTTGTGCTTGACAGACACAAAGTTTGTTGTTGTTTTTTTTTTTTTTTTTCTTTGATCTTATATAGTAATTTTTGAAGCCATGTAGACTTCTAGTAAGATAATAGAAAGGTGCCTGAGGAAATGGGTAACCATGTGGAGCATTTTACAGACAACATTGATCACTAATAAGATGGTCAAAGGACAATTTCTAGTTTGCAAAGGCCCATGCATAGAAGTTGTATTAATGGATGTTAATTTTCAAAGCAATGTTCATGCATTAGGCTCTGAGAGAGTCCATCTAAAATAAAGCTTGATATTTATAATGAAAAAAAAAGGGCAGAGAGTGTATCCTAATGAAATGGACTCAAATTCATTTTCACTGAGCTGGGAGAAAGTACTGGATAAAATGTAATGTTTTGTCAGCTACACTGGATTTATAATAAGTAGAGAATTAAGAATAGAAATTGAGGGTTTATGCCATGCTGTACAACTAAAAACTGTACACAAACTTTCGAAGCCCCTGTTCTATATTGATAATTACTATGAATAAGGTAGTGAATGTTACGGTCATCATTGTAGTGATAAATTTTGGCCCACCACAGACCTTTTACTTTATGATAGAAATTGCAGCATGTTACTTAAAAATAGTTTCATATTTTTAGTTGCTCAATTATGTGCGTTCATGAAAATTTTAATGACAAAATTGTTCTTGCATTGGACTTTATTCCTCATAAAGTCAGCTCTCATATGAGACTTAGATTTCTGGTCAGCAAAGGCCTTGCATCCTTTTTAAAGACATGCTTGTCAGAATTATAAAAATCATGGACTCAAAATATCCAGCACATGCAGAGAAGGATTGTATCTGTTTTCAAGGCATGAAAACAACCAAGACATGACATTGGTCACCCTGGGAATCAATAGCATAATTGGGATATGCTTCCACTTCTTTCCAGTACTGAGAGTTTGAGAAGATGAGTGTTAGCGGTGTGTTGGATTACAAATGAAGTTACGTGGAGTGGTAATGGTAGGATTAGGCAAGAAAGCAACCTGCCATAGGGGAATGCCATTGTTGTCTTTTGGTGTCTCCTGGAGAAACACGGAATTTGGAAAATAATTGCTTGAGTCTCAGCACCACCGCGCATGCACAAATTTTCTGTTTATTCTTTTTGTGATGTTTTTATTCAGTACTTGATCTAAATTCCCCATATGGTTGAAATAGCCACTTCAGTTATTTATTCCATCAAATAGAACATATCATTATCGTTTAGGCTCTAATTACTCTGCTACATGTTTGTTATGACTAAAGAAACACTTTCATTATAAACTGTTGAGAGAAAGCAGACTAAACTGAAATCCATGTCTCGTACTTGCAGCATAAGTAGCAAAAGTTGTTAAGTGTTCAAAATTATATACTACCTGTTTTCTGTTAATTTCTTGCCTGCCAAAAGATGGGCTTTGTAAATAGCTTAGTGCTCATCTATTAGAACCTGGGCGGTTTAGTACAAATATTTACTTGCCAGAACTGAATTGATTAATTTGCATAAGAACATAACAATTTTTGACAGTCAATACAATATATGGACTAATGTGGATGAAATCTAGTATTCCTTGGCTAAAACACTGAAAGCATAACCAGTGTTTAATGGGGGAGAAGGCTGGAAAGTTTGCAGTCTAAGACTCTGGTCTTGCGTACGGATTTAAAGTGTACTCTGTCATGGATTAAAGGATAGCAGAGTCTTCTGGATCATTGGCATTGGTGAGGTGCCTAGTCCTGTGGTGTTTAATTACCTGAATAATTTTTCTCTCAGGCAAGATGTCACGTTGAAGCTGTGATACGTGTTTTTTGTGGAGAGACTCTTACTTAAATAAAGGATGCCAGTGATCAACAGCGGTAGGTCAGGAACTTCTAGATGCAGGTTTGCATACAGCCAGTTGATAGTCTTTTGTAAGACAGGCGTTTGTCTGGTTTCTTTAAAATGCTCTGTTGCAGATGGGAAAAAGCCACTACAGTTGTCCAGAATTGTTAGGTGCTTCCAAGAAGAAATCAGCAGGATACTGTAATTTCTGAAGCAGCCTGAATTTATACCTATAAAAAAAATTAGCGACCAATGGAAGAAGAATCAGGAAAAGGGTATATGCTTTGGAGCTCAGCTGCTCAAAGAACTTGTACAACTGGAGTTTCAGACAGATAACACTAGGCTCCAGTACTTTATTTGCATATTACTTGTGTTAATATCCATTTTCTGGGGCACCCAGCTTTCTGCACAAACTGCTTAATTTGGACCTAATTAGATAATCAGTATAAAATGAACAAGTTGGTCTCTGAGAGACCGATCTGGTCACCAAAGGCAGTGGCTGACTTCAGTGGAGATTACATTAGAGCTACATTACTGCAGCCTTCAGTCGTAGTTCTGGGTCTTGCTGTACTGATTGTTCTTCAGGCAGATTGTTCTCGCCCCAATGAGGCAATATGTGAATGCTGCGTTGGAGCTAAAGGAGCACAATATGGTGATACTGACTAGGTCATAAATGAAAATAACACAATTGAAATCTAGTTCTCTAGGGGTTTCACCCACCTGAGAATTTAGACAAAATGTTTTTAGTTATGCTAAGCACTGCAGAATTAGCTGTGGTTGGTAAGAGTTGCACGAAACTTCATTGGAGGCTCTCCCCCCAACGAGACAATGATAAAATCTACTCTTACATATTCAGTGGCAGTAAATAAAGGCTATGTCACACTCAGCTTTAGATTTTCTTTACTCAATCATCTCGTTCAAATCACTATGGATTTCCTGTATTTGTTTCTCTGGTTATTTTCATGCATGTAGTCCTGGTTGAATCTTTGTGTCACGTGGGCTTTTGGGTATAATAGTAAGTAATTTTGATGTTAGTTATGTAGATGATTAGCAATTTCATTAACTTTTCCGAAGAACAAATTGTACTCATGTTTTCTTGCTTTGCCAGATGTTTTCAGAGTTTGGCTTTTGTGGGTTTTTTTAAAAGAAATTTTCTTGATGTCCAGAAGATATAAGTCACTCTAATCTCAATTTTCTACACCTCATCTTCTGAGTTGAGAGGTTTGCAGAGACTGACCCTTCTGTAAAATGTTGATCTTCCTGGGTTTAACTTTTCTGTAGAGACTCACATACAACTTCCTGTATTTTCTTTAAAGGGTTCAAAATCCATTCTGAACAATTTTTCATGCTTAAAGAGTTTCTAAATAGCAGATAGTTAAACACTTCCTGACAACAGTATTCAGATTTTAATGTTCTGGGTTTTTCGTATTTGAAAAAAAAAGCTTTATGCTTATTAAGATGCTCAGTTAAAAATAATTGGAGAACTCTGTGGTTAATATAAAGTGAGATCGTCCCTATGAGGCTTCTTGCATCAGTTGCAGTAACTGTGAAGTCCCAGCTCTGTTGCTTGGAATAGCTGTGAATCTTGGACATATCCCAGGAAAACCCACGCAAAGGGCAAGTGAGAGAAAAACAAGAAATAACATGGAAATTTCCAGCCAGTGTTTTTTTTCTTCTGTCCTGAAGTTATTTTGAAATAACTCAGTAGGGAAGTTAGTTTTCTAAATCTTCACTTTGCTATGCTTTTTTTTTTTTTTTTTTTTTGAAGCTTTTGTAAGGCTTTTCAAAGGGAAGAAACAAGCAAAGTAATAGATCTGAAAAGACTGATCAATACAGAGGTTATCTTTTTTTTTTTTTTTAATACACAGTGACTGAAGGTATAGTAGTGATTTTTATACTGATTTTTAAAAAATCTCAACAGTTTATCAGCTGTACCAGGTTTGTTTTGCATATTGAAAGGAAAGATGGTTTTTAAATCTTACTTTATTTGGATTTTATTCCAACACTTGCAAAATATCATAGTGTATAATTGCAATTGTTAATATTTAGTTTCTTAAACTTTTGGTAAAGCTTACACATTTGGGAGTGTTTAAATTCAAGCCTTTCCAGATTGGTAAAATTAAGAACTGAGAGACTCTAGCATCTAACTATTATGATTTTAAAGTGAGAGGGAAATGAAAATTAAAGCAAATACACATTGATATATATTCCTAAAATTAATTCAGGCATGTAGTGTATTTTTATATGTTTATCTGGTGCTTTATCTTTGGCTTCTGCTGAAGAATTGAAATCTCTGGATCACAAGTGGAAATAAGTTTGTCCCTAGCCTACTTCTTATTTAGAAGTCACAAAATTCAGGTAAAACAATGCAGTTGGACAACTTATAGCTATCTTTGGAATTCAGACACTTGAGAAAAGAGGCTTGGCAGCGTACTGACAGACACATCAGCACTAACAGACATATATAAAGCTGTTCTGGAGAAAGTTTTATGTATTGTTTACAACCCTTGGACCTGGTCCTGTTTGCTTTTAATCCTTGACTTTATGAAAGAGATTTTTCAAGAATACATGAGAAGGAACATTGTAATCAAAGATATTGATATGTTCATTGCACCTGACTGCATTTTTGAGTTAGTTCTTTTGACTGTGGTCTTGATACCTCATGCAAAATGATGAAAAAAAATGGTTATTTGTGGTGGATTAGGTTTGATCGAGGACTCGTGTAGTGCAACAGCAGCCTGTCATCTCAATGGTAATATATGTGTCCTTCAAAGATTCAAAAAGCCAGCTGTTCTGTAGTTGTCAGTGCCCTGCCAATTTTTTTTTTTCGGTTATAAATTGGGCCGTGATGGTTTCCAGGTTGGAGGCAATAGCATATTCTGGGTATCCAAAGGCCTTTCAGAGGACAGTGTATAGCTCCTTCTTGTGTTGCATCTAGGGATCTACTGTTAGCCCTTTCTGGGCATGGTATTGCCAAAATGTGGTATGTTGGTAAGAAGCGAACTTGAGGTAGGTTCATCTTGGGTCATAAGGTGTTTCAGTGGTGAAACCCGCAGTAAAATCAGTTTCCAATGTATTGATAGCCTTAGAGCCCTAAGGACAGTTTTCCTGTACCTTCTACTTACTGTTCACATTCATAGTTTTCCTTGATAGAGTTCAGATAGATGTAGTGAAGTAAGGCTTCAGGTTGAGCTCATTCAGTGGTAGAGATGGTCTTTGCTGTTTCCTCAAATTTTCTTCCTCACCAACCTAACAATATCATTTTTACCTTGTCCACTGCAACTGACCAAATTTTACTCATTCCTCAGCCTTTGTATAGGCTGGGTTAGTGTCTTGATGAAGATACAGCCTAGACTATTTTTTTTAATGCAGCAGCTCTGCAGATCCCAGTGACAGCTGTTACTATTCTCTGGCTTTAAAATCTCTGCGTAAACCTGAGTGGCGTCAACATACCCCTAGCTCACAGCCATTTTCTTCTGACTAATATATTTAATAAGTATTTAGAACTTCTACTGGTTTCCCATAGTACCCACTCCCAGGAAGTGTTCCTGGAGTCCCTGACAAATTCCTTGAGTAACCTAGATTCTCAGCTTATCTCAGAAGAGACTCATCAGCTTCTGGGATCACAGTTAAGTCCACAACATCTCATGGTTAATAGGAAAACATTGCTTTATGGTGTTGTCTAATGTATTGTGTTGTAATGCTTGTCACTTATCTTTCTCCATCATTGTTATTTCCCAGATGTCAGCATCCCTCTTCTCTTCTGATTCTAACAAAATTTAGTCCTTAGTTAAACTCTCTTGTCAAACCTTGTTGATTCTCTGGATGAAAAGTAGTGTTGGAATATCATCTGAAAAGGCAGATAGCTTGGAGGGATTAAAATAAAATCATATACTTGTCCCTTTGAGTGTTAAGAACATACAGAAGCAATTGTGATGGGTTTGTGCATCTGCTGTGTGAAGGACAGCTCTACAACTTTCTACAAAGTCCAGAAAGGACCCGTTAAAGTCAAAACTATGACAGCAAAGACTGAAGCCAAATCAAGGAAAATAACTGGCTGATGCTTTCAGCATGTCGGTGGTATGGTATAAAATACTGATGAAACAATATGAAACAGTAACTTTGGAGATTGATGTGTTCCTTGAAGCTTTATCCATAAAGAATGATATAATCATTATAATAGGAAACTTTCTGGCCCTTATTGTGTTGCATTCGTCATTTTTTGACACACCATTCTGGAGAGCTAAAATAGGTGCAAAACCCAGAATCCCCTAAAATCCACTGTCAGGTTACACAGCGATCCCGTTTTAGTATGGCTCTTGAGTGAAATGGTTACTGAAAAGTTCTCAGCAATTTGATTCCAGGTGTTTTCACCTATAGATTGCTTAGTTCAAAGGAAAAAAGCACAATGCTTGAAAGGCCGACCAAAAGACTGTTATGGAAATGGTTGCCTGGAGTGCTTCGTGTATCAGCAAAATCGGTGATAGCAAAGATGGGCAGAACCTTTTCACATTTCTTAAGTCAGCCTTGATGTCAACTCTCCCTTTATTTTAGTGAAAGTAGGAAGAAGACAAAACAGTGATGTTTCATTCATGTGGGATTTTTTTATCTTAATATATGTGCTCAAGTAATTGGGACTGACTTAGAGGAAAACACCTGCAATTATCTTTTACTTTGGCTGTTGTTGGGCCTCTTACTTTTAGACTGTTTTCCCTAAATGGTAGAAGTTTCGGTACGAAGGGACTTCTTACTAAACAAAGTGCATATTTTCTACAAATAGAAACTCCCTGGCTTGTTTTTTTCTCAGTCTTTTATCTGTACTATTACTTTGTCCTGACTTGTTTGTGGAAAAGAGATAAGTATAAGCTTCTGCGTAGCTTTCATCAGCATAGTCTGACTCAGCACTGTTCACCTGGAAGGTAAGCAATAATTTGGCTTTGATTTTGTTTTTCAGAAAGATACTCTTGTCAAATTGAAAGAATCTGTAATAGAATCCCAGGGAAAAGTTGTTGTTTTAATGGCAGTTTTAATAGGTGCTCTTCAACCAAACGCAGGACTCTTGATGTTGAAAAGTTCATCTTAAATTTTAGCTGACTTGTAGAGTGGATTGCAAAATGTTCTCTTCTCCTCCTCCTGTGGTAAAAAGCTTTGTATGTGGTGTGGTTATTGGGTTTTGTTTTTTTTATTTTTTTTTATTTTATTTCTAACTCCTGAATGCCACAACCTTCTTTATCAATGAAACCAGTATATGAAGAAATTTGGTTCCAACTAAAGGTCAGAATTGTAGCCACAAGTCATAATTCTATGTGCCCCTGCAAAGCGAGAGGAAGCATTGCAAAAGACTTCTAATTGGCCTTTTATTGCAAACGGTTTGTACATTTTGTCTCTGTGAGTAATATTTTGTCCAACTATTAGGCCTTAGCGAGAAGGGTAAAATATACCTACCACAAAGAGCATATAGCAACAACAAAGTATGCTCCTTGACTGAGTGCAGTTATCTGGTACAATGCTGAGTAGCATCATACTCAGAATTCTGAGCTGCAGTTTATATTCTACCATTAGGGACTGTTCTGACATCCATGAAGTGTAGGCTGTACCTGTAGTCTCTTCTCGTTTATAATTAGCTTTTGGGTTTGGTGGCTTCTCCCCCATAGCTGCAGTGCTACTAACTGAATTAGGATTAATTGTGGTTAAGGTTGTTCAGTCTTCCTGGCTCAGTGAATCAAGTAGCTTTGTAGAGGCTTTTGAAGGACATGTTCTGTGGGGCCCTCGTCAGTCACATGATTAAATACATGCATACGCCGTTCTTTTGATCTGCGGAAGTGCATACAATTTGGAGACTAGTGAAGGCATTTAATTTACTGCATGTACATAGATCACTTGTATGACATGTTTTGAATATGCTTGAAGTTTCTCCTGTCTTCCTGGATGCATTGTGCCTAAATGTGCATGCTCTGCTTGACATATGTACACAATTCCAACATTGGTTTGTAGACTCATTCAGGTTAGAAGAGACTTCGAGGAGTCTCCAGTCCATCCTTCCGCTGAAGTGGGGTCACGTACAAGATCAGACGAGGTTACTTAGGGCTTTGTTGGGTGGGATCTTGGAAAGCTCCAAGGACAGATACTGTACTGTATTTTGGGGCATCTATTCCAGTGCTTAGTGTTTTTTTGTTGTTGTTGTTGTTTTTTTTTTTTTCCTCTTATATCTAATAAATACCTATAAATTCCCTGGTGTCGGTTGACATCATTCTACCCCTGACATGCACTGTCGTAAAAAGCCTGGTTCCATCTTTTCAGTAATCTAGTCTTATATTGTAAAGACACTATTAGATGCTCCAAAGCCTCTTCAGGCTGTAATATCCTGGTGTCTTCAGCTTCTCCTCACAGGGCATGTGCTCCAGTCACCAGCTGTCTTTGTGGCCTTTCACTGAACTTGCTTCAGTTGACTGATGCTTCATAGTTGGGATCCAAAAGTAGATGCAGTAGTCCAGATACCAGAGTAATGGATGGTACATGAAGCAGAACAATTGCTTCCCTCAGTCCACTGACTGTGATTCTGTTCCCAGATCTCAGAATGTTTTTAGCTCTCATTGCTGCCAGGTGGGCTGCTGATTTGTCTTGCCTACTGTCCTCCCAGGTCCTTTTCAGCAGAGCTGCTTGCCAGTACCTTAGTCTTCAGGCTATGGTCTCATAAAGTTTCTGCCTCATTCCTCAAGCCTGTCTAAGTCATTCTGAATGGCAGCCCTGCCCTCCAGTACATCAGCTGCACCCCTAAATCTGGTGTTACCTGCAGACTTGATGAGGGTAAGTTTTTGTATGCTCTGCTGGGTTACTGTTAAAGATATTAAACAGGATAGGGCCCTTAACCTACCTACTTGTAACCAGATTACGGGTAGATTGTGAACCATGAACAACTACTCCTCGAGCCTAATGACAGAGACAGGGTTTTATATCATCTAGTAGTCTACCTATCTAGACTGTAACTTAGATGCGAAGATGCTGTGGGAGACAGTGTTGAAAGTCTTGTTAAAATCAAGGTAGATGACACCACTGATCTCATCTATCAATTCTGTCAATTTATGACAGGGAGCAATCACATTGGTCAGGCATTGTTTAACCTTGGTAAATCCATGCTGTTGATTCCTAATCAACACCTTCTTCATATGCTCAGAAATGACATCCAGGTGGGCATATGTTTGAACATACCATGGGAGCAACAAACAAACTGGAAAACAATGAAAGTAGGCTGGACCATGATGCTTTCTTTCCCAGTGATCTGTTAGACTTGGTAACCTGTGCATAATTCCTTTCCTGCTTTTCTTTTCTGGATGCCCAGTTGTTGTCCATCTGTAGGTGATTGAGTGCATGCTGGTCACAGGATGGAGCACCTGCATCTTGGGAATGTGGTGATGAATGAGTTGGGACTTCACGTGACCTGGGGGAGCAAGCTTGTTAGGAACAGGATGTCGCTGCTAGAGTGATTCTTGCTACCTGTGTGTGTTTGAGGAATTTGCAAGAAAGGAAGGTGGTAGCAAAAGTGACAGTAAGTTTAATAATTATACTGGTTTGATCATTGTATTGGTTATCTGCTTACAGCCAGTGGGCTTTGTCTTGGATTCTCTTTTGTTTTTATTTAGGTCCAGAATCTTGCCATTAGCATGATAATAACAAGAAATACATATACAGGTGTCAGTGAGAGGGCATATGAAAAATCTTTATTTGCATTCTAATATGCGTTTAAAGCTTTTTTTTTTTTGGTGGTTGGTTGTTTGGGTTTTTTGTTGTTGCTGTTGCTAATATGCATTTAAAACTTCTCCAGTCATGTGGTGGCTTTTTTTCCTTTGATATTCCCTTATTGCCCATCATTTTTTAGGTGGTCTTTGGAAAACACTGTGAACCCTCAAATGCAGTAAGACTCGCAGTAAAACTGACACTTGTTTGATTTGTGCGTAGTAAGAAGAAAGCAAATTTAACCTGATTGTATGATGCTGAGCACAAAGTTCACAATGACTTATTGGGGAATTTGGTATTTCTCAGATCTTATCATTGGCACCACATGACTTACTGGTTTAGACGTTTAATTTTCCAACTTTTTCTGTTACTGATAAACAATGATTGTGCTGTGTAGTTCATCATGTATCAAAATAATTTTGTCGTTTGATGATAGTTTTCCTTAGTTTCATGCTGTACAGAACTATATGTTTTATGTATTCAGTTTTATTCATTGTGGTGTTACTTAGGATCTGAAAAATGTCTTGGGACTAAGGTTATAAATATGTTTAATGAAACATTTCTCCAGGACTAGTAGCTGAATTGGATGTAAGAGTTACAGTTTATAGTGTAGAAGTGTTCTAGTAACAATTCTGTCAGCAGTAAATTAATCAGAAATGCAGTTTTCATAATAAGTTTTAAATGGCATGTGTAATTAACTCATGATTTTAATGCTTCCAATAGCGTTTAATGGTAGGAAGGCTTTAATACTTAAGGAAAAAATCATAACAGATTGCAAGTCATTGTCAATATTTTAACTCAATCTTACATATACCCCAAAATCATATTGGTGATTTCTAAACTGAGACTCAAAAATGCACGCAGGGGAAAAAGTCAGATGCTAAAAGGTAAATAGTACCTCCATGGTAAGTTTTAGATACATAAGTTCTCACTGTTATCTCTAATGTCTGTCTTTTATATTTTAGGAGTCTGGTTTTATGCTTTGTTTGTGAAGTGTAAAATCACATTTTCCTTTTGTCCAGTTTAGTAAATTAATCACTGCAAATAAAAGATTAACATGCAAATATGACATTGGCAGAATATTACATTCAAATGATTAAAGGTATTTCACAATCAGCCAGCTCTGTACTTTAACCTGAGAGAAATAACTAGGGCTGTGGAAAGAGGGCAATTAAATAATTTCATAATCACTCATGCATCATAGCAATACTGGTGCACATACAAGCATGAAAGCTGGTTTTGCAGTATCTTCCTGATGCAGAACAATACGATTGTCTTCGGTGAGTTTGCTTGTGTAATAAAAGACCACCCAATTAAGTAAGATCAAATGAATACAAGAAGAACTTAAGACGTTAATGTTTGTTGTCACCCTAATTTTAAGTAGATAGTAAATAGATAAAAAGGTTATTCTGCATATGTCTTTTTATGGTATTGAATCATCGTGTGATGATTTTTTTTTTTTTAACTGATCGAGAGAAGCATTGACTTTGAGTACGTTGACTCAATTCCAGCTTATAATTACATTTTGTTTGTGTAAAAATTCCGCCTGTAGTGTCAGTTGAATAAGTTGCCTGTCATTTACTTTTCTAAGCATTTTAAATATTCTCTATTTAAAGGTTGCTGCAATTTAGAAATGTTTGAAATTATGCTTATTTGCATTTGGTTGGGAACCCTGTGCTTTGAAGCTTTTGAACAGATTTTAATCTTTATTGTAACTAAAATTGCCACTCTTGAGACTTGCGTGTTTTTACAATAATGGTTTATGATCTCGTGGTCTGACTTTACACAGGGTACCAATTTTTATGGGGTCTGATACCACTCCAGTTCCTGAAAATTAAGCTATCATTAGATGAAACTAAAAGATACGCTTAAATTATTTCACTTCAACCTTTGTCATGAAGAACAAGACTAGCTTCTCTTTAGAGAGATCCTTGTGATTGCTGTCCCAACAGAAATTCGTAACAAAAAGCCTGAAGTAGACAAGTGGCTTTTCAGCTTCACAAAAGTAGTACTAGTTCACGTGAAACAAGAGAAAATAAAAATGATGTTCAGGGGAAACTGAGGCAAGAAATTAGAGTTCAGACTGAACACAATGCTGAGTAGCATTGCTACGAGACATACATAGCACGTTTCTGGCCAAGAATACCATATTTATAATGCAAGCTCAGGCACGTAGAGGGAGGGGAGCATAAAAAAAAATAAACCTATCTCCTTCGTGAAAAATTATATATTCTGGATTGTGTTTGAGTATGGGCAGGCTGCAGTGTGCAAAGGGTAAGCAAGTGATGAGCAAGATGCTGGTATTGCCAGGAGTGTTATGACTTTAAATGAGTAAAATATTAATCAGTACCAAAATTATTAGGTGCCCTTGTTTCTGCTGTGTTGTGATACCATTCTTTTATCAACCCGTGCGTGTCCCAGTCCCACTGGACTTGGCATTGCGGTGCGTCTGGTTCTGTTATTATCTGCTTATACCTTTTCCCCATGTGGCCTTTGAGAGAATATGAGTGATATGATCTGCAAACCTTCTCCATTCTAGCAGGCAACCAATGTATAGTGTAATTTTAAGTACTTTAGGACTGGCTATTCATATGACATAGTTGGCAAAATAAGGGAAATTTTGTATGTATTACTAATTGAATTTGAGTGAATGTAAGTGAACTCTGATGTATCCAAACTGATGAAATGCTTACATGCAGCTATTGAAAAACAAACAAACAAACAAGAAAAACCCAAAACAAAACCCAAAACCCAGTTGTGGTGGTAATTGCTTTCCACTTTGCTTAACTTTAAACATACAAAGTCTGCAGTGCTTTTAGCTTTTGTTTTTAAACATCCTTGCCAGATACTATGAAGCCTGTGGTTTGGGGGTGGAGCTGTGTTTTTGAGCAGGGTGTTTTTTTCTGAGTGAATTTTGTGTGCTTTGAGATAATAAATGGGTGAAACTTTTTTTTCCCTAGCACTACTATATTTTTATTTTGGACATTGGCAAAATACCAGACCAGGAATGGATTTACTCATAGAAACTTACTTATAAATGGTAATGCATTAGACTTGCTGGATGTACTAAAAGAAGATAGTGATTTAAATGATAGCATTAGCTTGATAAGGGCAAGTTTGGTCATCCAGAATTATTGTAAGGTTTTAAAATACCACAGACTAAATATTAGGGACCACAGCTGGGCAATGTTGGCATAAAGAACGGACTGGTGCTGGACACAGGTCATCACCAATGTACTTGGGAGTGAAAGGCTCCAACTGAAACATTTCAAACTAAATGTAACTACTAACTTAGAATAGCTGAATTTCTGGTTAAAAAAAAAACAAAAACAAAAAAAAAAAAAAAAAACAAAACAAAAAAAAACCAGTTAAGCTGTCAGTATAATTTAATTGTTTTCATTGCTTGCAAACTGGTTGATCCCTTATAATGTCAATAAAAACTCATTTAAGCAAGATGCTACATTAAATAAAAGACCCATTGTTTTCACTTGTAGATAACTATTAAATGACAGCTTTTGATTCAGGTACTGTCTAATTGCTACTTCAGAAATTAACTTGCAGTATTGACTGCACTTGTAGTGCTATGAACTGTTGGTGCTTGAGAGTGCTATAGGTAAATTAAGAGTTGATAGTAGCAGTTAGGTAGCGGTATTGTTTGAGGTGGGAAAGTAAGGAATTCAGCAAAATCAGCAGTTTTCTGTTTTCTGAAATCTGTTTTCTGAAAGGTTTTAACTCGGCTAAGGAGTGGGATGAGGGGCACCTTTAATGATTGAGTCAATGATATAATGCATACAGATTTGGAATGGCTATTGCTGGAGGGTTTGTTGTATGTATATGACTATGAAGTGTCAAAGACTGAAAATACCATTCGTTATTTCTCTGCCATGGTGGTGTGTTTACTGCAGAGTGCTTGAGGAGGGGAGCGGATTTTAGGGATTATTTTGGAATACAGTCTTGGAGGAATGTTATGAAAAGTGCAGTCAGTTTGTAAATGATTTGGGAAGTAGGGGTTAAAGTGACTTCAAGAGCCATATATAAAGCACCTAGTCTATCTCATGCTGAGAATTAGATGCCTCAGGTTGTTACCCAACGTAGCCAACAAGCTGAGCAGAAGGCCCCTTAAAGTCAGTATCTGTCTAAACAGCGTGTTGTGTTGTGCTGCTGTTCCTCTTCCCACAGGTGTGGTGGGCAGGGAGTGGGCTTTGTGTGTGTCTCACTACCCTTCCCTTGAGGGCAGGTGCTGACAAACTTGTAGAAGGGCTGACTAGCCTAGACCCTACTGTGCCATGTTTGGGGTGGAGATGAGCTCCATCTCTTCCCCAAAGGATTCAGACCTGCATTTCCCATTCATCGATGAATTCATCAATGAACTCAGAATGGGGAATAAAGTCTTTTTGTTCAGTGTCTTACACCCCAGTGAAACCCGACTGGCTAAAAGCTATCACATTTCAATTTTGCTCTCCCTTTACAGGTTTTGTGATTTTTATTTTGTTTGGAGGTTTGATTATTTTATCGCTTTTTTTTCAAGTCAGTTGTCAGTATATGAACAGGTTCAGGTAGTCCTTCTATGCCCCCCCTGCTATGCTCCAGGTATGCTGTCTGGGAGTGTGGACTGGAATATCCTCAGGCGAAAGGAGCCACCTGTGTCATTTGGGGCTGTTCTGCCATGGTGACAACCGCGCCATTCACGCAGTCTCTGAAATACAGTGGTCAGACTCTTGCTTTCTGTCTTGAACATAGCTAGGTTTTCTACTCTCCTCTGATTCTTCCAGAGTCCTGCTCTTCTGACGTTTATAAACATTCTGACTTGCAGCTTAGCTTTATATGTGGGCAGCATGTATTTTCTCCTCTTCTAACACTGTCATTTAGCTTTGCTTTACTTAAGCTTGACATGTCACGGGCTTTTAGTCTTATCCTTGTGTAACAGGCTCCTATTGCTCTCATCATCTTTGCATCTGTTCTAGTAAAAAATTCATGTCGTTAAATATGGCTGACTGGAATTGTACCTTGTATTCAGCTGAGGTTATGCTAGTGGCTTGTATGATGGCATTAATTCTTCCCTGTCTTTACTGGAAATATCCCCTCATGATACAACGTAGGTCTGTTTGTCTGTCTATTTATTTATTTTTTTTTTTCATCTTCCTCTGCCTGATCACATTGATGACTCACAGTTATCCTGTGATCAAGTCAGGCTGATCTTTCCCCTCAGTATCTTCTAAAATGATCCCTGGTTTCCCACATCCTGTGTGAGTATGCTAATCACAAGCTTATTATCTAATGGTGTGGGTGATCTCCTGCTATAGCTGTTTAAAAAAAGGCAGGGAGGAAAGGTATTACAGTGGTTTCCACTGTGTCTTGTGATAAGGCTGAGCCTGATGGTTAGCATTTTCTGTGTCTGAGAAAGTCTGCTGCATTAAGACCGAGGATGGCAGAGAAATACCTCATTGTGTATTGATGGTGTTCTGGTGTAAAATCATGTGAAGCTGCTTGGCTGCGTCATCATGGCTCAACTGTTGTTTTGTATGACTGATGGAAGAAATTGGGAGTCCAGGAAGCATTTGTAAAATAAGAAAGGAGGTGTTCGTTGTGGTTACAAACCTCAGCATTCATTATGTAGTATCTGAGAATGAGTTTTCAGAATTACAACTCTGGATTTAAGTTTCTAATGTCTGCCTAAGCTTCTCAAGTGGGCTGTAAGTAATTTTTCATGCATTGCCCTTAACTTATCTCCACCTTTGTTCTATATATGTAATACGGGAGAAGGATTTACTTCCTACTTATGTGTTTTGTATAGTTATGTTGCAAGACCTTTAGGGAAGGAACTTCCTCACTGTCTTTGCATACTGTCTGGAATGAGACCCCCTCTTGGTTGAAGGCTGTGGTCCCCGTCACGATTTTAATGATGGTATTTGAAACATTTTCTTCTTAAAAACATTCAGTTAACAGTAAAAGTAAAATAAGTCTTTCCCATGTTTTACAAGTGCAACTTGTTCAAGAACAAAGTATTCTTGTGATGGGTGCTGTGAATATTAGGTATAAGCTTACTTACCTCAAATCAGCTATATGATTAAAAGTTATATTTTGTTCATCATCTTTGAAAGTGAATACACTGCTAGTCTCCTTATTGCAACACGTTTTCTTACGGCATTATTTTGACATTGCCAGATTTTGTTGGTGGTTTGTTTTTTTTTTTTGTACATGGGATTTGACTTAAATGATGAACTGCATTGGAAAACTATGCTGAAGAAACGAGTGTTTGGTCTGTCACGTTCCTTGGTTTTCCTTTTAACATGAAATAAAAGGTCTCATTTGCTTTTCAATGATAGAAGGGGAAATAATTGTCTTGTGTACATGTCATACATTCTCATATTCAAACAGAAATTTTTCCGTGGGACTGTAATTGTTCTCTTCAATAGTAATTCAGTAATGACTATTTCTATGCCGTCTTTGTACATAGCCTGGATAAAGGTTGGGAAAGCAACATTAGTACATGAAATTTAAGATTTAGATAAAATGAGGCAATGTTTGAGTATGAGACATGAGTACTTGAAAGCATACTTGAAGAAGTACACAACTGAAGAGCACCTGTCGCTCGCCTCAGTGGCCAGTCCGGCCCAAACCATGACAGTGCAATAATTGTACTGGGGTGATGTAAAGACTTAAGTGGTTTCTCGTGCAGATTTCAGTGCCAGGGTTGCTGCTGTTACTCATCAATTATTTAAAATTCCATGTGCAACAGCTCACAGCTCAGTGAATGTAACCTGCTGAGCCTCTGACTTAAACAGCTGAAGCCCAAAATACCTAGACTAAAATTCCATTTGAAAAGAAGATAGATTTATTTATTTCTCAGATATACAATTATCTGTAGCAAAAAAATAATTTTGCTTTCTTTGTTCAGAAGGGGGAGCAAACTGTTGCATAATTGCCAGAGAAAATCCCAAATTGGTGTCATAGTTTCTGTGTTTCCAGATAGGCATTCATGAGCACAGAAAAATTGCTTCTCTACAGCTTTGTAAGTCACTTTGTTCTTAAATTTATTTATTGATTTAGGAGCAGAGGAATTTACAAATCCTTACTTAAGCTTCATGAGGTGTCACTTGCAACTTGCATAGCAAACCATTTCAAGCTGGAGAACTGTCTTTTTTGTGCTAGTGGACTGCAGATAATGGTGACCTGTTAGGAGGCTGTCACGTCAACCTTCGACCTTGTTACATGTTTTAAGCACATTCATAAATGACAATACTGAGGACTAAGTCTCCATCAAATTACCTAAAAATTACTTTCAGAGCATAATCTCATGCACAAACTCTCAGGAAATAAAGCTAGTAAAAGAGAAGGCAAAAAGAAGTACAATGCACAAAAAGTGAAAAATCTAAGCAAACAGTTAAGGATGCATTTTTTTCAGGTCAGAAAAGAAAGGTTGGGTTTTGTGCCTCTTTGGCAGTGTGTCTATGGAAAGGGAGGGACATGACTCTACAGCAGTAGATTGAGCCAAAAGGGAGTCAACTCGGAGTATGGTGAAAGTCAGACCCTTTCGTAATATCAATATTTATGCCAAATGTAACAGAGGAGCATTTACAGGAAACCCATCTCTTGGTTGATATGTTTACAGTATAGATAGATTATATATGAAGTCAGAACAGAAGGCAAGGTCGGGCAGAGAGAAAGGCTTTTTCTTCCCTTTTTTTTTTTTTTCTTTTCTTTTTTAGTGGAGTTATTTAATTGAGAAGTGTATAGTGGTTCAGTGTTTTCTCACAGCAAACTTAACGGTGTCTTGAGAGGGTGAATCATCTTCTTGTCCCATCTGTCAGTCTCTTGAATATGAGAAGAGCCAGCATATAGTGTCTTTGATTCATGTGTATTTAGACACACTGCAGGTGTGCATTTTGTTATCAGTCTCTACGGTGTGTTAACGAAACACTGATCATCAAAGTGGCTGTGTTCACTGGGAAGCTTAGATGACCTACCTCACTTTAAAAGGGAGAATATACTGTTCACCATTTGGAGAGGACTTGTTTTTCTAAGCAGAGAACAGGAAAAAAATGTGAGTCTTCAAATATATCTTGTTTTTATTCTCACGGTATCTTTTCATTTTTATGAAAAAACAGATTTGAGGAGGTCTTGTCTGATTTCAGAGTACCTTAATCTCAAAAACTGGAAGTCTCCAAGTAATGAATAATACTTGTCTGTACGGTTTCTTGATTGCTCTGTGCTTTTTCCCCTCTGGTACTGGTAAGATTATTACTTTGGTCTGAAATCCTCTGATTTGGATTTGAATTTGAATTTCATTCTTTTTTCTTTTTACTGGTTAATACTGCACTTATGTTACATATTCTTGTGTGCTGGTTTATCTTTTTAAAAAATATTTTAGCATTTATGTCAAGTGTGTACCTTTTAGTTGTTGACACATTGAGGCCAAGAGGTGAAGTCTGCAGCTGCGGAGGTGTACTGCTAAAAGAAATATGGTACTTCAGAAGCAATGATAGTGAAAACTGATGGTCTCAGGAGTCTACTGCATATCTTTGCAATATATAGAATGAAGCTATAATGCATCTCTGTTCTTAGCCATTCTCTCTCGATCTTTCTCTGTCCCTTTTTTTTTTTTTTTTTTTCCCATTAGAAAATTTATTTTACTGCAATATCAAATTGTTTGTCTCTGGAGCACACAGATGCTGGAAGAAAATCACCAATGATTATGTGTCTGATCCTTTCCAGAGTGTTGGGAAAAATTGGTCCTTGCTCTGAGGTTTTGTATGCCATGCAGACCTTAACAGTCCTCCAATATGAAAAACAAAACAAAACACAGCCTGTTTTGTTGTGGTGTTGTGTGTAAAAGATAGGATGTAGCAAATTAAATGAACCTGTTGATATTGGTGGCTGAGCTAAAAATACAAAAATTGATCTTAATTTCATAGCAGGGCAACGTTTCCTTTTGGTATAGGTTCAAGGGATGTGTATGTTAGACATATATGTGGTCCTCTCTGTTCCCTAGGCTGGGCGTAGCTGTGAGGCACAAGTATCTGAGCAAAGGCATGGAAGACATACAAGGAAATCCACATTTTGTCAAGCCCCTTAGGTGTAGGTGCTGTCGTAGAAGTGCAGCAGGCAGCAGGGATGGCGTGGTGGGGTGCTTGGATGTGCTGGGGGCATCTGTACCTTGCCCCAGGTCCTTGGGGTGGTACCTAGCTCCCCCATAAAATGCACTGGCCTCTCTTTAAAAGTGGAGGTGATTAAGCAAATTTCCTTATGACCATGAAGGTGGATTCACATAGAGTTCACAGGGCTCCACTAAGCATGGTGTTTTGAAGACAAACAGTAAGCATGTGGCTAATGCCATTTGATTATAATTATTGACAATTTGTATTTATATAAGGAAGTATAGATAATTAGCAGTGTGTGCTGAGTGATGTTAGGTGAGCATTTTTCTATTCATGAAGGGAAGCAGGAAAACCCCGTTGAGAAATTTGTTTTAAAACTCTATCTTTTCTTTTTCTTAATGGGTGGGATGAGACTGATGGTATTCCAGTAAGGAGAGTGGAGTGGGTTGAAGGAAGAAAGAAGAGAAAAGCAAGAGAAACCTAAGCTAGAGAAAATAAATATATGTAATTCGTAATTTCATTATATTTTTTTTTTACAGACTGTTGTCTGTAATCAGGTTTGGACTGTCCTTAGCTGTGCTGAGGTGAGATTCCTGAAAATGCTTTTATAAAAAAATGATATGCAATACCCTTCTTGTTGGTGATGCAGAGAGGAAAATTGTAATCAAAGCAGTCAGAAAAGATCTTAAAAAAACCAACCAAACAACAACAACAAAAAAAAAAAAAACAAACAAAAAAAAACCAACCTTGGGTCCTGTCTGCTGTACTTACCCCTTGGTAATTTTAGGAATTGGCTTGCAGCATTGTTCTTCCCAGAACGTATTCTGTCTCAGTGTTGTAGCCTTTCTCCTGTGTCGTACCGTTTGCATAATATTGTAGTGAAAATTAAATAATTTTGATGTTCTTTGCAGTGATATACGAGGTGTATGTAAAATATTGAGCAACTGTGCTAGCACTAGGGAGTACTTTCTCAGATAAATATTGTTTAAGAATTTGGTCTGTCTCTCACAGGGGTGGTTTTCTAGGTCTAGGATCCTCGCTAAGGCATGTACAGTTGTCTGTAAATATGGAAATTGCTTTAATGTCTAGGAAGGCCAGGATTCTCATATGCAAGGCACTGTACAAGCATGATTAAATATACCTATTGGTACTAAACTCCTGGTGAGTTCTCTGATATAAATATTACGATCACCACTGGAATCTTGGTTTTGATCATTCACAGAAATGTATAATAATGTATTTTTCTGTCAGGAAGGGTTCCTCAGAACTGTATCGTTGTGGAAGTCAAAAGTGAAATAATGTTTGATCTAGCAATGATTACACAATTTCACAGGTAATGAAAAATTTAATCTGCATTAAGTAAAGATGAAACTTGTACGGCGTATAAGGCACTATATATTACAAAATAATTTAACGCTTGAATTAAGAGGGCAGGATTCCTAGGAAGGAGTTTGCCCACGAGGCAGGTTACTTTTGTTATGTGGTTGCTCCCATCTATATCTGAAGCGTCTGACTGTGGGTGCTGATGGAATTAGTTGCAGGTCACTCGCCAACGCCCACCAGAGGGGTTTTTTCTTGGTGGAGTACTAGGTTACCACGAGGAGGGAATTCTGAAGAAATAGATGAGGCATGCCCAGTGTCTCGATCTGTTTTGAAAGAAGGCTGAAGTGAAGGGCTTCCTTCCAAAGATGTATATCACATTGCAACCCTAAAAAAACCCACTCAAAGATTTCCATCTAGCTGGCAGCCAGTGCTGGGCAGTGTGTCAGCTTGATTCCTAGGAAGCTGCATAACCTGGACCTGACACTAGGGAAAAAAACATCTTTTGCACGTCGTTTTGCTGGATAAGTTTGTAATTGAGTCTACTGTAGAGGGCTATGAAAATTAGAGGACTTGAATATGTCTTAAAAGTAATTACGCTTTTTATTTTGTATAACAAGATCAGGATATAGTAGTAAAATGTAATATTTATGTGGATAAGAATAGTCATCAATTTAGCAGGAAGTTTTAAGTAAATTCCTCAAATATCTTTATATTCTATGATTGCCCTTCCCGTGCATGAGTAAGGCCACGAGCACTTGGGAAACGTATCTAGTGTTGTAGCTCTGCACCATTATCCAGCAACATCAGTCTGTGGTGAATACGTACTCCTAGACAAGCTAATAATTATGTTCTGATACTTGTAAATATGTAAGTACTTGCATACCTTTATTATTATGTTTAGGTCTGTTGAGTCATAACTAAGTGTGTGGGAAGAGGTAAGATTGAACCCTTATTTTACATAACTAAATTACTCTTCAAGGATCATATTTAACAATTCATTTGCAGCATCCTGTGATTTTACATTTGGTACTTTATGTATTTTAATATGAAGTAACCATTAATGTTCAATAAAGGTGTTCCAGGTGCATTGGCTTATAGCCTCTTGTAACTCGTGAATTACAGTTGCTGAGCTGTCACTGTAAACCAGATTCTGGGGTGAGGTTTATTGTTTATATTTAGAATATACAAAAATTACAGTGTTCTGTGAGATACTACAGGAGAAGGATGCTCTTTAAAGTCTGACCATTACAAGGGGTGAACTTTTCTCAGGCTCCCATGTGTGAAGGAGAAAATGCTACTTTGCAGTTAAAACAGCGTAACTTGCAGAAAGTGATACCATTGCATTTCTCACTATATTCAAAAAGTTTAGAGAAGTGTTTTTCTGCCTTTCAATGAAAATTCTAAATCATAATGTCAGCCTCTTTATAGGACACTGTGTGTATGGGAAGATGATTAGAATCTCTTTTTTAACTACAAATATCCATTTAATTTCAACAGGCAGACTAGAATGGGCCAAAAAAAAAAAAAAGATATAATAATATATGCTTCTAAACCCCTATTTTTAATCAACTGTTCGGATGAAGAGAAATAAGTTACATGATCCCAATGTACATGTATTTTTATAGGTATTGTTTATGAATGTGATGCGTAGGACTGAGTTTTTCCATCCCTTTTTGTATTTGTTTGTGGTTTATTTATATTTTGTGTTTGGCAAACAGCAAGGAGAAGTTTCTCTCCTTGGGTAAGGCAGTGGCATTTCTGTAGCTGTTGCTACTTGGAATATGGCTTCCTATCGTGAAGAAAGCAGGAAAGCAGCTTGGTCTCGGCTTCCATCAGGTTACCTGTTAAACTGACTCCGTAAGAAGGTAGATTGATGGGAGGAGACACTGTTTTATTTCCCCGGGGAAAATCCCTGGGCTATTTTTGGAATTACCTGAAGCAGGCTGGATAGCTGGAGTTACTTCTATACCAGTCAGCGATTGGGAAGTGCCCAGGTCTCGCCAGCAGAGCTGATTCAGCTCAGTACGTGGTTGTTGCATAGTGCTGAGGTGGCCGGGTGACTCTGCTGGTGGTGTCTGCAGGAGCAGTTCACAGCATCCCACTGAAATTCACTCACTTCACCCAAAAGAGTTGTTAGGTAGCTGAAATGTTTTCAACTTTCAGTCCCATTAAGTCAGTTTGCTCACATGGCCTGTTATTTCCTGAGCCTCTCCGATGGTTTTAATATGCTGGAACCCACGGTTTTGGTGGGGAAAATATGCTGGAACCCACGGTCTTGGTGGGGAGTTTTATAGGGGAGCTGGTGATGTATTCTGATCCTGCAGACCTGCATAGTGTTGCCTCTCATTTTATGACTCAAGCTCATGTGCAAATCTTTCATCTCGCAGGATTTACGAAACTTGCCGGATTTCACCAGGAAGGCTTCTGACAAACGCTGTTGTTGTGGTCATAAGCTCGATCTCATGCTCAGGCCCATTTTGGCAGCTTATTTTTAGATGTGATTCACATCAGATTCAAGGAAGGTTACTGCATTTCTACAGTACTTGTGTTTTTGCATTGTTTTAGAGCTTCATGACTGTTCTTGTGGCTGTTTATCAGTGCTAAAGCATGTACGGACACATCTACAAACAAGAATGTTCATCAGTTGACTGCCATTAATAAGTGCAAGAAGCTGCTGCTTCGCTATATACAGGTTGCCAGACTAAGCAGCTCTGTATGTTATGAAGGTGGCTAAAAAGAAAATACAAATCTCTTTCCAGCTCAGATTTTTTGAATAGTTGGCTGCAAGTTCCTACAAAGATCATACAATGAGTAATCCGACTGAAGTCAGTGACTCAACTTATTGCATAAAGATTGGTGCTGGTAGAACCTGTGCAGTGTGGTCTCCTCACGACAGTAAGAATGAAAATCAGTGTTGTAGGTCTTAACACTTCAGGATGTACTTGCATCCTGAAGTGAAAATGACCCGTATGCTCAGTTTTCAATAAAGTCAGGCAGACTTCTGCTTGAGGCTAAAGTGAAAAATTAGGGGTTTGGGTTGTTGTAAATTATTTTAACGTTTACGGGCTTGTTTGTATGTATGTTTTCACTTCCTAATCAGGTGTCTACAGAATAGTTGGCAATATGCGTTTCCTTTCCTAATTCATGTCAGATTTTTTGGAAGCCTTTTATTCCCAAAGGACCACTTAGTTTTCTCCGTTTAACAGGCAGTGTGAAGAATTCTGTACCTTTTAAGATACTCTTACTATCCGGCTGGTTGCTTTTGTCCCTTTGACTAAAAGATAGCTTTATCTCTACATAAGGAATTTATAGCAGGTACATACAGCTAATTTATCTTGAGTTTAAACATCTGCGTTGATAAATGCATGGAAAAGATGAAGTAAAATCTAGTTGTATTAATTTCTGGATATGAGGTGAGAATAAGAAGGGTTCAATTGTGGATTTTGACCACATGCTGTCCCTCTGACACATTCAAAACAATAAAGGGAACAGAAGTGGTGATTTACAGGTTTAGTTAATGCCATTAGTTTTCAGCTTTTAAGTCTGTTCCTTTAGAAGAAATATAACACTCGGCACAGATGTAGGTGTACTCTCAAACAACACTCCTAAACTTCGAATAGCGTTGTGCATTTCCATTTCTCCAAGTCTTTTTTTTTTTCTTTTTTACTCCTTTCCAAGTGTCACTTTTGGTGTCTTGCTGAAGGAATTATGCACGTGGGAATCAGGAATGCATTGATCAGCCATTTCATGCACTTCCCTGTTTGCTTGCTTTTCATTTTGTTTGCTTGCTTTGTGCAGACATTTGAGCAGAAAACTGGCCTTAGCATTTTCAGGTATCTATGGAGTGGCAGCATCGAAGTTTTTATTGATTTTTCTTTTCACTGGTTAGCAAATGATTTTTTTTTTTTTTTTTTTTTTTAAACATTTACCTGGCTTCATTTCACAGCAAAGCTCATTTGTATCTGGTATCTTTTTCTACAGTGGCATTGCAGGACTGGGACTCTGCTGTGCTCAGTGTTTCATAGGTACAGGGTGGTTGTTTCCGGAGCATTTCTCCAAAGACAGCAGGGAGACAAAGGGGAGGCAGGAGGACACTGATCAGAGTTCTAGTTTGCAAGTGTTATTTTGGCTCCATACTCTGGTTACTTAAACATGTGTGTATTACAGATCAAGTTTGATATTTAATCTTCTGATAAATGACTGGAAGAGTAACACTCAGAACATTATGCCTTTATATTCCACTGTAGACATTTCCTGTAGTTTTGTATTCCATTCTCTTTTCCTTATGTTGCAAAGTAAGTGGTGTGAGAGGAGCTGCTGTAGAGGAAGGGCCATTTTGAGATAGTTCAGCTCTGAAACCCAGTGTATATGAATTTATTTGTATTTTTCCTTGAAAATTTTCATAATCTCACAAAAATGTGAATTGGTGGTGCTGATTTCACAATTTGGTAGGATAGGGGTTTTTTTTCTTTTAATCTTTTATGCAATAGGTAGTGCTGTTAAAAAAAAAAAAAATCAAATGTTTCCAGTTTGCCAATAAACTCTACCTTGAGTATACTTACTCAGTTTGGATGTTTTTTAATTTTTCCTTTGCGAGACCTTAGAAGTGGATATTTGTGAGGAATTATTTAATCAGATACTGTGATATGTGGCACTTTGATTTTAGACTGGCACTTTGATTTTAGACTGAATGAAATTCAGTGAATAGTCAAATGAACACTGCAGACCCTCACTAATTTGAAAATTTATCATCTGTCAGTCTCTCTAAAAGTTACAGTAGAGATATAGGAAAAGATTACTTTTGATAAAGTACACTTTTCTATGATGGAGAGTCAGAAGTAATCAAAGTCTCTATCTTTAGAGTCCTTTGGTACACAAACCAGTATGTGCAGCTGGGGTTATAACTATATTGTCCATTCTACCGACTGTAACAGGTTAATAGCCTATTGTTTTACTTCATGCATTTTCTATCACAGCAAAGGTCTGCTTATCCTTTTCTCCCAGGCCTTTTCATAAGATTATGCTTAATGAAATGACTTGGCCCTCTGATAGTGAGAGTGTTTTCCCAGGATTTCTGATGCTAAGGCTTTATGGTATATACGTCTGCTTATTGCAGAGTAATGAAGTGTTACTGTTAGCACCAGAAACTTCACTTTATTACTGAAATTTCAGTTCATAATTCTGAGAGGAAAAAGTCCACTTGAAACTTCTTTTGCATGTAATTTTAAGTTTCAGGACTTTAAATGCTACCTTGCAGTGCATTCAAATTGGCTGAAGGCAGCAGCTGTGTATAAGGTCCTATACAAACAAGTTTCTATGAGAAGAAGTATGTACCGTAACCACAAGCGTACTCTACAAGCTGAAATTTGAGTGTTGTGGTTTAACCTACATAAGCTCTGTTAAAGCTGAGATACAACAGGATGAGCCAGAAAATACAAAGAAAGAGTTGGCATTCCTTTCTTAGGTGCTTGTCATGAAAGTGTGGGCTGTAAAGAACTTATACATTCTCACCTCCACAGCAAATTGTTAGCTGTTTAGTGTGGTGCTTTTTTTTCAGTAATTGCTGTTTATATAATGGCAAATGTGAATTTGAAAGAACTTACTTGATCTTTTATGGAAGTTTGTAGTTACAGATCATTTGATGCATAATTACCCTGTATTGGTATTATAAGTGTACTATTGAAAGACAGGGCCTCTACCTAATTCCTAATATAGTTTTAGTTTATGTGCGGATTTCACTGTAAACACTTTATTTTTCCTGCTCTGTTTATGTGTTTTTTTTAAAAGAAGGAAAGTTTTCTGGTATTGCTTAGATTTGCAAAATAGACGAGATAAGCTTTTTTTTTCCCCTAAGGATCTTTCACAGATCTTGCCTTGCACTGGAAAAATGCTTATTGTATGAGAACTATCTTTTTGTTCCATGTCAAATTAAAAAATTAATTTGTATTTCAGTACAAATGTATTGGTTTCAAAAATGCTGTTTCGGTTTTATCTTTTCAGAATTTGAAGTTCTGGTGATCCATCATGGGAAACCATGTGGGAAAACGAGAACATAGCGCTGACAAGTCAACCAAGGTAAGTATAGAATATTGAAGAGGCAAGGCGACTTCAGAAATATGTATGTTATGAAATATATAGTTTTTTAGTACATTAGTGTGTTTACCAGTTCACTTTCATCATTACTATTTTGTAGTTGTCACTATAAAATGACCACCTTTTTTTTTTAAAGAGGGTCCTATGAAATGTGGCCAAACGAGGATTTTGCTGTGCCAGATTTAAGAGAGATGTGATGTTCTCCTGCATCAGATCCATAGCTGACAGAAAGCTTCTCAGTCATGGTGTAAATGAATGAAATGAGCCTTAGAAGCATGATATTGCAAAAATTTTTGAAGAACCAGTGAGCTGAATTATGTTCTGCATGTTATTGGCTTTATCCATAAGAAAGAAACTATGGAAACACATAAAATACGAGAATTCTAAAGGAATAGATTTTCAGTCTGAGGATATACAACTTTAAAAATCTCCTCCTCGGGGAAAAAAAAAATGACAACTATCAAAATGTTTGTTAAAAGTTAGTATTTGCTTTCTAAGCTTCTGCTGACACTGTTGTATATTTTGCATGTAATGTGGTATTCTGTTGGTCTTGTGATAATATCATGTTTATTTGTTTTTCTGCATTGTACCGGAAGAGAATTCACACATATCTTAAAAAAGAGACATCTTTCTATATATATAAAAAAAGATGTTTCTTGTTGCTAGCTATTGCTAACTTCCCTCCACCCATCCCCACCCAAAAATAAGTTTACAGTCTGTGCCCACACTGTCTAAAGCTATTGCCCTTTGCATCGGACAGATGAAGTGAACAGATAATTCTATGCTTTATTTGGAAGAATGTGCATATTTTACATTGCTGTGGCAGAGTAGCAGCTAAAAGGTATACAAACTAGAAATCATATAGCTGCTAGTCCTTTGCCATATCCTTTAGGAAAATGCATAAACACACTGGAAGGAATAGGGAGAAAACAGCAGGAAGAGAGGACAACTGGCGACTTATGTTTTTGTTTTGTGTTTGTGCAGTATTTTACAAAATGGTTTTGTGGCCCAAATTTTCAATTTCGGTACAAGCAATAGTATGAGTCCCAAGCTGTGGTCTTGTAGTGACCAGTCTTGTAGACTCCCCCTCTAGAAAACTGAGCTGTGCAGATCCAGCAAAGTCAAATGCACCAAACAGATGTTTTGAGCCAGATATTTTGATCCTTTCGGACCAAGGGTGTGAGAACCTGCAGGTGTGATACGGCAGGTATGCAGACCTCGATGGGATGTTGTGCACCGCATATTCCCTCCTTTGGTCTTTGAGGACAAAATTTGGTGAGAAAAACACATCATAACTTTTCTTCCACCGTGGGATCATGTGTGTCTGATGCATCTGGGTTGCAGGTGAGTGAGTTGATGGGCACATGGGGCCTCAAAAAGGAAGAGATTCTTCAAACCGTAGCAGCCTATGCAATAGGTGCAAGTTTGCAGTGGTGAGCAAGAGTCAGGTGGTCATGAGTCTGCACTTAGTGTGTTAAGACAGGTCTACAAGGAAATGGATTGCTGCAATTTTTTTAATTCCTTATTTTTCCTAATTAGTTCATGGACAATACTTGATTCTGCAATCAAAATAATATTCATTTACCTAAAATACTTTTGAAGGGGGAACTTATTTCTGTAGCAATATCTTCTGTCCTCACTCATCCTTCTACAATGACAAAAAACCAAAACACCAATCCCCTAAACTTTAAAATAAGCAATGCTTGATCAAAATCTCCCTTTATGCATGGAAGACAGTAATCATATCACAAGAAATGATAAGGCCACAGATTTAAAATCAGGAAATACATGGTTACGGTGCTACTATGTATTCCACGTGACTAGTGGATCTTGATTCAGTTCTTAGAGGCAGCATTAAAGTTCTTATTGGCAGTAGTAACCATATGTCATCCATATGTCATACTTTTTTTTTTTTTTAAAGCTGAATTAGTTTTTTTTTTTCCTGTTGTTGTTTAATATAGCTGTAAATTAGAACTGTTTTCCCACCAGTCTTACAGTGTGGTATGGGAGACAATTGCTGAAAGCTTGCAGAGACTACAGGGGAAATGCTCTGCTGCCTCTCCTCGCCCTTAGCAGTAGAATTGCAATGAAAGAGGCTAATATCTCATTAAGGGTCTTTCTAAAATTCAGTACTTATAACTTCAGGTTGTTTTCTATATTTCCTTTCCCAAAAATATAGTACCAAAGAACAACATCATTTTAGGCAGCTGCTTTGAACCTATGATGTCAAATTTGCTGCACAAATACTCTACTGGCTCCTGAACTGATAGACCAGTTCTCCAGATGGCTATTTTATGTATAGTGACATTAGAGAGACTGTTGCCAAACTGTAGCAATCATAATTCTTGGTTGTTCAATAAACGTCCTATAATACAGCAATTACTATGGTTGGGGTGGGTTTGGGGGTTTCTTTTAGTTGACATCTAGCTTTGCTTTACTTTCAGTAAATTTGGTTATTTGAATTACAAAATTAGAAATAGAGATCTGTAAAGCAATTATTTCATCAAGTGTCTAACATGACACCAAGATACTTTCAAATTGAGAAATTTGCAAAAGACAAAGAGATGGCTTCCCACGCTGTGATACTTCTCTCAAAATATTGTTCTTTTCTTGATTTAGAAATCTGACATGCTACAGTGATTATTTAATAAACAATAGGATATGCTGTGAAATTAATTGGATGCTTTGAAAAATAGCTGGTCTATTTGACCTAAATAATGCCAAAAACATTTGCAAAACCCTCGTCGTTTTACTCAAAGCAATAACATACTCTATCTCATTTCTGTCAGATTTCTTTCTCTTGTATTTAATGGATCTGTATTATTTTATGGCTTTGTAAGATACATAAAAACCTATTCAATGAACCCAGCAGTTTATCTTTCTTTTTACATTGGATGATATTAGACTTAGCAGTCTGCTTAATGCATTAGTAAATGTGTAAGTATTTATTTTGTTTAACTTTGTTCTTAGTGTTAATACTTGGGTTTAAACTTACGTAAATATATCTAAAAACAGCAATAGTGAAAAGAAGGGGCTGTCCATGCTCTGATTTTCTTTAAGGTCTCAGAGAGCTAAATGTAGAAGAGTAGATCAGAGTAGATGGCTGAAATTTTATTGGTCTTTGTTCAGAGTTGTCGTTGATCTGTGTTAATGTGGCACCATTAAGCTACGAAGTGCCACATGCCCTTTTGCACTGACTAAAGCTACCCGTAAGTATCACAATAACACAGTTGTCTGCTGCTTTTTGTTTTGGTTCTCTCCCTCTGAGAATTCTGCACAGCACATATATTGGCATTGCAAAACCTTTGAACCTTCTTGCTACCTGCCAAACTGTCCCTTAATTTCATTGATTGTTCGGGAAAGTAGGGTTGGAAAGAAGGTTTCTGGCATTGTCCCGTCTATTCCACAGCAACTACCGAGTGCACCAAGTCCATGGAGCCTGATTTTCATGTGTCTCAGGTCAAATAGTACTGTGGGGAGCTAGAAACCAAGCTTGTGACCTGTAATAAAAGCTCAAAACATACTGCCCTGACATGTCAAGGGATTGATTAAGAACTTATACAGGCTTGGAACATGTTAGATTATTGGAAATCCTGGATCATCTACCTATTTTATGTCCTTAACATACTTGGGGTGTGCCGTAAATAAACGCTAAGGAACCAAAACCAATTGCTACCTCTGTTGTCTAACTCTGAAAAACTTCGGGAAATGTAAATTGCCACAGTATATTGCTTTCTCACAGGCCAAAATGGAAAAGAGATGTAGTGATGATAAGGCACTCGGTCTACAATTTAGTGTTTTGTTTGAACTAAAAGCTATGTGCTAACAGTGACCAAGTCTTGCTGTGTAGTAAACTACTGAAAAATCTTGCCTTTAATTGCCCTATATTTACCTAGATTCTATAATGTGGTTTGCAGTGGTTGATTTGATAATTTTAATAAACTAACTGGTTCTCAGTGTTTAAGGGGAACTTCGTATAATTAGTTCAAGCTAAATTGCTACAGGAGCACGTATCAATAAATTGAACCGTTTCTACACTACTTCTGAGGGGATTCTGTTTTCTCTCCTCTTTTTTTTTCCCCATTTGTCTTGCTAATGTTCAGAAATTTGCACCCTGCACAGCCTTACTCCTGATAATGTTGGCAGAAAGTTTTCTGGCTCTCCCTGATGAGAGGGAGGTGAAATTCTGAAGATGCCTGGCTCAGGACAGTAGTTGTATTGTTCACCTCGTAGATGCAAAAGTGTTTTCACATGGATGTCATCTGATGCCCTATGTCTCATGGTTGAGACTGCTTACAGACCTGAGCTACGTGTGTGGTTTTTACCAGGTGCTTCCTCTTGGTATGCATCATAAAATATCGGGAAAGGAAAAAAACAGCAGATGAAGTAATTTTATTTGCTTTGTTAATTGCTCTGAAGTGTTATTTTTGTAAGATAGAGGTATATTTTTTCATACTGACAGTTTGAGAGATACATGACATAAAGATTATGTGGATTTTGAAGTCTGGGATATGCTTTTCTGTAAAAAAAATAAATTCAAAAGTGGCATTTGATTTTATTACATTTAAATAGTCTTATTATCATACATAATTTAATCGGAGTGCAGCCTTTTCACTTTTCCCCTAGCAAAGTTGTATAGCACTATTTTTGTTCTCTAGTATAATTGTGTGTTTTCTCAGAGTTTTACCTTTTGCTGCAAAGCAATAAAGAGCACAGGGTCTCTAGTGGTGTACTCTTTGTAATTTGATGTATTGATTTAAACACTCCTTCTCAAGCTAATATCTTTCTGAAGGCAAAGGAAAAAGAGAGAAAAACTTTAAAATGTTCAGAGCACCAACGTTTTCTCTGAGAGATTTGATGATCATTTTCACCAGCCAGTTTTATAGGTTACATGGTGTAGAAATTCTCTCGACCAGCCAGTGTCTGGTTAAGCCAGTGCATGGTACAAGGAAGTGCTGCTTTTGGACGAGGCAAAAAGAGGTGTGAAGGGAAGTTTCTGGGCAGTCAGGTTCAGCAAGACCGGTTCAATTTGATAGATGTCTGTTTTCTTCAGATTCTACCATCGACCTAGATTTGGCCTTGAGCAAATCCTTTTGTGCTCACTCTATCATCCTATTTCATTTCTTAACCTTCATACTGTCTAACTGGATTGTTTGTTGGGACAGATGCAGTGTCATTCTGTATTAATTGTAGTGCATGGAGACCTTGAGTGGAGCCTTCAGGCACTAATGTGCTTCAGCTAGAGAGATGATATCATAGTGATACAGAAATGACTGTGCTGTCTGAAGCCTCTGAGAACGCCAAGTATGTGGTAGCTATGACATCTGTCCTTAAAAATTAACCTTAAGACCATCATCCAGTATGCTATTGGAAGTCCATGTCTAATGTTTAAGTAGGCAAGTGGCTGTGCTATAAAGTTAAAGGGAAGAATTTATGTATTTAAATCCAGGTCGTGTTGGAATAGTTGACTGTTCATTAAACTCTTCAGGTGCTGAATTTAATAGGGTCAATTGTAGTTATAATATTTAATCTTTCTAGTGTCTAAAATATGCTAGGCTCATTGTAAGTATGTATGGAAGATAAACTGTCTCTGGATCAGAGCTGGTATTTTTGCATTTCCTTGTTTCCCTTTCTTGCATGTACGTGAAGGCCACTGAAGATGTAGCGAGGCTTCTGTGCAGCGCAACTGGTGGAAGAGTTAAAGGTGGGAGGCAAGGCAGATGCGAGTGAGGAGCAAGCTCTCGTCAGTGCCGCAGCACCTGCTGCTAGCGTTTAAGGAGTTGCCTGAATTGTATAATCTCGGCAGAATGTCACTAGATCTGTGTTTCAGTGAAAACATGAATAAATATGTAGCTAAAGGTTACATGAAATAAGTTGAGAGCATGTTTTTCTCTTGTGCACACAACTGCTAAGTACTAGTGTTTCTTGGTTTGGGTCTTGCCAGTTGGGCTTGCATGGGTTTAGAAGGAGGAAGCGCAGTTGCTGTGGTTGTGGCTGGGGAGGAGTTACGGTCTTGGGCTTTGTTCTCCCGCCCTCAGACTGCAGAACTGACAAGAAAAATAGGGAAGTACACTCTGTACTTTTTAAGGTCTTGTGCTTCAGACACCATGCTGTTGTGGTGGTTTCCTATAGTTCCCTTCTTGTTAGCTTTGATATAGAACTAGATAAATGTCCTGTCAAATGAGTTTAATGGCAGTACCAATTAAATTAGCAAGGAGTTGGAAAAGCAGGGGTGTAATGCACTGCCCATTCTTTGTTAACTCTCTCTGAACTGTTCGAGTTGCTGAGATGGCCTTTCTGATATGGGTCTGCCCATACTTCACCCTGAAAACGTTGTTCACTGCTTTAGCATCTTCATGCTGGAAAAATGAAGGTGAAGCTGTTTGTGTCTTAAATCTTGAGGAAACAGTAAGAGATCCTGAAAGGGAGCAATATCTTCTTTCTTGCTCACATAACCTTCTTGTGATTTTACTGTTGTGGTCATAGATCAGGACCCAATGATACGTTGTATCACCTGCTCTGGAAGTGGGTGAGAGAGGTCAAAGTAACAAACTAGAATTTCCATTAGTTATATTTGAGAAGAGCCCAAAAAACCTCTTGTGTTTAATGTATTACCTTAGAATGTGGTTATATCTGTAAAATCAGTTACAGTGGAGTGCATTCTCCCTATTAGAGAGATTGCCAAGCTTTACCTATGGTTACCCAGGGCCAAACCACAGCAGAATCTCCAGTATCTAAGACAGTATCTGGTAAGTCTGTCCTGGAGCATTTATTAAAGTATTAAACCCCAGTAAAAGTGCAATTTGAAGTTCTGTCCTCATCGTTTTCCCCTAATGCTAGTTCTGTTGTCTTTGATGCTCCTGGGCAGTAGGTGGAAAGAAGCATGCTGGAGCCATGTTTTATTTTAATTCTCAGTTTCACACGCTTGTATTTCTGATGGTGTAACTGACTGCACAGCTAGGTCAGTGTAACTGGTTGTGAGACATGGTTTTACACTATGCATTGGTACAAAGCCAAAACCCCAGCTCTGCTCAGGTCTGATGCTAAATCTTCTGCCTGAGAAAAGAGAAGTTCCACATTGCTAAGGCGTGTTGAGTCTTGCTGTCATTTGTAAATTCAGCAAGTGTGAAATGGGTATTGGAAGCAAAAAGATACAGGGCTTTCCCATAAAAACTCTCACTTTAACAGTAGCTTCTTTTTGCACTTCAGAAGCTGAAGATCTATTTCTTATGTAACTGTAGTTATTTGCACACTGAGCAAATTTAACTTGTCTGCAGCTACAGTTCAAAAAGTAATTTTTCCACTTTGAGCTAAAATGTCACGGAATGTTTTTCCTTTTTACTCAACTTTCTCTTGCCCTCTACTTTAAGTTGCTGGAAATACTTAGGGTAGCATTTGCTGGAGAAAAAAAAGAGGTTTTTGCAAAAGGAAATTGAAAACCTTTTAAGCAGAGTAATATGACTTTATTCTTGATTGCTGAGATAAGGTTCACTCTTAAAAACAATCTGATCTTTCAGTGCAGCATCCCGTGGATGTGGCCATAAAAATATCAAAATTTGCATAGAGCTGAAAGCCACAAGATACATACTGCTTACCCTGGATAATTAGGGGGACTTCTGAGCATCCGTTATAATGAAGAAGAGGCAATAATGGAAATCTAGCATTTTTGTCACAGTGCCATAGAATGACATTCAGGTTGGTGTAACTGGACTTAGAACAGTTCCTGTTCTGTGTAAGAGCTTCAAGATTGGATTCACTGTGTGGTAGTGCTGAGGTTTTCCGATGAGTTATGGAAATCCTAATATACTGGAAATGTCTCTATTGAAAAGGTACTGTCTGAGACTGTTATGTTGAAATCTGAGTGATTTTGTGACTTTTTTTTTTTGGTTTTGTGGTCTTAACTGACTTCTCTGTCTAGCACATTTTCCCAGCCTTTCACACACCCCCTCTTCCTTCCTCCCTTTATCTTCCTTCTACTCCTTAAACCCAGTTTTTTTCTGCACGCTACTTTCAGCCAGCATCTCCATCTCTGATGCAGTCTGAATTCAGTGCTGTTTTGATTTTTCTGAGGTATAAGAAATAGTACTTAATTGCTAACAGTGCAGTTGCACGCTCAGAAACAGGGAAGAGACTGCCAGCAAACAGGCAGTCTGATCAGGAAGGTGGGAACATCATAGGAGAAAAGAGAGAAAATTTGCACTTTTCTGACAACACATATCTACTTCAAAAATGGTTTTCTCTTCCAGCTAGCTCTCTCTTCATGTTGACGTGTGATTTTCAGCAACTAGCCCAGCCTATCACAGTATGTTGCTTTACAAAGCAGTCCAGTAGGGCCATTGCAAATATTTGAAAGCTGAAAATGAAAACTGTTTCCTGTTACTCTTAAGACCAACTATAACTGTGATTTATATACTGTTTTGTCATAAAGATGTATTGCTTTTTTTGCATTTGTACCTTTTACGTGTTAAAGAATTTGTTTTATGTAGAAAACAGAAGAATCGCTGTTGACTTCTTTTGGGGAAACGTGCTAAAATTCATCAGTGTGAAGTGGAACTGTGTGCAAAAAACCTTTAAATCTCGCTTTAATTCCTTCTGTGCATGTATATATATGTACACACGTGTGCATATATAAAAATGTGTAAGTGTATATTAAAAATATATATATATATAAATGCAGGGTATATTCAAGTATATATACTCTGCTTACATCCCTGTATGGCTGCAAATGTGCTCACTATATGAGTTTCAAAAGGCAAGACCAGTAGACGTCCACCCTGGGGAGTCTGGCTATCCATTCTAATCTTTCCTGTGAACTACAGGCTAAATGTTTACTTAACATTGAGCCAGAACTTTCTACTGCAGATGAATCTTGCCTTATGATGCACAGTGATAAAGCCTGTATAATCACTGGGCTTTTTATTTGTTTGTTTCTGGATTTTGTTGGGGTTTTTTTTTTGTTTGTTTGTTTTTGTTTGTTTTGTTGTTGTTGTTTGTTTTGTTTTTTTTTTTTTTAACCCAATTTTTGAAATTCCAGACAATCCTGGGTTTTTGAGACTTGGCAGATGAAAGGTTGGTGTATGTGGGACACTGAGAATCTCAAGTCACTGCCTGTAAGAGTTGAGGAATGTTTATACCTCATAAAATATATTATTTCAGTAGTTACTACTACTATGTCTTGATTAAAAAATTAAATATTTTCATTATGTTTAACAAATATGTAGTACTAGTACAGATAAATACGTCTTAGTGTTCTAGGACAAGCTTCAGAGCTCACAGTAGGTGAGAGACCCACTGCATTCTGTTATACAGAAAACTCAGTGTGTTTAGGATGATCAGTGTTAACTTCTGGAGCTTGGTCACATGAGATGAGATTCTAGGTCAAAAGCTGTACATAATGAAGACCAAAACTTACTTTTTTTTTTTTGCACTGAAAGAAAAAACTTGCCTTATGCTGCAGGATACTTGCTGATAGAAGGAGGTCCTCTCCTGTAGTGTGGTGCTAATCTTCAGTTTCTTTCAGAATCAAATTTGCGTTCAGAGAAAACTTACATTATATATTTTATTTGAGATGGATCTAAATCACTGTAATCCATTACATTCAGATTGGCTTAAATGAAGCACGTTGGTTTGTAGGTGCAGAAAATGTGGACCTGCAACATTTTAGCCTTAGGATTCTTGCAGATTCATTTACCTGAGAAATTACTCTTAATGTTGATATTTTTTTCTACAATTCAAGAAAGTATAATTATTAAGAGTGCTTTCTTTGTTTCCTTCAGCTAATTTCTTGCCTTGTAAATAAGGGTATTGATAAGTAGGAAAAAAAAAGTTAAATACCTATTTAAAATTAAGCTTTGTCACTTTTTCTTCTTGCTTTAACATCACTGCTTTGTGTTCTCCTTTCCTGCAATTTCCATGGGAGGAGAAGGAACACAACTCCATTCTGGAATTTCTTCAATGTACCTCTTCTGCCTGTTGCACCCTTTTCCTTTTCTCTGGCATCTTGTTTGTTCTTTATTATTTTATTATTATTCTATTATGCTATGCTACGTAGGCCCTATAATGATCTATAAAACCATCTAAAAGTGAAATTTTATGGAGCCTGAGGGAAAGGAGTCCAAAAGGTCCCTTTCAGTGGATGCATTCAGGCAGGATGGGGATTAGAACCGACTAATACCCTCTCACCAGGTTGTCTAGGTGTCCTGGCTGGTGACCTTTAACTCAAAGTACACAAAGAGCCAGGGGAACAAGTGCTATGTCTGCCTTTGAAAAGGGATGCCAAGATTTTTTGGGCATCAGATTCTACTCTGGATTTTGCAGAGAGAGTTTATAATGCAATAACATAATGCAGTTAATGCTGTAATTACACTGTATTGCAGCTGTTGAGTCACCTGATTATGGGAGAATCTGTGACATTTCGGAAGCTTATGGGGCTTGACACGTAGGCTTTGTATTAACTAGACTGTGTGTCTCTGACTTCTGATTCAGCCTCCTGCTGCTGTACATAAGGGATGGGAGACCCTCTGAACATGTCTTACATGGAGCCCACAAGGGAGATGGCTCCCCCAGGAGCAGGGGGGTCTTGGCTTCAATCCCAGCTTCTGAGCACTGGTCTCAGCAGTTGACAACTTGTTCTGGTTTTTGCCCTGATCAGCTTGCTTTAACCAATTAGGCTATGATCTGTGGGCTGGTGGAGCAGGTGCAAAGCTGCTGTCTTCCATGCAGAGAGCCAGATGGCCAGTTAATTGTCCCAATCAATGAGTAAGACTTGGCCAAGTCTCCTGCTCTGTTCTCAATTCTGCTGCTGCGCTGCCAAGTTGGGTATTGTGGCTTTAAGAAAATGAGGACTTCAGGGACATTTCTGAGCATCTGGACTTCTTAGTCACGATTTAGCGTGGTTAGTTTCAAACCTTGAAATGGTTCCTAGCTGGTTTTTGTTTTCTTAAAAGAAGAAGTTGCCTGATGCTTAACAGGAGTAAAGACTTTTTGGTCTAAGTTACAGCGTTGTTGGTATTGAGGTATGGCTGTTACAGAGAATAAACTTTAAGTAGGAACTGGTATTTTGAAGGACTGATTCTCTGGGATTTTGCAAGGAGAACTTGTCTGTTATGTGTTACAGGACAAGAGTTGTGGGGGGAATTTTGAGGGGAGAGTATTTTGGTTTGCTAGAGTTTCCAGAATTCTTTTTTTAGGATAATTATTTTTAATTTCTGGGAAGAAATGGGAAATATTATTTGAATGCTGCACTTTGGAAGATGTGCTAGAATGTAAGGGATTGTAAACTTGCTAATAGAGTTGCAAATGAAATGTGTTTGCTTATCTATATGCTTATACTTTAGTCATTCAGTGTAATAACTGCAACTATAGTTTACGTGTAACCTCTTCATATGAATATATTTGTTCATGAAATGCAATATATAACTCAATCAGTTGCTTTTGTGTGAAGAAAATCCACTTTTGTTACAATAAATCATTTTAGGAGTTAAGACTGTGGGGTGGTAGAGGCAAAGGATGGGACAAAGCAGAGTAATGATAATATGTCTTTTGCAGTGGTAGGGAGTTGAATTAAAAAGATGCCTAGGTGTTTCCTGTAGGCCACCTATTTTGTTCAATGCTGAAAAGGCAGTCTCTTGGTCTAAAATGATTCTGAAGTCCCATGTTGATAGTTATTCAAGCTGCTTGAATAGGCTGTCAGTCAATTCACAAATAGCCTGTATAAGGGAAGGATGAAATATGTAAGTTAATACAATACAGCTATTAAAGTTTTTGTATTTAGAGTCAATGAATTCTAATTCACTTTTTTTTTTGTTTTGTTTTTAATCCATCATGCTCCACCTGTTTTCTTCAGTCCTGGATCTGTTTTGCACATCTTTTTTTAGTGATGTTTTGACTGTAGATCTGACAATACCAATTCTACCTAGAAGTTGTGTAGCAAATGGGTTATACTACCTCTAGGGGAGAAGGTGAAGAGCTTTGCCTAGACTGTTGTGCTTATGTCTGAAGTCTGCACTGCACAAGGTATGAATAATACCAGAAAGCCTGGACGAGGTCCGAGTTCTTTTAAGGTGTACCTGCTCCTTTTTTATGATGAAATACCAGCAAGAGAATGGCAGTAGAAATACCTCTCTGATCATGCACAGATTTTTTTCTCTCCAGTTAAATTCTCTGCCTAGAGAAGGAGTTGAACATAGCTGGTGCAAGTTTGATTTACAGTTCCCCACATGACTCCTTTAATTCCTGCTTGCCTATAGAATTGAGGCATGGATTTTAGCCTTCACAACACACAAGCAGTAATGTAAAATTCTATTTATGTGCAGAGGGTTACTAAGTAACAGTTGCTGAGGGAAATGCAGTCTTTAACTGCATGACGTCTGTGCACTTAAAATTGCCAGCCAAGTAGTACATTAACATAGATTTTGCACATTAATGTAATGGGATTTGCTGTGGGCTATATGTTAGAAAAAACTTGGGAAAAACAACAGCAATGTAGTTTGAAGAGTTGGAGACTTTCTGCAGCTTGGTAGTATTCCCCTTCTACCTCATCCCTTCCATAGCGCACCATAATTATGGATCCTGATATATTTGTGTGTATTCATTTTTGTATCGGTATCTACCTATAGATATAAAGGTTTGCACATGTAATCAGTATGTTTTGCATGTTGTGGTTGGTTGATGCTGGCTGGATGCCAGGTGCCCACCAAAGCCGCTCTATCACTCTCCTCCTCAGCTGAACAGTGGAGAGAAAATATAATGAAAGGCTCATGAGTCGAGATAAGATCAGGGAGAGATCACTCGCCAATTACCATAATGGCCAAAACGGAATTAACTTGGGGAAAATTAATTTAATTTATTACCAGTCAAATCAGAGTAGAATAATGAGAAACAAAACCAAATCTTAAAAATACCTTCCCCTCACTTTTTCCGGGACTCAACTGTGCTCCCTATTCTCTCTACTTCCTCCCTTCCAGTGGTGCAGAGGGACGGGGAATGGGGGCTGCAGTCAGTTCATCACACGTTGTGAGGAGATGGACTCTTCACACTTCCCCTGCTTCAGCATGGGATCCCTCCCGTGGGAGACTTCTCTCACATGAGTCCTTCCATGGGCTGTAGTTCTTCATGAACTACTCCAGCGTGGGCCCTTTTCATGGGGTGCAGTCCTTCAGGAACAGACTGTTCCAGCATGGGTCCCCCATGGGGTTACAAGTCCTGCCAGCAAACATGCTCCAGCATAGGCTCCTCTCTCCACAGGGCCACAGGTCCTGCCAGGAGCCTGCTCCAGCGTGGGCTTCCCACAGCCTCCTTCGGGCATTCGCCTGCTGTCATGTGGGGTCCTCCATGGGCTGCAGGTGGATATCTGCTCCACCATTAACCTCCGTGGTCTTCGTCACGGGCTGCAGGGGAAATCTCTGCTCTGGTACCTGGAGTACATACTCCCCTCCTTCTTCACTGACCTTGGTGTCTGCAGGGCTGTTTCTCTCACATATTCTCAGTCTTCTCTGCTGCTGGTGTTGCACAGTTTTTCTTTTTGCTTCTTAGGTGTGTTACCAGAGAGATGCTACCGCTGTTGCTGATGGGCTTGGCTTGGGCCTGTGATGGGTCCGTCTTGGAGCCATCTGGCATTGGCTCTGATGGACATAGGGGAAGCTTCTAGCAGCTTCTCACAGAAGCCGCTGCTGTAGCCCCCCCCCCCCCCCCCACCCCAGCCCAACCTAACCTTGCCATGCAAACCCAATATTGAGTGGCAAACAAACAAAAAGCCTGTTGTGAATCAGGGACATATTGGATGTTGATAATACAAGAAGTTTGCATTGAGCTGCATCTCCTCTAGTAACTGTGTTAACCTTTGTGCAAAATTAGAGGTAATCGGAGGATTTGTTTTTTTCTAAGGATTTATTTTCAAGGAATGTTACTTTGGAGAGGTCATGTGTCTAACCTTGACATGGAGCTTATGTATTGAAAAAGATTCTACTTAAATGATCAACCTTCCCTTTAAGTCAAACCTAGTGTAACTTACACTAGGGCTTTGAGCTGGAGACCTATATATGCTGATAAAAATGGGCTGTTGAACTGTCATGAAGTCCTACAGCTTCTAACTCATTTCTGTGTTACAAAGCTACTTTTTGTCTGCAAATACTTGGAAGATGTTGGGGGGATGGGTGTGTATGTGAATAATTATTGCAGTGAGAAGGTAGTATGAACTTATTAGGCTGTATGATTTGCTCATTGTGGACCATGTAGAACTTTATTTCAGTGAGGTTCTTGTATTAATTATATCATTATGTCAGCATATATAAAAGAGGTGCAAAAATAAATTTTGATAAGTAACTACTACCACAACTCTTCTATAAAAGTGGCATAAATATCTATCAGGCGTATTTAGTTGTTAGGTTTCCTGGATTTTTGTAGTGTTGTTTTAGCTGAATCCAAGGATGTTATTTGTTAATCACGGAGAAATGCATTATAGCTGGGAATTGATATTGTGTTATTTACCTGGGCTCTTCAGTAGCCAACGTTGCTACTGTCATGTGGATAGTATGATTACTTTTCAGCCTTGCAAAATTAACATCATTCATGGCAATCAATTTTTAATATTTTTTTCTTGCTTTGGATGATTATAAAAACGCCTAAAGCAAACCAAAACCAAACCTACTGACATCATCACTGTAAAAGCTGTGTACATTTATTTTTGTTCCTGGCATTGTGAAGTCTCTTGACATTTTTGATGGGGTATAGTTCTACAGTTCTGTCTGACTGCATTTTTTGCCTGTGCTTGAGAGACTCTAGTATCTGAGCTTTTTATGTAGGCTTTCATACAGTCTACCCATTTTCGTTTTGAGGCCAGAGACCTTTCCCTCTGGGGAGAAATCAGTCTCAAGTTCTTCATTGCTCAGTCAGGCTCCTGTTTTTCTGTAACTCTCTGTGACCAGCTGTGATGTTCAAGTGGTTTTAAACTGAAAAGCCACAGCTTTTCCCTTGGGAGGCTGTCATCTCTGGTGACAGTATTGACTCCAAGCAAGGTATCTTTACAGTCTATGGAAGAAGCAAAGCAGGGCAAGGGGAGAAAATTTGTCAGCAGAACTCTAAGTATATACCTGTTCTGCGAAACCCCTTTCTTGTTGCTATATAGGCACTCACGTGCCTGTGTTCTCTCAAATGCCCAAGTTTAGGAGAACTTGGGTTAAGCCTTTTTGCTAATGGTGCCTGCCTTTGCCGTGGACTTAAGGAGCTGTTCATTAGTTCCAAACATCTGTAATACAATCATTTACAGTCATTTAACAAAAATGGATGCAAAAAATAAACAAAACCTTTTCTGCAAAGCTACTTTCTGGCCAGTTAGCCCCCAGCCTGTACTGGCGAGTGGGGTTATTCCATTTCAGATGCCGGGCTTTACATTTGCCTTTGTTGATTTTCATGAGATTCTTGTCAGTTAATTACTGTAGCCCGTCAAGGGCCCTCTGAATAGCAGCTCTGCCTTTCAGTCTACTGACCGGTCCCCCAGTTTGTTATTATCTGGGCCTTTATTAGAGACATTGGATGATGTTGGCCTTAGTGTTGATCCCTGAGGGATGCGGCTGCTGACTGACTGCAGGTTGGACTTATGCTGTTAATCACAATCCTCTGAGCCTGGTGGTCCAACCAATTATCCAACCCTCGCATTCCACCTACCCAAACTTTATCCTCTCTGTTTGACTATAAAGGTAGAGTGGCAGACTGTGGGAGGTTGTGTCACAGGCCACGCTAAAGTCAGGGTATATGATGTTATGTTTTTCCCCTCCTCCACAGAACCAGTCATTTCATCATGGGAAGCTATCTGGTTGGTCAGATACTATTTGCCCTTGGTAAATCCAAGCAGGCTGTTACTGCTAAAGCTGTCATGCCATCTGCTTTTAATAAAAAGATAAAAACAGCTAAGCATTTGAAATGCTATGTATTAAGTATGGCTCTCACTTTACCAATGCATTAGTGCATCTATCACTGTAGACACAGAGGTTTCTGTTGTGCATGGAATGTACCCTACCTTTGACAGTCTTTTATTCTTCAGCAAAGTACTGCACTTTGGGATAATTGACAAAAAAATACTAGAGACGAGGTGTTTTTCTTTCAAGACGAATCCACACAAAAGGGAGAAGAGGCATGAAGTGTACTTTCTAGTTCAATCATGATCCTTGCTTGTTTGAAACCTTGCTAAAAAGATGGACACAGCTTCACAGAGACTTGACAAGTTGATACTAGCTGGTGTATAGTAATTCTTAACAGTACAGAGTTAGTGTTGAGTGGTCACAGAAAAAAGGCAATGCTGGCTGGCTAAGCTAAGGGTGTTTTTTTTAATTAAATAGCTGAAAAAGAGGAAAGATCTGAAAATTAGGCACTGGAGGAGAAGGTGCAAGTTGGCGAAGAGAGGGACAAGTGTTCCTGCCTGGAGTTTGAGACAGACCTACACAGTGAATAGAAGTGCCTGCTGGTTGTGCTCCATTCTCCCCAACAGAGCCTGGGGCTTGCACAGATGATGACTATGAATGGTGCAAAAGTAATGCTTATTTAAATAACTTTTTTTTAATGTATAGCTCTTGAATTTCAACATGATACGGATATGTCTTTGTTCCTGCCTCCCACCACCATGATATTTTTCTTCTCCTGAAGGTGCGCAGGGTTTTTACTAGAAGCACAGTAATGAATCAAACTCTGGTAGACTGTGAATCATCCTTTTATATGTCAGTTTCTATTTGCTTTTTGGCTCACTGAGTGATAAGGTGGCTGCTCACAGGTGTGGTTGTATTTCTGGTATTACCATTTCTCCCGTCTGTACATGCACATGAGTTTTTCGTTGTCATCACTTCTGACTTTTCTTTATATTGGTAGTAGAGAAGATGGACACTTTATTTTTAGAGTCAGTTGGAAGTTTCTGTTGCCTGGTCTGTCTCAGGTTTAGTTTCTTTGTTTGACTTTATATATTGGGAAAATGGTAGCTATAACTGTTTAAAACAATACTGTTCCTGTAAACTGTTCCATTTTAAAAAAACAACAACAAAACAAAAAGTGCTGCTGAAGAACAGGATTATGTATAGTGCAGATGGCATCTTTCATATTCAGTGATTAGATTATCTGTTCATGCTTTTCAAAAGGTATGATAACAGCTTTATGAAACATTTATATTATGGAGCATATATCTTATCATATTGGACATCTGAAGACACGATAAATGCTTTCTGATCAGTCTCTTGTTGCATTTTTTTTTTTTTTTTGGTGGGCTTAAATGGAAACAATTAGCTCTATGGGAAAACCTCCCCTATTTTCAGGTGAGTAATAGCGTGTATTTGCTGATGAATCAGGTGTCACCTGGGACTGAAGAAGCACTAAGTGTGAGAACCGAGTCATTTCCTCGGGCTCTCAGGGTTTGTCTTCCGACTGGCTCATGGTGGTAAGCAGCATTAGTTAACTTCAGGTTACTATTTCTGAAAGTTAGGAGTGTGTTCAATTCTTGATCTATAGGGGAAAAAATAGTAACATTTTATCTGTACTTGTTGGTACAGGTACAGGTCACCAAGACATGTTAGAAACTAGCCACATCATTTTACCGAAGTTTGGATAAATACTAATAAGACTGCATATGTAACTATTGACATTGGCGATATTACTGCTGCTGAATGAAACAATGCATCCTCTATTTTCTTGTAGCTTGCTTCTTGCTATAGAGGACCTTCGTGTACCAATTGTAGGGCAACTAATGAAATTGCCTTCTGCCATTCATTAACATTGATAGCTCTTCAGGGTTAGGGGTTTTGTTTCTTGTTGTTTTCACCCTCACAGTGGTCAGTACAATATGAATGCCAATTTAGACATTTTAAACACAGGCTGAACAGTTGCCTGAAAATAAACAATTAAAATGTTACCTCTCTGGGCATGTTTAGGAAAACAATTCTTTTTGAATTTTTTTCTTTTTTCAAATTTTTTTGGCCTCTGAGACTGTTATTTCCTTCTGAGATGGGAAAGCAGCTATTTGAGCATGCAGGTTAGTATTTCAGCTTGCTAGCTTCACACGTGTTACAGTGGTACATTTTTCTTCTAATCATATTGGTGAAATTCTACCTCTCTACAATAGTTTTTGTGAGAGTGCCTCTGTGTTGGCTTAAAGTGTGGAAGAAAGCATTGTTCTCTTGTTTTGCTTTTAGAAAACAAAATAAGAATAAAAACAGAACAAAGAGTAAACAGAACAAAACAGAATAAGGAGCAAAATCATGGGAAGAGGTATCTGGTTTTATACAAATCATTGACGTAATGCCACTTACACAGAGGTGACTGACAAACTTTGCTTTGAAGGCATTCACCTTTATGAAAAACAGGGCAGGCTTTAATGACGAGTTCAGTAGAGCCTCTTGCTTGGAATCTCTGGAGTTGCAATTCTTGCCGCTAGCAGCATCACAAAATTGGTCACTCCTGAAAAAGCCATCAAAGAAAGAAATAGCAATTTTTATGTAATGTCAGGTTTCCTGTCGCCTCTGTTCTTGCACAATGAGTGAACTGTGTGAGTACTGGCTGGGTGCTTGGCTGAAGGCTTGGAGAGAGTGTGTATAATATCTGAAGAATTGGCTTCCTAATGATTTTCAAATCACTTTTTTTTCTCTGAAAATAGTAATAAAGAACTATGATCATTGTTTAGTGCATATGAACGTTGTGAAAGGGAAATGATCATCTCAGTAAGGGTCTGCTCCTCTGTTCCTGATATGGATGCTGAAGTCAAAGCAAGCAGTGAATGGGAGCAGTTTCTATTTGTGTTGGAGGCACTGTGTAATTTTTCCTTGTTATTGGAGTGGATTAATTTTGGTTAGCTTTTTTTGAGATTCTCCTGACTTGTACTGTTTTAGTGTTAATTAGGTGTAGTGTTTTGTGTTATTTATTGTATATTTTATGACAGTCTTTTGGGTTCAGTTTAGACAGTTTCTTCAAAAATGACTGACAAAATATTTCAGAAATCAGTTAATCTTCTCTTTAGATTTTGCATTTTGTGGTTGGTAAGGTAGCTAGTGAAAGTGGGAAAGGTATCCTTGTTTTGCTCATCTTCAAATGCCTCAGGCAAAATCATAAATTGATTACAGTAGATGTTCTGAAATTGCTTTCTTAAAAATATTCAGAAAAGTATTGTATACATCTCCGTGTTTGTTCTTTGGCTCTAGGATGATTTTTTTATGAGAACATGGAGAAATATCTAGGATTTCTTCATGTTTAGGAAGTGATTTTACTTTAATATTATTGACAATTATCTACTAGTTGACATTTGGTTTATATTCGAGAGACAGACAGTGGCCTGCTGAAAGGAAGGTCTGACAGATTTGGGCCCACAGTCGGACATTAGGTGAACAAGTCCTTGGGATAGTACTGTGGCTTTCTTAAAAGGCAGTTGTTCCTAACTTATGATTTTGATATCAAAATTTTGCATTTAGCGTTCTGTTGCTTCCTTTTGTCTTGCATGAGAATTGACATTGCTGAGAGCCGATGGGCAAAGTCTATCTCTTAAAATGAAGTATTTTAAAATGTATTTTAGTGGTGGTGCCAGAGGATTATTGTTGAATTTGTATTTACTGGATTTCCTTGAGGGAGGAAGAAACCTTTTATGCTACAAAAGTGTAAAAATGTTTTACAAGAACCATTATTGGTGAAACCCTTTTTTTACTGAGTTGCAGCTTTCTGATTTATTGGAGCCGGGGAAGTTTAAGCCACTTTAAGTTGTGGCTTTCCTTTGCAATTTTTGCAGTGTTATGTTCATGTAGTTACTACCCAAAATCTCTGATATTGCTTCTTTTTCAAAGAAAAATACGGGGAAGATACCGATTTGCCACTTGAGTTATTTTAAAATCTATTTATGCCTGCCTATTTTGGAGTACAATCTGCCTGCATATCTCCCTTTAAAAAATAATTAATGATGAAAGGGTTTTAATCCAAGTTCTTAAATGACTATTTTGTTGATATAAAAGTGGGGAAGCTTGAATTTTCTTAATTTTTTTAATCTGTGTTTGTTCAAGATTTGCGAAGGTGACTAATTCTTATAAGAAAGTCGTCTTGCATTGCCTTTGGTGTGAGATATAGGAAAAGGAGGTAACTTCTGGCTTTTGAGCGTGTTGAGAAAAAAGCACCTTGAGGTACCTTAATATGGTTCTAAATGCTAACAGATAATTCCCAATTGTCCCTCCTTCCTGTATCTTTAAATCCAAGGTCATTACTTAAAATGCATTTACATTTTTGCTCATGCTCTCTTTCACTCTCATGCACTTTCTCATTTAGGAGGGAGATTTGGATATATGATGGTGTGATGAGACTGATGGAGCTCGTTAAATCCTTGGACTATTATACCCTTGTTGCTCTTCCATGTGGGCACCCTTGGTACTGGAAGGGGCAATGTTGTGCCTATCAATCATGGATATATGGCTCAGGGGCTGAGAAACAAGGGCATAGAGGCCAAGGGTTTTCTCCTTGATCCTCCCAGTGCAGTACAGGGCTTGAGAAGAACTGCGGGGATCCTGGAGGTCAACCACTGGTGCTGACAACAGGCATTTGGTTTTTACAACCATGGGGACCCTCTTTGAGGATCAAGGACTGCTCCAAAGAGACTGACTCTACTTGACCAAGTGGGGCAAAAGCATCTTTGCCAACAGACTGGCCAGCCTGGTGAGGAGAGCTTTATAGTAGGAACAATGAGGGAGGGAGATGATGACACACAAGCAAGTGAGGAAGTGGTGGACTGAGTTGGCAAGCAAAGAGTGCAGGGTGATGTGGACAAGAGGAACCTTTGAAACAACACAACAGGGCTGAAGGCAGAAATTTATTCAATAGAGGGTTTAGGAAAATAATCCTTCAGCAAATACTAGTTTTTGCTTGGTGTCTAACGTTCCTCATGAGTCTTCGTTAGACTCAAGGTTTTAATAAGACTTGGTATCTAATGTTTGTAGCATATTTTTTATATAGTCTTATAGTGAGGAACTATTTTTGACACATTAGTATCTAGTATCTTGATAAAATGATCCTTAATGAAGTGAATAGAGGTTTTTTGTTTGTTTGCTTCTTTTTTTTAATTTACTTAAGTGGGAGTTAAAAGGTGTCATACCAGTGTTTTACAACTATAGAATCTATTTTGTGTCTTCATCAGTTTCCTTTAACTAAAAAAATTTACTTCCAGGCCAACTGTATTTCAAAACTGTTAACTTGAAAATAAATCTTTATTTACATTTTGAAAAGGGCAATCATGTTTTGATTATTTTGTAAATATCACCCCTGTAAATCTTGACATTTGAAAATATTTTCTTTTAAGTGGTGTTTGTGCATTTGTTTACACAGAGGACCTGCGTTCATTCTGGGAGCACAGAGTAATAAAATTCAGTTTCTTTTAAGATCATGCATTTAATATTGCCCTATTAAAATCAACCAGGGAACAGGAAAAGCTTGTGTCATTCAGTTGCAAAGTCCATAATTTACATTGCGTAGCAAACCTTGGCTCTCCCATTAAAACTGGCGGGGATCCTGTGTGGCAGATCAGAACCGAGAGCTGATCTGGTTCAGTTTGCTCCCTCTCTCTTTCCCCTCCCGTTGTTAAGAAGGATTATTTTTAGCCCGTCTCCCACCACTCGTTCCTTGCGTTGGGCTCTTGAGGGCCCAACAGGTGTTCAGAGCAGCCCAGCTTGAGGGGATGGTGAGGAGGGGGGACACGGGCCCAGGGGATGGGACGAGGCTGGGGCCATGGGGCAGTGCACGCTAATGAGGAGCTGAAACATCAGGTTTTCTGTGTTAAAATATCATGCCACTTTTGAAAAACAAAGGTGTCTTTTTCTCAACAAGCCACCACGCCCCCCAAAACCCCCAAACCCTTTTTGTACAAGATTTAAGTAACATTTGATAATTTTATCATGGTGCAGAAACAAAGGTATTGGTCGGTACTGTGCTCAAAATTCCCTTTGAACCTACATGTCTTGTAGGTAAATAAAATATATTTTAATATCGGGCAATTTGTGTGTAAAACTTTTCTTAGCTTTGGCCTAGAAATAAAATTCACAAAGCTAGAGGCTGCTGAGTGACCTGAAGCAGTGAAAATGATCTTCCTTCCAAATCAGTGTATTAGAAAAATTCCCTTCTAAAATTAACTGCTTGGTGTTTTATTTAATTCTTCTTTTTATTCTTGGCAAATAAGTGTAAAAGCTTCTTTTTAAATGCTTAAAATGTCTTGGTGGTTTTTAGGGAGTTGAAGGGATGTAATTTTGAATCTAAAGTGCTTTTTTGTGATCTTTCTTTCGTCATGAGTTAAGACTTAGGAAATGGAAATTAAATTCAAGAAACTGAAAGTCCATTTTTGGTGTGCAGTGGCAATTGTTTCAGGGCATATTTCCTACTCATTAAGCTCAGGGGGGATTTGGATCAGTATAAAGTATTGCTGTGAGTAGAACAGCAAGAAGGCAATTTCAAGTTGTCTACCCTTTTAGCCTTTATTTTTCTTTTCTTTTTTTTCTTTTTTCTTTTTTTTTTTTGTGGTATGCTCAACCCAAAGCAAGCACTTAAAAGATACTTTTGTTGCTCGGTAAAGCCAGTCTTCAACTACATATAGAAATGACCCAAATGAATATGCTGGCGTATTTATTTTGCACACTGAAGGACTGGTTCTTGCACGTAATGGAATTAAGAATAAAATACCAGAAGTGAAATTCGGGCCTCCTTGCAGTCTGGTTTGTGGCTGGGGAACTGGGCAGAGCTAAACTGGGGTGTCGGGTGCTGGGTTCCTTCTCACTGTGTTTTGCTGGCATGATTACGCTTCAGCTTTTTGTAGCCCACATAGTCACATGTATTCCACTTCACTTCTGCAGGCCTGTAGAGTCAACCATTTACATTGACAAGTGAAATCTTAACTGTTTTCTCTTAAAAAAAGGTAATGCCAGCTGTGGAGTCAGGGTATCAACTGTGTTGTGGTTTGTTGGGGTTTTTTTGGTGGTGTTTTTTTTTTTTTTTTGTCAAAAATACCTGTCCACTGGCAATTGGAGTAATGCAAAAGCCAGAAGGTTTTCACAGCTGGGGGGGCAAGAAACTATGGGGTGTTTTGCTGAGAAGGCAGCAGCCAGGTTTATTTCTAATAGTTTTGTATTGGTTTTACGCCTGACACTTTTACGGTGAATATTTCTGAGATGCTCTGTAATCACTTTCATTTTATAATATATTTCACACAAAATACCTTCTAGGTAAGGGGGGGTAGAGGGGGGATAATATTTAACTGAATATTCAATTTGTTTACTCATTTAAGACACTCTGAGTATCTTCTTGTTCCTGGGCCATTCCAGGCATCCTTTTGTGTGATGAAGCAGATTTGGACATTGCTTCAGGTGTGATTTTTTTTTTTTTTTTTTTTTTTTTTAAATCCTCTATAAGCAGCAGGCAAATGCAGCATGATACAGCTGGTGGTTGGTGGTAGTCTGGGTAAGGGCTGTACTTTCTCCTCTGAGTATCATGACATCAGGTAACTTCTGCACTGAATCATGGTTTGGAATGGTGAAGTCTCCCAAACGTGTGCTGTTGTGGCCAGCTGTTTCTAGGTTGCCCAGAGGGAAGTGTTTGAAGAGCTCCCTTGGTGCCTTTGCTGTTCAGTGCTGCTTGTAAATGTGGACCCAGGCGGCTGTGCAGCCCAGCACCCTGCAGAAGTCCTTGCAGTGTTGCTTTGAGGCAAGTTTGTAGTGCTGCTGCGTGCGGTGCTGTACCATTGCGTTATGCTCCCTGCAGAGAGCTGCCACCTCTTCCACCTCTCTTCTACCTCTTCCTGTGGTTAAAAGGGGCAAATCAACAGGTTTGCTGCCACAGACAGTCCTGTATAGACCCCTGAGGAGGATTCAAGGCCGAGGATCTCTTAAGAATTTGGGCAGTGGCAAGTGTTCTGCTTCTTACTCATTACAAACTGTCAAACTCACACCTGCTGTATGAGGAGTTCTGTGTACAAGGTTGAAAGGCAATTTTTCCCTGAAAAGAGCCCAAAATATTTGTAATCCTTTCTCCTTGACTAGTGGATTGTTATTTTTCACTTTTTTTAATGGTCATAGTTTGGGTTTTTTTCCCCTCTTTAACTATGTGCATCATTCTGTAACTAGTTGCTAGTTTTTTGCATCTCTGTTCTGCTTTTAGCATAGATCGAGTATTCAAATGCTGTTGTGGCTTAACCCCAGCTGGCAGCTGAGCACCACACAGCCACACGCTCACTCCACCCCAGTAGGATGGGGGAGAGAATTGCAAGGGTAAAAATAACGAAGACACTCGTGGGTTGAGATAAAGATAGTTTAATAGGTAAAGCAAAAGCCACACAGGCAAGCAAAGCAAAACAAGGAATTAATTCTCTGCTTCCCATGGGCAGCCATCTCCAGGAAAGCAGGGCTCCGTCATGAGTAATTGTTACTTGGTAAGACAGACACCGTAACTCTGAATGTCCCCCCTTTCTTCTTCTTCCCCCAGCTTTATATGCTGAGCATGACCTCACATGGTATGGAATATCCCTTTGGTCAGTTGGGGTCAGCTGCCCAAGCTGTCTCTCCTCCCAACTTCTTGTGCACCCCCAGCCCACTCGCTGGTGGGACAGTGTGAGGAGCAGAAAAGACCTTGACTCTGTGTCAGCACTGCTCAGCAATAACCAAAACATCCCTGTGTTATCAACACTGTTTCCCGCACAAATCCAAAGCAGAGCCCCACAGTAGCTACTATGAAGAAAATTAACTCTACCTCAGCCAAAACCAGCACAGGTGCTTAGATGACCTTTTTTATCTTTTTCTGATGTATCAGATGTCTATATGAATTCTTTCCAGATTTTATCAATATGCTAGAATATAGCAGTGCTTTCATTAGCAGAAGGAAATAGGTTTGCTTTTGTACACTTTTTTGTTATTACCCTTCAGAAGGACCTCAGGTGGTGGCATTTGAAAATTACTAGTCTGCTGGGGTTAGACACTGTTGTTCAATCTATTTATGAAGCCCTTAAGGAGGTGCACTGAGAGTTGAGACTGCAGCATCAACGTTGTGTTTATGACTTGAACCACATCTTTTTCTTGGGGAAGAAAAAATTGAGTGAAATATTTGTATTTGTTCAGTATGTGGCTAAAATGAGTGCTCAAAGGAAAGTAAATTAGCAAACAGTCTAGATAGGATGAAGGTGATGAGTGCACTGTGAAAGCATCAGTATTGGTAGCTGTCACTCTTCAGACTATTCTGGAAATCTGCTTATACACCTTTTGCAAAAGAGATTTGCTATTGTGCTTGATGTCCAAAGTGCCTGGTTTTGGTTTTGTTCATTGAGTGTTGTTACGGTTCCTCTTTGATTCATGAGGTCAAAAGCTGCCTCCATCAATGTGCCTGCCAGATGCTGTTTGCAGTGGCACTACAGAAAAACCACCTGGTTTCAAAGCAGGCAGCACATGTGCTTTGATAACATTAGTTTCAGGTCAAGTGTTCTGAAGGTTGTCAAAACTCAGTGTGTTGCCAAGTGCGGGTTTAGATCCTTATATTGATCTTCACGGTTTTGCATTGTGTGTGCCACTGTGCTGCTCATACAGCTGATGTGGTGGTGGTTGCCCGGCTCTGTGGGACTGGGGTGGGACTGGTGAAGAAAATAGCAAGTCGTAGCTCTGTCCGTACTTGTCTGAATTTTATGTGATTCACGTTCAGGTTTCCTGTGTACGGTTTCAGGATTAATGTGCACAGAGTGAAAGACACGTGACAGGATTCTTGCTTCAAATTGAAAATATTAACCCAGAGCGTATTTTTGTGTCTTGTCTTAACTTGTTTTGAAAATTCTTTGCTTTTTTATGAGAATCCCTGATTCTGGCAGTGTCTTGGAGTACCTGCAGGGTAACAGGTCACTCACATAGCTTTTCCTTCCTCTGCCACTATATATAGGGTAGGTGAATTTAGGTTTGTTGGGTTTTTTCCAGCTCACGGTATTCATGGGAAAACCTTGATTCTTGCACAGGGTTGTCTTTCCTGGTTTTTATTTTGTTTTGTTTCCCAAATGGACTCTGTCATTTTAGCACCTTGCTCCCAAATGCAGTTAGCCTCTGTCAGTGGTATGGGCACAGTAATGTATCACTTGTTTTCTCCCTATCACATGCTTGAACCTCCCTCCTCAGCACTGGAGGAATACCTTACAGACTAGTGAAAGCTGACTAGTAGCATACTGTGGATCCATTAGTTGTTTTTATCTGTTATATTCTGACCTGAAGAGATTTTAGTTCAGTTATAAAATATGAGAACCACAGTGTGGTGAGGAACCTTTTTTCAGAATGGAACAGAACTGCTATAAAGACAAGATCTCCTGTGTATTAATGCAATTTGTAAGAGCTTCTCCACCAATAGAAGTAGTTTTTCAATGACTTTCATAAATGGAGGGGACCACATAGCAAAATAGTGTGGAACTGGTAATGGGGAACGTAGCAAATTTTTGAGTTGGAATTTAGTGTTTTTTGTTGCAACCCCTCAGTATCTTAAAGTTTTAAAATAGATTGAATGCCTTTCTTCAGAGACCTGGATAATATGTTTGAGGCATCTCAAACCTTTTTCAAAGGGCTTTTGTCTGCCTTGGGCATTAGTGATGGGATCCTTTTGTTTGAAACTTCTTTTGAAATTCTCCATCAGTGACATTAGCAGCAGTAGCACTGTGCTGTTGAAGCTGAGAGGAACAGAAAACTGTCCTTGGAAAACTCTAGCCATCTCTCTTTTCAATTGCTCTGTCGTTTTTTTAAATTCTTTTACCTTAAATAACATTTTGACACATGCATAGGAACATAAGAATAATTACTCTATATAGAAGTTATCAAGTGGAGGATGTTTTGAATATTGCATTTTAGAAACCGAATGTAAATAATCTGTAGAGGTGAAAATTAAACTGAGAATATGAGGTATATGAGAAAACTGGAGATAATGATTGTGATTAGCTTGCTTTTTAAAAGAGTTATTTTATTTATCTGAAAATTAAGGGGAAAACTTGAATCCTTTTCATGACTAGCGGGGACTGAAGAAGGAACTGATGTAGGACTTCCTGGAACATTTTCAAGAGCTTGAAGCTGTAGGGGTAACAGGAGCCCAGCTTCAGTCTGGCATAACTCTGTTCTGAATAATGGCAGCAGTCATGCTTGGGGGGTATCCATTAGCCAGTGTGGCATTGTAAAATTCAACGTTCACATTCTGTGCAGGAAGCCCGGTGTTTGCTTCTATGTGTATGAGTTTCTGTATTAATGAAAAGGGGGTTGGGAAATCGCCACAGTTAAGAAGAATTAATATCAATACTTATAAATACTTAAAAGGAGGGTGCCAAGTAGATGGGAACACTCTTTTTTTCAGTGGTGCCCAGTGACAGAACAAGAGGTAACAGGCACAAACTTGAAGTTCCATCTAAGCATGAGGTGCCTGAGGACTGGAGGAAAGCCAATGTCACTCTGGTCTTCAAAAAGGGCAAGAAGGAGGGCCTGGGGAACTACAGGCTGGTCAGCCTCACCTCTATCCCTGGAAAGATGATGGAACAGCTTGTTCTGGGCGTCATCTCAAGGCACGTGGAGGAAGAGAAGGCTATCAGAAGTACTCAGCATGGATTCACCAAGGGGAAATCATGCCTGACTAATCTGATAGCCTTCTATGATGGTGTGACTGGATGGATAGATGAGGGAAAAGCGGTAGATGTGGTCTACCTTGACTTCAGCAAGGCGTTCGACACAGTCTCCCACAGCATCCTCATAGGGAAGCTTAGGAAGAGTGGGTTAGATGAATGGACAGTAAGGTTTATAGAAAACTGGTTGCAAGACAGAGCTCAGAGGGTTGTGGTCAGGGGCACAGAGTCTAGTTGGAGGTCAGTGACGAGTGGTGTTCCCCAGGGGTCAGTACTGGGTCCAGTCCTGTTCAATATATTCATCAACGACTTGGATGAGGGGATAGAGTGCACCCTCAGCAAGTTTGCTGATGATACAAAGCTGGGAGGGGTGGCTGACACACCAGAAGGCTGTGCTGCCATACAGAGAAACCTGGACAGGCTGGAGAGTTGGGAGGAGAATCTTATGAAATTCAATAAGAGCAAGTGTAGGGTGCTGCACCTGGGGAGGAATAACCCCATGCAGCAGTACAGGTTGGGGGATGACCTGCTGGAGAGCAGCTCTGTAGAAAGAGACCTGGGAGTCCTGGTGGACAACAGGATGACCATGAGCCAGCAATGTGCCCTTGTGGCCAAGAAGGCCAATGGCATCCTGGAGTGCATCAAGAAGAGTGTGGCCAGCAGGTCAAGGGAGGTCATCCTCCCCCTCTACTCTGCCTTGGTGAGGCAGCACCTGGAGTACTGTGTCCAGTTCTGGGCTCCCCAGCTCAAGAAGGACAGGGAACTGCTGGAGAGGGTGCAGCATAGGGCTACCAAGATGATTAGGGGACTGGAACACCTCTCTTATGAATAAAGACTGAGGGAATTGGGTCTCTTTAGTCTGGAAAAAAGACGGTTGAGGGGGGACCTGATCCATGCTTATAAATACTTAAAGGGTGGGTGCCAGGAGGATGGGGCCAGTCTCTTTTCGGTGGTGCCCAGTGACAGGACAAGAGGTAACGGGCACAAACTTGAGTATAGGAAGTTCCACCTAAACATGAGGAGGAACTTCTTTACCTTGAGGGTGGTAGAGCACTGGAACAGACTGCCCAGGGAGGTGGTGGAGTCTCCCACTCTGGTGACATTCAAAACCCGCCTGGACGCGTTCCTGTGCAACCTGCTCTAAGATGTCCCTGCTCTGGCAGGGGGGTTGGACTAGATGATCTCCAGAGGTCCCTTCCAGCCCTATGATTCTATGAGGAGGGACTTCCTTTGAGGGTGGCAGAGCACTGGGACAGGCTGCCCAGAGAGGCTGTGGAGTCTTCAACTCTGGAGACATTCAAAACCTGTCTGGACACCTTCCTGTGCAACTTGCTGTAGGTGACCCTGCTCTGGCAGGGGGGTTGGACTAGATGATCTCCAGAGGTCCCTTCCAACCCTGACCATTCCGTGATTCTGTGTGTGAGTTCTGGAAGGTGTTTGAACATACTCCTTAATGCAGGTCCAGGAGATCTCTGCCCATCTGAAGAGGTCAAACTGTGGTTCCATGCATTCTTGCTGCTGATAAGGGTTGTCCCCAGCATCTCATCTGTTTGTGTTAAGCTGTGAATGTAAAATTCCTCACAATGGGTGGGAGCTAAAAACTTTGAGACTGATGGAGGTCTCTGAGAAGAAAACAACAAGGAACTTCTCCAGCTTTCATGAAAGCGACATTGTCAGTACTTAATCTGGGGATGCAGAATACAAAAGTGACAAAGGAAACGATCATTGTTAAGAATGACTTATACCCTGTCCTGCAGATTGCAGCAGTGTTTAGTATTTAGAGAAATGTTTGTGCATTTGACAGGCTTACTAGTATACAGCTCTCAATCATGCTACTGTCACATTTTTTAAGAAGCACATATCCATGATTTAAAGATTATTTTTTTTTTATTATTTTTTTTTTGCCTTTTCCCTGGAACCCTGTGGAATATCAGTTAGCTTTCTTGAGAAGAGGCAACATATATAATGTCCTGAAGGTATACTATGACCTGAACGTCATACATACATTTTGTGAATATTAAATGAAAGGTAGCCTTGCATGATAGAATTTAGGTGAATATCACTGGAGGAGTGGAAGTTTAGGAATATTTTGCAGAGTTCTTCAACTGAGTCTGCAGCTGCATGATCTATTGCTACGTATATAGTTTAGCTTATCAAGATTGTTAGTACCTACAACAATGTGCCTTTTTTGTGTTATTCCAAAATGAAGGCTTATTGCCAGGGAAATCTGGCTTTATCTACTAGAAACTCTGTCTGTCTTTTGAGGTGGTGTCTGTTATTTATCATGAATGAGAATGAGAGAAGGAACTGGAGAAACAGCTATGCTGCCGAAGCAGCGGTTCATGTACTCACAGTCTGTGTTGTCTTGCTGCAATTAGACTTTTGATGTCAGTGTGGCACTTTTCTGAAAATAATAGAAATTTCAGTCTGTTTTCATTTGTGCCATTGGGATGGAGCTAAACATACTAGCGAAGTGCATAATAAGAAAACAGAGTAGATTGTAAAATGCAGGAATGACAGCGCAGACAATACGAATCTCTGCTAAGCATTGGATTTATTTAATTCTCTTGTAAATACAACACTTCTTGAATAATTGTTTAGTTTCTGATAAGAAGTTTTAACTTTTCTATGTGGTTTTGTTTGCAAAATGAAGTCATTGAGTAACAGTTGTATGATTAAAGGAAAAGAAACAAGCCTTTCCTAACTAGTATGCAAAAATCGCAAGGGTAGTTTAAAAGCTGGCTTGAATACTCCATAGTACAACTTTCCATTTCCAAGTTCTGTGTTTTCTTGTGAGGACATAGCTGCTTCAGTAAATGTAACATGCTTAACTGCACTTTTTAACCTGGCCTTGTACTGTAGTGCCTGCAGAACACGGCTCGTTGTAACTCAACATTTCTTAATATTTTCCAGTTAGGTAAAGGTTGTCTAAATAGGCACTGAAAGCAGCAAAATACAAATAGCATTGTGTCGTGGTTTAGGCCAAAATCCACTACTGGGGACCTGAGGGACCCCAGATGAGACCGACAGATGCTGCCCTCTACCCCTCTTCAAAGAGAGAGGCAGAGGAGGAAAAAGAGACCTATGAGTTTAGAAGGAACTGAACTACTTTAATGAAATATTAATAATAAAATAAAAAGAAATAATGAAATATATACAAAACCGTATCAAGCTCCCGAGATGACAATCACAACACCGGCTGGCACTGGGGCAGTCCCAGGCTGGACTCAGTGACTGACGGGAACTGGATTCTGGATCTGCATTCAGGATCGGGATCACAGGTAGACGAAGAGTCCTCCTCAGACGTCGGCCATTGAAGGAAGAGAGAGCTGACCCTTTGATCCCTCAGCTTTTATACTGAGCAAGAGGCAGATGGGATGGAATACCCTGTTGGTCAGTTTTGGGTCACCTGTCCTCTCCGCTCCTCTCTGCAGGTGCGACCCCACTATGCTTTTCCGCTTCTGACCCTCCAACGGGGCAAATAACAAAGTTGGTTGGCCTTGGGGGTTATAGCAATGAGTATAAGCAAGAGCCTCTCTGCATACCATGCCTGGGCATCAGCTGTAAACATTGGTCTTATCACTCTGAGGGAGTGAACACTCTCTGCACAAGATGCAGTTAATTTCAGTAGTTAGAAGAGGCCCAGCTAAGAAGCAAAGTTACTGAACAAAATTGGTTCTGTTTTACCTCAAACCAGGACACCTTGCTTCTTGTACTAATGGGTGTGTATATAGCCAAATATGATTTTGATATTGCTATCCGTTTGTTGCAAATATTTTGATAGCTACCTGTTACTTGTATATTTGCCTATCAAAGGTTTAAAATGTTGTGGAATATGGAGACTGTGGTGTTCACTTGGTCGATAATGGGAAACCAGGTGAACTGAGTCACAAGACATTGGTGAGCAGCTGCAATGGGAAGCACGGCCAAAGGTGTCCTGTAAAAATGTGGCAGATTATAATGCAATTTCTAATGTTTATCAGGGCTGAGTTAAGAGCAGCTGTATACGTACATATTCACAGTTGCAGTATGTATACACATCTTATTTTGTAACTGAAATGATAGAAGTATTTCTATTCTGTGACGGGGTGTTATGATGCAGGAGATGCTGGCTTGCTGCTTAGGTGTTTTATGGTATTTTGGAACATGATTGGCCAAATTCATGTAAGAAATGCAACTCGCATGTGCTTTGGTAGGGATCTCTGTGCTCTGTGGTTTCTCTCCCGATGTCGGAACACCCGCAGAATGAGGCACGTCCTCCTCACTTTTTCTGAAGTACAGGTTGGAGGCCTTAGTTCAGAGAAGGGTCTAAGCACATTGAGAATGCCCATCTCATCTCAAGAAACTTGCCTTGAGTTCCGGTTCAATGCTAATTTTTGTGGTGGTCGAGGAGATGCTTTGTGGGGAGAGTGAGTTTTTGTGAATTTAGGCCTGTATAATCTTTATTTCCATCACTCAAGAGCTGACTGCATATAAAGTTTACTATCTGCATTGCTGCAAGCTTGCATGTACATTTCTCTTAAGTACCAAAGTAAAACATTTTGAAAACATGAGTTATTTTTTTCTTTAGTAGCAATATAAATATTTAGAATTCAATATTTCACAGGTTATGTTTTCTTCAGTCTTTTCTAGCTAGGGAATTAAATACTTTAACTTCTGGCAGTTTAAGCACTGACACTGTTGACTTATCTCTGGGCCCAGTCTAACACCAAGTTGCTAACTGGCAGATTTGTTTCAGAAACAGGTAAGTACTTGTGCTTAAGTTAAGTATGTGAGTTGGTTAAGACTTAAAGATGGCTGCTCCTAAGCTTTCTCCAGCTCACTTACCTTTGTTCTGTAAGGAGAAATTTTCTCTGATCTCTTGGTTCACTAAGTCAACAATGGAAGATGTCAATAGAAACACAATGAAATATGAGGAGGAAAAGTGGAAACTTACAAGTATTTAATGGTTTCTAAGATCTCTCTTATTTAGATACCTTCTCTAGCTCTCCATCTTATTTCCTCCAGTCAGGTTAAAACAGACTAAAAAAAAAAAAAAAAAAAAAAAAAAAAGAAAACAAACTGTGTTTTCTGTGAGTATTTTCCCTCAATATTTTGAAAAACCACATATATATAGTAAAGGTAGCAAAACCCTCTGTGTTAGTGTTTCAGTATTCATTAAGAATGTAGTGTGTGTGTAATTTTTCTAGTTGATAACTGTAAAAGAAGAAGACCTAATCTGAAGAAATGTTTGTTTTACAGAATGTTGAAACCAAGGTGGAGGAAGCAACTAAAGAGAGTCCGAAAGCAGCCCGACTAACACAGCAGTCTTCAGAGGATAATGAAGTATTTGGTGAGTTACTCAGACAACTGGAAAATGTTATTTGATCTCTTAGTTCAGAAAAGACAATTCCCACAAAGTCCTTGTGATCTACATAATATTGGTCTATAGCATTTGAGTGCGGGCTGTACAGTTCCACAGAGACCTGGAAAGGTGGCAGAAGGGACCAAGAAGAAAACAGAGGGATCAATGGTCTGAAATAAATCATCTCTGAAGAAAGATTAGCTGTTGGTTACCACCAAGAAGAAAGACTGAATCCAAGTCTTCAACAAAATTAAAGATGTGTGCAATAAGAGGGAAAATAAACTTTTCTCTGTCCATGATGGATAGGACAAGCCATGAATTCTTTAAATTGCAGGAAGAAAGATTTGATTAAATGTTGGGAAGGGGAATCCTAAAATGAATACTAAAACATTTGGATGCATCATCTGGAAAGTGTGGAGATTCATCCTTGAAAACAGGTTAGACAAGTAACTGTCTAAACTGATGTAATGTCGTTCATGTTGTGGCAGAAGGATATACCAGATGCCTTTTGAGGATACTCAGAGGCCTAAATTTTAGGTGAGCTTCTCTTGATAGTTTTCTGTGAATCCCCTCCCATTCCCCCTATAGGTTTTGCTGGTAGTTTTATGATTTGGTCTGAAAGCAGTATTTGGCCTTTTTTTCTGCATTAAGATTAGATTTGGAAGAGAGCCAGGGAAACAATACTATTCTAACTTTGTTGATTTTATGCTAGCAGAACTCCAATAAAAAAGCAGTAGTCTAACATTATGCAGAAGAGGTGAGGGCAAATCTTAAAGTTTATCAGTTGGTGTAGTATATAGCTCCATTATGTTCTGGAGCAGAAACTCAGGATCTGCAGAAGTCATGTGGATTTTATTAAGACTGACTAGCTTGAAGACTTTTGGATGAGTCAAATATTTTTGAATACAGTAAGGAATTTTTTTCTTTCAAGGATTGGAGCATGAGTAATAAAATCTTTCTTACTGTATATGGAAACAATGCTTGTGACCATTTAGACTGGTTTTGTTTAAAATCAGCCTTCCTCAATGAGATAGTGTAGTTTGATTGGCACAAGAGCCTCAATTCCTGGTATGAATGTTTCCAACACTGATCATATAATGCCAGTGTCTGAAGAATCCACAAGTGGACTTAAGAACTATGTTTCAACTCTATTAATTCAGTGCTGAGGCTATTACCTCATTTCCTCTACATCTGCTCCACCAGTTATTTGCAGTAGATCCAGTGTTACTGGTTATAGAGCCCAATGGCACTGTGTAATGTGCATCTCAAACTCTGTCCTTTCTCAATTCAGATCTCTGGTTTTCTTTCTGTGAAAAGGATGGAGACAGCAAAGCAAGGAGACATCTGTCTGCCTCCTTCTACCAGCAAAATCTCAGGCTTTTAAACTTTCTCTCTATTCTGATCACTAGCCCCATGTACCAGTGAACTAAACCAGTAATTAGTCAAGCCTGTGGTCCATGTGAGGACTGTGAACTTAAAAATGGGAATTAAAAACCATGAAGTTCACTGTTGGTAGGCTTAACCTCACCATCCAGTGATCCATACCCTCACTACAGATTCTTTTACTAATTTAAGAAGGTCGACATGCAGTGTACTACGCGTTCTTTAAAGCTAATGATTTACTAACAAATTGCTAAATATTTCCATGTTCCAAATCTGTGAACTGAACTGCTTATCTAAGATAACCAATGATCAACCTTTGATAACTTGGCACCACAAGGAGGAAAAATTCTTTCCAACTCCAAAACCAGTTAGACTATAGCAGCTTATATCAACCCTTTTACCACTTAAAGTCTGGTTTGTTCGTTGTTTTTAAGATTAGATCAAAATGGCAAAAAAAAAAAAAAAAAAAAAGAAATATGGTGCAAATAGAGTCTGTAATCTTCTTTTTCACCTTGGTCAAGTGAGGAAATCAAAGTGGACTGGAGGTGCAAATGAAACCACTTTGGTGTGAGACTCCCTGAGAGTCAGGGAGGAAAATTTTGGCAGATAGAAGCTTTATGTCTCTGAGAATGACACTGTTGTATATACCTGCCTTTCCCTGCAGTTCTGGGAAATTTCTTAAGATGTTCAAATACATCTCATAGGGGATAAATGATAACCTTGAAACAGTTTTCCCTAGGTGAGTTATTTGTTGTCCTTTGACTTAAATGATTAGATTACAGACCCTGCTCAGTTATTCTCCCTCTGGCTTGATCTATTTCAAGCTGTCCCTCATTTCTATCTTCTTTCTTTCTCCCCTGTGATGTTAATTATAACGAGCATCAAGTATGCACCAAGAGTTGGTTAATTTATAGCTTCAGCTTTGACTAGAATTCCTCCTCTGAAGAATTTTAAATAGCCTTTGGTCTCTTTGAGCAGGCGCAACACAGCCTTCCTTTTTCACAGATTGCTGTCTTCTGTGCCTTATTTCTGTACTTTTCACAAAGATCACTTTCCCCAGCTTTCTCTGGACAGTGCCACCCCCTACAGAGAGGTTAGGACAGGCAGCAGAGGAATCAATTCCTGCCTGACTGAGCCCCCTTCAGAAAAGGGGACAGCACCCCTTGACTGCTGCTTGCCTTTTCTGTCTTGGTGCGTGGCTCTGCAGCGGGCACTTAGAGGAGTCGGGTCCCCCAGAAAGCACTGGCTGTCCCTCTTCGCTGAGCCACCCGGTGGCAGCAACTGCCAGTCCCTGGCAGCCACCAGGGTGCCTGGACTGCCAGGTCAGAGGCTCTTTAGCAAAAGAGACAGAACACTCTTGTTTTCCTCTTACCTAACCCCGGAGAGGGGGGAGACAATGTCTTAGACCAGGTGCCAGTATGGTTTATCAGGAACAGGAAACCTTCTGTACTGTGGACAGCATGGAATAGATGCAATTACTAGTGGTTGTTGTATAGAAGATGTCAGAGGGAGCTGTGCGGTTTGAATACAGCAATATTTCTTTTGGAAATACTTGCTTCCACAGTAGGTGTGGTTTCTGCAGTGCCTATCAGCTGGGTACAGTTTTGGAGGCAAGCGCAGTACTATTGAATGAAAATGTGGTGGTGATAAAGAACTAAGCGTGGATATCTCTTTCAAGTCCACTAGACCCAATAGCTCTCTTTGTAACTACAAGTAAAGATTGATCCACTGCTGTGGTGGATCACTTGTGAGTGAATATGAATGTCATAGTTTTCTTATTCCTCTTCGTATGAGTTGAAACTGGGACTTATCACTCTGGAGGGGTTGGTTTTTGGTTTTTTTTTTTTGCATTTCTCTTTAATATTTATTTTTATACTGGAGTATGGCTGAAATGTCAGTATCAACAATGGAGCTGTGTTGTACCAGCTGCTTTATGAAGCAAACAAGGCAGGTATGTCCTGTGTTTAGGAGCTAATTCTCAAAGGCGATGAACTTTTTGTACAAGAAGATAGAGTGGAAAAATGGAGCAGAAGGGTAAGGATATGGGGGAGAAAAGAAATCTAGTCTGTATAGTAATGGTATTTGTAACTATGAAACTGAATTAACAAGAGTTAGTTTTGTTTGTCCTTTGAAAGGATTTTCTTGTGACACCCAACAGAGTTCTGTTGTCTGCTACAGACTGAATATGCATCTGTGATGTGGAACTAGAATGTCTTGCTTGCTACACACTTCTGTTGAACTTGCACGTAGTCAACATGGTCTGTATTGCAACCAGTATGTAGTCAGAAAAGGATCGTGAATGACATCTCAGTCCAAGTGAGAGAAGAAAATTGCCAGGTAGAGGGCTATGTGTTTGAAGAAATGGATTAGGACGCAACTGCTGACCTCACTTTCAGAGATGCTTTTCAGAACTTTTAGATCCGTTGCTACCCTACAACTGTGAGGCAAAAGCAGGGGGCCAAAGTGTCTGTCATTCTGACTGGGAGGATTGGACCTTCCTTTGGTGAAACCCCTTACTGTCTTAACTTGGAGAAGGACAAATGCAGATCTTTATTGACTCTTTTTTTTCCACAGGGCTGAACTGGCATAAAATTACAAGTAAGAAAAAATTCTCTGTGGGGGAACTGTGATATATTGACAGCATATTCCCCTTTCTGAGAGTAATGAAAAGTTGAAGTGTACTAACTTGTCAAGATACAAGAAGTCGTGATATTCTCAAACAGGAAAGTTTCATTTCTGTCTAGTAGATCGGTGCTAAAATTGTCATGGTTCTTCACCGCTTAGTGCTTTCCAGTGATCCCTGCTGTGTGGCTGGAGTTGTACTGTGGGGTGTTGTGGTGGTTTTTTTTGTTGTTGGGGCTTGGTGAGGTTTTTTGCATGTTTTTTTAATATAAAAAAGGCAAATGTGGGAAAGTGACACTGAATGCAGCACCGTCCGTTATTCTGCTATTTCTAATGGCAGTGCTGGGTACATCCTGAGGTATCTTTTGTATGCGGAGCTCAGGTATATAGCTAGAAACCATACATTCAGCACAATTCCTTGGTGACCCTTGACTGACCCTGATTCATTGCTTATGCTGATGCCTGCATCTGTGTCCTATGTAGAATGTCCTGTGGATATTTGTATGACCCTACACAGGTTCAAGAACTTGTGTCTTCACAAGATTTCCATCTGTAACGGTTTGACCGATGTAGTCGCACTCACTGTTGGCCTCCCTGAACATGGTAGGACAAGGGTCCTGCACTAGCTGCAGTCCAACTGTGTCCACACCTAGGAATTTTTCAGATGCTGTGTACTGGATACCAGTTTAGGCTGGGTTTTTTTTTTTTTTATTTTTGTTCAGTTGGGGATTTAACAATGGTATGTAAAGCCCATAGTACCGAAATAGTAGGCAGCGTGTACCTCTTACAAATTAACAAGTGGTTGTACAGGATATACTTACAAGGTGGGAATCTATGTGATCATGTGTTATACTTGCATGGATTTCACTCTTATATCCATTTTTGGTTTTTGATTCTTGCTTAAAAAAGCGAGGGGACAGAATGCAAAAATAGGAGCTGGAAGACATTTGGCAGCTCCTGGTTGCACAATGCCTTTATCAGGAGGTGATTTGGTCCTGTCAGGAGCTTCCTAAAAGCTGAGGGTTATTGTAGTTCAGTGACCTTCTTCCTGGGAAGCTTCTCTCTTTGTAAACACAATCAATTGTGGGACACAAGCTATGACTTTAATGGAAAATAATGGCAAGCTTACACGAAAAAAAGCAATCTGGTGAGACAGCAAATCATCCTAAAATAGATGTTATTACCACAGTGCAGTTATTCCCTCTTGCATGAGAGGTAAATCACAGAATGGGGGAATTTAGTTTCCTGTAGTTTTTCATTATAAGCTAAGTAATGATTCTGTTGTTCCAACTGTCCACGTATTTATACTTTCCTTCACCATCTCTTGCCTTTTCCCAGTTTCTTGCAAGAATTGGCCTGTCTCCTTCCATCCAGAGACCACTGGTTTATTGAAATTACAACAGCAAGACTGCATTAACTTTCTGAGATGGAAAGAATAGATTTACATTTTAATAAAAAAAGTTTGGTATCTTTTGTGCAGTTGTTGGATCTCAGAGGTACTCCTCACAGCTTTGTCTTTTTAGTGTGTTTTTTATGCCCGCCTAAAGCTTTCTCCTTTCCACCCCCCCGCACCCCACCCCCCCCCAGGGAAAGGGCTGAAACTTTGTTCTTGCAAGATCTTAGGTATGATAAAATGCTTTTTGCAAACTATGTGTAGTTTACATATGGACAAGAGAAGCCAAAGACTAGAGAACTGCTGTGGTGGAAAGATACCCACAGGATTTCAGAGGCAGCAGTTGGCCAATTGGTTGGATTTTTTGTTATTTTAGGGTTTTACACTTTTTCTAAAGTATATTTGCATTTTTTATGTTAATTCTGTGGATGGTTTGGTTATGGCTCATTTTTATGGATTTTTCTTTTTTTAACAATAGCATTCAAATGTTTGGTTTTTTTTTTCTGCCAGCCATCTGATGCTTTAAACAGTAACAGTAGCTCCTGGACATCTAACTAGTTAATATGTCATTATAATTAATGTACTGCTCTACAGTAGCATATAAAGCTTTAAGATTACTTTTAGCATGGTACTGATGTTGGCCACAAAATGAGTGCACAAGCACTTAAGGGCAGTTTAAGAAGTCTGATCTAGGATGAATTTTCTTTTTTTTCTTGTCTGTACCCCATGCAAGCCACATGCATAACAGAGGCTTGGGGTATTCTTCTTTCATAGGGACTGGAGTTGTTGCTAGATTTGTTAGCATAGACATGGACCTGAACCAGTGATGCCTGCTGTATTTCTAGCAGTGCGGGGCTGGTGGGCTGTGCTTGCTGTAATTAATCAGCACAATAACAGTATAATAAATGACTTAGTCATTATTTTAATGCTTGCTATACAGCGTACAGGATCTGCTGGTTTTTTGTTTTTTTCCCCTTGTTTATTCAGTAAGTGTAAGTCTGTATGTGACATGGGGGGAAGCACAATAGGCATTTACTATCCTATTGTTATCCAGAGCACACATTGTAGCTGATTATAAAAGTGAGGATGGCTAAGGGTGGTCTAATGTCACATGTTGCTGGGTGGTGATATGAGGCCTTTGGCTAATTAGCTAGCCATGAAAACAAGTTACTTATTTCCCAGTGTATTTTGTTGTCTTTGTCCTGTTAGCCAGGCTTCAGCCCAAGGGAGTATTCTGTTTGCACAGAAGAAACAGAGTCCTTAGTGTTCTCTGTCACTGATCCTTATGTACCATCCAGTTTGGTTAAGGCAGGATTTTATCTGTAAATGAATTAAAAGTGCTTCTGAAAGATCTTTATTTTGGGGAAAGTAGCTGGGATGTTGCTGTTGTCCCATTTCCAGTTTTGTTGAGGCTGAATAAACTCTCAGTTCTGGTTTGAGTGAAATAAGAAGCAGAATAGTTCTCCATGGGCCATCCGCTCTTCTGTCGTGTTAGCTGAAACAGATGTTGTCATTAAAGTTTAATTACTTTGTGACTCACTTCTTAATGCAGTGCCTAGAAGAGAACGAGAATGAGTTTTTGTACAATCTATTAGGAGAATACAGAAACACCAGCTGAGATTGATAATCCTTTTGAGTCTTAAAGAAAGTAAAATATGAAAGCCACCTACTTTGGCTTCTAGCCTAATAAGAATTATGGAATTTCATTGGGTCATTCCTGGATCAAATCCATAATACCTGATTTGAGGCTGAATAACGTCCTATTGCAAGATTGTGTAAAAACAATGGATTCTCCTCAGGCTTTCAGTGGTCAGTTATCCTGGTTAAAAAGAGGCACTTTGCTGATGGTCTACCCCCCATAATTTCCACCAATTGTGTGACTGAGCTCCATTAGGCTGCCCATAGCACACATCATGATACAGAGATCCTAACCCAGATTTTTTCTTATCTGAATGTAGTAGATAGAAACCAGGAGAAAAAGGGGATACATAGGTAAACATCTTTCCCTCATAAACACAGTAGGTCAGTATTAAGTTGGTGCTCCCCATCCAGTGTGCTGTGGATCAGGTGAAATTTCAGTTCCTTGTCAGGATCAGATGGGTCTAAGAAATTCTGGCTTGAATTTCTTAGTGGTACTTCCCACTCACCCCCATGTAAGCCTCGTTCATTGGCAATATTGTAATTATCTCTATTGACTGTGGCAAAACTATAGAGATAGTGAGTTGAGCTTAAAAATCAAAAATCCATCAACTTGTCCCTCCAGCATTAAGGGGGTGGGCTGGAGTATGAAAAAAAGCTGTGAATTTTCTTATGTTCAAGTTGTCACCCAAAGAGTGTGGAGGGGCAGTGAGAGAGACGTTGTAGCTGCATCCTCTTGTGCAGCAGCAGCTCTTCTGCGAAAGTATCAGTCTTGGTATGTGATGGGTGTAGTTCCGGAAGGGAGAGCCAAGCAGCAGTAAGCCCACCATGAAAGAATTATGAAAGTAGAGAACGACAGGATATTGTAAACACCCAATGCAAGCTGTTTTGCTGGTGACGCGGACAAAATATTTTTATTTCTATGCTGAGTTAATCTAAATTGTGCTGCAGCCTAACGTATGACATTTTCAATTGTGTCTGCAAGACTGAAAATTAATCTAATGGTGGTGGAGAGTGAAAGCAAGAAGGAACACAGAGGTTTTGAATGAGTGAATGAAAATTTGCAGGACTTGGCATCTGTCGGCTTCCCCTTGGCGCTCCCATGTCTCTACCCTGGAGCTCTGTGAAACTCCAGTATGATTCCAGGCAACACATCCAACCCATACTTGAAGCTATGCCTTTCTGTTAAGCATTTTTTCAAGAAGGCTGACTGTGGTTTGGCTTAACTCCTTCAAGTTCATAGCTTGCCAGCACTTGTGCAACAGTTCAGTTTTATGGGTGTGACGGTGTCCCTTTAAGCGCTGACAAGGAGACACAGAGCAGAAATTCACATCTGAGGTGTCTATTTTTGATGAGGAAAATAGAAGTGAAAAGGACTAGTATTTACTGGTGTGCACACACTGGTACTTGTACAGAAACATCCTGGTGGCGACAAGACTGCAGTCGCTTAAAAGCCTTGCGAGGAGCAAAGAACAGCCATGATAATGCTGTTCTTTATTTCCAGTGCTGTTCAGAGCAGGCTCCCTCTCTAGAGCCTTTCCTATGCTTCCCTTCCCTGTTGCCAGTGAAAAGCTTGGCTTTCTCTAGGCTTTTTAATGTTCCCACTTAATTAGAAGGAACCATTTTTCTACTGGATATAAAGTACCTCCATCAAAACAGGAATTTTAGATTAGTCTAAGTGATTTTTAGTAGCTGTCATCCGTTGTGATTTTTTTTCTTTTCTTCCTTTTTGAGCCTTCTTGCTGTAACATCCTAAAATTCCTGCTGTGTGTGATGTTAACCACGGGAAACTAACAATATCCCTGGTAGCACAGACAAGGAGGATTACAGCAGAAAGCAGTATTTTAAAGACTAAACTCAGTTGTTTAAATAAACACATGTTGGATGCTGTTGCAAAAATACTTGTAAATCTGTTTATCTCAAGTGATTTCAATAGAAACTCGCTACAGACAGAAGAAATTCTCAAGAGTTCTCATTCCTGTTCTGAAAGATCTGTAATAGGATTTTCTTTTTAACCTTTGCTTGTGGAAAAGTGATTGAATGTGCTCTTGAAACAAAAGCAGTAGGTTTTGGACACCTAACTAAGCCTCCATGCAACATTATCATAAATAGACTTGGTTTTACTGAACTCAGTGGAGTCAAAATGAAAATATTGATGCTTCTAAAATAGATACTTAACATTTGACACACTATTCCTTCCTTGAAGTAAGTGGGCTTCTCTGAATGTTTATCAGGATGTGGTGACTCTATTTGCCTTGATTTATCTATGCAGTACCTGCTTTTTCAGTGCAGTAACTCTACTGATTTCAGCAGAGCTACGTGGTGATTATGCCCAAGTTCCTACCAAGAAAGATTCTGATCTTAGGTCGGTGGTACGTGAAGTCCTCAGCTCAGCTGGCAAGCTTGAGGAAGCTGTCTTTTGCATCAGGCATCCTGCACACTGCTGAGGCAGCTTCAGGCAGAAAGACATTTCCATTTTCTTGTCTGCAGATGTGTTGCAACCCAGAGTCAAATGGGAGAAGTAAAGAATTTTATTCTTGAACGGTTGAAGGGCTTGTTGAAGGGTTTTAAATGCAGTTCTGATGTTTATTGGTATGAGTGGACTGAATTTTTAGCAAAGCCTTTTTGGGTGGGATTAGTTCCAGACACGATAACGTTTTTGCCTCCTTCTGCTTCACCTGTTCATCAGGTCAAAAATGTTCCAGTATTTCATTTTTGAAATCCTGAGCAGGACTTTGCCACATTAGTAGCATTATTCTATTACCTGTTAGTTTCTTTCAGGCTGTACTTGTTTTGTTTGTGATGTTCAGTCTCATATATAAACTGGCCATCCTTAAAATGACCACCAGACCCTCTTGTTTGGTCTCCAGATTTTATTGCTATGGTATCACATTCCTTCTGCGTTTGTGAACACAGGAAATCTATTACAAAATAGGATGAAATGGAAAACTTAAGATGTGTGGATACCAATTGTACAGCAAGCCTAATTTCAGTCTGAATCCCCTACTCAGCATTAGATGTACATTCTGAAAGTTTACTTATTTCAGTTTATTTGCCAAAATCTCTTGAAATAATTTTATGTCTCTGTTTCAATATATATAATTCTAATATGAAGATTTGAAAGCAAATTTGTTTCAAGGTTCACGCTGAAATAAAACCCTCCAACTATCGAGACCCCTGAAAAAATGAAAAGCTTCCCTCTTCTTTTTCCACCAAATTACTCCGCCCTTGCTGCACGGGATCAGTGGCTAGCCAATATCATCATGAACTGCGCAGCCTAGAAAGGGACAATGATAAGTGAAACTAAGCAGAAGAACTTCCCTAGATTTCAGCAGAATTAGGAATACACTTTAACGCTTTGAAATACTATCCAGACTTTGACAGATATTTTGGTGGATCTGGGCTTAAAGCGAGAATCAGAAGATTGGACAAAATAACTGGTTTCTCCTTTTTCCTCTGTGACAAATCCCCCTGGGCTCCAGCAGAGAGGTGTTACCTCTGTTTCTGTATGCCAGCAGCAATAAATCTAGCTTCTATTTCAGAATCAGTGCTCACCTGATTGTAGTAATTTGTATTTAGTGACCTGTTTTCAGGATATGGATTGGAGCCATCAGTAGAATTGAACCTAACAGGATTTTGTGAAAGTGTGAAGCCCAGGAGGTGAGACTTAAATGCATGCATGCTTGGGATTTTTTTTTTTTTCCTTTTTAACTGCTCTAATTATTTTCATGGTGCACATGATTTTTTTTCCTCTATTACTAAAATACCATAATCCAAGTGCAGACTCATTTCTAGCATTATTTCAGTTGTTATTCATACTGCAGAAGCACCTGGTTGACGACTAGAACCTCACTGAGCCTATTGATCTGTAAATGTAATGGGAAGACCGTAAGAAAGTTGCTCTGCACCCGTTACAGCCGATTCCTGTTTCTCAGAGTAAGTGCTTCCTCAGCCAGGCAAACTACTTTTGCATCCAAGGAGCTTGTTGTTCTCTTCACTAGTGCAGGAATCAAATTGCTCTAGTTTTTGCTGAAGAACTGCAGTTTCAAGATAAAGCCTATTCTACTTCGGAAAACTCAGTAGCAGAATCGGAACCAGAAGAGCACAATTATTCTATTCCGATGTGTGCTCCATTAGAACCCTCTTTATGTTCTGTTTTTGCTCTGGACGGAGTTACAGCTACAATGGTATACCTGTTACACCAATATAGTTATGTTAGTGACTCCTCCATGAAGTCAAACATTTATTTCTCTCTCCAGCCCTTCTCATCAACAGTCTTTTTTATATTGACTTGTAATTTTTCTTTCAATTCTAAATAATTATAAGGGCTGAAAATATGTCTTAATAGTTTGCTTTACATTTTTCCCCACACACTTTCTTTAGTTTAACATGTGTGCTAATTACAAATGTCTCCTGCAGTGAAAATACGAGGCCTTTTCTCATGTATTTTCTTAGTTCTTGTAAAGGGACCCTTTTTAGCACTACCTAAAGTTCAGATACCTATTATGAGATTTCTGAGTCTGAATGTTCTTGCAAGTTATTTTCAAGATTCCAGTAAAAAGAAAATAAGAAAAAGAAAGCATGCAGAGCTGCCCCCTCAAGAAAACAAAAGTGAATGTCTTGAAATCAGCGTATTACACAAAATCGCACGCTGCTTTGGCTAGTTGTTGTGACTGCCGACCTCTTTGTAATAAATCACTACTGACATACACAAATATCTGACTTTTCTAGTCAGCTTCCTGTGTTTTTCAGAGTATCATAATTGTGTTCTTTATCAGGAATGTGGTATGTGCAAAGGCTGAATATAAGCTAGTTGAACATGGGGAACTATTTAAAATCAGAGCATTTTCTCCACCATCTATATTAGTCTGCATCTGTTGATATATAGTTGTGATGCAGCACTGCAACATAAAAACGTACATTTTAAGGGCCAGATTCATAATTCAAATATTCTGATTTAAGTAAAAAATATAACTCCTTTAATTTTTTTTCATTGAGGAAGAATAGAAATATTTGATCCTTATGATTGTTTTATTTAGGTGCTTTATTTACTTTTTTAATTAGAGAATAAAAAGGGGGTTGATGTGGAGGTTCTCAATCAGAATGTTGGAAAGGTGTAAATATTTTTGACCTATAGTGTTAAAAAAAAAAAATCTGTGCAAAATAATGACATTTTCATCTGAGTGAAATATCCTAACTTTTCTTGGTTGTAGAGCTTCTAACTGGGTCACATCTTTCTGAAAATTGCAGTTTATTTGCATCAAGTGTAGGTTTTTAGAATCCCTCAGACCTCCTTAAAATGTTGTGGTTACAATAGCGCATTTATTTTAAGGATATTATTTATATGCAAAAATAAGAAACCATGCTAGTAAGCCGTGTTTTCCACAGAGGGTGGGGAAAAATATACAGCTGAGATTAGGGGGAGGAATTTGATAAGGTATACTTATGTCCTTTTGTGCTCTGTAGATGCATGTATTTAATTCCTAGTGAGGTCTAGGCTGGTTTTTGTGTTAATTCAGAGAACAGTAGTGTGCACACAGTGGAGGTGAATAGGCAATTTCCTTGACTCTCAAGCATAAGTTGGAAAGTGCATCAGTCTTCTGTTGATTTTAGCATGTAGTACCAATTTCAGTTCTTGCTTATGTGCTACTTGTGCTGAAGTGGCATGAATCAGAGATGTGGTGATGTTTTTTTTTTAATTAATACAAATACGAGTAAGATTGATGGGCATTTCATATTTGAGTTTACTGGTAAACAACTTAATGTTTTCAACAAAACAATTCAAGAATCATTAAAGTGCATCAAAAGATTATCTTAATGACTTGAATGGAATATGGTAAAACAAATTTTAAGAGGTCAGAAATAAAAACATACATATTCTTACGAGATGGTAGGAGAGGACAGCATAGAGTAACAGTGTTCTTTGCTAATGGCATTATCTTTGCGTGCAGCTTTTTAGTCTACTGTGTGGGGTCTGACTGTAGGGGTTTTCCTGGTGTTTTGGAGTGGTTTGTTTTTGTGTTTTGTTTGTTTGGTTTTTTTTCTCATGTTTTCGTACCTGCTTGTACTAAGAGCCTTGGATCAAATGGTAGAGCCTTGGATCTACAGGTTTCTGCCTGTAGCTTTGGGGAGAGAGATGAATGTGGGATTAGAAACATATCTGTATCTGTTTTGTCATTCTTAAAACTGATTCACCATTAAACGCACAAGCTCTGAAGCTTGAAATCCTTAAATAAAGGTTTTCTTGTACTCTTATACTGTCTAAATTAGCCTGGTCATCAGGAAATTCAACTGTCATCTGAAAATGCAGAAGAGGAATTCCAGATCTGTGAAAATCTTTCACTTAAAATGTTCTGCCAGCAGTTCTACCTTGGCCTTTATATGTGATAGGCGACATATCTCAGATGATCTCAACTCTCAGGGGAACATAAGAATAGAGGCATTCTCTGCGTTCATGAGTGGTTAGAATAACACTGTGCTTAGTGATCAAATGAACAATCTCTTTGAGATTTCGAGATAGTACCCCCTCTCACAGGGCATCGGAAAGCATTTCTTTAACAATTATGCAGCAACAAAGCACAATAGGATCGCTGGTTACCATGATTCCTCGTAAGGGAAAAGTCAGAGTTTGTATGTTACCTAGTTGTTACGATCTCAAATTAAACCACTTTGGCAGTCAAGGAGTAGAACCTTACATGTTGCCAAATCCCTGATATTAGTGGAATAGGCTGCTGCATAAATAAGTGTTTGAGATTTTTTGCCTATTAACCTATAGATTTTTTTTTGCAAAGATCTCACCTGCCTGGTGCTTGGGTTTTTTTCAGTGCCTTTTCTGGCTTGCCTGCTTTGCATTAATCAGTTTAAAAGTCCTCCCAGTGTAAATAGAAACTGTACAGCCGACTGTGCTGTTCTTATGCTCTGGGTCATTTCTCCAACCTACTGTTCTTCCTATTTACTGCTACTTATTCCCAGTGTGTCAATATGCTCCACTTTAGCCACTAGTCTTTTCCCTGTGCTTCTGTCCCCATATTTTCTTCTCACCTACTGATCCATTTCTTCCTGCCAGACCTCCTTTAGCTGCGTTTACATCCTTCCATCTGGCTGGTTCCTTCCTTTTCTTCATTACTCTCTTCCCCTCTTCGTGGTCTTCCTTTACTGCCAGGGATCAAATCTACCTCAGCTGCTTTCTAGCAGCTACGCTACCCACAAAGACCCCAAGTTCTCCATCTGGCGAGCTTCTTGATGATTAACCTGATGCTACTGCAACCATACTACACAGTATTAGCCAGTCCATCTCTCTTCTTGTATCCCTGAATATAAGAAAAAGGGGGGAGAAAAAAGTCCAAATGTTAAGGGTCAGTTTTAAGGTTTAGATTTTTCTTTTTTGATTTTTAAAAAGACAAATGTCCTTCCTTGTTTTTAATAAGCTGACAGGATATAAGCTGTATGTGAGATGCTGCAAGCCACACGCCAGTGAATATTCTAGGCTTGCACAGATGAATACTGGTGAGACAGCCTGGGGTAATAGCACTGCTCGGGGCTGTTGTGGCCATTCTGCTGTAATAACAACTTCTAGTCAAGACTGGGGACATCTTCTGCAACAGGACATCCTTGAATAAGAACATTTCTGAAAAGTTTCTTCTAACAAATTATACTCTTTTCTGATAAAAGTCTTTGTAGTCAGTGGGTCTTTAACCAGATTTTGGGACTAAGATACACAGGGTCAATAGAAGTGTAGTATCCTATCTTTCAAAATAAAAAAAATAAATTATAAATACAAGTCTAGGTGAATTCTGTTACAAGTTGGTCACACTTTTCATAACTTAAAATAATGTATTTACTGAGTAGTTAATTTCTTTTACAAATAATAGAAATCTAAATCATGGCTGAAGTTGGAATCTGATCTACTGTCTGTAATCCGCTTACTAGACAGGGCGGGAGGGAGTGGTATTTGTAGCTGCTTAGTTAGCAGTGATTTTTAAGTAAAATTATGCCAGTGGGAAAGAAAGATACTTCTGCTATAAAAATACCACTGAAGTATTTGCAACCTGAAGTACATTTCATAAACCACAAGTCCCTTCTACATTGCAATGCACAGATCTTAATTTACTATGATTGAGCCACTGCAGTCACTACTAATAAAATGAACTAAGATATTTTGGTTTTATGGTTATTAACAGAAATTTTATTGAATGGTTTTAGCAAACGCAGGGCATCCCTGGAAAGCTGAAGCTTTAAGAAAGCAGTACTGGCTTACCATCAATCTCCTAAGCATGTAATAGACCATTCGGCCAATGTACAATGGCTGAATGTATGTATTTGAAAGGCAAAGGAATTAGCTAACCTGAGAACTGTTAAAAATGTTAAGTAAATTGGTTTAGTTTTGTAATTAATTTCTTTGAATCTGAAAACTAATAACTATGCCCAGATTTTCGTGGGGGGGGCGGGGTGGGGTGGGGTGGTGGGGGTGGTGTATACAAACGTATTTGTATGACACACGAGTGTTGCACCGTTAAGATGGCAGTAGAATAAATACAAACATATATATTCTGTGTTCTTTCAGATGTTCATATTGCCTAATCTTGTCATTCTAGATAAAGAAGAATAAAAGTAGAAGATTGTAAATTGTATTCATTTAAAATTAAGTTCAGGCAGGTGCTTACATTTTCTGCTGGTGCAGTGCCCATGCCCCATTAAAATCTAAAAAAAAAAAAAAAAAAAGGTATAATAATTAAACAAAATTGCTAGTTCTCAGCCACTGAAATGGACCTCAACTTAATATTGATATTACTTCTGTTGGAGTTTTACTGGCTTCCCCCCTGCCTTCTCTCCCTGCTAATTAGATTAATGCTGCCAGCTTACCTTCTTTGGACCAAGAAACATATTTTTACTTTTGTATTTATACTATTTATCTATACTTTAGGTTTGTCTGTACTTTTTAGGAAAGGAAATGAATTTCACTCTTAGTCCTAAATTTCAGATATGACCTATTATTGTGTCTGGAATCTGTCCTCACTAGCTCTTCCTACTGACACTACTACTTTGAGAGAGGTTTCTTTCTCTGATAGTAGTTTTAAAGCATCTTGTTTGTCACTGATCCTTTTGCTCTTACTAGTTCAGAAAATGCAATACCAGCTGTTACGTGCATGTAATCTGTATTATGTCCTGCTCTGCTTTAGAATCCCTCAGTGCTGTTAAATCCAGCCAAATCAGGCTGACATGTGCTTACAGCTTCCTTTGTCTGAATCTGAGCTCTGTGTAGATTGAGACGTTTGTAGTCTGCACTCTAATCAGTCAGTTGATTTAACGAGAACTTTTGCTCAACTCATAAAGGTTAGATTTTTCTTCATAGAAAAGTAATTGCTGTGAATTTCCTGTGTTGTTTTATTTTGCTTAAAATTGAATTCTATGTTTTATTAAAGCAGCAGAGAGTCTTGTACTGGAATTTTTAGTAGTTTTTTGGGGGTAAAGATGAAGGCTAAACCTGTTTTTATATTAGAAGCACATGATGTCAAGTAGGTAGAAGTGGCTTTCACCTCAAGATATTTTTAATCTTGGTTTTTCCCTTTCCACTGCCATGCAAATAATTATCTTCATCATTGTGCTCTGTGTTCTCAGTTGAGGCACCATCTTGCAGAATTCAAGATTTTACTGTGCTCTATTTGGGCTGGATTACTCTGCTCAACTTTAAAGCTTTGAAGTAAAACTCTGCTTTACTTTAGAGATGTCTTTGTTAGTGATTTACTTTAACAGGGACCATTCACACAGACGATACCATTGATGCTGTAGGACAGTCTGGTAACATTCCCCTTCTTCCAGCTCTTCCCAGTAGAAGAGACTATGGTGGTGGGCTTTCAGCTGCTTATAATCAGGAAACACAGTTTAAGTTTTGTATTGTTGGAGCGTCAGCAGAGGCTGGAAATGGGGGCGTATAAATTTGATATTTGGTTTTATATTCTTTATACGTTGTCATATGTTCTTTTCTTTCTATCAACTTTATTCAGCTTACAGACCTATATCTAGATGCATTGGACACTGAATTTTCAGAAATTTTCCCGACACTAGAGTAAGTTTTGCACCACTGTACCGGGTTTACTAATCATATGCTGAAGAGCCTGCCACAAGCTGTGCTTTATGATCCCTGCTGAGTAAAAGCTGCACTAATTTCTTCCTTCTCAATCTTATTTTATCCTGGTGGCACAGAATATATTTGATAATGAGTCCAAAAGCAAGTGGTTATTTAGGTAGCAACAAAATGCTACATAACTATGGTCCCAAGGAAGAATGGGGAGGTGGGGAAGTTCTGATTTTGTTTTATCTTGCGGAGGGTATTTAGCACAGCCAGTTTTCTTAGTGTCCTGCTGTAAGATTTTATTTTAGTACATATACAATTAATTTTAATGTCTGACACTACTGCTGACCTTTTTCTTTTTTCTTAATTATTTTGAATCCTGTGGGCTAGTATCTGACTTCAGATTTAAAATAAAAAAAAAAAGATGAAAACGCATGATAAATTGAACACCTCTTACCTCTTATGTGTTAGGATATGAAACTGGTACAAAATAAAAAGGAAATGTAAAATTGTTGAGCAGGTAATTTCCATGGTGTGGGTGGGTTTTCTGAAATATCCAAAGGGAATTTTTAAATGCTCTGGGGAAAAATTATCAGAAAGGTCGTGACCTGTGTGTGTTGTAAATAACAATGAACACTAAGCACAGAGGTGAGCTCTGCAGAACATCCTTAAGTATTTTCACATTCACTGCTCAGTCTTGAGGAAGGAAATTGTAAATGGAAGGACTAGAAAAATCTGGACCATGCAAGTGTTAGTAATGAACACTATGTCAATATCACATGCTGGGAACTCAGAGATGTAAAATAACTGTTGACATTTGGGAGTTTGTACAGGGTTGGGTCTTTTGGGGTTTTTTTGTTTGGTTGTTTTTTTTTGTTGTTGTTGTTTTTGTTGTTTGTTTGGATTTTTTTTTTTTTTGAAGAGTTGAAGGTCAAAATAACTGATGCTAGACTGTGTGTGAGCTCTAACCTGACAGGTGAAATACTGACACCACTAAACTTTACCAGTTTTGCTGGTAGTAATGCCCTAGTGCCCCTAGCTCTGTGTGTTTCTTAAGAACGATGCTGGGGACAGCCAAGCGAGACGGCTAAATGGATGCATACTCTTAAACAGCAGCTCTCCGTAAACTTTCAGCTGGCTAAGCGCTAATCTGATCTTTTGCTACTACTACTTTTTGTGGGGAGTTTTTTTGAGCACATTGTAATCTGTTTGGAAAGGTTGGTTAAGTTAGCAATAATAGTCCAAAAGCAGAACTTGACAGCGGCTGCTTTATTGCCAGCTCCTCAATGCAACCCATTTCAAACAAAGCCTGTTTTCAAGGTACAGTGGTTACACATTTGGCTTGTTTGCTTTTAATTTCCATTAGACTTTACTGCCAAAACAACCTGGCCGTACCAGTGGCAAGGCTGAAAGTTGGCTTGCTAACAAGTATTGATGTTTGCCTTAAAAAGCAATTTGATAGAGAGTCATACAAAAACCCTCTCCAAAGAGGGAGGTGTTTTAAGGCAATAACCACACAACAAAAATACTTAATTTCATTTTTGGAGACCACTCATTTTTAAATTGGTCTGGGTTAATATATTCCATTGTATGCTGAAAGAAGAGTTATAGCAGTTGATTTTATTTGTTAAGGCTGCACGGGGCGGGAAGAGAAGGGAAGCAAAAGTATTGTGCAGGTATGGAGAGTACATTCCTGCTGTCAGGGGAACAGGATGTTTCCTTCTTTTGCAGCTGGATCTTGGTCTGAAATTCATGGCACGTGTCTCACACTGGCCATGATCATGGGTGGAAAGCTTTGAGTTACTTGACTCATTGCCCTGTTTCGGACAGATACAATACTGGAGTGTTCGCATCCTAAGTGGGATAGAAAAGTTGGCTGATCAAGCACATAACTGATCCTGGAATCTAAAGATTTATTTCTGTACTTTGAAATTCTTTCTCAGTGAATGATTTGTTTTATATGTGCACCATTAAAAACAAAGAAGTGTTTCTTCCTTTTTAAATGTTGAGGATAACAAGATACAAAGGATCCCTCTAAATTGCAGAACACCAGGAACGTTTTCCAGCTCTCTCCCAGGACTGGGTCCTGGCTTCTCCCTGTATTTGTGTGCACGCAGTCCCTTTGCTGCCCCCTTCCACACCTGTGTCCACATTCCCGTGTCAAAGAAACCTTAATGTGCAGGTGTGGTGACAGAGGACGTCAGATCTCACTTCCTGCCACATAGCACAGGCACAGCTCTATAACCTGAATGCATCCAGTATGAACAAACAAAAAGGGCAGACTGTTTTTCTACGGCCAGGTCATTGGGAGTATGGCTAAGGCTGCCTCCTAATTCTTTAGAGATTTGCAGGGGTTACTAGCCTTGGTCAGTTTTCAGTTTGTGTAAAATAGATGCAGAAAAGACTAAGGAATGCTTGGACAATATGATGGATGTTTCCCAAGCATGGATCAGCTTAGTTCTGAATCGTGATACTGTGTAATTCCTGTAAGAGAGATGAAGCACATAGTCCCTGATACGTATGTTTGGTCAGAGCTAAAAAATCTTCACTCGGTCATTTTTTTAAGAATTTTTACACATCGTGTAGGGCAAACAGTCTTTCTGTAGAGGAGGAAAAGACATTGCTGTAGCTGTTTCTCTGGTATCGTTGGCATCACTGGCATCTCTCCAGTCAGCATTCAAGTGCAATGGTATTCATTGAGTGTTATGTTTTTCAGAAGCAGAGCCTCTTGCTCTATTTCAGTTGGTGTTACAAAACGTGAAAAGATGGTCACTGTGAATAAATTCCCTTCTTAAAATCACTAACGCTTTTAAATGTATTTCTTTTTTAATTTTTATTCCTTTTCTGGCTACCATTCAAGGCGTATTTGAGCTAGTTAACTAACCCTTCTGCAGGTTCAATGCTGCTGGTACTCCTGAGTTATTAAGGCTCATGTTCGTGTAGATGCTGCTAGAGAAGCTGTGTGTGGCCACTGTGAGAAGCTTCACTAGCAGAAGGTAACCTGGTGAGCTCAGAGATGTAGTGTTGGAGTACATCCACCCTTGCCTTTTGCTGACATTTATCCATTTGCTTAGGGTTTATGTTTATTAAAGGAATTGCCTTTATTCAGGCAGCAGGTAGGCTGGCATTTACTAATTACATCAAATTTGTATATGTGTATGTGCTGTAAAAAGGCTTTCAAAACTTAGTAGTTTTGTCACGTAAAATAGGTCTCAGTTGTCTGTGAGTCTGTGCTGACTTAGAACTGTACAGGTGTAAGTGTTTTTTTCACAGCATGGCTCAACAGAGTTGAGATTTGTGGTTGTATTCAAGAGGTTGTACATCTATACCATTATGTTCAAGTGCCTGTGAACTGGGCTGGATGTCATAGATCCTGCCACTCACATCAGCGTAAGTAGCTCATAAAGACTTGAATACCAGTCAAAATGATCTTAAAGTTAGCAGATCTATACTGCAGTGCCAGCAGAAGAGTGGCTGAAGATTATGCAATTTTTTTGCTGGTTTATGGTCATGATGATCATAGATAGCACTTAACTAGCCCCATGCTACTTCCAAGGACCGCACAAAGTCTACACTAGTTAAATGTGCACAACCCGGAGAAGAGAAAGCTCCAGGCAGACCTTATTGTGGCCTTTCAGTACTTAAAGGGAGCCTGCAGAAAAGATGGGGACAAACTTTTTAGCAGGGCCTGCTGTGATAAGACAAGGGGTAATGGCTTTAAACTAAAAGAGGGAAGATTTAGACTAGATAGAAGGAAGAAATTTTTTACAATGAAGATGGTGAAACACTGGAACAAGTTGCCCAGAGAGGTGGTAGATGTCCCATCCCTGAAAACCTTCAAGGTCAGGTTGGACGGGGCTCTGACCAACCTGATCTAGTTGAAGGTGTCCCTGCTTGTCACAGGGGAGGATGGTTTGGGTTGGAAGGGACTTTTAAAGGTCATCTAGTCCATTCTATGAAATGTGAACTTCTCTTTCAGTTTACTTTTACTGTATTCAGGAAGCTTGAAGCATTTTATTACGTGACAGACCTGGCAATGAAAAAAGATGTAACTGGCGTGACTTCAGCTCGCAATCATCTAGTCAAACTGCAACAAATCTTAAATTAGAATTGTATGAGAAAGAATAAATGCCCAGATAATGGCATGGTGCGGCTCCAAATCAAGTTATCCTGTATCTTTTTCTCATTTTCTATATGGAGCGCAACATCCTGCGTGCACCATCAGTAGAAGTGTAGGATAACTTGACAATTGCTGATTTCAACCAAGTTCGTCAGCCACCTGCAAAGAGTATGGGCCTTAATTTTTTCCTTTCATGTATATGGAAAATATTTTTCTTTTCAGAATAGAAAATTGGGGATTCAGAAAAGGGGCGGATGTTCTTCTATTCCAAATATTAGGTCTTTCCTAGTTTCTTTGTTGCTTGATAGACCTGTCTTATTTAATGTCACAGAGAGAGTTTTCAGGAGGAGGTGTGGGTAGGGAGGAGGGGATTTGTTTCAGCAAATACCTTTTTGTGACACTTTTCAGGAAGGCAAGCCATCACAGCTGGAGGCTTTTGCAAGTGCAAGATTTTTTTCATAATTATGAACTACTTATTTTCTTCTTTTTTTTTTTTTGTTATAAAATGTATCTTGGTTTGTTAATCAGTATGTGGTTGCTTTCATTTCGCTTTCATTTCTCAGGCAACACTATCCCCAGTGGGCTTTTTTGCTGCTGAAAGGGTTATCCTTGAGGTTCAACCCTTCCTCTAAGTGTCTCATTTTATTTAGTTACTTAGGATAATTCAGTGCATACTGGAGGCAATTCTGTAAATTGAAACTGTGAATGGAAGCGAGGTGGTACCCTCTGTCTTTCTGGTGCTCATCAGATTGAGCATGGATTAGTTTTATTTTGGTATTTTTTGAAGGCCAGGGATAATAAACAAGGGCTCAAAAATAAATGCATTTGCTTTGTGCGTTTTGATGCTTTCAGGCTGTGAGGGAGCAGCAGGAGTGGCTTGCTGGACCCAGGGTGACAGCAGGGCAAGCACCTCAGGTACCCAAACAAGCAGAGCAAAACGGGACCGGGGACAGCTATTGGGGTCAGATGCCGCTTGGTGACCACCAGGCAAGTTGGCAGTGATGGGGCAGGTCCCACCTCGGCCAGGTGCGAGGGGCAATGTCACACGGGCCAGAGCTGAACCGTGACTGCAGGCCAGCCACCTGGGAGGCTTCTTGCAGCTCTTTCACACAACCGAGCTGTTTCCCAGCAGTCTGAGCCCGGTTACAGGTGCCCAGTAGCAGAGCTGACCTTGAACACGGGCAGGTAAACTCCCAGACACGTGGGGGAAAGAGGCTGCAGTGCCTGGCTGGTGCACTCCGGGCTCTAGCAACCTTGAGCCATGTTTTTTTCAAGCCATTCCTCACAGTTACTGGAGATGGAGTTAACTTTTTTTCTTTTTCCTTTTATTTTTAATTGCCTCTTATTATACCATTCTTGCTTGATTCTAGCAATTCAGGCTTTCAGTGGGGAAAAAACTGACTCTCATTAAGCCATGAACATAAGTCTGGGGGTACGTGGGCAATTTTCCTGCTACTTCCTGCAGCACGTTGGGCTTCTGTATTCTTTGGCACTCCGTTGGCAGGCTGAACTGGTTATCCTGGTTTCTCAGGATAACCAAAGCCCATGATTCCCTGTGATGGACTACATCCAAAATTGAGAACTGTACCAAATTGCAAGGGCTTTATAAATAGATTCCATTATTTACATATTTCCAAAGGATGCTAAATAACTTTCTGGAGTAGCACAGACTGTGACTAGGAAAGACTTCTTATTTTGCCAAATAGTCCCAATTTGTGGCTACAGAAATGACCTTTTTTTATTTTCAGAGATAAGACTAACACAGCTATTATCTGTCTACAGAGCACTTTCTACCTTTTGTGAGTTGTCTGCACAGCTTCCTAGGAGGCAGAAAAACAAAAACTTCCTGCTGAGAAAATCGAGGCAGAGTTGTTGTCTCTGTTTATTTCAGAAATGCATGGTGGCTTGTGCATAGTGCCCCTGCGCACACGGGCACACACACACGTTTCTTGTCTTGCGAGCGCAAATGGAGCATCGTTTAGAACTATTAATTGTTCAGCGTTTTTCAGGCGGGCATAGGTCTACTGCGCCTGAGGAACTTCCAGCTGGAGGCTGCAAATCCCAGGTTAGTGCAGCACCAAACCCACTCCAGGCGTCAGCCAGGTTTGTTGGCTGGGATGAGCATGGTGCCGAGTGCTGCGACATGACTTCTGCTGGCCTGGGGTGTGAGCAGAGCAATCTCCACCTGCAAAAGGCAGGCACGGTGTCACCTGGCTTCCTGGGCTCACATCTTCACTTAGGGTAACTAGGAATGTGTGGCATGTGCGGCTTTTGTATACAAGTGCTGCCCTGTGATATTCCTTCTGGTGTAACCTATTGAATCGCTCTCAGGCTCTTCGCAAATTATTCTAGAAGTTTTACTCATTCTCATACTTGCTGGGTGGATTGACTGGAACTTACCCAAATTACACTTGGAAAAATGTGGCTATAGTATTTCTTGCCTGTTAAAATATTTCAGATCATGTGTAGCTTGATCATACTATCATTTTAGTCTTCAGAACTAATAGTTCTTTTTGCTGAGTTTTCTTCATCACATAAAAAGTGACTTTATACATACTCCAATAGCAAAATAAAGTTTGTGAATTCTTTTTTTTTTTTTTTTCTTTCTGCTTTTTTAATAGCAGTAACTCCCACGAACTGGTACAAGGCTTGGTACTGTGCAAGCAGTTTTTCACTCTTAGAATGCTTCTACTGAAAAGCAGATATTGTGTGAAGTACCATCGATCACTGCCGCGGTTTTATACAGTTTGTCACCATTGTTCTTCGTATAGCATTGAGTCACATTTAGAACTATGGTACAGCTCACAAGTGTTCAGCAGGGAAAAAAAAAGTGTTGGGTGTTTTTTTTACTTTAAAAAAAACCCTTATTATTTGTAATCTAATATCAATGATATGTTAGTGTATAGAAAATATGCCTAGTCTAGATGAGAACAGGCTTATTAATGTATTTAGAAGTGCATAAAGTGGTTTGTAATGATGGAGAGTGGGATGGAGTTTCTAAAGACCTAGAATAGCTGAGGTTAGATACTGAAATATTAAAGCAGAAATCTAAAAGGCTGTTCTGACAGAGGGTTAGCTCAGAGGCAGAAATGGACTTTTGTTGTGTGTCTAGATGTACTTTAACAGCTTTGGGATTTCCTAATAATTTCCTGGATGTTTTTCTGCCTAAGAGCATACTGTATCTCAGGTAAAATCCAACTGAAATACTCTCTATATATGTCTCTAATTAAAGAAAGGAATTGCATAAATTTTGGTAGATTTTTATAGAGACTAGTATTCCTGCAGTGCCACAGAGTTTGTTGTGCTCCCTGGATATGTTGCTAGGACCCATTATCTTGTGCTTCTGCCAACTAAGAGTCCTAAGTCTACTACAGGATTCAGATTTTCCTGAGATTTGATGTATTTCTTCTAATATAGTGTTGATTTAAACAGACTATTTCCCTATGAATGTGCTTTAGTGATTCCACCAGGAATTTTATCTTCATTTGGCAGACTTTTCTGGCTGCATTGATGGGGATGCTAATTGACACTACCATCATTGCCACTTACCACAGTAAATATGGTGGTAAGCACAATAAAAGCTTTTCTCTATGCTAAGCTCAATCTGTTGTAATGTGTATATATAAATTGGTCTCTGCACATTCATTGCTGTAACGTGCATTCTTGGGTGGGGAAAGACAGGAGTAAGACTCTAAGAAATGTTTCTTTCAAATGTTCATACATTGAAGCACCATGAAAAATTGACAACTGGAAACTTTTAGCACTTGCTGGAGGTTGGAGAGGTTTAATTTTGCAGAGAGGGAGCAAAGCATTCATGTGAATTTTCTAACTAGATTTTATCTTAAAAAAATTATGGATTGACACCAATTGTCAGTTTACATGAAGAAATCGTCAATTCAATTGAATTTGTTAAAGGAAATTTTCCTCATGTGTGTGTTCATACCTGAGAATTCAGCAAAAGGAAACATAGACTATTTTGAAGATTTTATTTTACATGTTTTAGGCAAAACTATAATCAGATAAGGCAAAAGAAGTGAGATAAATTAAATCAACTGTTATACTGAAGATCACTGAATGCCTAGTAGAAATATTGGTCTGTGATAGCCTGTGGCTTTTATGTTTGGTCTGGAGACCATATTGGTCTGGAGTATACTGGCACGAGGGAGAAGAGATTGAAACTTGTCTCTGTATGTATGGAAGGAGGTTTGATGTCAGGATAAAGTACCATGGTAAGGTGAAAAGTAGGTTCCATTTCTGCAAGCAGAGTTGAGAACAGAAGACTTCTTTTAAAAGTATCTACCATCCAAACCTTGAAATAAGCAGAAACGAACATGCGAATGTGAGAGGGGTAGGGAATTTTAATCTTTCCACTTTCAATTAGTATGCCAAAAGTACATACAATTTGCATATAAATAGTATGTTAATCTGGAATTTGGTCCAGAAGCAGCCTGCTAAGGCCTGCAGCAGTATGGAGAGGGACTGCAGTGTCTGTGGAGGTGGAGCTCATGGGAGTGGGATAGGTGGCATGGCAGAGTGGTTTTGGCAGCAGCGTTGGTCCAGGAGCCTAGTGAAGAGGAGGTGGGAGGAAGGACTGGCAACTGGTTGAGGGTGCAGAGAGAGGGGGGGTGCTTGACATGGGAGAGCAGAAGGATGGTGTGAGAAACTGGAAGTGCAAATATTGTCCTTTTCATGGAATCACGGAATTTTCAGAGTTGGAAGGGACCTCTAGAGATCATCTAGTCCAACTCCCGTGCCAAAGCAGTATTGCTTAGAGCACATTACTCAGGACTGCATCCAGGTGGGTCTTGAAAATCTCCAGAGAAGGGGACTCCACAACCTCCTGGGCAGCCTGTTCCAGTGCTCTGTCACCCTCACCACAAAGAAGTTTTTCCGTGTATTTGAACGGAACTTCCTGTGTTCTAACTTGTGCCCATTGCCCCTCGTCCTGTCACTGGGAACCATTGAAAAGAGCCTGGCTCCATCCTCCTTCAACCCACCCTTTAGATACTTGTATGCCATAAGGTCTCCCCTCAGCCTTCTCTTCTCCAGGCTAAAGAGTCCCAGCTCTCTCAGCCTTTCCTCATAAGGGAGATGCTCCAGTCCCTTAATCATCTTAGTTGCTCTTCGCTGGACTTGCTCCAGCAGTTCCCTGTCCCCCTTGAACTGGGGAGCCCAAAACTGGACACAGTATTCCAGTTGTGGCCTCACCAGTGCAGAATAGAGGGTGAGAATGACCTTTTCTTCAGGGTTGGAAGAATTACATCCAGACATTTAAGGCTGTGGATTCTGTGGTTCACTGTAGAGTGTACTGTCTTTCCACGTGACTTTTTGTAACATGTTTCTTTATTCCCTGCTAAATGCTGGCCATTGCTTGCAGGCTAGACAGTCGAGGTGATTTGTATCCACCTGTAAATGTCTGAGTTCACCTTTCTGGTTAACCTCTTCATCATCAAAAGAAATACTCATCTCGTTCTTTCTGGTATCTTTCTTCCGAACATCTTATTCTCAGCTCTCTGGCAATATTTTATATTCTTTCTTGCTGTAAGGCCCTGTGCCACTGGGTCAGGGCAGGCTCGGTGCAGACTGCTTTAGTCCTTTGTAGTCATTGTTTTATTTGCTGGAACTTCCAGCATGGTTTCAAGTATTCTTTATTCTGGTTTTAGGACTGCACTTGAGGCTATTATGAAGAAGATATTGCCTCCCGTAAACCCTATGATAAGTTCTGGACTTAAGGTTCCATTCTAATGTGTCTTTCTTTGCCAGGCAGGCAGACATTTTAATAAAACCTTACATCAATTGTCAAGGCATTTATTAGAGTTTTCTTCTGAAAAATGTTTCTCTGGACATAAAATTTCTTCACTAAGGAAATCACTTCACTGCGAAAGCTCTGAATAGTTTATCATTGCTGTATGATCCAACCTATCTCTAAAACTCTTAGGTTTTTAATTGTATAGATTACAAAAATACAAAAGCCTTGAAATAATTTTTGCTGATAGTTTAGCAAACTACCCACTGTTTATTGCATGTATTACAATATTTTTATGCTCCCTTCTCATTCTGCCGCAGCAATTACACGGCTGTGCTCCTAGGTCTGTGCTGATGTACTCCATTATGCGGCTTCCAGACAAAGCTGTTTTGACAAGCAGGACAGCATGGTGGCAAAAATCCTGTTCCCTCCCCTCATGGTAGTCAGCAGGATGCATCATCCTTGGGTGCAGTGTTCCTTGTGCCAGGGCCTGCAGAGAGACTTTAAACCACGAGACCGGCAAAATGCAGCCTCGAGAGTCTGTGCCCCAGCAGCATCCTTGTCATAAACGTGCTCAGGTGTGGATGGTTTCTGTACATGACTTTGGATATGGCACGTGGAATTTGTCCTCTGAGTAACCTGGCTTTTGGGTTTATCTTCAGAGGTTGGAGTGATCATTTTGACTGTCACCCTGTAGAATCCCATATTATTATATGAATACATTTAAAAATCTGTTTAGAGTAAGCATTGTCAGGCAGGCGAAAACTAAAATCTGAAATGCTGAACATCCCTGAAGTGACACATCTGCAAAGCATTTACTGGGTTTTAAAAATCAGCAGTTAGCAGCTGATCTTGTAGGCAGCATTACTTTCTCACTGTCCATACCAAAGGCAGAGCTGGAGCTGCAGATGACTGCTACACACGCTGTCTGTAACAGACAGGGATCTTCTCTCATTGCCAGCATCTTGAACTGGAGGTGAAGCTCATGACCTGATCCTCTGCTTCCCCAAAGGACACACAGGTGCTCATGTCTTCCACCTTATGGATGCAGCTGGTGGTTTGGCTCTGGTCCCCACAGAGTTGGGAGATTCTTCCACTGCTAACGTTGAGGGGGAGGTGTGAGTCACAACATGGTTGTTGCATTGGCCCAGGACCCAGACACACTCACATCTTCTACCTCCTGGACGCAGCTGGAGATGTGGGTCACAACATGGGCCTCTGCATCCTCACAGGGTGGGGAGCTGCTCTCACTGTTGTCTTTGTGGGCAGAGTGAGTGGGAGGTGTGGGTCACCTGGGCTTCTGACTCCCACAGGGCACAGAGGTGCTTACGTCTTTCTAGAGTAATCCATTGGTTTCTGAGATGAGACAAGCTCTATGAGCAAACTGTGGAACTGGAGGAAACTCCTGCTCTCTTTTGCTCCTCTGACCTTTCACCACAGATGTAAGGTGAAAATTAATTCCAAAGCGAAGATAATGTCAGACATACAGTGTCTGACAGTTGTGGACTTCTGACTGTAGAGAACTGCAGTTTAGACAGCCTTGAACATCCCTACAGCCCCTGTTGGGCTTTTTTCTGAGTATTTTTCATCAACTTCTGTTGAGCCAGATCTTCAATTTTGTTTTACATGTACAAGAGTGCAGCACAATGGGAGATGGACTACAGTCTTATTTGGCATGGGTATTTCAGATATTTTTAGAAATGTTAAGCAAATATGTGCTTCAAATTCTGAACATGTCATTTATAGGACTGTAGTGTATCTTGGAATTTTCTGGAAAAAAAAAATCTTATTTTTTTCTAAAAGCTACCAGAGTAACTCCCCTCACTGTGAATTCTATAATGATGATGACTCCCTGAGATCAAGTGGGCTGTTTAAAGCTTCAGTTCAGAATACATTAACAGGGAGAAATAGAGAAATCCAGAGATACAGCAATGTGCACCCGAAGGATGCATGAAAATTTCAAGCACGTTGATTACAGCATCTTGAAGGTAATTCACAGCTACCGAATACCCAGCTTGCATTGTGCACTGTTCTTTCTAGGACTGCCAGATTCCTGAAATTTGCTTTTTTTCCTGCACCTGCTCTATAGAAAACTGTCTTGGAAATCAAACTTTGAAGTTAAGTCTCCAAACCAGCAAATCAGTGCATTATTTTGGGGGGAGCTACAAGCATTTATGTTCTCTTTTTTAACATATGAAGAACTCATATACAGTACCTTAGGCTATATTGACTACTATGAAGTGGTTTTATTGGGGTTAGGTTTAGGCAGTTGGTCTTGGGAAAACTTAACACACATGAACAGTATTATTCTGTAAGACTAAATGCAGCTCAGATAAATAAGGGTTTGTAGCCTCATGCTGTAAGTAGTTTCCCTGTGGTCACAATCAAAGTGTGTTTCTTAAAGTTAGCATATTTGGTTAATTTATGATAACTGTATTATATTCTGCAGTTTATACTTCCTAAATAATAATGTACCACTCAGATGCTTAACCCCTAGTCAAAAAACCTAGCAATGTTATCAAGCCCTCTTTTGAGAGGCAGCATGATGGGTTTTGACAGGAAAATATTCTACAGCTGTTTTTTGTGCTGCTTATCATGCTCTGAGCGACTTCCTTTGAACCAGCTGGTTCAGTCACTGTCCTTACCTCACTCATTTCACCAACATTGTGTTTCTGCTTATTTTAAGGCCCTGTTTCTCTATGGTGTTATGAAAGAAATCTAACTGTAATATTGTGTATTCAGTTGCGCTGATGGGAATAGGTTATTTTTCAGAAAAACATAACTGATATGGAAAATACAAAAGATAGTGTAAGTTGTTGCAGAATCTGGAGTAAATGCTGGTCGTTTCATTGTGCTGTTACTTTGGGGTGGGGATGTGATATGTACAGGTTTTGCAACCTAATGATTCAACCTAATGATTATTCAGGCTCAATGTGACTGTAGCAGAAGAGATGAATAATCAAGCAAACTTTATTTAATCCTGGTCAGTTGCACAATTTTTAAAGAAGGAAAATGCTGAGAGATCAAAGAGGTGATTTAATTTTTCCTCTTTAAGTACATTAAATTGTTCATTACAAATGATGCCCCAGCTCACTTTCCTGTGGGAGGATCCTTTGTGAGATACTCAAGATTAAAACAAACCTATATGTTCTAGTAACACAAAAGACCGTTTTTCTTTTAAACTGGTGGGTGGATAAAATTCTTTGGTTAAGTTTTTAAAAAACTCTCTGCGGGCTGTGTGGAGAATTGCCACATGCTTCTCATAGATTCCAAATTTCTGCCATAGCAAGTCCCACTGGTTTCAACCACAGGCTTTTTTGTTTTCTGTACTCTCCTTTGTAACCCTCAGCAAACGGAGGCAATGCCAGAAGTTCTGGAAAACAAGAGAGAGAGGCTGTGAGCCAGGCCTACACTGCTGCATTCCTCTGCAATGGTAGGCCACCGTGTGGGCTTCATTTCAGCTCTTCATTGTAAATCAGTGGCACGGATGACCAAGAGACCAACTCTATGAAAACATACAGAGTGCAAGGCAGCCTGTGCAACTGAGTGGATTGGATTTAATTACAATCTTGAGATAAAAAAATGTTTTACTACAGGGGATTTTTTTTTAACTTTTTTGACTGCCTCTTTTTACTTGCATATTTCTTTACTTAAATATGCTTACAGGCATGCAACACCTTCATGCACCCATGAGGCAAATAATGAAGTCCAGAGCTGTTTTCTTGTCGCTATAGTTTGTGCCACGTATTCCCAAATAGGTGGCTTTCTCAACTGCGTTGACCAGCTACATGTAAGGTAAAGGCAGCAGATGGCTCAGTAGAAAACTTTTCTGCAAGACCTCAAAAGTTAAGAGTACCTGGTAATTCCTTACACAGGTGCATCACTGAATTGCAGAACTACATATATAGCCTGTACTATAAAATCCCATTAAAACAGAGGAAGAGGAGGAGATTAAGCTCAGTGCAGTGGCAATGCGTGACTTAGGCCCCCAACCTAAGTTCTTGCATGTTGAATCTGGTGTGACTTTTAGAGTAGGTTTAAGAAAAAGAGGTCTGTTGTACCTCTGGTTTTAAGCTTCGGCATCATCTGTAACGGGGGAACCCATAGAGTTGGTATGTAATTACTGCTACAGTTCCTATGGTTTGAAATGCATTGCTGACTGGCTTGTTTTGATCTCTTTCCTTTAACATGGCCAGAATGAACATGGCTATTTCAGCTGCTGCCACTACTCATTTTGCTACTTTAATTGAGCACCTGTGTGAAAGGCTAAGTTTCTTCAGTAAGAGAGGAAAGAAGATACTTAGACATAACTAATACAGGGTGTATGAGTTTGGGGAAGGTATGACATTGGTTTTCCTCCATCAAGTCTAAAACCTGGCTCCCAGAGAGCAGCCCCTCACTGTGGGTAATGGGACGTTAACGCGTTTCAACCCACAGTAACCAGGCGTGCTTCCCACTAATATCCTGACTTTGGGCACAGACTACATCCTTGGGTTATTACTGCACAGACTGCAAGTGTTTTCAGGTCTCTGACACGCAGATGCTAGGGGTTGTATGTGCCTTGGTGAAAAGCCTGACAATACATAAGAATTTTCCAGCAAGGGGACCCCTGGTGATGGTATATCAAAAATATCTGACTCGGATAGTATTACGACTTTTTACACAGTGATACTGTAAAACTTAGTTGCCTTCAGTGGAACAATAATGCTGAACACAAGCTGTAATGAATATACAGCATATTCTTAGTTTTTATTATTATTTTATATTTGTTTTAGAGAACCAAGCCTCTCAAATCATAAAATTGTCAGCAAAACTAAAAAATATGTGCTGCTTGCTAATTCCTGAGATAAGACTTGGGCAAGTTTGAGTGTCACCATTCCAGCTAGATGTCACATTCCTGTGTGTTTTCAGCTGGTCATTGATTGACAGTGTCATGGTTTTACCAGGTAGGTTGAAAAAGTCGGTATAGTTACCCTACCAAAAGAGATACCACAGCAACAATTCCCCACAAGGCCAGTACCACCTGCTGCAGGAATACCTCTTCCAAAGGCTGTTAAGTGTCAGGTACACCTTTGTTAGTTTTACTGCAGAGCGATGCTTAAGAGATGCATTTATCATGAAACTGGTACTCTTGTGACAAGTTCACAGTTACATATTAAATACTTTGTCGTGGCCAATGAAGTCTGGCAGAATTTAGAGGAAAGAAAAAAAAAAAAAAAACAAGTTGTTGATTACCCTAATGAACTTGCAAAATTAATACTACTTATAGTTTATCACTCCATAATCCCGCACTACTTTTATAGATTAAATAAATGTCTATTGACTTTTATGTTGTCTTCATCATCTAGCTTTTAAGCATTGGGTCCCTGAAATGAAAGAGGCAAATTTAAGAAAGCAGATATGACTCATAATATTTGCTGTTAAAGGACATAATTTACTGGACATGTTGTATATAGTCTTATAGTTTGCCTCAGTATAAATATGACCTTGAAACAGTTGCTGCCATATTGAAAGAAGGGAAGAAGAATTTTAGCCAGATTCCATGGGACCCTGCAAACTGGTACTGCTTGTACAAACAATGCATGCCCTAGTGCTTAAAATCTAAAAGTCCTTTCTTGTGCCCCAGGCAGGGGGTTGATGATTTTGATAATCCTTAAGCAGATCAACAGTGAGTGTATGTAGTAGAGAATGTTTCTGGCAGATCACCTCTCTCGTACTGGCGACCTTCAGGATAAACTACTTCACGGGTAGATTTTTCCGGCTCTATTTCCTGAGCTCTGAGCATTATCTTTCATGTAGCTGAGGAAAATCCTGAAAACGGTACATCTCAGGATGACAACAAGACCTACTCTCTTGTGTGCTGAGGGAACCGAGAAGAAACTGTCAAGTCAGCTTGGAAGGCTTGTTTATCCCAGTGTCAAAAGAACAACACTGATGTTAGAGACACCTTTGGCAGCCAGCAAGTTTTTCATTGACTGGCCCCTTGGAAAGAAGGTTGCTAGTCATTTCAGGAGAGATTTTACTGGGTCTCTTACCTAGTGAAACAGCTACTTCTGAATTGATGCCAATGTATGTCAAGTGTTTGCATTTTTTTTCAGCAGATCTGCAATAACTTCTAGGTTAGTATCAGAAATGAAGTGAGAAGAATTGCACTTATTTTTTTCATGCTGTAGTAATTAGTATCTGAAAGAATTGTCATTCTCCTATGCAATTTTCATTTTTTTCCTACAGCATAGTTTTATGCTAAAAAGTACATACTCCTATTCTAGCTGAGTGGATGCAGTATTTATTTCCTTAAAAATATGGGCATAAATGATATAGACATACTGTCACTCCTTTCTCCTGCTAAACCTGCAAAGACGGGTATTTCCATAATAGGATGCGAACTGGTGCTTCCCTTCACTCCATCAAAACCTTTTTGTGTTTTCATGCAAGCTGTGCTGCAAGGCTGAGTTCTGCTTCCCTGAGGGCTGTCCTTCAGCAGGAGAGGGCCGGGGAGGGCTTGGAGAGGTATCTTTCATGAGACTTAAAGCAGCTGTGCCAAGACTTATGTGTCGGCAAAGGTCTAGAATGAATAGATCCTATTTGGCCTATTAAATCCAGCAGTAGCTCTCAGGGGGCATAATGCTGCCTGCAGAGAACAGCTAAGAACTGGTATTCCACAAGGCATCAGGGATTCAGGGAAAGCAGAATTTGTCAGGCTCTTCTTGTAAAATTTTAAGTGAAGTTCCATTCATCTGGCCACAGCAATGCAGTCTAAATGTCAGCTCTAAAAATGGGTTGTGCCTTTACCAACAGCAGTGCGATCCTTTTCAGCAGGCTTAGCCAGTGATCCTTATTGACCCAAGATGTAGTACAGAACTAAACTTGGTCTTTTATTCAACTTAGTTCAATAGAAGTAAATACAACTCCATAGTAACAGGTATTTGTGAGTCTATACTGGGCCAGGTGGGGTTTTCCACTTTTTACTGTATTTTGTGTACTAAGGTTTGCTGTAAGGAAAATAGGGCCACAACAGACCCCTTATTCACTGCTTCATCAGGTCAGCGTAGAAGTGCTCTCAACTCATCAATGGAATGGAAACTGTCATGGTCTGGGCTGGATTGGCCACTCAGGTGGAACGACAGATGTTCTCCCCTATCTCTCCAAAGAGAAGTGGGGGAGAGAGAGAGAGAGAGAAAGACTTAACGAGTTTAGAAGGAACTAAACTACTTTAATGAAATATTAATAATAAAATTAAAAAAGGAAATAATGAAATATATACAAAACCGTATCAAACGGTTGACAATCACACAACTAACTGGCATTGGGGACATCCCAGACTGGACTGAGTGGAGTGGAGCATCTCCCTTATGAGGAGTGGAGCATCTCCCTTATGAGGAGTGGAGCATCTCCCTTATGAGGAGTGGAGCATCTCCCTTATGAGGAGTGGAGCATCTCCCTTATGAGGAAAGACTGAGGGAGCTGGGTCTCTTTAGTTTGGAGAAGAGGAGACTGAGGGGTGATCTTATTAGCGTTTATAAATATATAAAGGGGGAATGTCATGAGGATGGAGCCAGGCTCTTCTCAGTAGCAACCAATGATAGGACAAGGGGTAATGGATTCAAGCTGGAACACAAGAGGTTCCACTTAAATTTGAGAAGAAACTTCTTCTCAGTGAGGGTGACAGAGCACTGGAACAGGCTGCCCAGGGAGGTTGTGGAGTCTCCTTCTCTGGAGACATTCAAAACTCGCCTGGACGCCTTCCTGTGCAACCTCATCTAGGTGTTCCTGCTCCGACAGGGGGATTGGACTAGATGATCTTTTGAGGTCCCTTCCAATCCCTAGCATACTGTGATACTGTGAGTGTCGTATGGGAGTCCATATCTGGATTCAGGATCGGGATCAAAGGCAGACAGACAGAGTCCTCCTCAGACACCGGCCACTGAAAAAAGAGAACTGTCCCTTTGAACCCTCAGCTTTTACACTGAGCATGAGGCAAATGGGATGGAATACCCTGTTGGTCAGTTTTGAGTCACCTGTCCTGTCTGCTCCTCCCCACAGGTGGGAACCCTCTACGCTTTTCTGCCTCTTACCCTACAACGAGGCAAATGACCAAGTTATCTGCCCTATGGTGTTACAGCAATAAGTATAAGCAAGAGCCTCTCTGCATACCATGCCTGGGCATCAGCTGTAAATGTAGGTCTTATCACTTGAGAGCGAACAGTGTCTGCACAATATGCTATTAATTTCAGCAGTTAGAAGAGGCCCGGCTAAGAAGTACAGTTACTGAACAAAATTGGTCCTGTTTTACCTTGAACCAGGACAGAAATAGAGTCCCAACCTTTCGTTCTTTTCGGGCGAGAGCCTCATATGCTCTGTAATGTCTAATGTATGCAGCGAGGGAGGAAAGTCAAAGGAGTCCATATTATGCTTAGCAGATGGCTTCTCATTTTTGTGGAGCTTTGGTCTACAGCTTGATTAGCCCATAGGAAAAGCTGAGTTTCTTGTGCAGAAAAATACTCGTCTTCTGAAGCTATAAAGAAAATCTGCCTTTGGGTGAATTTTTTTTTCCCTAAAAGTGATAAGCTTTGTCAAAGAGGAAGGGAGGAGAGCAAGCTGTAATGGAAGCAGTCTTGGCTAACTACAGTAGGAGTGTTAAACTCATGTGAATCTGTATTATGAGACACACTGGCATTACTCTCTGCATTCATTCTGCTAGCAAATGGGAAAACTGTTTGTGTAAAGGCTAAACGCACCAGCAGATCGATTCTAGTTGTGTTCAGAGCTATGACCAACTGTTTGTTTCACAATGATGCTGCGTGCCGTCTATTCCAAACAGAAATATTTGTTAAAAATTGGTTTCCAACAGTTTGACAAGCATCAGACAAACCCAGTAATTAGATCTGTGAAGTGAAATGTCTGATGGCATACTGCCTTCTAACCATATTAGTGAAGTTAGGCTGAGAGCCATTTTTTTGTCTGAAGCGTCTCAGCATAATGAGGCTAAATCAAGCTTTGCAGTTCAGATTTAACAACGCAGACAGCATTCTTTCCTCCCTCTCCCTGAGTACGTAGGTGAAGTGAAGCCTAATGGCTGTAGACACTCCGTTCTGCTGTGAGCTGTGTGGCAGTAAAAGTCCAAACCAGGAGCTGGATTGTACCTCTCACTGGTGCCCAAGGGAGAGAGTGGAACCATCTCAGGCATTTTCATCGGATAGTTCCTGTATTTTCTGAAGCGACTCAACAAATGACCAGGAGATCCGTAGCCTTGTTTGCTGAACCTTTCTCCGCACCACTTTACTGGTTTGCACCCATTCTCTCACCTCCTTTTCTCATTTTAGTCTGATCACCGGGTGCTCCCACTGCATGCGAAGCCATGCAGCTCTCCTCGGTGCCATCTCCAGCGGTAGAGCTCTGGCTGGAAGTCGGGACTGGCCTGGCTGTTTCTGGCAGATGACCTGCAGTGGGCTGCAGGATGAACAGGTTTTGCTGCACTTGCCTTTGATACTTGATACAGCTGGGCACCAAACGGTTGGATCATTTTTCCAAGGAAATTGTGTTAAATCAGCCTGATTTTTATTTGAGTCTGGCTTTTGTGGTAGATCACAGTGTGTAATTACTGCTGCATGTTCAGACTTCTCATTTGCACGTGTACCCAAAGCTCCATTGTTCCATCTACTCAAGAACATTAGAGTTAGAAGAAAGGTGTGTGATAGTGAAGGAAAAATGGAAGTGTATGACTTAATGACAGTACCCAAAGCCAGAGTTGAATTAGGGCTCCCAGCGGTGCCTTATGCTATACTTCCTGCAAAATAATTCCTTAAGGTCCTTTCTCTAGAGAACTTAACTGCATAAAAAGCAAAGGCAAAATGTTGGGAAATAGTCATCTTAACGCAGAGTTGGAACCCAGACATCCTCAACTGCAGCTTATATGTAGTGAGTGCTGATGGACATGCTTTTTTTGTCCTTGTCATTCTTTCGAATGGCCTGATATTACCACAAATGTTACTAAAAGTCACGTGTTCCAGAATAGCGGTTTTCAGCCTCTTAATTAATGCAAGGCAAACTATTACTAACACATTGCACATACGCCTTACCACTACAGCTTACTGAAGATCTTGAAATCTTAAGTGTTACAAAGCTGAGTGATTTTTAGGTGCAACCTTTTCTTGTTCAAGTGACTAAAAACAGGTAAGTCAGTACAAAATTCCAGATGTTTTATTTAGTATTTATTACCAGCATTTTAGTAAACATACTGAAATATAGTTGACTCAGAACTGAGAACTGTACTGCATTATATTTAACTATCCAGTTGTCATCTTATAGAAGAGATAGGAGCAAAAAAGTAGAAAAGGACAAATGTGGACATTATATTTCATATACTGAAGAGCACTGCTTTATAAATATACATGACTTAAGCTAAAATGAAAAGTTGATTCAAAAAGTCCCTAAAGTTAAGTCAAATAACTTTCATATTCATACACTGAGAAAAGAAGGCCAAGAAAAAGGTATTACTAATAAGTCACAGCAATCTGTAGCTACTGTAAAACATATTAAATATTCGGTGTTGTAAATCTGATTAATGTACTTTCTGTTGTTTGTAACAAGTAAATAATACCTAATTCCTAAGAATTTGTACAAATATTTAAGCTGCTGTCGTGTATTATTACAATCAATATTTGCAATATGCTGTGACTGTTGTGCTAAGCCTCTCTTGAGAAGCCAAAGTAGGGGCATATGCTTCCGCTTTTATCAGCTTCATTTTCCTCATTTATTTTTGCAACATTTGTAGAGGGAGCAGCAATAAGAATGTGAGAGGAATTACAAGTATCTGCAAGAAAGCAAGACTGGAAAGGGGTGGGAGGAGATGAAAAACTTGTAATCCTTTTTCTTTTTTTTTTTTTTTTTAACTTAATACATTAAAACTTAGTTTAACAACCTCTTTCTAGGTTGTCTTCTATATGGAAGAAGATTACGACTTCTATATACACAAGGAGGGACTTTTGTTATAGAGCAGCTCTACCAAGTGACCCATGAGAAGGATATTTATGTCCAAGGACTCTCCATCAGAGATTGTACTTTCTATAAAGCAGATTTCCATGGTCTTGACAGTAGCTGTTGTTTGAACCACAGGACTGAGAGATCCTGGCTAATTAGAGGCTTACATAAAAGTTTATCCCAAGAAATGGGATAAACTGTTAATGTCAAATTGAGCATTAAGACACAGTGATTTTGAAAATACTTACATGTGGCCTAACTCCTATTAAAGGCAATGGGGGGTTGAATTTAATATAGTTTCATTGAAAACACCTTTGGAAATTCTATTTTGTTTCATTAACAGACTGCTCAGAATTTTTGATCCCTCTATATTCCTTCGTTTTGGGAGTCACTGTGTATATAGAGAACAAATGGCTTTGTTCACCCTGACCAACACACACAGGGAAGGTTGTGCCAGCAGCAGAGCAGGCTCCAGAGCCGCACAGAGCGAGGGGAAGTGGAAAGATGGCGTTGCCTTTGGGAGTGGTCCTTGGCTGCGCCTGGAGTGCCAAATCCCTGCTCCGCATAAGGCTCTCTCCTGTTGCTTTTGGGCTAACACAAGGATGTGGTTTTCTCATGCTCTCACTTGCACGCTTTCAATGACTTTATTCACTTAAAACATAAATAGATGACACTTTAATAGCCTTCTGGTAATGCCTCTGGCTACACATTTGGCTGTAATTTACTCTTCAACCCATTTTACAAGGGTTTAAAAAAAAAAAAAAAGCCCGAAGACCTCTTCTACCATGGGCAGCTTTCTCTTGTAGAAGTGATATGGTACAGGAAGGGTACTCTATTTTAATGAGAGCTTCATCTTGCAGGTAGAAACAAAAGGAATAATATCAGTATCACATGCACAGCACTTAAAATGGGTTTTAATAGAAGTCATCTAAATACTTGTTTCTAAATGAACAAATTATTGTATGTTTACATGCTCTATTAATTCTGGATATCCTTAAGACATTATTGAAGTGATCTGTCTCTCAGATGCGCTTGAAGACTTTGATTAGTTAGCTCAACTATTAACTGTATCTCTCTGCTATCTATTATTAAATATTAGAGAAGACTTAAGCATGCAGAAAATATAGAGGAAAACCTAAATGTGTGCTTTCATTACTGAAATAAAGCATACAGAAAGATTTATACTTTATAGCTCACTGCGTATGCATTGGGAGAAGCTACTTTTGTGGCACAAATACCCTTCTTTGTTGCTTACCAATACCCGTATTCAGTGACACAAAGAAGAACTGTTGTAAAAAATATTAGTATGCAGATGCTCTGGTGTTTTGTTAATGCATTTAATTAAATACAATAGCTCTTTTGTTTTGGTTTTCTTTTTCTGTCTTTGAATGGATTTGTGTTATGGTATAGAATCTAGGCTTAGAGTTGCTGTTTAAAATGTTTTGCAGTTTCAGAATGTGTCATATATCCATGTTAGTCTCTCTTTCGTTCGATTAAGAAAATCATTTGGGGGCTTTAATAGTTTTGAAGAAGTTTGAAAGTATCTTTTCAGGAAAAAACAAATCCCAAAGTTGACAGCAAATATCTTCCTTTTCCCAGTGATGAGGTCTTCAGTCACAATTCGCATCGGTTAGGCAATTGTATTCCTGAGAAATACTTTTAGATGCTTTAACCAAAGAATTATTTTTTTTTTAAAGTTCTCTGACACTTTCTAGGTAGTTTTCACAGAAGAAAAAAAAAGTTGCACACCAAAACTGCATGTTACGTTTTTATATGGAAAAACTGTTGCAGATTGATTACAACAAATTGTAACCTAAATACTGGTATATATTTGCAGAAGGCAGCATTGCTGTCTCGTGTCGTTATCCATAAAATTATTTCGGAATTATTCTCAGCCTGAGAAAAGGTTTCTTTAGTGCCCTGTGGGTGGGCGAAATGATATGAAATGATTGTGTCAAGTTTAAAATTGCTCTGGTGAATCAGCAAAGTACTTGAGCCCACAGTACTTCGAAAACATAATGGTATTTGCCAGATCCAAATCAAATGGGGATTTAACGAGGTGATCAGAAGACCCTAAAGGTAACATATGACTAACTGTAAGTTATTTCTGAAATTTTGAGCCCCGTTACCTCCACAACACGTTTCTGACACAGGGTGAGTGTGTGGGAGGTGCTGCTCTGAAGGCTGCATCTCAAGCAGACCTACTAATATTCTTTTGGTGTTCCTTGGAGGCGAGACGGGTTCCTCAGTGGGTGCAGGTTCCTTTAGAACAGTAGGAATAATGGTATAGACTATAATAAACACCATATATTTTTTGTCAGTGATAGAATGAGCTACTACAGGTTGAAGGTTAAGTGTGCTGCAACTGATTCTTTTCAGATATTTTACTGCTTGCGTCAAAACGCAGCTGCAGAGGAGGCAGCAGACTTACACCTTGGAGGTCTGTCTCGCCCCTTTTCTTGGCTAAAAGCTCATCGGTTTCTGATAATCCTTTTTGTCACTTCTCACAAGCACTAAATACAAATCGGACAGTTTTGCTCTAGGCCTCCAGCATCAGCGCTAGGACATCATACGCCGACTGCCAGGATCATACGCGAAGGGAAAACTGTCGTGAGAAGCCAAGCACAAATTGCAGTGCAGCGTTCTCTGCCTTTCTGAAGCGAGGACAATTTAAACAGTGACAAAAAGCCCTCCGTCATTACACTTGTTTGATCGGTATTGAAGTTACAGTGAGGGATTCCAAATGGGGACAAAACCTTCAGGTACAAAAGCTCTGACACTGTGGAGAGGGAACATGCCCTTGAGAGGGCACCGTCCTGCAATGTCACTTTAATTATTTTTTTTTTTTCTTCCCCGTTTTGGAGAAAAACGGGACATTTTAGAGTTGCAGCCCTCAAGGGAAAGTACAGGGATTCTGATTATTCAGACATTGTAACTGATAGCCTCCTCATCAGTGAGCTTTCCATGTGAATAAAATTAGTTTCAGTTGTGCTTCTAACAACCTATTGAGCTATTTACAAATACTTCTAATTAAAAAAAAACACCTAGAACTACTGCAAATTTTGTGTGAGAACATCCTGGTTTCGGTTCCAAGCTAGCTTAATGTTCTTAAAGGCTGGTAGAGAACATAGTTTCATTACAACTGCACATATTACGGGGTTTGTATGAAATGAGCATCTCAAGGCGAGGGAAAGAAAGCAGCATTGTTCCAGGGCTGTTTTTCACAGGCCTGTATTCATATCTCATCCTTGTTGTTTGCAGGAGAGGCAGATGTGAACCAGAACAATGGGACCTCCACGAAGAGCCCAGCGGTGACAGACCCTAAAGGCACAGCAGACCCGAAGAATGCCTGGCCCGAGGCCAACCCAGCTGACACGACCGGTCGCCCCCACTTGATCCGCCTCTTTTCCCGAGATGCCCCAGGAAGAGAGGACAACACCTTCAAAGATCGGCCCTCCGAGTCAGACGAGCTACAAACCATCCAAGAGGACAGTGCAGCAGCTTCAGAGAATTCGGATTTGATGGCTTCACAAAAACGCTCCTCTTTCCGGCACGGATCAAAAATGGCATCTGCGAGCACTACAGACCATGCTAGACATGGATCTCCAAGGCACAGAGACTCGGGTCTACTCGACTCGCTGGGCAGATTCTTTGGAGGTGAAAGACACGTTCCCCGGCGGGGCTCGGGCAAGGTGAGCTCTGAGGAATAGAGAACTGCGCAGCTACAGCAAAATAAAGTACAATTAAACAGGAAGGGTGGGACTAAAAGGAAGGTGTAACTTCTATAATGCAAGAGTTGACTTAGCCAGCAAGACGGTACTTGCAGACGTGTAATTTAATGCTTGGCTTTAAACTGAAAACAACAACAACAACAAAAAAAGCATAGATCTGGGGAACAAGAGGAGCCATTCTGGGTAGTAACAAGGAGTATTAGAAATCCAGGGGGCTCTAGAAACATTACCGAGAGGAATTTGTGTGAACATTTAATATGGAGCATTGTGTGTGTTTGTATGCTGTGCCATTTAGAGAAACTTTAGTCTGCTTTTGTGTGTTGTTCTTAAATGTTTGCAAAACGGAGCTGGATGAGAGCACTAAATGCAAGACAAGCTCTAGATAGTTTGGCACTAACTGAGGGACAGACTTGGAAATAGATGTTAGAAAAAGAACTGCAGCCAGATTCTCCGCCTGCTTGCGCAAGAGCATGTTTTAAGGTCAGTTGATAGCATTGCTGAGGAGATGGCTTGACAGATACTGTCCTGAATCCCAAGTGTACAAAATAGCCCAGCTGCTTTATCCTGGCGAGAAGTGAAGATTTATAATCCAAGCATTTCATATTAGAAATTGTGTAACAAACCATTTCTTCATCATGAACTGAAAAATAAGGTATTGGTGAAAGGATATTACTTGAATTCTTTCCTTTTCCAGGACTAACCCACCTCCTCTGATAAGTTAGGCAGACAGCACGTTAGTTCACTATTGTTTGAGTGGCAAAGTTTAAGATATTTTCACTGTACCCTTTGCCATGATAAGTGGAATCTTGTGTTTGTGTGTTCACACACTACATAAGCATTTCAATGGAACTACTGTAGGGCTGCAAAAACCTTTGGTTTTGCTGAATGTATCGTTTGATGTTGTTGCTCAAGTTGTGCGTTGCAAAAACCGATGTGTCTGCTGGCTGAGCCCAAATTTTTCAATAGCCTTTGACAACCTGTGCTGTCTGTTCAGCAGTTCCAACCTGTGGCGCGTGCTGGGAAGGCTTAGCACGTGCAGCTTTCCCAAACTGGCTGTCCTGTAGTGACAGTGCGCTGGGTCGTGATACGTGTTCCCCTGTGGCTTAAAACTGATCTGTGATCCTACGACAGCTGCAGGCTGTCCGCGTACTTCACAGCTCCGCACTCGGAAGCACAGTGTGGAATAGCCCTTCCCTGAAGAGTTGTTGTAATGTAGAGACCACTGGATGAAAAATACTCTAGAATCTTAAAACCAGAGGCTGCTCACGCTTGGTAGCCAGGACTAAGTGAGCTGCACATTTTGGTCTTTTTGTTTCTCACATTTACAAACTGGGGACTATAATAATGCTTATGACAAAGATGTAGCAATTAGGCAGTCATTTCTGTAGGTAGGTGATATTCATACACGCAACAAGCAGTTGCTGTCTGGATGAAGAAAACCACTTTTTTTTACTGTGACTGCAAATATCAGAGACTGTTCCCAATGCACTTATTTTCTGGAACCTGCTTGGCTAGCTCAACTCTTGCTGTTTTATTCATACGCTGTGTTACTTGATAAAAAAAATAGTATATGAAATGCTCTTTGTACACCAAGGAAACAATACCAAAAACGTAGGTTCTGCATACAGAATATACAGAGGTATGTACTTTCTTGCTTAGCAATAAAACAAACCAACCAACTCACTTTTTAGTAGTGATGACTGAAAAATGGCTGCAAGTTGTACAGATTCTGTATTGTATCCTTTGGTGTGAACACGATTGCTATGATTCTCTACAGATCTCTGTGTAATTATGTACGAGAGGACAGGATATCATCAGTCTTATCTCTGTTGCTGTTCAGTAAACTGCTACTTTGAAGCACTTAAATGTCTGCAAAACAGTACAGAATTATGGACAATTCTAGCATTTTTTTACCTAGCAGAAGTAATTTTTTTTTAAGAACAACTATGTATAATGTTAAAGAGTTCTGACTTGCAGGTCTCGGCTGGAAGCACAGAGAAGTTTTATTATCTGGACAAAAGTCAGTCGCATTAGGAGGTCCAGGGCCAAAGCATCTCTAGCTCTGTTTCACACAATGATAATATTGATGCATGAAAACATGTCCCGGGAAGCTCTGTCGTAGGAGGGTTTCGGTGTGGAAAACATTGAGCAGGTGCCACAGAAAGACAGTTGTTTCAACTATTATTTATTTAGCCTTTAAGTTTATTTAGCCTTTTGTTTCTTGTATCAAGGAAGGCTTGTGGGGTGTCATTTATACATATGTGTGTATACAGAGGAAATGCAGATGGCTAAGAGTCTTATTTGTGCTTCAAAGCTAAATTTGAATTTTTGGCTGAATTTTGTAGAGCATCAGAGGACTGATAGAGGATGAAGGTGTTCATGGATGAGCTGAAATAGAATAAAGTCCCTTGGCAGTTTTCCAGGCTCCGCTAAATAAACAGGCCTTTGGTAAATAAGATACCATGAAAAGCACCTTAAAGGATGAATTTCAAAGGCTTGAAATTGAAAAGTTCCTAGAGCCGCAGTGTTTATTTCCGTGCACTTGTTTCTGATTAATTTTTGAAGCATTTCAAAGCAGTTCTGCAGCTGCCTTCCTTGCAATCTTCCTTTTTCAGCCAGCCCGTGCCCCAGTGGGAGCGGGTATCTCAACTACCCACACCAGCAAGCGCTGGAATGCAAAGACAACACTTGCTCTTTGTACAGATTTAGGGCTGACATTCAAGCAAAACCCATTATGAATTCTTTGTGGAGGCATTTTCATCTTGCGGCCATAGCTGAAGAGTACATTAATGAATAATATTCATTATTGTGTATGGAAAGGTGGGGTGGTAGGAACAAAGCAGGGACTGTTCCGTGGCCTCCTTCCCTCCCGTGGAGCAGGTTCTCCCTTACCCTGGAATTCTGAAGTTAAATTAAGAGTGCGTGGGAGGCCCATGGGAGTAAATAAAAATAGAAATACTGGAACGTACAGAAATACTCCTTCTCCTCTAAGGGGCAGCAAATGCATTCACCATTGTTCCCTCTGCCCCATCAAGATTTTAGATAACTTAAATTCAATTGAAAACAGCTTGAATTTTGTACTTTTAAGAATTTTTGTTCAGGTAGAATATTCCAAACAAAACTCTTGTTGTGCACAGCCTAAATTGTATTGCATTAAGGAAGGTTTTAAAAGGGTGACAGAAAGAAACTGCGGTGCAGACATTTTAAAAAGCATGCAAGACAGTAGTGTAACTATAAATTATTTCCTTCCTAATCTTTATAGAATATTTATCTAAACATTTGTAAAGCGTATAAGCAGGTTTCTTAAAATGATCAAATCTTTCTTGTGCCTCCTAGATAGTAGCCTGTATTCAACTTCAGTATGTACTGAGCACTATTTTGTTTCTTTCATGCTTTTGTGATTCTTTTGGTTATGATTTTTTTTTTTCTACTAAAGTTTGGATTGTGAAATAAGAACTTTTGTGTCCTGGTTTAACATTATGCATTAACGTACTAAACTTTAAACTATGTGACACACTTGCAACAGACCAAACTATTGTGAGTGACAGTAAATAATAGTCTAAGGCCAGACTTAGTGAAAGATTAAATCAATTTTTCTCTTACGTTTTGCTTCAGTTTTGTATGCAATCTTGTATCCTTCTCCTGTTGCCTGTATGAAGCCTTGCTCCTGTATTTCTTTCCCAATATATACGTGTTTGGGTGCAAGGAATATGGAAGGCGGACACGGGCCTTCCCCTTCCTACAGACAGACGCAAGGCTTGAGGAGTGCTGGGCCGAAGTTCTCCTCAAGTTGAGCAGAACCGGGGTTCAGGATCAGCATTTCTGAAACAGCCGTTCCAAACCCACCCCAGAGTTAAGCAGCCACTGCGTTGGGGGATCTACAAAAAGGGTTGCCATAAACATGCACAGGCAAAAAGTTTAGGAACCACAGTTTTAAATAATGACACGGCCTGATACAATTATCGGAATATCCAGGCATCTTTTTTTTTTTTTTTTCTCTTTGCACTTGAACTCAATTCACATTTCTCGTGCGAGCTTTAATGTGTACTACAGCACCATGGAGACTTTTCAAAGTAGTTAAATCAATGCTAGTCTGACTAGTATGTGAAGTGATTTAAGCAAATACTTACTGTGATTTTTGATTTCCAAGTCTTTAGTTTTCAGGGAGTGGTATTGCTCATGATACACTGTTTTGTAAAGCCGCTGTGCAAGCAATATGCTTGTAAAAAAAATTTTTTTATATAGTTTATGGTGGTTGTAACAATAATTTTGTTTTAATCTTTTGCTTTATATGTGCTTTATGTATTCATTAAAACGTTTACATGACAAAACTGGTGTACTAATGATTTAATTTGTTTTAAAAACTTTAATCCATTAACAGAAGTTGCAATGAACTACTTCATAGTATGTGATGGGGTTTCAGCTCATTAGAAGAGGCTGTGTGTCTGTCTATGAAATTCAGTTAAACAGTGTATTAGACAGACAGGAATAAGGCTTGCCTTCTGCAAGGAAAGGTTTTAAATAACTGAAGCTGCTAATCCGGTGTTCTCGCGTTATGATAATGGGAGCTGAATCTGGCCTCTCTTTTTCGTAGCAGGTAGCGGTGAATGATGAATGACCTAAAAATGAATTCCCGTATCAGAATTACTGGTTTAATTAAAGCTCGTTTGGGTCATGCGCTAGATTTGTCTGTTTTAAAAAATAGTAATGTGTACAAAACAAGCAAGTATCAACAGGTGAGTACTGCACAGCAGGTGACAAGTGAAAGGCTGAGGAGCCGACGCAACATAGGATTGATTCTGACACGTTCATTTAACACACGTATAACCGCATACGTGTTATACATGCTTAATAATTAACACATTACTTAATGCACTGGAACTAATGATCTTTTCCACTTGCAAACAAATTACTACTGCTTGAAGCAATTATTACAAACCATAAGAGGAATTGGGAAGTCAGAGGAGGTTAAATGCCACGTGAGGGCTGCCTCGGTGACGCGCTGGTGCTGCGGCGTGCCCAGGCTGGCTGCGGCTGCGGGGCCGGGGCTGTGCAGAGCAGCGGGGGCTCCCCGAGCTGCGTTAGAAGGTGAAGAGAAAAATCATGACTGGGTGGATGAGAAAAGCCTATGCGCTTCGCTGCTTTTACTGTCCTTTACATCGTCTTTTTTTGCCTCTTAAATTCAGCTATGTGTTTAGTAAGGTGTTCAGGCTAAAATACAATTAATCACCTGAAGCATTTTAAAGATCACTGTTTCTAATCAGTCTACAAGCAAAAGATTTCCCCTTTTCATTAAACTCCTAACAGTACCATCCAGTTCAGTCTTTGCTAGACTATTTCTAGCTTCTTCTATCCACCAGTATGATATAATAATAATCTAAGAGGGACCTAATCAGGTACTCTGAAGAGGAGCTCCAAGCATTCTCTCAGGTGCTTTGGTGAAGTTACCACCTTGCTGATGGGCTTTGCCTGGCCTTCAGCATCCCGGCAGGGTCAGAGCCGTGGCCACTGGAGAGGCAGGGAGGGCAGCTTTGGGGTCTTCTGGTGAGAACCGCCCAGGGCTGTTCTGCAGCAATCCCCCTGTGCTTCGACTGCCCCGTTGAGAATAAGGGCTGGATTTAATTTTACTGTGATATACCAGGGGGTGTGTGGGGGGGTGTTTGTTTAAACAAATGGGACGGGCAGCAGGAACCCCAAAACTCACATAGAGAAGGTCAAATGGATGTATTTAAAATTTAGCATAAGGCTTTTCTCTACCTAGTGTCAATTTTTTTCTTGTTACATTTGCTTCTCTGTATATGAACCAAATTTACAAATAAGAAATTGCTTTACTTTAAAAAAAAAAAAAAATGGATTTTCTTATCACCTACGTATTAATTCCTTGCAAATGAAGAACTGCATTATCCTATTCCATCCTAGAATGCCAAAATTAATGACTTTGTTCTTCAGCTGTTATGAGATTGCAGAATGCTAAACCCCACCCAATAGAAAATTGAGGCAAAAGCTACTAGTTTTTTTTTTCCTGATCTTGCTTTGTACCTCCATCATCACATACCATCAGTGACAATTGCTGGCTTTCGTTTTGTGTACTGGTGCAACATCTCTCGCCCAGCACCTGAAATGGTCTCCAGTTAGTCAGACGTGTTCATTTACTCATTTCTCTCTGAAGTTACTGGATTTTGTTTCTGAGCTACACAAGATCCTCCACCGCCATTTCCAGGTGCTTTTATCAAACTTCATAAAAAGCAATTTAAAAAGTGTTCATGAGAAATTCTGAATTACTGCTGCAGACCCAAGATGGTCCTTAGCTCTGTTCCGCCTTTCATTCATGATGCAGCTACCTTTTCGTTTCTGATACATCACACAATGAACATGCCCTGGGAACTACAAGCTTCAGGACTTGGGTGGGTGTCTGTCGTTGTCCCCCCTCCAATTTATGCTGGCTACATCATTGGAAATTTTACCTTTGATTGACAGTATTTGTTTTAATAAATTACACTATTAACCATGCCCTATCTAATTATTTCCTAGTATTAAACTCTCCTTACTACTATGCTCTCCCCATAAGTTATGCTGACGTAGGCAGTAATACTTTTAACAACCTGTACAGGAGTTTAGCTTGTCATTTCCTTACCTATTAAAGGCAGAAAAGAAAGAAAATTGGGCCAGTCCCTTCAAAGATGAAAACTGATGAAATAGTTGGTGGGTGGGTGGATGGGTGTGTGCAATCTGAGAGATGATGTGCGTATTTCAAGAAATTAAGGTTGTAGCAATATTTTTCTCCTCTTTATTTCTCGTCAGCAGCTGTAAAGTGGTAGTGTACACCTGGTATCTATAGTTTTGTTTTCCAAATAATCATCATCTTTTTTATTGTATAAGCTTCTCGACTCTATGAAAATATTAGGCAACGAGCCATTTAATTTTTTTTCAAATTTCTGCTATCTTACTGATAGCCATAACCACAATGTTACGTTCTTTTGCCATAGCAGCACCAACAGATGCATCTCCACCAACTATGCAGTCTGACAAGTAGAAATTTATCATTGTGAATACCAATCTATGACACCCTCCATATCTTGGCCGTGTACAGTTAAGTCCTTAAGGCTGTGAAGTTTGTTGGTAGCAGAAACTACCCCGAGAAGACCTACTAATCAAAATCTCTTTTCTGCTGGACCGATCGTTCTCAAAAAAAACAAACAAAAAAAAAAAAACCCACCCAAAACTAAAGCTTTGCACTGGGTTTCTATGGTGGGTAATTTCAACAAGGCTTAACCTATGCCATTGACTGATCCCAGCTTGATAAAACAGCACAGAGGACAATACTGAATATACACCAGAGACTGTGTCCAAGCTGATAAAGAACCTCTATAATCATGAGGAATATTTGAAAGAATTGATTAACACTGGGCAGAAAAAAATGCTTCAGAAAACCGAAGGTAAACTAAGGCATCAGGTTTGCCCCTGAAACCATTTGTCAAGTGTCACAACAATGGAATAAATTGGACATGGAGAAAGCCCAAGAAGGTACAATGGCACCAATCTCGCACTTGGGACCCTTCGCAAAACAGAACTACTGTCCTGAACAATTGTCCTGAGTCTTCTTTTTTCCCCCCAGTAATTCTTTCTTCTCACTTCCTAATTTGTGACCCCTAATCATCAAGGCACTAAGGAGTAAGAGGATTAAAGAGAAATGTGGTTCTGGATTATCGATGATCACTTACTCCTCTGGATGGTCAGTGTTCTCCATTGCTTCCTTCATGCCGTGTGTCTTCTCATCTTCCTTGAGTTTCTTTCTTACTTTTCAGTCATCTCTGTTCTTTCCTCCCGTGTTTCTTTATTCCCATCTTTCTTGTAAGAATGCTTCCTCTTTCTGTTCATCACCTATTTCTAGACAAAGATTACATTAATGATCTCAGCACAACACTGGAAAGCAGAATCTCCTGGACTCTGCATCTCTCTTCCTACCCATTCTGCTCTGAAGCTTTCAGCAAGTCATTTCATTTGTATCTTCATTTCCAAATTAGTAAAAGTTAACAGTACCTTTACAAGGATGTGTGGTTCATCCTTTCTAAAGTGATCAGGAAAAGTCTGCTGAGTTACCTAATTATTTATATCACCATCAGACCAGCACGTGGGGAAGCCATTGGCATTCCCACCGCTTTCTGTAACAGCTCAGTAAGTTGTGAACAGCCCGGAACAAACACCATCACGACCAGCAGATGGGTCCTCGGGCTGTAGGGGAAGGAAAACGGAAGCAACGGCAACAGTACAGCACAGCTCTGGGTTCGCAGCGGGTGTTACAGTAGGTACGTTACTGCTAGAATAAGCACGGAGAAATACATCCTCACCTTTTACGTGTGCTGTGTGTTCTGTCGCTGCCCGAGGAGACCCTTGGTGACAGCGCTGGGAGGCTCTGACGCAGTGTCAGCCCCCCCTTCCCCCGCAGGAACACAAAGCCCCACGTACAGAGCACCTCCCGGTCCTGAGACAAAGCAGTTTCTGTACGCAAGCGCCTGTCCCGCTTCCCATCATTGCTCCAGGCAACCTGTATATCATACATTTCTTCTTGTCCAAAAAAATAGCGTATATACTCACCAAAAGGATGCGTCTCTATCCCTGTTTGGAATACTGTTTGGAAACGGTACTAACTTCAGAAACTCAAACCGGGGTAGGAATTTCCTTAGTTTGGATTCAGAGCCCATTTCAAGGACTACAGAAAATCAGCTGTGGCTTACAAACCACCTGGTGCTCTTTCACCTCGCTCTTCCCACAAACCAGCGTGAACAGTATTCGTCACTTTGTGCTAATTTTAGGCTAATTTTAGTCTACCAGCGCGGCTGCAAATTTCTTAGCGGGGGTTAAGCATTACATCCTGTAGACTGTGGAAGAGTTTGGTTTTCTAAGGCCATCAAAATGTACTTTTCATCTCGCTATGAATTTGAAATTTGTAGATTTTGTGTGGTTTCTTTTAAATTCATTAGGTATCTTTTGTGAAGACAACCCACCGAAAACCATGAAATCCGTTGAATACAGGGAAACGCCCATTGTTTTTCGTTCTTACTGATGTCCAAAGCGCTTACTTGGTTTGATTACGTTTTAAATCGGCTATTCCCAACCTTCATATGTATTTGGATTTTGCCATTAGAGAAATGACATGCGATGTTCTTTAGATTTTCATTTCACATCCTAAATTAGGCAACAAAACTATGTAATAATGATACTGAAAGGAATCGGAAAAACTATAAACTCAGCACTCCAAAAAATATCTTGATACTATTATTGTCACTAATTCTTACCATCTACTGATTGGGAATTAGAGCTTTAAGTTTATATTTACGCGTATATGCAATCTTTAGTTATAAGCAATCCTCTTGTGGAGGATGAGAACTCTCAGCAAGAGCTTATAATATGCATTTAAAAGTTCTTCTTTGAGTAGGAGTTGCAAGGTGTAACATACCGTGTTTATACCAAGCAAAGTCAGATACATATTTCATGGGATCTCATAATATCACTAAAAAAATCCCTGCTGCTGCTTAACCGCATTTTTTACACTTCTGCATCAAATCTGAAAAAAAAAAAATAATAATTAAGTAGGACACGTAGAATACAGAACTGCAATTCTGTTTATACAAAAATGAATTTAATCCCCCAAATCCTACCACGCCTCAAGTCAGATGTCACAAACCTGGATTATCAGACACGGTGTCCAGCTGTATGAACCAGAAGGGCCCTCTCCATTTATCGAAAACCACAAGCCCCCTCTTCTCTGGCCTCCCGCAGAGCTCCGGTACGGAGAGTCACACCCCGTAACACTCACTAAGTGCCGCAGAAAATTCCAAGAGCCTTGGAATTCCAAAGGCCCTGGCTCAGCCTGCGCCCTCCAAACACCAAAGAGCAAATTACTCAGCGATCTTCACCTCAACTGGAAACACAATCACCTCGCACAAACCCGCAAATGGAGCACCCACTGAATGTCATATGGATTCTTGTTACTGTGTTAGATAAATGGCAATTTTTTTCTCCCCCAACAGCCCTTTCGAAAGCATTAACACGGGCTGTGCCACTACATTGAATTATTTTGATGTGAAAGTACCTGGCTCACAGTGCAATGCCAATGCAGAGCTGCTGTTCAGACTTAAAATCCCCGCCTGGTCTCTTTGCACTGCGTTGAAACTTTGTCTCTTTTCTTCTTTTGGCTGTGGCCAAAATACATAGGGTAGGTGGCACAAGGAAATAACCCAACTTCCCTGTGCATCATCAGAAAGAGCAGCGAAGGATTCCAATGCTGAATCCTTCCCCATTACAGAACAACTGTGGGTATTTTACATGCATTTAAGAGCGTTCTTATTTATGTTATTAACCCCGAAAGCCAGGAATTTCACAGTGAAGTTGCAAACTGCCTCTGCGTCATCAGGTCTCCCAGATACTGCTTAAACTTCCACTACTGGCAACCGTTTTCTAATAATTAAGATTATTCAGCTTAAGGGATCTTTCCTTTTTGGCTTTTTTGAATATACATCAGACTTGACTGAATAGGGATCCTTTACTATAATAAAAAGTTAACTGGGAGAAGTGAAAACCTGAGTGTTCTCATCTGTCTTTTTTTTTTTTTTTGGTTGAAAGACTGTTCATGACTACAAGCGATGCAGTTACTCTAGAAGTCGTAACTTTTTTTCTTTCCTTTTTTTTTTTTTTTTCCTCCTCTTAGAGCACAGAGGCACCTCTGTTTTCAAATTCAGAAACAATACCCGAGGGCTCTGAATTCAAGATTATACTGAATACCTTTCATATAATATATAGATGTGGAAGCCAAACTTGCTTTTTATTGGCAGTGCTCCCGAGCCCGAAATTCATGCAACGTCGCGATAGGCGCGGGGAGCGCTCGCTGCAGCTGTCGGGCAACAGAGACCCATCACGCAAAGACACAACTACAAGTAAATGTCACCCCTTCCCAAAACGCGCTTCTTCTGCTGTATTCCTATTAGATTTTAAGGTTCATGTTTTTTCTGCCCCCCAAGTGCTGAAAGCATATTTAAAGATCAATGGTGACCTCCTGAATGCATCAGTGAAAGGTGCAGATGAGCTCGTTCTAGTGGGAGGTGTCTCTGCCCATGGCAGGGGGGTTGGAACTCGATGATCTTCAAGGTCCCTTCCAACCCAAACCATTCTGTGAGTCTATGATACAAAACCAGTCCAATTATAACACAGCAGCTCAGTAGCCCATCCTAGCAGGCCAAACTAGCTTTCTCTTTCGTTCAGCAAAGCATTGCCCGAATCCATTCAAATTTAACTTTTTACACCTATAGACATCGGTAATTATTCTTCTGAGGGAAACGATTTTCTTAAGTCTCAAATGTGAGCAATCTCAGAAAAACAAAAGCCACTGGACTTTGCCCCCTGCTCCCAGGAGTCCAAAAATTGAAAGAACAAACTACAGGTCGAAGAGTAATTCTAACAATAAATTGAAGGGAAACATGCAACTAACTGTTAGAAATTGAAAATAACGTGGAAGATTGTGACTGCAGACGAAGTTTACTGCTGACAACATGAAAGGAAAGCACTTCATTTGTAACACCGGGAAAACCGTGGTATTAAACTCACAGAACCACCATTAAAAATGGTTTCAGGCTCGCTACGACCTGATAAGCTTTAAAAGGGGACCCAGTGAAAGACCACGCCGACATCTGGCACCACAGACAGAAGAAAGTTTGTATGTACTACATGATAACATTTTCCATAAGCCAAATACACGGAAACAGTTCTTTACGGTGAGGGTGAGAGAGCACTGGCACAGGCTGCCCAGGGAGGTTGTGGAGTCCCCTTCCCTGGAGATTTTCAAGACCCGCCTGGATGCAGTCCTGAGTAACGTGCTCTGGGCAATCCTGCTTTAGCAGGGGAGTTGGGCTAGGTGATCTCTAGAGGTCCCTTCCAACTCTGAAAATTATGTGATTCTGTGAAATTATTAGCGCCTAATAATTGATCAGAACGCTAAGCTCGGGCAACTCAACTTCACCTGAACTGTAAAAACCTATTATCCCACCTTTTCTGGGATAACAGCCTGGCGGAAAGCCACAGCGCAGCACGCACTTATGGGCTACACGCAATTAAATCTGATTTTGACGTTTTCTGCTTCATGTACTGCAACAGTTTCGCAGTTAAGACAGAGACCAGCTCCTGCTGCTAAAGGTGGACACTCTGAACTGCAACACCATGGTATTTATCACGGTGTTCACCCCAAAAATGAGGCGCTCAGCTGGTTCCAGAGGCAAAGCAACGCTTCATTTGAACGTAGATTAGAAAGACAAACGCAGGGCTGAGTAACTTGCTCTGAACACGTGCGGATGCCCTCCTGGCTCCCTCTTCCTAATCACGACAGCAGAGGATGTTTTGGCAACGCTGGAACTAGTGACAAAGCAGAACCTGCTGCAGAAGTATAGGCAGGACTGACTGCCTGACACTACAAGGAATATCACATATCAAATAAAATTCACAAACTCCTGTTTTTTCAACAGTAAATCTCCAAAAAAATGATGCTGATAAATACCAGCTGAACTTCTCTGCATTGGCTCATTTTTTTTTATCCTAAGGAAATTAATTTTCTAAACAATAGATCTGAATTTCATTTCTCCTCAGAACCACATAACTTAAAAGGCCACTCATGAAGATGGATATTTCATTTCATTTTGCACGAGCCAACATGATATAAATCCATTTGATTCACAGAAGATCACAAGACCTGATGCCATTCACTTAAAAAATGAAACTTCCATGTAGCAGCTTTGAGCAGTAACACTAGATGGTTACACGGGACCTTTTATTCAAGAGTCTTACAACATGTAAATCTCAGCACAGCCATTTTCAGTACTAATAGCCTGAGGCCGTCAGAGTCATTCTGAAAGCCTCTGATGTCACAAGACCTCACTCGAAGTGCAAAAAGACTCGTTCAACCTTTTGAAAGTCTGTTCTATAAATATTATTTGTCAAAAATCACCAAACCGCTCATGAGTCAGGAGTTGTGCTCCAACAATCAGACTAAGCTTTTTCCCGGGCAAGTTGATCAATGGTTTTCTATATGTGATGAAAGCAATGTGTATTTTAAAGCAATGTGTATTTTAAATAACTATTCCTACTCTTCCACGGTCAAACGTTCATTGAGATTGTGCTACTAGTGAAATGCTCATGTCCCACTATGGATTTCTATTTCATCTTCAGAAGCCAATGAAAATTTTTAGTATCCACATGATGCTTATAACATCACTGTATTTTCAGGGAATTCATTACAGTAGGAGAGCCATTGTGGCGCTGCTGTTATTTTCATTCTCTCCTACCTTCTCTGTTCCACACTGAACACAGTTCAGCTCTGTAGCACCGAACATGAAGCCTTGTGCCTCTGCATCCGCAGTGATGGGCAGACGCCTGTAATTGGGTCATTCATATGAACGGTTGTTTTTTTAAACTTTGCCACACTGCATGCAGACAGCAGGAACTACATAGAGTTTTTGATACTGTTTTCACTGCAACAGATGCATCACGCTCTAAGTACCAGTCAAAGTATTCACTCTTCACAATGTGTTATTTTTATTTATTTTTACCTTCGCTTACTGGACTGCTCTCTGTATTGCTCAGGAAGCCCTACTGAAAATGGAAAATATTGTGAGTCTTATGTGATCCCCTCATTCTAAAAAAAAACAAAAAACCAAAAAACCAAAAACACACAAAACCCCAAAACAAAACCCCACAAAACAAAAACAAACAAAACCCCCCATTGCTCTTGCAGTTTAGCAGTGTTACGGAGCCTTTGGGAACTGAGAAGTGATACATGACCTATTTCTGCTCTCGCACAGAGAACAACCCAACATATTTTTTTTTCCATTTCAGGTTTCATTTCTAAAATTACATTCTACGATCCTACTTATGAAAGAAGGAAAATGACAAGGTTTCTGTTACCAGAACTTTCCAACAGCAGGATTAATTCCCTACTGGGCTGAAACGTTAAAAACATGTACACCTATATACATATATGCACAACACATATCCATATACATACTCTGTATTTGCCATTGCAATAAAAAAAAAAAGAAAAATAATTCCTTCACAGCACTGACACCTTTAGGTTGCAATCTATAGAGATTTCCAAAGCATTTTTCTCTTCTTCTCATTCCTGGTGGAAATGACTGTTCATCCAGTCGCCGACCCCCTTTCCCTGCCAGCTGACTTGGCCGTTTGCCTGTTCTGCTTTTCAGGATATACACGCAGCCAGGGCTAGCCACCACGTAGGGTCCATCCCCCAGAGATCTCAGCACGGCCGGCCCGGTGACGACAACCCTGTAGTCCACTTCTTCAAGAACATCGTAAGTCCCCTCTCTTCTTGTTCTGCACTAAAATGAAGTATTTTCTTTAGGTTCCATCAGTAACCAAATACTCCCCAATCATTACCCGTCATTTTGAGCCCCGCGAATTGCACTGTGCCTTTGAGCTCGTCATGCCATTCAAACACAAAAATATTTTTTACCTGGAAACACAAATAATACTGGCACGCTACAAAAAAAAAAAAAAAGTGGGTGAACCCTCCATTAGCAGAGTCAAATTTCAACAACCGCTATTACAATGACGCAGCTTCACCATTTATAGGCTTTGTCCTTGCGTCACCAGCACTGGCTGTATTTAGGCATGTCTTCCCTTTAAAAATAGACAAAAATCCGGCATGTTCCAGGCAAAGCCTAAGACAGCAGAGCAGCTTCTCAGTGCAATTACTTTGATAGCACGTAATCCTACTAACTCACAGATAATACGCCAAAGGCTTGACGATTCCCTACATCTAATGTTGCCTTGGTTTTACAACCTTTTTGTTGTTGGTTTTTAGGTCTCGCCCCGTACACCTCCCCCAATGCAAGCAAAGGTAAGCGTTTTCGGGGGCTAAAGCAATGTCCGAGATCTTTTGTGGGCTGAGTTATGCCAATTCAACTGCTAGCCTGATTCATTTTCCTTAACGGCACTAAGTAAAAACCTCAAGTTACCACTGGGAATATTTAAAGCGAGGGGCTAAGACAGAAAAGCCTCAGTTCTCCTCTTTGTGCACGACATGTAACAAATAAAAGCCACTCGCGGGGATTTTTATATTCGATTTATGTTGCGATCGCTTTATGTAACAAACTAATAATAGGTAATGCTTTCAGGCAAGCCTCACCCACCAGGAACTGTCCTTGCATTTACTAAGCCAAAGTGCATGACACTGACATAGCCTGGCTAATGAAGTCAGTTCTTGTAATTATAATAAAAGAACTTTGCCGTTTTTGTTTTATGAAATGACCGCACACAGATTGCCGTTTTCAACTCCTGCCTCGTTACCTGGCCAGTATTTTGTTGTTCCTACTGCATTTTCGTCTTCTCCTGCATAGGGAGCACCCAGATGTTATGTTCCGTAGTGATCATCATGTCATTGTTTCTATTTCTTGCATGTACAGGGAAGAGGATTATCCCTCACCAGATTTAGCTGGGTAGGTGATGAATGTGCTTTCAATAACAGCCATTTGATTTACCAGGCCAAAGCATACACTGCTCCATTGCCTCAAGCTGCTGCAGCAACGTGATAATTTTGGTTTTGTCTCAATTTTGTTATTTTGCTTTTTCCTGTTGCACTTTCCTCCCTCCTCCCACAGCACTTTAAGACGGTAATTTTGTTGCTTGCTTTTATCCAGCAACTTGACAGCCTTGCAGCGATAATTTCTTTGGCTTTAGCGCGAAGGGAGCAAAATCCACTGCATGGCAAAGCTCTCTTCCCTTAAAGACTTCTGGAAGACTCATCTGCTCCATTTTTCTTTTCCCGGGAAGGACAAAAATGGGAGGGCTGGGACGAGGCGGGCGCTTATTGCACAGCTCCCATTGCCCTTATACAGTAAAGTCTGCAAAACTAACACTGTCACTAACTCCAGTATTTTGTCCCACCTTTCCTTGCAACCCCTTCCAGTAAGAAGTGATCTGCCTACAGTTAGACAAGTTCTTCCCACAGTTATCTCACAACTAATTATATTCTGCTTCTTTACCACAGGTTTGATTTTTATGAGATGGACATGTAAATTACTTGCATTTTAAGACAAAATATTAAAGCCTTCAAGCCATTACACATTTCTTTCATTATCAGAAGACGACAAATTAGTTGATGTGTTTGACTAATTGAATTAGAACTCATGAAACAGAAACATTTTAAGTTTTATCATGCAGGTTAACCTTCCGAGTATCCATTTTTTGATTATTAATTCCTTTTTTACAGATTGGTGCTTCCCTCAGAACTGAGCAAATTCAAATAATTTCCTAACATTGTCCTTCATCCTTGTTTATTACATAAAAGATTATTTTATTCCAACACCTCTAATTTTCTCATTTGAGTATTACATTCCAGTGACCACAAACAAAGTTTACAATGTGCATCCGATAATTTGAATGTGATAATTTGCAATATATATGAAACTCTTTCTTTGCAGGGTGGTGAAGGACACAAGCCAGGATACGGAGGAAGCGGAAAATTCTATGAGCATAAATCTGCTCACAAGGGACATAAGGGATCCTATCATGAGGGCCAGGGCACTCTTTCCAAAATCTTTAAACTGGTAAAGTACAATCGAACTTACTATAAATACAAAAAATTGAGTCCAGGAAAGAGAGAAGCCAAACCTCTCCAGAACCTGCCATGTTTGAAACAACCACATTTCCTTAAGGCTTCTGGAAGGATCTAGATTTGCATGGATAAACCAGAAGGTTATCTCATGGCCTAGTAACTACCCACATGATAGGAAAACAAAGGTAAAAATACACACTCAGTTACCACCAGGAAAGAAGGTAAGTCCACAAAGTCCCACAGAGACCCACAGCAGGATCCGTGCCGTTACTGAACTCACAAGTGACTTAGAAGAGGAATGAGGCGACACAGCTTGCTGCTGCTGCTAAATTATTTAGAATAATGCAAATGAAAGCGCACTGATAAGCTGCAGAATGGTAGTAGAGGGCAGTGCCGGACAAATACTTGGTTGAACTGCAATAACAACTTGAACAGTCCCTGCTTGTTCCCACACCAGGTGGGACACCTCACAGTTGAGCAAATTAGAGAACTATGTCATGCGAAAAATAAACATCCAGTCAGATTATCTTTAATCTGGTTCGGTTCACCATTTCGAGTCACTGCACAGCTACGCCAACACAGCTAATAAATGAAAGCAGAACAGGAAAAGTTAGTGGTGAGGACTTTTCACATTCTACGTCAGTAAAAAGACGCATGAGAAGCACACCGTATCCACTGGCAGCTACTTTAACTAAGACTGTTATTTCTCCTCAAAGGTAGTGAAGCATTCACAAGTAACGAATCATCTAGTACACTTTTTGAACATGAAGAACGCAATCAGCAGTAGCCTGAACTTCAAGACAGAAGCTCTGAGATCCCATTGCCAGAGTTGCTCATCTCAGACTTTTACTACTCTTACTCTCCAACAGGAGGTGTAACAGCACCTTCGCCTGTAGCAAAAATACATTTCTATCTCTTACATGGTTTAGGGTACACATCTTAAACTGTAGAGCTGTTCAAAGCTATGCAGCACCAAGTGACAGCTTGCAAACTTCAAGCAGATAGTAGGAACTCTTATGTTGCAATTTAAGAAATGGAATGAGCTCTTCAGAGGCCCAGGTAAAAATCAAACATTTACCTTTTACATCTAATTTTCATGCTGTGCACTTGTAGCTTTTTAGTGGAGTTCAGATACACCAACAATACCATGGCTATATACTGACATTATTTGTAAAATTTCTTTCGAACACCTGAAAAAAATCATGTAATAATCTCTCCCATACTTTAACATTCTCTTTTTTACATAACCATCACAACCATTTTAGTTTGGATTTATATCTATCTGATGATACACATAAGCCAGTTCTACTTTTTAGGTAGCCTTGTCCATGCCATCATAACTTTTGGAAATCGCATCAGAGTTTTTATTCAGGCCCATTTGATTTATACCCATTGTTTATAGCAGGAGGCATTAATAACTATTTCTTTATATAGTTTTGCAGTCTTTTACAATAAAGAAGTTATCCATTCTTTAAGATAACTTTCAAAGAAAAAAAGACAACTACCTAATGAATTACACTAAGTTTTCCTTTCAAACAGTTCAGTAAATCTAAGGAGGGAGCACTGGCAGATGAGAATATAAATAAACAAAATCCCAAAGTACAAAGTAATATGCCTAATTTTTTTGATGTAAACAGTTCAGTCATCAACTAATTACAGTAACAATTACCACACTATCTCACATTTGTGGTCGTTAAGTGTATTGTTCAAGGTTTGCCCAGAAAGTTGCTAAGGCCCCAGGAAAAGATACCAGAGTTGGCCTAATCTTAAATTCCAAAAAAGAAACCAAAATTTCAGCTTGGATCATCTTTGCTGCAAAACTGCTGTAGGGTTTTTCTCAACTGCAGATTTATGAATTGTCACAAGTTTGGTTTTTTTTTTTTTTTTTTTTCCCTAATTTGATGTTTTCTTATTTGTAAAAATAGGCTAGGTTTCAGCCCTTTATCTTTTCTGAGTTTTAATCTTGTATTTGCATCTGAGGTTTCCATACAAGACTGATGTTGATACAATCACACTAATGAGTTACCCTAATAAATATTACAGAATAAAATCATTACATTTCAGTTCTTTCAGATATGAGACTATTACAACTTGTATGCAAGGTTTGGAATTTTTGGCTTTGGTGGTTTTTTTTGAGGGTTTGGTGTTTGGTTTTGGGGTATTTTGTTGTTTGTTTGGTGTTGTTTTGTTTTTTTAGTATAGAGTTCAGGAGTAGCCTTAAAAATGAAAATTTCCAAGATGCCCAAGTAAATACATTGCTTTCATTAGGAAGGCTTGAGTAAGAACATGCACATACAAATAATTCATGAGAAACTGTCTAGCCCTGTATGACAGATTTAACAGGAGTAAATTAATCCTATGTAAAAAAATATGGAAAGCAATCAACTCTTTGAAGGGAAAATTTCAATAATATTCAGCAATGTACTACAGGCCACTGCAAGCCATTTTCACTAGATAATATTTTACATTTTGTGGTACTAGATTGATGTTTTTCAATTTATAGCCCCAAATATACAGTACCTTTTAATTAACTTAACTCCATTCTTCCCTCCACAGGGAGGCTCTGGGTCCCGACCTGGATCGCGGTCTGGTTCACCAGTTGCTAGGCGCTGAAGCTCTGAGATGCCATCCAAGGATCATGTACTCTGCTTCATAATGTAACTGCCTTAAAATTAATAACAACTGCAACAATTACCTAGATAGATGCAATCCATTACTTAATGCCAATTAGGTTCTGCATGCAGTAGATTATACGAACTTCTATTGGCAATCCCTGACCAACAGTTGAATGAAAGGAACACAAAAAGTAGCTTTACTAGATGTTTTCCTTATTTTATGTGAAGTAACAAGATCTCTGACTTTACTCATTCTTCTTCAGGACGCCCTAACTGTATGCTGGACTTCATTATTTCTCCCAAGCACCTAATCTGAGCTCAAGTCTTCTGGTTTCGTTTTAGTGAACATCACAATTACAAATAAAGAGCTAATACCCTGGATACTGAGCACTGCTGTTAATGAATTTGAGACACTGCTGTTAAAAAAAAAAAAAATTCCACCATGTGCAGAAGTTGTAAGGACTGTTTATCCAAATACTTTTTTTGATTTGGTTTTTTTGTTTTGTTTTAATCTTCCTTCTCTCACTCACAGAATAATTTATTTTCATAACAGGATTAGGCAGTCATGGAAAGGTTTACCAAACATTGGGAGTTCAAGGTATGTGAAGTGTGGGAGGGGGCAGATGTTGTAGAATCAATACGATGCTGAGCAATAGTAATAAGGAAATTCTTTCCATACCATGAATTGCTCATTGCATCCAAACCATTAGAATTAAGAGCAGATGAGGGAGAGAAAGAGGATTTCAAATTTGAGTTAGACTAATGTTAAGAAACAAGGGATATTCCCAGAGAAGAAACATCTAAGATTGCACAAGTGACCACTGGACATCACTGGTGCTTCATACAAACTCTGCTGCAGCAGCATTAACTTTGCAGTACAATAAATAAGTAAATAAATATATAAATAAATAAGTCTAATTTCTGAAAGAGAGCCCTTCAGTATTGGTATCTCAGATAGTCCTGCACATCTCGTGTTAGAATTTCAAGTCTTTCTCTTGGTATCGCAGCAGTGTTATATTTGATCAGCTCATCTTTTGCCCGAGTAACATCTGGATGCCTATTAAGGGCAGTGCACCAAAGCAAACTGATAGTAAACTACTGTGAACATTTAACTGTTGTACTGTAGTTGCCTTATAGAAATAAATCATAGATGAAGTAGATTTAGATATTAATTGTTCACAAATTACTAAAATGAATGTGTGGCAACGGTATTCCCAACCACACTTAGAGAAAAGGCTCTTCTGAATTGCACTGTCTTATTACTTAAACTTACTATTTCTTCAAGTTGTCATCTAAGTGTCTAATTAATTATTTATTTATTTTTTTTTTTTTAGTTTTAGCCTATGCATTGTAGACTACAGTTAATGCTTCCCAGGTTGAAACTGCATTCCTAATAAGCGCCCAGTAAAAGTTACCTATAAATATTATCTTAATTGCATTTCACATCTAAATCTACTGTAGATTTAAATCAGTGTCCATTAATATGAAGCAATGAAAGATGTGAGGATAGAAAATACATAGAGACTAAAGAAAACAAAACCACCAAAATTATTAAGCGTACACACACGTATTACATCTTCTATTACCTACATTGGTTGCTATGTGTATTTTTCTATTGTAGCTTCATTCAGATGTATACTCTGCAACATAATAGTTGGTTTAATTTGAATACGTATTGTTCTTATAGGAACACAGCTTTTAAAAATATTCATTATTGAAATAAAGTAATCAACTTGAAACTTGGACCAGTTTTATCTTTTACAACAGAGATCATATATATGAAGTTCCGTGGGTGTTTTTTTTTTTTCTCTCACAATTTATGAATAACGTTCAGATACTAGAAAATGACACTTTGGGACCCAAGACCCAGTTGCCTGCACACAGGCGTCTAGTGATGTTGCTGGTGACTCAGCATGGCCCACAAGGCTGACAATGTGACACAGGTTCATTGGGAGGCCAACGTCTTTGTGGAGTGGCAGCTAAAAGGCCAGGGGGATATTGCAAGGCATAAAATACCTACGTACAGGCAACGAAATCCTGCCCTTCATAAACAAGTACAGCACAAAGCAACTTCTTTGAACAGGGTATATGAAAATCAAGTTGTTTTTTAAAAGCAGCCTTCAAAAATGGGAAAGAATATTTAAGGTAAAAAAAAAAAAAAACAAAACCCAAGAGAAATACATTTATCAAAATACTGCACTGTAGAACTACAGAACTTCTCCGAAGCTTCTTCCTTGTCTTTATCACTCTGCTTTTACTTCAGTCATCTTTTCCAGAGGCTGGAAGTGGCTTTTTTGGTCTCTCAAAAGAGCCTAAAACTTAGACTGAAATTTATTCTTTTAATTACTCACTAGTAGTTTTGCTGAAAAACAGCAGTTTAAATGGCCATGCGACTTGCAAGCAAAGGACTTTGCCTTCGACGAGAATGCACAACCAGCCCTAGGAGCGTGACATTTTTTGTACTGAAGGAATTGACATAAAGCAAAAGAAACACTTGAGCAGACACAACCCAAAAGGCCTGAGGCTAGCGTAAGCCTACCACTGCATCAAACCAGAAAGAACAGAGACATTCCTATGCACTATTCACTTACTGACTATACAATGTGACTCCTCAAACAGGCCTTAGAACAAGAGTTCTTTCTGCTGCTTAAAAAAAATGCATCTACTTCAACATGGCTTTTGAAAATATCAACATACTGGTCACAGCGCCTGTATTTGTACTGAACATCAGACACACTGCTTTGAAAACCTCTGACTCAATCTTACCAAGGAACCTGGGCTATGAAAACCTCTATGTCAGGATACTCAGGAATGGATTCTTGAAGTTCATGGGGGAGGAGGACGATGGGAAGCCAATCAAATACCATTATACAAAAAAGGGTTTTAAAAGTCTATTTACTGTAAGTGACAGGTCTCCAAGTGCTGGAGGAGTAACAAACCGAATTCGGGAAAAACGTCAAGTGACTCCATAAATCACACTGCTTATTTAACAATTCCAAGACTTACAACACACACTCATTGCCTCTAATCAAGATAAAACACTCTGAGAAGTGACCATTTAAAAATGACATCTTTTTACTCATGAGAACAAAAGCAGAGCACTGGAACAGGCTGCCCAGGGAGGTTGTGGAGTCTCCTTCTCTGGAGACATTCAAAACTCGCCTGGACGCCTTCCTGTGCAACCTCATCTAGGTGTTCCTGCTCCGACAGGGGGATTGGACTAGATGATCTTTTGAGGTCCCTTCCAATCCCTAGCATACTGTGATACTGTGAGATCTGCTTTTAGCACATGCTCACCAAGTAACAACCACCACCAATTTTTACTTGCTGGCAAAGCAATCACAGCTACAGCAGACCGAATGCTCTCAAGCAGTCAGGAATCACATTCCCACTATGAAGGATGGATTTGCACCTGGATTTGACCAGCTATAAATTAACTACTGTCAAACTGTATTTGGCAATCTCTGGAAAGCGTCATCCCATACACAGCAAATCAACTCCAACAAACTTTGCTGTGCATTTATACAGTATTCTCTGAAAGAAAAAGAAAAAGGTTTTATATATGGCACATGCAACGTAGCATATTTTAATATATTATTACAGATAAACAGGACGCTATGCCATGGGGCCAGTATGCCTTCAGACAACTGTAAGATATAACGTCTGTCTTAAACAGCTGAAACGTTAATAGGCGGTCTAGAAGGAAAGGCACTGCTGGAAGGAAAGGCACTGCTGGAAGAACTTCACATACATTCTTTACATATAATATTAAGACACGCACTTCTGGTAAACAGAGTTTTTAGAATTTCCTAGAATCCAGAATCAAATTTTTAAAAAATACACGAAACAGAATTTGGAAAAAAGTAATATTATTTGACATGTTTTTGAATTAAATATTCCACATAACAAAAGTGTTATTTTCATGTCACCAACTATATTACTTATATACATATGCCAAAGTTAACAAAAGAATTAAAAGATGCCCTATCAAAACCAACAGTGATTTCTTGCTTCAGCAATCTGAAATAACTAATTTGTATCATAGACAAAGTATAGACAATATTTACAGAAAAGGGCTTTTTGGATCTGAGAGCACTTATCTTTCAGAAGGTAAATTAAAATCCAGCTCTGTATTATAGTACAACAAATCCACCAATGATCTAGAAGTACTTGCGGCAAACCAAAAAGATTAAATTCCTGCAACTGGGGTTAGTATTTACAAAATATACTGATCAGCCACACAGAGGCTCATATAACTTTAAATATATATATATATACATACAAGCACACATATATATATCTATATATATGTAACATATAAATAAAATTCAAAAGAACAAGGTAAAAATAAGAAAAGAGCTTCTGTCTTTGGAATGTCTAAAAGATGACTATGTTTTTACTCCAGTGTTTCTTTGTTACGAATATACTTAACAAGTGGCACCTTTCAATGCATTACTTAGTCAACTAGGTAGTTTTGCTGAAACAATGACTTAAACAACAAATAAAAGTAACATATTTCCAAAATTCACAAAGAAAATAATGAGGAACTTACAGATTTGAAATGGTAACTGTTTACAGCACTGGGGAATACTGTATAATATAGGTGACCTAGTGTGCATCTAACTTTCTCACTACTAACACAAAATTGTATGTTTTCTTCCCAGATTTAGTATATGGCTGTGTTTTCCACAGATACTGAGATATGTACCTGCTGATCCAATACAGCAAACATAAAAGAAGAGGCTGTCATCGGAACCTCTTCCAGTTTGGATTCTCTTTAAATAATTATTTCTGAGTTTAAAACCTCAGACTTTTAATGTAAAAACTAACAACTAAATGCATCTGTGCTTGGAATGGAAATGAACATGCTCCCTCTCAAGAGTTTAACTCAAGAAAAGCCATAAGTTCATGGCATTTTATTTTTTTTTTCAACAAATTCTCAAAATGTACTAAAAAAAAAGCTTGAAACAGAAATACAGCATTTTCCTGTGCCTTGTAAAAAAAAAAAAAAAAAAAACCAAAAAAACCCAAAACAAACCAACCAAAACTATTTTATACTGCATGCATCTACTCTGTAACATTTTGTTTTCAACCTCAATTATTTCTTCAAACACGTAAAAAAGAAAGCTGACTGACAGTTTCATGTTTTTTCCCACAAAGTTATTCTTCACATCCTTTAAAAAGGGGAATCATTCTATTCTGTTAGAGAGTTCCGGTCTATTTTTCAAACAGATATACAGGCTGTGAATTAGAAGATGAAACTGTATACAGTATTACCTGAGTTCATAGATTCACAGACAACTTAGCACAGAATAACTGATGTTGTCCCAATATTCTTCCACAAGCTTAAAAAAAGAATGATTCTTTTAGGTAATTTTTGTCAATAATTAAAAAAAACCTATAATATATTATTCTATTGTTAATATTTTCAATGCTTGAAGCTTTAATTGTAAAATCCATCTTTTACTTTTCTGAAAACTTGTTTAGAGAAATTAGAGTCCCAGAAACATTTTTAGCTTTCAAATTTTAAGGTGTCATCGAAAAACATTGCCTATACTTTGCCATTCATTTGAAGATTCTTGTACCACTTCTTCTAAATTCAAAGCACGACTAATATCTTCCCCTTCTTGTTCTTGATGACTAGCAGGCTCTTGTACAGGACCTACCAAAGTACAAGAGAAAAAGACGAGTGAGTATGATTTGATGTACAGTGTAAGAAAAACGCAAATATAGCACCTGTGACTAAAGGAATCGTGTTGGGAAAAATACTACACAGCTACTTCATATTCTGTAAATTCATTAGACACTCTTTGAAAACTTTAAAAAAAAATCTAACACAATCAAATGTTTTCCTGTAATAGTTTTTGAGCTTTGTATTTCTGTACTACAGAGCTTCACATAAAAAACAAGGAACCATAAGCAGTAACTAATCTCTGTTTCAACCGGCTTTTCGGGTTGCGTGTGCAGCTACTAGCTCATCAAATCTGGTCTTTGGCTATTAGTGCCTACGTCCTCAGTAACTTCAGGGAAGTGTTTTGTGCTTTCCTAGTAAAGCATACGGGTTTCTGCACTCACCATTACTGTCATTATGCTACATACCAGTGTAACCATGAGCCCGTTTCATATGCAGTTTCATATTGCTTTTCTGTGTAAATCCCATTGCACAGTAATCACATTTATAAGGCCTCTCTCCTGTGTGCTTTTTCATATGGACTTGAAGAGCACTCTTCTGGTTAAAAGCCTTTTCACATAGTGTACACTGAAATGGTCGTTCCCCTTACAAAAGAAAAAAAATGTATTTAATAGTTTCTCATTTCAAAGTAAAAATACAGTTCAGAATTCAGTAAAAATCATGAAGATGACCTAGAATTTAAGTAGACAATCTTCTTCCTTGAGACCTTCTCAAAACAGTGCTGTGGCTCCATATCATCAGCACAACATCCCAAATTTAAAGTCAGAATATTTACATAGGTTCTAAGCCACTGATATTGTTATCTTTCCTATCCAATTTTTAATCTAAGTAAATTATTTAATAGATGTGTAAAAAATCATTTTACCAGTTTGACTTTTCCGTACTCAAAGGAACCATCACATTTTTACATTTATGAAAAATGTAGATAAAGCAATATTCTAGAATTAACAAAGCTGATGTCTGTAAGAAACTAGGAAGTTTTAAAAAAAAAAAAAAAAAAAAAAAAAAAAAAAGAGTTCTGGTAATTCTCCGTGGGACCTTTGACCTCCTATGCCAATAGCTACTAGTGCTTCCCATATTTTACCGAAGCAGCCATGTTCTTCCAAATCTGCCAGGATACTACTAATTTCTAAATATAAACCCAAGATAGTTACAAAACTATTTAAAAATTTTCAAATATCTACTTTGCAAAAACAGGCCTTTGTTTCAACACTCAACACTACAGCCTTCAACATCAACACAAGCACGTTGCTGTACGTCATCAAGGACTTTGAAAAGCACTTTCTGAACTTGCAAATATACTTTGCTATTAGTTAGCAGAATAAAGCACAAGCGGAAGTATAAATACTTTTCCACAATTTTCCTTAAAGGACCAATTTCTCTCTTCCTTCATTACCTGTATGTTAGTGTCCCCACATGCCATGTAGCTTCCATGCTAGACACACCGTTGCTCCCATGCTAAATTCAACTTCTCAGACAATCAATAAAAGGTCCCTTAAAGCACAGAAGTGTTGTTTCTACTTTTGTTAACAATTATTTCACTAGCTTGAAGTGAAATCTAGGTTTCCTCAGATACTTTTGACTCCAGGTTTTCTATTCTGTTAAGACGAACAGCCTTTATAGTGTTGTGTAATGGATTTCCACGTGGCTTTTTGGTAGAACTGGAAGCATCTCTCTTCCCTCTAATTTCAGCAACATTCCTCCAAACTGAATGTACAAGATATTTAAAGCTATTCAGAGAAATAATGGTGCTTTCCTTCTGGCCACTGATTCAGTAGGTATTGCCCAGTAGAAATTGTTAAAAATGTTTAATTAAGACAAAAATCACAGAACGCTTTCTCACAGGCAAGGATCATACCTTTAGGAAAGCAAATCAGTTTAGACTTATACTAGCAACAGAAGCTGATATTGGGGAAAGGAGAAAGCTCTGGCTGACTCCACTGAAAGAGTCATCTTATGCTATGGCACATCCAGTCAAATTCCTTGGTCCCCCTCCAGTTTAGTAGCAATACAGATAACTTTCCTCTAACTCTAGCAGCCATGACAGCTCTTTATTGGTAGCAGTGGTATGGAAAAGAGAGAAGTTGTTTAGGAGAACTGACTGTATTTAGAAATCATGTTCTTAAGATACAGAAGGTGAAGGAGAAGACAGCTGGGCTATCCTATGTACAACTTTCAAATCGTAGCAGGGCAGAAGCTGTAACCTGAAGAGCACTTTTATCACAGAAAATGTGTGGTCCCTAGGAGAAGTCAGGATAGTCTTTTTATGGAGTAACAGTTGAAGAAAATAATTAAGTAGAAAAGAACACAACAAATTAAAAGCACTGGCATTAGAAACAGATGAACTGAGTAAGTAGTTCAACAACAAGGAAGCACTGCATACAGCAGTTAGTATCAGCAGTCAAGACTGTCCCTTATTTAACGTCACTGATCACACTCCCTCATTCGCACTTTCTCCTATATGCTTGAAGATTATTATCCAGTGTCTTTACACCACTTTAAACAATGGTTTAAAATATGCTTTTATTAATCTGCTTCAAAGACTGACAAACTTTTAGATACAAGCTCATGCATTGACATCACCATTGCAGTACTGCCAGACACAAAATACGGAGAAGCTTAGACACACCACTAAGCATTACGTTCTGGCTTTAAACAAAACATCACAGTTTCTGAGATTAAGTGCTGTTTCTCATTTTAATTTCTAAGCTCTGAGTTAGAAATTTACTTGGTTTTTTTTAAGCTTAAACTGATGTTTAAATGCAGATACCTGAAACCATGAGCAAGGGCTCCAAATAGAACACCCGTGCGTATTCATGAGAAAACCTTGTGAGATAAAAATAATTTCTGGTGTTACCTGTGTGAATGCGACTATGTCTTTCCAGCTGGCTTGGCTTAGCGAAAGCTTTTTCACAAGTATCACACTTAAACACTCTAGGCTTCTGGGAACTCAGTGAAGGTCCAGCCTGATGGGTTTGCATGTGTTCCTAAGCCGGTACAGAAAAAAAAATGTATTTCAGACCATTTAAAAAAATGTGTTTAACATAGAAATACTTTGAAGACAAAAGCAGGGGATCTTAGACATCAGCAGACAAGCAGGAAGAAGATGGAAACCTGCATTTTCTTTTTTACTTTTAAATGAGATTGGTTTTGTATATCAACTCTTTGTAAGGCTGATGCATCAGTATCTTTACATTGCTGAAAGCCTCTGTCAATAACCGCATTGCTTTCTTTGCATACGTTAGTCCCTTTGCTAATTATCTGAATCAAAATAATAAAAAACAAACAACAAAACAAACAAAACCAGAGGTCTTGAAAGGTTTTGTTCACTTACTAACACAGATTTTGGGCAACTGTGTGTTGTAAGTTAATAGTGGATTTTTTTCCCTCCCCTCAACAGTATCCATCTCTCCCCCTTGACTGATACATAGGTAATCCTACTCGACACCTGAACAAGTATTATTGTAAAACTGTACACACCTCAAAGAGGGAACTATCACAACACACACAGAGCCTCACAATGTTAATGTGCAAACAGAGTAACTTCATAATGAACTCTTAAATTAATTTTTAAAAAAAGACACTAAGGTCCTTAAAGGTATGAGGGTATGACACGTTTTATCTGTACGAAGAAACATTAGTAACAGTTCTAACTTTAGTGTTTGTAGTTTGCTGATGCTGGCCCAGAAGTTTTGCAAATTTCAAGGAGTATCTTATCTATTAACTTTCTCATTTCAATATCTTTATTAATACCAAGATAACATTAAGATTACAAGAGAAAGCAAATATAAACATATTTAATTTAAAAATCTATCAAGAACTGTATGTGAAACAGTACTGCGAGTATTTGTCCACTTCCTAAAACGTGTGTGGATATTCTTTTCTAGTCTATTCATTACCGACTAAAGACTATTAATTAGTTTTTACTACACCTAAACAATAAGCCTTCTTGATGTCTATGAAGTCATTCCTCACTCCATGAACAGAAGCAAATTGTGTCTGCAGAATTTGTTTTCACAGGAAAATCAGCAAGACACTTACAGGGAAGAATATTATCATAGTAATTATAATAATACAGTATTCTAGGGAAATAATAAAAAGGATCCTCAGAAAATCACAGGAGATTCATAAACCACAGCTTAATTAGAGATGAAAAAAATATCTTGCTTTCATCTTGTTCATTATCTCCTGAAGCATGGAAAGGGCAGAAGCAGGCTATAACCTACTCCAGGAAAATTATCTGAAACTGGCTGCTTCTGTCTGTCTACCACAAATAAAAACCCACAAAAAATACAAAACAACAACAAAAAAACCCAAACCCCAGCAACCCCGTGCCCCATTTTCTACTTGAAAGTGAACAGGAGAGCATCCAGATAGTTGCTGTAAAACTTTCCGTCACCTTTCTCTGAAGAAACACTTTGTGATACCACTCTGTTCCACTGATCTGCCAACCCTTACACTTTTCCTGTAAAATATATGCTTTTGAAAATAGTTCATGGGAATACAATGCTCTGAAGTGCAAGCACTTCTATATAGACATACTTAGTATTTCTTTGATTGTTCATATGATGTTTTACAGATTTGTGTAATTCCCATATTTTTCAGATAGAAAGTATCTTCAGGTCCCAAACGAGCATTATCTAATTAGAAAATAAGAATAGGAAACCTTCTTTGAAAGGGCCCTTTAACACCCCATGCATTGGTTCTTCTGCCCCATCTATCTTGAAACATTAATTGTAATCACCTCTAAAAGTGTGGCAATAAAAAGTTTGTTTCATTCCATTGTTTTAATAAGATTACAACCTCCATCTCTTTTCACCTTGGAATGATGTCCGTGCTTTATTTACTATTTACAGTCACCTTGCAGGTATTTCCACTATCTAATGACTTGGAATTGGACAGTTTAGTCATTGCCAATATCTTGAGATTCTCCACTTTGAAGTTGTAAAATCAGGACAGTCAGCAAAATCATAAGGAGATCTCCAGAATACCACCAGTACAAAAGGAAGGCCCTGAGTAAGAGATCATTGAACACTGAACCCTTCCCAAAACTTTAAGCCCAAAGCCATGGTTTCATTTACTTTTGTTGAACTTCCTGTTCAACAGGAAGCTCAGCTGATATTCTGGAACACCTTAATGAAGAAAGGAGTTTGATGAAGAGATGAAGTTTCTTTTAGGACACGATGGCCAAGTAGTAAATGAAATCGTTTTCTTGTCAAAAACATCCTTTCCTCCTCCTCCTCAAGAGAAGTGGAAAATGATGACTTGGAGACTCATTTTTACTTTCATCATCAGAAATCCTAGAGTGGGTTTGTACAGGATACAAAGAAAGCCTTCCCGAAATACAACTTGTCAGCTTTCATAGCCACCAGCTGAACTCGTTAAGATCAGGTTGTTATGCTGGATGAAAGAGAGTAACCATGCTTGCACAGGGTCAGCTGTATCAAACAGCAAATTTCATTTTTGATAAAGTATCCCAAAACTTAGCTGGTCACTCTGGTTTGTATATGTCTATATGGGAAAAGAAACTGTTGGAACTTCCTCATCATCTGGTGAGGTTCACTCTCCAAGGTTTAATTACAAAAACAATGTAACATCAGCCAGTTCTAAGAAAATAAATGGAAGAGAGACTAATATCTGGGGGTTTTGCTATCATTATTTACTGAAAACAATTATCAATACTGTATTTCAATGTTTTGTTTTGTTTTGTTTTCCTGGAAAATTTGTCCTAAACCAGAGGTTAGCAGTTTCATACCACCTCATTTTGCGACAGTTCCCCAAGGACCAATACTCTGGCTGACCCACATGGTCACTCCAATGGGGTGAACCTCACAAATACGGTATATTTCCTTAAAATATGACACTAAAGTGAAAGGAAATCTATTGAAAAAGCTCTCCTAAGAGCTACTTAATATTAAGACATTGCCTTTGTCTCCAGAAATTTCCTGCTATAAATTCTGGGAAGCTGGCAAAATTCTGGGCAACTATAATATATGTTTGCTCTTTTCTTAAAGCACTTCTTCAAATCACTGCCTTTTGGTATCTCTTAGACATAGGATACTAGCCTGGACAGATCGCTTGTCTACTACAGCCCAATATTCCTAATATGATCATTCTATAATCTAATGAAAAACTTAAAAACCACCATCAGGTTGATCATAATCTAGAGAAAACTACATAGAAAATACCACTAGAGAACAGAAATAATGTAAAAATATTTTAAAATGAACGCTTCCTCTGAAGGTACCACTTGTACTCACAAGACAGAGCATCTAAAAATTGAATGGTGGAATGCAAAGCAGAAAGCTTCCTATGATTCCAAAAGCATATCTGGAAATCAGGATTAGCACTTGATGACATACAAAAGCAAATAAAGCAAGTGAAATCTTTTTTCTGTCACCATCACTTGCATGACAGGCATTCACATGTTTTATTCTGCAGTCAATATATGCATTAAAATCCTCTCCATGCTCCAGGAAAGAGTTCTCTATCTTTGTATACAATATCATTTAGTCTCCCTCTCTCAGATGCACACCTCTCACACTGTAAAAGGAAAGGAAAGGTAAAGTGATAATAGGTACCTTTTATTAATATTGCAAAAAGTCCAAAACAAAAGAATGAGTTAACAGAACAATCAACTGTTATTACCAAATACCTTGAGATGTGTTGCCCGCTTAAAAGCTTTATTGCAGACATGGCAAACATGTATTCTTTCTTTGCCATGAACCTCTTTACTATGGTGCATCAACATGGTGGCTGAAGAAAAGGTTTGACTGCACTCAAAACACTGGTGTACGCGACCTTCTTTTTCTGCTTGACTGCTTTTAGTCACATTAGGAGAAACCTCTGTCACCTATAACAATTTACAAAAACACTGTCAAATTCATAGGCACATCCACAACAGTAATTTATTTTTCAAAATCTAGCTCAACGGCACCCATTTTTGGAGAGTACTTGCAAGCAACGTACCAACACAAAGGAAGTAAGTTGTCTGTAAATACGAACTTGTAGTTCATTATTTTTAAGGATGCCACATATACATATTTCAAGAAAACAAAGATTATAATAACTATGAACAAATTCATTTACACACTATAAATAGAATGTGTTTGCATAAATATTTTCCTATACTCAGTTTTATCTTCCTGAGCATCTTACACAATTCTCACTTTTCTCACCAAACAAAATTCAAAGTCAAAAACATTTCAAACAAAAAAGAAAGTATCTCTGATTTTACAGAGAAGAAGAATATTTCCGTTTGTTTAATTTCTTCGTCGGGGACTCTATTTTTGTAAGGAAGTAAAGCTCTGAGCTACCAACACAAAGTTTCATAAATACTGAAATACAAGGAAAAGTTGACAGGATTTGGATAGGGTTTTGCTGCTTGTTCATTTTGGTTTTTTTTTTAATCAATGAAGTTGTTTGGAAAAATTTTGCTTTCCTCAAATAGAGTGACACAAAACTCCTTCAACTTTAAAGATACAAAAGAATCTTAAATACCATAGCTTATGGAAAAAAAATCAATGAACAAAAGGACGTAGAACTCTAAGTGAATTATTCAGGATGAACTACACTTGAAAAGGTACAGAACATAGTAAAATATTATATGTACCAGAAAGCAAAGATACAGTATAAAACATATAAAAAGTAATGATAAAAAAAAAATATTGCTTTGTGATTGTTTCTGACTAGCTGGAACCTCTTGAGAAAAGGCTGAAACGTTGAAATGTCAATCAACGTAGTCATCATCATTAAACACACAACATTACGCGGAATGATAGAACACTAGTTTACATTAGTGTTACATTTGTTACAGTAGTGCTACTCAGACACTGTCACCCTTTACAAATGACATTACTATAAGCCTTATGAAATGGCACCCTGATTTATGAAAACATATATAGATTGAAGAGACACAAAATCTAGTTTTAAACTCTGAAGAATAAGAAAATACATTCATGTTGAATTTTAAAACATCGATCTTAACAGATTATTTGAGCACTAAAATTGTTCAGAACTCACAATCATAAACAGGCAAATGTAAAAATCATATGCACAAGAGGTTAATAGAATCACAGAATAATTCAGGTTGGAAGGGATGCCTTGAGACCGACTAGTCCAATGTCCCCAGAGTATGCTCAGGTCCATGCCCAGACAGTCTTTGAGGATCGCTAAGGATGGAGACTCCACAACCTCCCTGGAAAACCTCTTGCAGGGTTCAGCCACCCTCACATAATGAATCAGGGTTTCTTTGTGCTCAAATGAATTGTTTTTAATTTGCGCCTATTACCTCTCGTCCTTTCACTGGGCATCACTGACAAGACCGTGGCTCTGTCTGCTTTATTCCTTCCCATCAGGCACTTATGCACATTGGTAAGAAAACCCCACCCAGAGCCTGCTCTTTTTTAGGCCAGTCTCAGCCTCTCTCTCAGCCTCTCCTCTTAAGTCAGATGCTCCAATCCCTTAATCATCTTTGTAGTCCTTCACTGCATTCGCTCCCATATATCCACGTCTCTCTTGTAATGGGGTGCCCAGGACTGGACACAGCACTCCAGATGATGCGTTCTCACTGGTACTGAGAAGAAAGGAAAGATCAACCCATTTGACCTGCTGGCAACACTTCTCTTAACACATCTCGGGATGCTGCTGGCCGCCTTTGCCACAAGAACACATTGCTGGCTTGTGGTCAACTACTTGTCTACCAGAACTTCGGGTCCTTCTCTGAAAAGATGCTTTCCTGATGCTCTCAGCATGCACTAGTGCAGTAAGTTATTATTCACCAGGGTAAGGACTTTTTTTCACTTCCCTTTATTGAGCTTTGTGAGGTTCATGTTGGCCCAGTTCTCCAGCCTATTGAGGTCCCTCTGAAAGACAGCGCACCCATTTGACCTGTCAACCACTCCTTCCAGTTTTCTATCACTCGTAAACTTGCCGAACACGTACTCTGTCCTATCATGCACATCACTAATGAAGAATATTAACGAACAGTACTGGCCCCAGTATTTGAACTTGAGGGAGCACCACTAATGACTGGCCTTGAGATGGACTTAGTTCCACAGATCACAACCCTTTTGAGACCAGCAGTTCAGCCAGTTTTCATTCCACCTCACTGTTCCATTTAGCTAGTCCATACTTCATCAGCTTGCCTACGAGGTGGTTATGGGAGTCATCAAAAACCTTACTGAAGTCAAGACAAATCACATCCACTGCTCCTCCCATCCACCAAGCCAGTGATCTCATTGTGGAAAGCTCTCAGTTAACCGTGTTAGTTAGGCATGTTTTCCCCTGCATAAGTCCCTGCTGACTACTCCTAATCACCTCCTTGTCCCTCGTGTTTGGAAATGCTGTCCAGGATTATTTGCTCTATGACCTTTCCAGGGATTGAGGTAAGGGTGACTGACCTGTACTTCCCCAGATACTCCAACCTGCCCTTCTTGAAGGCAGGGGTACCTTTTGCTTTCTCCCAGTCCTCAGGAACCTCTCCTGATCACCAAGACCTTTCAAAGATAATAGACAGTGGTCTCATGATATTAGCCAGCTCCTTTGTCGCTCCTGAGTGTATCCACTCACCAGTGAATTTGTGTATGATCCTCCTCTACTGAGGATAAATATTCATTGCTCCACCCTTTCCCACTGATCTTGGTGATCCGCGATTGCAGAAGACAAATCTTACCAGTAAAAATGAAGCAAGAGGGACACTCAGTACATCAGCCTTTTCCAAATCTTCTGTCACAAGGTCCTCTGCCCTATTCAGAAGCAGGCCAACTCATCTTCCTTTTGCTGCTGATATACCTGTAAAAGCCCTTCTTGTTACCCTTTGCCAGATTCAACTCCAGGTGGGCTTTGGATTTCCTAACTTCATCCCTGCCTCCTTGAATGGTGTCTCTGTACCCCTTTCAAGGTCATCCGATCCTGCTTCCACTTGTGTATGCTTCTTTTATGTCTGAGATTTGTCGGAGCCCCTTGTTCCTCCATGCTGGCCTCTTGTCGCCTTTGACTTCCTACATATCAGGACTGACCACTCGAGCTTGGAGGATAACATTTAAAAACAACCAGCTCTCCTGGTCCTCCTTCTCTCCAGGTCTGCTTACCATACAATTACCCTAAGCAGACCCCTGAAATGACCAAAGTCTGCTCTCCTGATGCCCAGGATTGTGATCCCGCTCTTGACCTTATTTCTTTCCCACAGGATTCTGCCCTTCACAATCTCATGGTCAATGCCTAACCTTCACATTCCCAACCAGTTCTTCCTTCTTTCCAATCATCAGGCCATGAAGAACACTTCTGCTTGCTAGCTTCTCAATCATCTGTATCAGCAAGTTACCATCAATGCACTCCAGAAATCTAGATTCCTTGTGCTCTGCTTGTTGCCCTTCCAGCAGATCTTAGGCATGTAGAAGTAACCCATGAGGGCCAGGGGCTGCAAATCACAGATTCGTTTAGGTTGGAAAGGACCTCTTGACATAATCTAGTCCAACTCTGCTACTCAAGAAGGGTCAGCTAGGGCAGGTTGCCCAAGACCAAGATGAAAGCCTCATCTTCCATTTCTTCCCGATCAGGCGATCTGTAGCAGACTGCTAATATTCATGACAGTGTCACCCACATTGGTCTGCTTGCCAATCCTTACCCAGGTCTCAGTTGGCTCACTATCCAGGCAGAGCTCCATGCATTCCCGCTGCTGTCTTGACAGTTTGTCCTTCTTGAAGATCCTGAATTCAGCCATGGCAGTGCTTCAGTTGCGTGAGCTGCCTCTCTGATTTCAATGAGATCACAGCCCTACAACTGCATGCAGACCTCAAATTCCTCCTGTTTGTTCCCCATGCTGCATGCATCAGTGTACAGGCATTTCAGAGAGACACCCAGTTGTGAAAATCTTTCCAAGAGTGTTGATGTTGTTGTCTCAGCACCTTTATTCATACACATATGCTTGAGGGGGGCCCCCCTCCCTTCAGTTCTTGTTATTTTTGAGGTTTCTCTTGCCTATTTCAGTCACAACTTGCCCACATCTTGCCCTTTGCTTGCCAGTCCTTCTTTGCTTGACTGTGAGCGACCATCTGCCTCTCCCGTTTTTTTCCTGTATTAGAGCTTGCATTACAAGGTTGGTTGAAAACATTCATTTTGCCTTCAATAAGACAAGTCTGCACTACTTTTTTTATATTAATATTATATTACATATATAAAAGTTTCTATTGAAATTCAAATACATAAGAAGTTGCAAAGACTTTATGTTACTCCACTATTAAAGAAATTTGGTTACAAAAAGAGAAAGTAAAAGGTGTAGCAATGGTTGCTATTTTTTCCCCACAGCTCTCAACTTTGCCTATTTATATTATGTAATTACTAACTTATTTAGAATTTTTTGGAGCTGTGTTGAGAGCATGATTATATAATTTGTAGAAAGAAACACATTATTAATTGCATTTCTTTTTTGTATATGAAAAAGTGTTTTTAATTCAAAACTTAAAACAGAATCCGGGTGACTAGGAAGTCACAATGAACCTCTTCCCAATACTCTTATTTGGGAATGACACCAGCCTTCCTGCTTCAGGATATAGAAGAATTCTTCCAGTATTTTGATTAAATAATGTCCTTTACCCACAAAAGATACAGAAATATATCGTATCTACCTGATATGTTATTTCGTCAGAGTTTGCTGATGCTGAATGGGGTGTATGGCTCACCAGTATTACTTGCTGTGAGCCTGACCCACTTTGGCTAGCGAGACTGGAATCTGTGAGTATAGCAGGGAATTGCTGACCCTGTCAAAGAGGGGAGAAAAGAAAAAAAATGTTAGCTGTTTAAATATAGCTATTTTAACTGTAGTAGTGTAAATTATTTTTACACCTCAAAACTATTTTTTTTCCCCTTGAAAAAGACCATTCCAGAATCCTATTTGAACAAATGCTACTGTTTTCTCTTCTTTTCTCCTTCCATTTTAAGTATAACAATTCAAGGGTAAGCTTGAAGTCTGTAAGAGTAGAGATTCAGTTCTGATTAATTTTTCTCAGCCTTGCATCAATTGCTGAGTGTTTCAGCCTTCCCTTGGCTTTGTCTCTTCAGCTGATACTTTCTTTAACCCCTATATTCTGCTTTCCTGCATGGTCTTCCCACATTATTTTCCTTTTTCTAAATCTCTTAATCAATCTTACTTCCAAACCACATGAAATCAAGGTACAAAATTACTAATTAAGATATATAATTACTAATATCATACCACTACTTCTATTTCTACATTACTTTTAGAGGATTTTGAATTTCCCCAGGAAATGCAGTACCTTTATGTACTACCCGTCTATTCATCAATATTACCACAACATAGACTGTGTTTGCATAGTATCCAAAACAAAGTTTCACTTTTATTTATGCCTGCCTTAAAAATTGAGGCATAATGTCTTATTAATAACATCAACCCTGCCAAATGTAATTGCTTAAATCATTACAAAGTCAGAAATGAAACCACATGTTCCTTTGTTACTCTGTGATGCCAGAAATCCCAAATGTGTCATAAGAACTATTTAAGAAGTCTTTTCTTCCCCTCCCAAAAGCAAACCTTCAGAGACAAAAGCATATAATCATCCTTGCAGACTTTGCTTCACCAGGTCTAATCACACCACATGCTAGACAAATAGCCTTTCACTTACATGCACTTACACATTTTAATTTGGATCAAAAGTAAGTAAAAATCAATCTAAAATTAGTTAAGCCAAGAAAAAGCCCAAGTTTTCAGATGTCAAATCTACACTGAAATGCCAACCACACAATGACCCTGAATTTTCACTTTCTAGTCTTTTAATATTATTTATTGAGTATTTTTTTTCCTCCCCACTCTGTACATTCTATTTGCCAACACGTTTTTGGCACTTGATGATAAAACATACATCTTAAATTATGATAAAAATGAAACTAATGCTAATGATACTGGGGAGATGATAGTCCATACAGCACCACTCTTATAAAATTTCTTATAACACTACCTGTTATTAAAGACAGTCAATTTAATTTAGATTCTATCCTGTTATTTGGTGTGAAAGGAACTGTTCACGAGGAGGAAAAGAAAAATCTATCAGATTAAACAATAAAAAGGTTAGGAATAATAAGCTATATTACTGAATAGTGATGAAATACACAGTTTAATTTATCCCTAAGAATTGAGCTCAGTGTTTGAAACAGTAGAACCTAGGTGTTCATTGAAGGAAAAAAATAACAAACCACCCTGCAAAATTTATCTGTATTTGTTTAACTAGTTTATGCTTCTAGATGCCAGTGTGCACAGACTGTTGGCAGAAAGAAGAAAAGTTAACTGAACTTTCAAATACTATGTGTTTACAGGACAAAATTATTTTCTAAGCAAAATCTCCAATTCCTGCCCTGTATGACAGTAATGTCAGTTTATCTGTCAGTTTAGTAAAGCATTCCTTACCTGTGAAGTGATATTAAGTGTAACTGCATCAAGACCACCTGACAACATTCCCTGAGTGTCAGCAAGAGTCAAGGTGACACTACCATCTCCTCCAACTCCTGATGAAGACATTACCAAATTCTGGGCAGAAACTGTAGACTGAGATATGGGTGTTGTTGAAGGAAGGTTTGTTCCACCTGTTGTATTAAGTTCTGGAATATATATGCAAAACAGTAAATAAAAAAAAAAGCTGTTACATACAAACTCTTAGCTACAAACTAATTTTAAGTGAACTTAATTTCTATTTCTTGTTTGTGAGGCCTTTGCTTATTTTGGAAGCAAATAAATCAATTAAACAGCTAATCACGTGTCAAAAATTATCAGTAAGTCAGAAAATAAAATTAAAAAATTAAAAAAATACATCTAAATGTAGCTTGATGGATACATAGTTGTGTGTATACAAACAGCTATGGGTTGAAATTCATACACATACTTAAAATCTCAAAATTTGAACACTAGAGCAAACTTGATATAAAGGATATTTTATTCTATGTCTGCAGCAAACGTATCAGATTTCTTCATCCTCCAATTTGTAGAAATAGTCCTTCAATATTCCTGTAACTGCCTCAAAGTACTTATTTTAGATATGTCTTCCTGTTTTCATTTTCTTCTTATTATGTGGCGTAAACAGCATTTAAATTGGCATAACAATTTACATCTAGTGAGAAAGCACACAAAGCCACGTAGTTCCTGAATCGTAATGTGCAAGATTATAGCACTTTCAGTTACATGGTCTAATACTTATTTTTAAGCAAAATGTTATTAAATTAGAAAAATCACTGTCTGCATACCTGGAGCATTTAGTGAACTGCCCTGAGAAAGAAGCTGGTCGTTGCTTATAGTTAATGTAGCACCTGTAGTCTGACTGTTGATGGTGGGTGCTGTCAGCCTTAAGCCACTATTCAGATCACTGCTTCCAGAATTATGCTGAATAAGATCTTGGCCTGAATAGAAATCAGTCCTATTATAACTGGAAAAGTCTCAACATTATTCTGCTACTGTGCTTAGAACTATAAACAAGTGATCACAAAATAATAAAAGTTAAAAATACAACCAAAATAAAAAATTCATTTCTACACACAGAGATTTTTATGCAGAGGTTCAACAAGTTTTTAACACAGATGTGATTATGCATGTCTAGATACTAACATGTAGAGAAATACCTGAGATTACAAGTATTTAGACAATTAATGATGTTACTTATCTAGGTAAACTATAAAATCTGGCAAACTAAGGCTAATGGTTAAAATGCGATTTTTTTTCAATCTACTATATGGATTATGAATTACATTGAACATGTCCTCTTTTGTAAAAACATCACTTCACATGATGTTAATTTTGTGGAACGGTCAGCAAGCATAGAACATACAGAAACTGGAAGCAGATTCTATCAGTTGTTGGACACCTAATACTCCATTTTCCTTAGACGAGTGAACATCTATTAACAAGCAGAAAAACACAGGTGACAACTTAACTGACACCTTAACATGGACAATATTGTCATGACACTTAAAAACACTAAAGACGTTACAGAAAACAAAGAGAAAAGAGAAGAAGAAAAAAGGAAAAGAAAGAAATTAAAGAAAAAAGAAAGGAAAAGGAGAAAAGGACTAAATATTATACTGGATCTACTAAAGAAATGTTATGATACAAAATACAAACTGTCTTTGGGGGAAACAAAGATATAGTGTATGTAGGATCAGTCTCTTACAGGCAGTAAGAAAGTCAGTCTAAATTTATTCAGAGAGACCTGAAGTATTAACTACATATTATAAAGACTTAATAGTACTCCTCAAAGAATGATCAGAACATGGTTCCACAGGCGTTTAAATAAAACTAGATTAAAGAAACTCATCCCCAATGCCTGACCTGCTTCTTCCACTCAGTACTAACCAGGAGTTGCAGTACCTGAAGTGCGGCACAGCAAGGAATATGAACTGGTTATATGGGCTTTGCCACTGAGACAAACATCTGTTGACTCAAGGCCACGAATAAAATAGGGAACCAATCTAACATGCATCCTTGTCATATTTCATTTTCAAAAGCAGATTTGGAGAATATATTTTGACACTGATGAATATAAAAAATATACCACAGGAAAGCTGTGGACAGTGAAAATATCCTCAAATGCTACTGTGTCGCTAAAATGGAGATCTGGTACCATTAAGGATCATTAAAAATACCAACCAGATATTGTAAGAGTGATTTCTTGAGGACTTCCTGATGAGCTTGTAGTAGCAGAACCTGATGCATGAGCTAGAACTTGACTCAAACTGGAATTATTTATGGTCAATGTTATCTCATGTTGTCCATTTGAAGATGATACCATACCCTGCGAAGTCATGACTTGAGAGATGTCCTGTGCACCTGTAAGTGGGTAGAACAAAAAAAAATTCCATGAAGATCCCTTCTTTATAGTAGATACAACATTTTAAAGTAATTAATATATTATTTTCTGAACTACTATAAAAGATGTAGCCAAGGTAAAGTGCTACAACTTGTACTCTAAAGAAGAAATTGTTTTCATATCCAGTTTATTCCTCTGCAGGTTAAGATCATCAGAAGAAAAATTTTACAAGTTTCTAAAGACTATAGATGTTCTTCAATATTTTCATTGTATAGTCCACCTTCTGAAAAAAAAAAAAAATTCAAAAGTGGTAACAGGGTCATAAAATTTACTGAAGATGCTCATCCAAGAACTGTATGCTTATTTTATTAAATGACGTATTTGGTGCACGGGGGTGGATTTTTTCACTGTGGACAATACTATAATTAAAACTAATAAATTCAAAGCACAATAAAACTATTGATGCTGCTTACCACTAGAGTTGGTTGTCAGCACAGACTCTTGCTCAGATAGGGATCCTATTGTCATGTTAGCAGATGATGTTACTGCGGGCTGCAAAGACAGGCCTGATATAGGCTGAATAACCACATTAGCTGGCACTGTGTTTTCTGTTGCCTGTAGGGAGGAATTCTGTGGAGCCATACTGGGATCTCCAGTTAGCTGCTGAGCAAGTAAATTACTCTGCTGTAACGTCTGCTGTAGAATACTTGGATCAATCTGAAAAGCAAGTTTTCAATGTGATTAATCCAAAGTTAACAAATATGGGTTAAGTCTTAACATAAACCCAGACATCAAAGGGTTGCATATACAGTATATGTAACATTAAATAATATTTCATATTTCATAGAGTATATATATATTTAAACTTTAACAATTAAACATTTTAAACCATGTCTGTATATAGCCAGTCTCCAAAGTCACAACATAAACAGTCTGTTCAGCTTCAGCTGTAGATGCTTCCCTCAGCAAAATGTTTAGGAAATCAAGATCATAATTACTTATGAGTATGCTGGGCACCAGGTACCCCCAGTGCTGGCATTCTGTACTGTCTTACTGTTGCATGCAACACTTATCACTATCTTCAGGTCTTTGAAAATTAAAAGGCATGGAGCAGAGAGAAGACTGATATCAGAAATGATCTATTTTTTCAGCTCCTAGGGCTCATTAAGGTCCCAGTTCACAGTCAAACATCTGTTGTCCATAGTTAAAAACAGGTATTTTACTCTTTAGGAATGAGTGTTTGACGATTGGGGAAGCAAAACTAAAATACAGCTGTCTTCGTTTTATGCTAAAAACTTCTTGAGTAGACAGACTCAAAGCAACCCAATACAACTCTGAAGAGGAACCTTCCCTGACCTTGGGATTGGACCTGGTGACCTCCAGAGGTCTCCTACAACCTCAATGATTCTGTGAAACTGATCAAACACAACCAAGTTCATCAAAATCATTCTTTCACATAATTACATTTAAAAATATGTATTTAAAATCATCTCACCTTTTTCTGTTGTTCATTTTACAAGCTCAATGGGAATTTAAATTGTGAATCCAAATATTAAAAACTTGGCAAATACTACCAGTGTCTTATGTTAAGGAAAAGAACATTCTGTGCAATAACTTGGGTTGGTTTGTTTCTGGGGGGGGGTTCCTCTTGGGGGAGGGGGTAGGAAGCCTAAAATGCTTTCAGAGTGAAAAGACAACATGCAATTAAAAGAAAAATACAATTTTTAAAGCAATCTGCCAAAATCCCCGAGGTGTAAAAGAAGCCTGAAAGAAACCAGAACAGAAAGAAAACACCACTGCGCAGCTATTGTCTAAGTCTTCTAACATGATACAATTGACACAGCATGGTATTGCTGTGTGCCTTATTCAACGGAAGGGAACTCTTCCAGAAGTACGTACACTCATTAAACCTTTTTTAGCACTCAAAATGACTCTATAAAATTAAAAGCGAGAAACTGTGAGCAACATACCTGTAATGTTATGTTGTTAATACTGGTGGCATCTATTCCAGAAATTTGAACATTTTGTCCAACCAGATTAGCAGCAAGTTGTAACTGTATTCCTTCAAGAGTGGCCAAGCTACCATCTGTCAAGGACACAGTTAAGTCACCTCCAGCTACCAAAGAAAACAGTTATATTATAATGTTTTTCTTTATCCTTACTGACTGCCTATTTAGCTTGTTTATTTTTAGAAATTAAATCAATACAAAAGCTGTGCACACACACATTTATTTATGCCAAGAAAAATAATTTGAAGTAGATGACTGCCTATTTTAAAGCTTCATAAATTCTATGTAATTTAGGGATTATTATTTGAGCACTAGCTAGAGTCTTACAAAACAAGAACCACCCCAGAGCAGCTTTGGAAACCTGGAGAAATTTGGTATAAATTTCCTTAGAGAGTGTGCTGCACCTAAATAAAAGCAGTGCTCACATATGATATGTACATTCTGACTCTGAACATACACATGAAAGCTACTGTCACAATTTTGCACAGCACAAACATTGTTCAAGGAGGTATCAAAGTCCATCCTATGTACACACACGGAAGGAACAGAGGTACGTTAGCATTTAAAATCTGAAATCTTTAGAACTTAGAAAGCTAATTTCAAAAGTTGAATAGATCACCTCTACAAAAGGTCTTGAGAGAAGGAAAAAGTCACCTTGTGTTTAACATACCTTCTTCTCCAAACACCTTCAGTATGATCAACCAGTTTCCTTTTGTTGATGCTTCAAAACTATCTATCTTTCCCTCTCCAAAATTCCTTAGTATAATAAATTTAATTTACAAAGCACCCAAGAAATACCTACTCTGGGCAAAACCCTTATCAATAATTTTGATTTAAGAAGGTTCCTGCCTCTTTCTAGGACATCTGAACACACTAAAGACTCCTCCTTATTGTGTTTGCTTAAAAATCCAAGGAAACGTCAGTTTTTAATCACAAATTTATCACTAATTGTGCCTGTCAAATACCATTTATCAGTATCTTCCAAATAACCAACAGTTTGTTGGGTTTGGACAACAGTTCGGGTCAAAGCAGATAAACTGGAACAGCTACACTTAAATATGAGACTGATACATTACTGTGAATACGTAGGCACACCTTCAAAATCATAGACATGTACTGAAAAGATTGTCAAAGCAGCACAGACAATCAAAATCTCACTTTCGGAAGTGACAGACAGACAGTCCAAGACCCACAATTTAAGTAGTAAATTTAACAGTACCAGGGAACATTTCCAGACACCTGAACACCATTCTGCTCTTAAAACTGTCCCTGTCCCAACTTTGCCCGAGGCCAGTTAGCACTTACACAATTTCCAGTCATTGAATAGAAAGCTTACAGAATAACTGTTTTGCTTCTCTCCTTTTTAAGAAAAGCCAACAGAGTATAACTACAAGAATACAAGTTTTTTCTTCCTTTCGGCAGTGTAACACCATAGCAGAACTGAAGAGATCTTTTTAGGTGAACTGCATACATTTTCCCCTTCATTCTTAAATAAATAAACTTCTATTTATGTCACCACCGTGCATCAAATCATGAATTCAGTACAACTCTTACCTATTTGGAAGTAGCGTTTGGCATAATTTTCTGAACTCTAATAGAAAGCAAAGTTCACTACTTGACCTCAACACTACCACCAAAAAGTCATTCATTTTTACCTGACACTGAAGCAGGCAGGATAGCCTGGCCCACAAGTCCTTGTTGAAGTAAATTTTGATCAAACTGACTTGTCAAAACGGAGTTATTCATGATGAAAACATTAGGGTCTGTTGAGGATGAATTAAGAAGACTGACTGGCTGTAGTCCCTCAGCTGAAGTACGGGCGACAGGCTTCCTAGTTTTCTTTGTCTCTGGTTTATAATGACACTGTATGTGGGTTTTTCTGCGCCCTGAAGTACGAAACCGTAAATCACAGTGTGGACATTTAAAGGGCTTTGCTCCTGTATGCAGACGCATGTGGACTTTCAGACTCCCTTTTGTAGAAAAAGAATTACTGCATACATGACAACTGAAGAGCTTCTGGCCTGGAAAAGTTTCAAAAACAGAGAGATAAGTGATAAAACCTTTAAAAGTCAGTAGCACTGAACCAACAATTTAAAAAAAATACAGATTCTAAACTAATTTGAACAGAAGAAATTTGAAATAACTAGCCTTTTTCTTTATGATTTTAGCTGCTTTTCAAATGAATTAAGTATCTTAATGAAGGGTATCTTAATTTTTTCCTATTTCTAAAACTCAATAGGCTGTTAAAACTTTCATGCAGAATCTTATTTGGTCCCCTTGATGCCTCTGTTCTCCTTATCATCTCACCTTCCTGACTAATCAAGTTGTTTCAACTACACAGCTCAAAATTGAAGAATTAAGAGTTTCATCTCAACCCCTTCAGCATTTGGCTTCTCCTCACTTAGCCACTCATTTCCTTTTTAATTCCAGCAGCTTTATTCTTCTGTTTCAGCCTATATTTCAATACTGACTAGTATTAATGGATTACAAGTAGGAAACAAATAAAATTTATATGAGATAATATTCTAAAACAACATACCAACCAACTCAAAGTAATCTAGAAGTACAGAAATCTAGTCTATACACATACAGTCCTCTTTCTCTGCTCTCCTTTCACATTGTGTAACATTTCAGAAAAAATCCTTGGTCTCAAATGGAATTTTTAATGTACTACAAATAACAACAGTTAACTGTGGAGTTCATTTCATTAACCACATGCACAACTGTACAATTTACAAAAAGCACAATGCAAATATCTGGCAGAAAACACGCCACTGCAGCTGAAAACCCACTATAACTCATGAAATTCCCAGGCCTTCCACACATTATTGTTTCCTAGCTAAACAAGGGATAGAAATCAACGTGTTTTGTATCACTGCCTTACCAAAGACTAAAATCAAGACTTCTCTATAGCTGTGATGGAAAAATGCACTCTCTTGCGCAGGAAAATCATTAGCGTTGAAATTAAAATCTTACAGATACGCACATAGATTTTCCATGAGCTAAGACTATGACCAGTTTATAAGCCTACTAATACAGGAGGCTATAATAATATGGTTTACTCAAAATATCATAATAAGATTTATTTGATGATGCAGTAAGTACCAAATTTCACCTAGCGCTGCCATTAATAGTGCCATTTCCCAGATCATAGTGAAACACACGATTCCTTGCAAAATCTGTAGTTAAAACAGTCTGTCAAGAAAGTAACCCGTTTCTAAACAAAGACACTCAAAATCTTACTGACCTGTGTGTGTTTTAACATGACAATCTAGAGTGGACTTTACAGTGAAACTCTTTCCACATTCTTCACACTTATATGGCTTCTCTCCAGTATGGATACGAACATGCCTAATAATTCCAGAATACAGGTATATGTGAATTTCTACTTCTATGTTGGTTGGTAAAAATATTTATTTTGTATCTTACTAATTTTAGAACTAATTGCATACTTATATTAACATCACATTAAGCAGAACTAGTAAAGAAGATGATTTAAGCATTTGTCATTTTTCAAAGTGATATGATTTTATATGTTTATATATGGTTTTATATGCAAGTCCTATAGCAAGAAAAAAAATTATTCTAGAACTTCATAATAATCATTTTAATACTGCAGGAAAAGAAATACAAAAAGGCTGGTTTAGTCATATCCAGGATATATAACATTTTGATACATATTTTTAAACTGTTCTGAAAAAGAAAAGCGTATGAAAATATGAGCCAAACTTTAGCTTAAGCATAGAAGTTATATGAAACTGTTACTGCTAAGTTTCGGGTGAACAATTTAGAAAACTGAAAATATGCAAAGCTTTTCGATTCCTTACCTGACTAAATCACTAGGTTTTTTAAAGCTTTTGGGGCAGTAACTACAACAGTTGGCATATTTGGGCTCTGCTTCCAGTTCTGCTTGCTTATCTTTGATCTCACTAATTCTGTCTTTCTCTGCAGCAGACTGGACAAGAACTTTTTCTGAGACAGTGGCACTTTCTCGAGGCCTAATCTTTGCCAGTTCTGCTGTTTCTTCTTCTGTAAAAGTTATGACACCAGGACGAGATTTTCTGGAAGTTCTTTCAGAGTTTTCATCATCATCTTCAACACATGCAACTATTAAAAAAAAAAATACATGTCTGTTTAGTTTAATCTACCAGCTGAAATTACAAAAATATAAGGGTTTATTATTAAACACACTGCCACCACATTACGTGCTTAGACATAAGTCTCTTTCAGAGGTTTAACTACTCATGTCTGTATTTCTTTTAAATAAAGCTGGATTTATAATTCTTACTTTTACAATAATTAAATACAGGTATAAGTAATTTAGGACAAAAAAATATTCTAGTTTAGTGACCCACTAAAATAACCATGTAACATACAATACCTTGAATACACTGGACGGACTCCTGGAACACGGATTTCTTTAAACAATTTAGATAACAGCAATTTCAGTGGCTCTGGACATTAGACATTATTCATGCTGGAAGGCTAATTTATAACACTGTTACAGCATTCATCTAATCCACTGAAACATTTGTACTTGTTATGTAGTAAGGACTGTAAGAGTAAAAATGAAGTAATTTACCTCCCCCTCCTGTTTCTGTAGCTGCTGCTACAGCTGAGGAGACTGCCTGATGTTTTTTCATATGTTTTTTGCAGTGAACAGTTGTTCGAAAGCTTTCGTCACAGAATGGGCACTTGTAAGGCTTCATGCTCATGTGAGTTGCCATGTGCCTGGTAAGGCTGCCATTAGTTGTGAAGGAGGTATTGCAAATGCTACAGCTGAATGCTTTAACTCCTTAAAGTAACAGAAACAAATAAGTAGCATGCCATTTGTTTAAGTTTTACTTATACAGGACATTTACAAAACCCAAATGCGAGCTAAGCTAATATAGAGCTGGTATACTGTTACCTGTATGAGTCTTCTCATGTGACTTAAGAACTCCTGAGGAAACGAAGCCACGGCCACAGAGTTGGCATTTATAAGGTTTCTCACCAGTATGTGATCGTACGTGTTGTTTCAAATGGCTGGATTTCTTAAAACCCTTGTTGCAATATTCACATCTATTAGAAGAAAATTGTTTTCATTAGCTGCATATAATTACTAGTCATAAAACATTCATGAAATTCTGTGACAGAATCTAAAAGTATAACAAACCTATATGAACGCCTGCTTTGATCTTCATTATCCTCAAGAAAATGAGGCCGTTGAGTGTGTAATTCAAGTTCTTCTTGCGATGACTGATCTTGTATCAACCGAGTAGTCTAGAAACCAAAGCCTCGAGTAAATTTCAATAACACAATACTGAAACGAAGTCATACAAATACGCAACAAAAAATTAAAGCATTTACAGTCAACACAAGTAATCAAAGTTATGCTTTCATAAAATTTTTACAAGAAATTAAGAGTGCAATATGATACCTCACCCTTTCATAGTGAGAAGGAAAACAGCAAAGTGTGCACCTACTGAATTGGAATAAACAGACAACGCGGTGTACTTACACCTCCCTGCAAATCTAGACAAAAACACGTGACAAGTCTTGTATATTTTCTGGTGTTTGAGGGATTAAATTTAACACCAAACCAGCCACTTTAAACAGTATGAGCCCCACACTGAGTGGCAACATGCACAGTGGTGTTGACAAACTTCGCTAGTTTTTCAACAGGTTTCTCCTCTAAGCAAAAACCACTACAAAATAATCCTCAAGAATGACAGCACGTTGCAAGATTTGAAGAGAAAACTCCAAACGAATATGCTGAAATCACTCAAACTCTTCCAGATCCTAAAACCCACCTCAATGCAAAGGGCAAATGTCAGTCAGAAAACAAGCATGAAGGGACAGTAATTCATGCAGGTCATCATGGTAAACATATTACTACAGATGGTCTTCATGCTAGGTACTGCTACCATCAGTAATGTGTAAACTGTATTTTTAGCAATTAAGCTCTTTTACAAATTCAACCAGATGAGAACCAAAAAAGAACATCATACACTGCAATATGCAAGCTCCACGAAGGATCACTACAAGTTTCTAATGTTATTTTTACTGCTTGATCATATCAGTATCCATAAGAATGAAAGAATTAGGATAGAATATGGTGCAGTAAAGTTATTTCATAACATTAGGTCCTATCCTTAGTTTTAGACTTATGATCCAACTTTATAGCATTATTTCTTTTTTTAAGCCTAGAGCATCTAAAGGTACCATTCTTTTTTAGAACCGTTTAGCCAGATCACTTATCCTCCCCCTGCCCTTTTATTTTCCAGTTCTTAAGCATAAGCGATCTAGAAAAGAAATCATGAAACTTCTGACTTCTCAGTTTCCCTAATCACCAATGAAATAGCTCACAGACACTCATCACTGAACACAAACAATGGATTCTGCCTTCTAGCAGTACTTACTACGTTAATAGTGTCTGTATTTGGAACCTGAAGAAGAGCTGGTGGATGGTAACTCGTTGAAAGAGCCTGAGATTCAAGTGTGCTTGAATCCTGCAGCTGCTGTACAGCTGGAAATTGAGTCTGTTGATTGTAGCTGTCATTCACTGTAAAACCTGCCAGAAATTAAACAGTCAAAAAGCCAGAAAATACACTGAATGGGACTTTGAATTACACCACACTTTTTTGAAGACTACCTTCAAAAGATATTAAGTAGTATTTACTACATAGTAATACTCATTTCATATTCTTCACTGTTGAGTGGCAAAACGCACAAATGTTTCTGGCATCTACATAATATGCATAATAGGGTTACTTACCATTAGCTGGAATTCTATTGGAAAATCTCCTCCACAGAAAAACACTGTTTGAAGTTTCTTCGGGGTGCCACAATTACCTTAGAGCCATTGAAATTTTGAATTTCTTGTATGTAAGCATGCATGTGTCAAACAGGTTGACCCATCTCCCTTTATCCACGTTGGTACCACGCTCCCTTAACTACACTGGAAGCCGATCACAAGGATGCAAAGCTCAGTGGGGAGGATGGCGGGTGAGTGGAGGAGATGACCCAATAGGAGAACTCCAGTTTCTGATAAAGTAACCCCATTTTCTCCTACTTTGGATCTCCTCCACATATTCCCACTCTTTAGATAATAGTAAAGTAGCGCCTCTCAAAGGCAAACTGCAAAGTAAAAAATAAACATATTTTTATTCACATTTCCAGTATAGAGACCTGAAATTTTTATTCTTTTTTTTTTTCTTCCCCCTTCTGAAATATCAGATCTTAATCACCTCCTTTTCTAAATGAATGAATGGAATGATAGTATCAATGGTTCAGAGCCAGGGAAGTACAGCTCAGACAGCATTAAAAAACCCTTCAATTAGAGATGCCCTTTTATCAACCCCTCTAACCCTAATACTTCTAACATTAAAAAAAAAAAAAAAAAATCAATGTTATGTGGAAAAAAATGAAACCACAACTATTAGTAATTAAGGTAAGGGCAGCAATTTTACTATTTCTGTGCAGTTTGCCTTTAGTGGACAAAAAGGATGAAGATCATGAAAACAGGGTAGAAACAAACCCACATCAGATGACCACAGCATCGAAGGCCAAAAAGCAATGCTTAAAGAATGTTTTGAATCACAGTATATCAAAAACTGGGATGTGTTAAGTTTAAGCAGAATTCTTCCCCAAAAGACCCTTTTCACAGCAGAAGAATACTATTATCAACATAGGAAAAAACCCTATTTGTATGCTACTGCTTGCACCAGAGAATGAAAACTAACAAACGTAAACAAATCTTGAAATCATTATTAGTCAGGTTGTTATCACCAAACCTAATGCTGCAACTTGTGTATTATTTTCTCTTCTAGAACTACCAAGATTACAAGAAAAAATGATTCAACATGCAGAATGAACCTTGCACCTCAATTACCCTTAGTGAAATGACAAAATAAAAAAGTAGCCTGAAGAACAGTGATGCAAAGCTTTACGGTGATAAGAGGACTGCTAATTTCTATTTTCAAATAAATTTTAAAAGTGCCTTTATGGAAAAATGGTATTCCCACTACACTTGATGAAAACACAAAAAAAACAAACCTCAAGAAACTGAAGCAAAAGTGATGCCACTTCCATGCCCTACATAAAAAAAAAAAGGATGTAACTATTAAATGTACAAAGAAACTGCTATCTAAAAAAACTGAAACTTTTTTTCAAATTGGTAATTTTTACTAGTGAAGAAGGAAAAAAAATAAATTTCTATACTATGGCCTGTTTCACCTAGCAGTGTTTTAATAAAAGCCATTACTGACATTCTGAAAAATTTCCCAGGATCACGCAACAAAATGCTCAGGAAGAGAAGTTCTGAAGTTAGAGGTATTTTGGGACCAACTGAAGAAAGAAATACTACCTCTGAAAGTAGTTCTGGAATAAAAATAAACCAATGCTGTAACAAGAATATACATGATGCATCCCCATTTTGCTCAATACCTAGCATGAATGTCAATTTCCACTCAATTTTAAAAAGATCTGACAACTCAGCATGCTAAAGGCATTTGCTTCCACCACACTATTTCTACAGAACAGCATTAAAAAAACCCAACAAACTGAACACCAAAACCCAGATGTTCAGTCAGAGAGACAGAAATAGATTTCAGAACCTTAATTTTCTGCTCCTGTTTCCATCATTATATATAGTTTCCCAGAAGCTTTTGCTTAATCTTCAAAGAACAGAAAGCATCTTAAACTCTGTATAATAAGGGGAGTTTCTTACTAGAAAGTTGTCTAAACTTAGAATAGGATTTTGTGTTATTTCAGTATAAGTAATCATTTGCATTGCTTGTTTTCTCTTGGCTTTAGGACACCACCCAACCTATCCTCTTCTACATTAACAAAACACACTGAAAAAACGTAGAATGCTCTGGAAATCAGTTTACTAGTGGAAAGATAAGTCTTGCACACAAAAATGAGGAAACAACAGTATAATTCATAGCAAACAGTATTTTAGTTTTGACAAAACTTTGAAGTCTTTACTGACAGATCATTTGAATTCTAACATTACAAATACATCTACATGCACATGTGCATCTCAGTGGGGGTTGGTGACTAGCAACTAAATGTTCTGCAGGTTTGCTTCCTTGGCAACTTTTGGAAACAGCTTAACAGTATTGACTGGAATCAATGTGTACATAGTTACGGAAAGAATCAGAATTCCAAGTCCTGAGATTGCAGATCAACTCTTAGGAAAGCAAAAGAGCAGTCTGGTGGCAAGGGTATATTTGTACGGGTTACAGAATAACAATATTTGGACTTCTTGTAGTTTTTCGAGATCACTCTCCTATCGCCGCTAATTGAATTATTAACATTCAACCATGCTTACAAGGAGATTTTAAAGGAAGAAAAGGTGACATAATCTATATGAAAATGCATTTGGTGACAGATGGTATTCAATAACCCAAAGACATAAAAGATCCATTTGGTTGTTCTGACCTCACTAAAAAGTCTTCAAATGAAGCCACCTGAATGTGTAAAGCTACAAAGAACACTCAAGTCCTTTTTCTCAGTCTTCAAATCTAGCTCAAATGAGTAACAGATTATGATACAGCAGCACCCTCATGAGATCTGCACTTCTTTAGAAGTCAGAACATTTAAAGAAGAAAAATCTATCTGAACAAACCAGGAATTCTGTAAGAGTATTACAAACAAACCTGAAAGAATAAACAAAGTTCTGACAGGTCTGTGGAGACCTAGAGATCAGCCTCATCTGTCTGAAATGCAAATTTTTCTTTTTTTCTTAAAAAAAGGAAAAAAAAAATCAAAAAAACTACTGAAGATTTTTAAAACTCCTACATTGTTTTATTAATAAACACTGAGCCAAAATATTTTAACAAGAATACAGCCTATAAATATTAAGGGTAAAAAAGACAGTGTTTTAAGCTTGAATGTTCTGCCTAGCTGATAGGAAAAAGAAATTAGGAGCATGAAGCACAGATGCAGACATAGGGAGAGGGTCGACCAATTTAACGCATGCATCCGCGCAAATGCTTACCTACCTGAAATTCAAAAATTTTGAAGGGCTCCAGGATCTTCAAGGAAACTTCAAAGAGTTGGGAATCTGTGGATGAGATTCCAAGTAGAATAGGAGACATCTTATACAAATGAGACTTAAAAAAAAAAAAAAAACACACCACAAATGTTCTGATTTTCTGTACCAATTTTATAATGTACTGATGATCAGCCTAGATTTCTGATGATGAAAGAATTTTTGGTGATATCTAGAAGAGTCTCCCCCGTCCCCAAGAAATCACTCAGTATTCAATATTTATTTAATGGAGAACATACACATACATAGAAACTGGAGTCTAAATAAGGTAACAAAACAAGGTTTACGTTTTGGATTTTCAAATTCAAAGGAGCTGTAAAAATCCAAACAAAACCCACCACTACTCTTGACAGTAACACAGAGTGGAAGTTTGCACTTTTTTTTCTGTAGTGTTTTTTCATTCATTTGGAAAACTGTAAAAGGTAACCAATGAAAATAATCCATAGGGTTTTAACGGGACCTGGTTCAGTCTTGTTTAACAAAGGCAGAGACTTAAAGGTTTTTTTCTCAGTTACATACAAAGCAGCACAACCTAGGGAATTAAAATCAGCAACAAATTATACTATTTCTTCACACTGTCATGCAACTTAGCACAGTCAGTTAAGTTTTTACAAAAGGCGCTATACAATTAAACAGGGAAAGAAATTAAGAAAAGAGATGTTTAAGCAGATGGAAAAGCAATTACTGTTCACCAATTGCATAAATATGAAATTATTTGCTGGAGTCAGAAACAAGAAGGAAGAGATCAAATGGTCAGCCAGTGAGGTATGCTTCGTAACCAAAACAAAGGAAAAACTCCTTGAACATACTCCCCTTCCCTCTCCCTCCCCTCCCCCCCAAAAAAAACCCCAAAACAAAACCAGCAGCTCCATATTAAGCAACAACTCAAGAAAAACAGTAATGACAAGCAAAGAAATGCAGTCATTTCTTCAGACTCTGCAGGCTATATAAGCCTTACACATATTTCTCAGTATTTTGTAGGTAAATAAAAAATTTTCCAAATGTTTACAATCTCTGAATTAGTTACTTATGTAGCTTTATGAAATACAAAAGGAATCTGCTGTGGTTAGGTGAAAGTATGATTTTTATGAGATTATCATTTTTCCATAATGAACCCAAACAGCTACTCAGTCAAATCTTAGACCATGCTTTTGACCATCTCATGTTATGAGCATCTATATTTAGGGAGAAAGTTGTGTAAACTGCCTAATGTCGCAGCAAATTCAAAACACAATCAAGAAAAGATTACTAAGTGCCTGACTATAAACCCCATACTGCAATGACTAAACATCAGCTCATAAAAGCGAAATCTAATGTCGAAGTATTTGAATGATTCTACCAATTATAGTTTCAAAGTAACAATTTAAGAAAAAGTTTTTGCAAGTTCTCTGCATTGCAGTTACTTTGACTGTGGATACCTGCTTTTGAAATGCTTTGTGATAGCTATGCTGTAAAGCCAGCTTTATAAAAATAATTTTTAAAAGCGTTATTACTAACCTTGTGATAAGCCCTGTTGATCAAATGGCTGCTGTGCTATAGCTTGTTGTTCGAACTGAGTGATGTTTTCCTGTAAAGCATGCTGGGATGTCACAAATCGATCTGAAATGGGGAAAAACAAGAAAAAAGAAAAGGAAAATAATCATGAAAAGAAGATGTATTTAACTGGATAATTCAGTTGATCCCCAAAACCTACATTTTATAGTCATTTGAATTTTTACTACATTAAAAGTAAATAAAAAATTACTAGCTGAACAGGTATTTAAACCTTTATCGCAGGCTTTATTCATATTCCTCTGTAGCCCTCGCTAATTCATTACACCATGAAAAAAAGCAAATAAGCAAAACCAAAATACTGTGTTCCACTATTACTAAGAGAAAGTACATGAAATATTTCATATTCTCCCACCTCCAAACACATACAAGTATTACTTCCTAAGTAGACTATACAGCAGTGCTTTTTACTAATAATAGAGATGATGTGGTAAAGTTTTGTGTACATAGTATTATTTTTCTGTATATTTATTTAGTAGTTCTGTTTGATAAAGCCACATGGTGCAAACCTGAATCAATCTTTTTATATTTTTAACAGTACACCTGAACACCAATGAATGAAATTGTGCAATATACTTCAAGTAGTTAGCTTTTACTCCATGTATTTTTCTAGTTGTCTACTTTGTCTTGATGAAAAAGTTATTTGAGACCTTGTAAACTTACCTCTTTATAAACCTTATCATATTTCAAATACTCACCCTCATCTTGCTCTAAAGGCTGATCAGCCAATTGTTGCTCTAGTGCTGTTTCTTCTGTGCCTACTACTGGCTGCTGGTCTAACTCTAAAATAGCCTGCTGATCTGTTGCAACAGCTTCTGACTGTTGTAGCTCATCACTTTCAATCTCCACTTGCATCTGTGTAGAAACATGAATGCTCTGCTGATCTACTGTAGAATCATCTATTGAAGCAGACTGCTGATGCTGCTGAAGTTGCTGTGCAAGTTCATATCTGCAAAGCAAGGTACAAAGGTCTTATGTCTTCAGTTAGACAGTTATCCTAACTATCTAGGTGAAAAAAATTTTATTTTTATTATACACTAAAATTTACTACACCTTCAGAGCTACCTAAGTGTTTGCTAACTGTTAATAAACATCCTTATTCAATTATTAGCATCTGCTATAAAGCGAAGTTGCTTTTCCAAGTATTTTTAAGGAAATTCATTGAAGGATTCATATAAAAATTATAAACATACCTATGAGTCTTCATGTGTTTTTTACAGTTTAGTGATGTTTTGAATGTTTTTTGACAATATGGACACATATACGGTCGAAGGTCATTATGGATCCCCATATGTCGCCTGAGGCTACCACCAGTAGTAAAGGCCCCGTTGCATATAAGACACTTAAAAGCTTTCAATCCAGTGTGTGTTCTAATATGTGCTTTCAGAACTCCAGCTGACACAAAACCTCTTCCACACTGAGAGCACTTAAATGGTTTTTCGCCAGTATGTGACCTTTTTAAGAGAAAGCAGAATTTAAAGTAGATTTAGAGTTTAATTTATGAAGTTATTAAAAGACTACATTTTAAAGTGAGCAAAATAAACCAAACCAAGGCAACTGCTGTAGGGATGGAAGAGGCTTCAGTTAAGAAAATCCAGAAATTAAAGCTTTAATACATTATAAACAACCTGCACGTGATCACTGGCAGGGCTAGAAACAATACTGTCTGGTTTAATTATGTTCTACAGTCCAATCTTCTTTTCTGATCATACCTGGCCTCAGTTAAAACATTTGGGTTGAATTTTTTCATGCCACGTGACATACTAGTTCTTCAGACTAGTATATTATCATTCACGTGTATTTTCCTCAATTCAACTAAAACAACGTCCACAAAAGTTTGGAAAAAAATATACGATCCTCCTCATATTGTATACTACTACTATGTTTAATAATGCAACTTTGGGGAAAAGAACTGTGTCCATCCTAAATATCCCCTGAACAAGGCACAGTACAACTAGCCTTTCAGACTGCTATGTAAAAACAATGCTCAAGTGAGGAAACTCACCTATACTATCAATATGTCCCACTCACTATATCCTTCCTTCAAGAAGTGCTAGTGGAGATTCCCTTTAGGACTACAGCAGGATAAAAAACAGACTGAAGGACAGGTTAGGAAATGGAGCAGAGGGTTATGACTGTAGCATCTCAGAAGCGAGAGCTAGGAGGAAGGCAATGAGAATGCTAGGAAATGGAAGATAAAGGAAGCAGGATTTAATAAATTTGGGAAAAGTGAGGAATGACTTTCACAAGTCTGAAACACCATTAAAATCAACTATTTCTTATGAAGGACAATGAAGGTGGTAATGACAGAAACCAGTGACACTTATTAATTTAAAATTATTTTGATTTGAATCAATCTAGCTTGATTGTGTTTATGAAAGGCAATGAGAAATCTTGGTAGGATATTACAAAAGGAAAAGATGCGATATTGCAAGGCTTCCCCCCTTCTTGTTAGACAGCATATAGAAACCAAGAACCCTTTCAAGCCAGTTTGAGAACCTACCAATACAGAACTTGATTTCTAAGGAGAACATGAGGAACTCACCACGATTTGAATTAGAGAAAGTGAGAAAGCGGTACAGAGCTTACATTGCAGAACAAGCAGATTGCCACCTGCTTGCATGGAATCTTTCCTTAGATCCTAGTAATCATCTTTGGTGTTTGTTTTGTTTTGGGTTTTTTTTTTTTTTCATATTTTCTCCTCCAGTTATTAGTAGTTTATAAATCAGGGAGCAATATTTGATAACTTTACTAAATGGCAAAGCTTACTGCCTGTAAAACTGAAACCCAATCTAACTTTGAAGCTACCCTTTCTTTTGCAAACAAGGTTGGATTAGTTACCTCCACTGGTTCCCCTCCAATCTACATTTTTCTGTGACTCCATGACCTTGTGGTTGTAACAAACACTCATTATATGGAACTTGAACTGAACTTCAGGCAACAAAATGATCCCTAAGAATGTTTGCTTGATTACAATGTAAGCCTAAATTCTTTTAGGTTTAGTACACAGAAAACAGCACACAGGATAAAAAGAAAGTTATTTCCTTCCCAAAAAATAGGAGTTACATACAAAGCAGATGATCTGGAGTATGCAAATACAAAATTACAACAAGAATTCACATGCAACGCTTGCTATTTTCTACACGTAGTTCAGGAAAAAAGAGTCCAAGTGTTAATAAGCTAAACTGCACACTAAACACAACCACTTGTACTGCTAAAACTGCACAGAGCTATGAATTAGTCCAGAACCCTCCTTCAACTTTACCAGGAAAAAAAAAAAAAAAAAAAAAAAAAAATCGATTATCACTGGTTCACTACTTAAGAGACAGTGAAAAAAGATGCAGTCTTTTCAGTGAACATTATATACATTTCATGCTCTTCCATAAATTTGTTATTACATACATTTCCTTTCTTCTTTGTATTTATTTTACCTGATGTGTTGTTTAAGATGACAAGACTTTTTATAGGCTCGATGGCAATAAAAACATTTGTATGGTCTGTCTGCATCATTCACAAAATTATTGTTAAAATAATTTTGGAAGAACTGGCTATTCCTTGGGATTGGCTGGATAAGACCTGCATACATAAACACACACACAAAAAAGAAAAATTAATTGATAAAGTTATTCCAAAGTTGCCGTAGTCTGAAGAGCTAGTATTTGAAAAAAAAAAAAGTGACTAAACTTTTATCATGCAAGAATATAAAGAAAATGAGCATGCTTTCAGCACTTAAAATTATGCATACATCTATTTCACATTATACATATTATATTGCACATGCTATTTTAGTGATAGCTCTTCTTTTATCCATAGGTCCACCTCATTATATTAAGCCTCACGTATATCCAAAACAAGCGTTAACTTTAAAAAAGCTGACAGTTATGAATTCACTGCTAATCAGATACTTTGCTCTTGCAACCTCCACCTTAACCAAATGATGCTTCATCAACATACCCCAGGTATACATTATAACTTGACAAATATTTAATATGCATTTTGTGAAAAGCATGAGTCACCATGATATATCTATCTGCCTTTACTTAAAGGATAAAAAAAGTCTATTAAAATTGTTGCATCTGCACATCATCTACTTTGGCTAATCAGTCTTGCTAATTCACTGGGTACCTCCAAAAGTTTACTGGGAAAAAAAATCCAATTAAACAAATGCTCTTTATACACTGGTCCCTGAAGTCAGCCAAGCGTAGTTTTGGAAAAATCAGTTAGAAGTTCCTGCTACTAAACGTCCAACTGCTTACACAAGAGTATGCTGTCTCAGAAGCAGCCAACAGAAGGGTATCATCCCAAACACTGTGACAGAATGGGAACAGTAGCAGACTTCAAGTTAAAAAGAAATAAAATACTAGTATAAATACTAATATAAAAGGTTGAGGGAGTGATGCAAAGCTACAACAAATATGCCAAAGACCCCTTTATAGTCTTAAATATTCACAACAAAAGCCTTTTATGCTGTCTTTTCTTTCCTCTGACTGCTTCACCTAGCATGCGAAGTTTCATATTCAGAAAGGAAAGCCCAAAGGGTTTCTGCTTACTTCCAAATGTAATTGAAAAGAGCAGAAGACAAGGGGAGGGAATTTCTCTCAGTTTTGAGAACAGATGGCAACAATGCAGAGAGAACATTTATCTGTATCAGACTTGAGAAAATGTATGTGTATATATATGTATGTTATCCATATATATGCCAAAACTTCCTTCACCTTCCCCAACTCACTCAGTTGGTCTAGTAAAGACATTTTCTCTTAAAAACAAAACCAAAATAAACCAAAAAAACCCAACCCAAACCAAACCAACAAACAAACAAACAAAAAAAAAAACAAAAAACACACCACCAAGCCAAGACACACCACAAAATCCACCAAAACCACAACCCCACTTTCTAAATTCCTTCCAGCATTCTTCTGTGATAATTAGTGTACAGGAGATGACACAAGTCTTCCAAATCAGAAGAGAAGGAACACCATATGACAAATATTTACTCTCAGTTATTTTTGATCATATAAAAGCAGAATCATTCAGTTAATGAATGACAGCTGACTATCTTGAGTGTATCCCAGGTTACAGTGGTTCTAGTCTGCAGAAGCACTGCAGAAACTCCTACTAACATACGTAAGAGGACAGAAATAACCAAAATTCCTAATAAAACACTTCCAAACTATTTACTTGACCTGTTCAATTTGGATAAACTAAACATTTCTCCAAACTGTTATAAAAGTTAAAGTTGGCTCTACCCTTGATATAGCAAGTCAGTAAAATAGTTCTGAGTTCTACAGAAAGGTATTTTTCTTCCCATCAGTTCCGTCTTTGGAACCACACTGCATACCAGAAAAATTAAATATTTTTTTGCAATTCCTAGTCACTAAATACCATCAACTAATGGAATAAGATGAAAGAAACATTGTAACAGGTAGAGAACAATTTGCTGACTTTTTTTTATAGACTTTTAGAATAACCGAGTCTTTTTTTCAAAAAACTTTTTTTTTTTTTTTCCCATCAAAGGTGCCACTCAGATTAACACTAGTACAGAGCAATAAGATACAAGTTTCTTGACACCTCTACAAGAAGCAAAATTTTTTTTCTGGGAACAGTGGAAATATTGTCACTAGGTTGAAAAAAAACATGACACCTTCTAGACAAATAGTGGAACTTCTTATTTTTACATTGAGTGCTCCAATATCAGCAGAGTTCAGGTGTTATCAGTACCCATAGGAAACAACTTATGCAGTATTTGGTTTTTGTTAATATTATTTAAAAAAAAAAAAACACAACAGAATTTCACTGCACAGATCTTAATTGTATTTAAGCGGGTTTTTATTTAAAATCAGGAAATAAGACTGTATCTGTTTCCAGGGTTCAGTCAAGAATGAAATACTGTATTATCTGAATACCTGAAGCTGTCAGCAATGGTTTGTTGCTACTCTGAAAATTTAAGTTTCTTATGCTTGGTACCAAAATAACCACTACTCTTGCATACAGTAATTCTTAGAAGCAGTGAAAGCAAAAGGATTTTTAAAGAGTGATGAAGATTTAAGGCTAAAGATATTACCAATATAATATTCTACTATCTAAAGATGACCACACAACAGACAAAGCTGGGGTTAGTACACTGCCAAGTCAAAGAATGAAGAGTAAATGCCTTGCCCACTACATTGACCTCTACTGGACAACAATATATAGTCTTGAATGAGCTGTATAACAAGTTACCTTCTTCCAAAAATTGGTTTATGTAATGTTTTAACAATTATTCTACAACAGAATTAAAATAACTGTATGAATTCACTATACCATGTTCCAGAATTATTCTGCCCTTTTTTGAAATATTACCACTCATGATTACCACTAATTCAGTTGAGGTCACCAAATACACTAAAATCATGTAACACACTGACTCATTAATACTTGTAATTTGAATAAACATGATCATCAAGAAGAATCTAGGTCATAAACTGTTATCTTTTCTATACCAACAGCCTAACAATAGTTAAACTAAACTCCTCTCCTAATGTAAAAATGCACATGCTTTTTTTCTAGTAAGGATTATATAATTTGTCTGTGAATAAAAAGACTCTTCTTACTCATTCTAGTACAAACTATAAAATATGGCACTTTTCTGAAGCCTGATCATTTCTGATAACTTATTTCAAAGTGCATCTTTCTGAGGAAGCTCTGAATGTATTTGCTTGATTAAACTGTGACCTCTATTTTCCTGTGAAATCCAAATTTCAAGAGAGCACAGATTTACTTGCTCTTTACCTAAATCAGTGATAAGTATGGGCTCTTGCAAAGGAATGTCTGGTACTGGAACACTCGTCTTTCCTACTCGAACTTTTGCAGGTTTACGTTGATGTCGCAGCTTTCTTAGTTCAGTATGCTTAAAATGTGAAGCAATATGAGTTTTCCGGTGGCCTGATGTTCTAAACTTTTTGTCACAGTGAGGACAAGCAAAGGGCCTAACACCTGCAAAAGATTTAAAAAAAAAAAAATTATTAGTTTGCAATTTTATTTCCACCATCCTAGAAATATAGCTTTGGAATACAGAGTGTCTCTTCTGTATTTTCTTTTTAGTTTCCTATCAGGGCGTTTATTGTTAAACAGGTTTTCAAAACAGATTCACAAAATCCAATCAAAAGTAAATACGAAATGGCTGAACTACTAACTGCTTGTAACACACCACTAAACAAGCTTGTTATTAGGAAACTGGATGATGCAAAAGTGACAGCAATTTTCAAAGGGTTCCAGAAGCTACCCCGTGAACTGCAGATAGCAGGTCAGATGTCCTTCCAAAAGAAACTGTTAAAAAAAAAAAAAAAAAAAAAGACAAGAAGAAATAATCGGCAAACACATAGACAAAAGATATATAGTAGGATAAAACAGAGTAACAGTGATGCGACAAAGTTTAGAGAAATTGTAGATAAGTCTGTGAAAATGTCAACACTCTTTGATGGCAGACAAAACAGTATGCCAACAGGAATTATTAAAGAAAGACTTCTGCAATGCAAAATTGAGTAGAAATCTCTCCTTGGAAAGGAGACTGGAGAACTTGGTAAGTTACAAAGACAGGCAAAGTTGCTGAACTTTCAGGTTTTGTTCAAGGGAAAATCTTGGACTTAGAAGGGTAGGAAACACAACGGTATTATGAAGAAAGCTCTATAGAATCACATGTGGAAAAAATGAACAAGCAATAAGAATGAACCGTTCTTCACAATACAGTAATAACTAAAACATATAAAACCACTGAGCAGAATATTTAAAGCAACAGAAAGTACTTTACTCAACATGTGGCTCAACATTCGAATTCATTACATTAGGTTGTTCACATGGGTCCAAGAATCAATTAGCTAAGCTTTTTGGAAAAAAAAATCTACAAAGTGCTCCTTAGTCCAGAGGTACAGCCTGCTTCATAAAGCCCTCAACCCAAAGATTAGTGGAAGCTAGCTGTACGTTGCTAAGAAGCATTACTGTAGGCTTCCCCTTTTCCATACGCTGCCATCAGAGACAGCAGATGTGGCTCAACGAACCTCTAACCCGACCCAGTAAGCATAACCTGCTAGACAGAGGAAGAAGCAAACATCTCAGGAAAAACAAGCGTGCTGAACGATGACTAACATGCAGGAGCAACAGCTGACTCGTCGTCAGAAAGCTAAATGTCCGTGGTTTTTGTAGGCACCCAAACGAAGTTTCAAAGCCATGAAACACTAGAAAGTTGTGACAAAAATTTAAGTTCATCATATAAGACACTAAACCCAGTTCATTCTCTGATAGATATTAATGACATGACAGACAGCTCTACAATTTAAGTGCTTCTCATTGTCTTTTTTTTCCCCATTCAAGGTCTCGCCCAATTAGAGAAAACAAAAAAGCAATTTTGAGGCCTTACCTGTATGTAGACGAATGTGAACTTTTAAACTCCCTGAGGTGGAAAAGCATTTCATACAAAATTGGCACTTGAAAGCTTTAATGCCAGTATGTGTTTTTATGTGTGCTGTGAGAGTACTCTTAACAGCAAAGGCGCGGAAACACTGGGGACACTTGAATGGCTTCTCATGGGTATGAATGCGGATGTGGCGCACTAGATCACTTGGTTTTTTAAATTCTTTAGAGCAATATGGACAAACATGCCACCTTATTCCATTTTCTTCACGTATAGAACCTAAAATAAGGAACATCATCAGAATGAACACATTTGAAACATTAGCAGTTCTTCAAAAATTCCACTACGCTGACACCATTATACAAAGCAATCAAAACACAAAAACATTTTGCCAAATAGATGCCATTACAACACACTTGGTAGACAATTAACTTCTCTATCAGATACATTCTGCTTCACAGATATGACAAAAACAAAACCCAAGAGAATCCTGTTGAAACGGAAAAATTTTTGTGCTACTGACAAGAGGGGAGGGGGATGGAGAAGAAAAAAAAGCTAAGTAATGTCTGACTTTACAAAATAGAAAGAATCAAATTTGTATGCCATTTAGAAATATGGAACATAAATGTAATGCAATATAATACACCAGTTAAATACCATATGTAACACAAAATTATCCATCAATGAATGTAACTCCTCAATCATAACCACATAAAATTATTTTAAGTGCTAAACACTTATTTAACTAATTGGATAAGATACTTTAATGGCCTTCTCTTCTGCACATTCAGACTTAAAAGTTGTAAGTTTTTAAAGAGGCAAAAATTCCATAAAAAGCCCATCTGAAAGATTTACAATTTACGGCTACTTTTCCACAAAAGTTGTTTTATGATCCAAGAACCCTAAGCTCTGTCCTAAAGCAATAGCATACCTTTTCTCAACAAAAATGACAAAAGAAGCTTCTAAATACTATCATGTTTTTTTTATTCATATATGCTATTCAATATCAGGTATGCACTCATTTAAATCAGTTCACGTAGTGTTTTTTTCTGTAAACCATGTGACTACACTGAGGTTATGTTATTTTATCAAAAAATAAAAGCGGTTGTTTTTGACTGTATAGCAGTGACCTTTTATTTTTACTTGCAGTCAGAGTTACCGAGTTGTTACTGTTGCACACCAGGACAAAATAGTTATTACCAGAGGAAAAAATTAATGTTGATTTTTAGCACAGTTATGCTGGACAAGATGAGCTTTCAACTTCAGATCAATTTCTGCATCCCTCGCAAAGAAAAATTTACCTATGAAGTTACTACGGGCAGAGCTCAATGACTGCTTATTATAGAGCTGTCTCCACCAGGCCAGCCATTAAAGTATGATGTCTATACTTGGAACAAAACACTTCTAGCAACCCTAACACTAAAGTTGCATTTAACAGAGACAAAATCCAGACTTGCATACACCCCATACAGTGAGGAGGTAGAATATTAACATGCATTTATGGTGACAATATCAATTCAGTACTGCAATTCCAAATACAGGTGACTTGAAGTATTATCCACAATATCAACCTTCGTCCTCCCCTACATGGCCCGGGTCAGTGAAGGTCTGCATGAGGCAGCAGCACTACACTTCTGCATCTCTGAGGCCTCAATTCCAAAGAGGAAGAGCAGGGCTCACAAGAACTCTCTGCTCCAGGACACGCCACAAAAACCCAATCCTCCTCAGAGAAGGATGAGGGGGAAAAAGAAGGAAAGATTCATATTCTTTCTTTTTTGTCCTCCTCCAAAAACTCCACTCATCTAAATCCAGAAGATTTAACAGTATAACAGTATAATTTCACTTAATGCCATTCTGACACATTCTAGTATCCGTATAATGAAAGTTATAAATGCTGCTATCATAACTTATACACACATTGTGTTTTAGATAAAAGCCGATGAAGTTCGTAACTGACCTACAATACATTTTGGGAAATCCCCTTACAAAGCCATCAACACAACCCACAAATACTGTAGCCCTTACAGCACAAAAAGTAGAAAGCAGTATCAACATTACCAGGTAAAAACGGTGATTTTTTCTTAATAACCTTTTTTTCTTTTTTATCCAGTTTATCTGTACTCTCTTGCTCCTTATCTTGTTCTGCATTATTAGAGTCAGCCTGATGATTTGAGAGAGTCTGGATGTCTGGGTTCTGATCCTGGGCCCCAGGAGTCTTAGCCTGGTTGCATTCAGTAGAATGTGCAGAGACGGGAATTGAAGACAAGCCACTGTTCTCTAAAGCTTGCTACAAGAGAATAAAAAACCTCTCGATTAAGAAAGAAACATTCCACAGTTGCTCCAACTTTTCTCAAACAACTATTTAGAAGATATAATGCAAATATAATGACAGGAATTAAATGTCTTATCCTCCCAGGATTTCAGCTGGATTTCAAACTGGCAAAAACATTCTCACACAACACTGACTTATGATTGTCTGAGGGATTTATATTGGATTTCCTGCACTAATACATGTGCCAACAACTGCCTTTCAGAAAAGTGCCCCTGTTTCTACAGAATCAAGTATTTGCCAGGAATATATAGCTATCTCTTATGCCTACTACACGACAGAATAGTTCCACATAAAAGATCAAATTTGAAGCCCATCAGCTTGTGGAGAAGCCATACATGATATTAAAAAAAAAAAAAAAAAAGACTCAGAAAAGCTCAAAAGCCTCTGTTAGCAAATCACTGATAACCATCAGACCAAGGCAAAAGAGATTTTTATGTACACCTGGAAGGGACTGGAGTGTAGGCACCTTTATGGATACTGTTGTGTATGAAAAGGCTCTGGATCAAAGATTTCAAACACACATTTAAGTAGGAGTGTGCAGATGATATTTGATCACGTAGAAGAAAACTATGTTTTATTTTAATTTTGTACAACAATATGGCTAGTGATGTTCATACAGTAACTCAAAGAACCAACTTCAAAGACTGATTTTTTGATTTTTTTTTTTAATAGCTATCACAACAGTAGTTATATTGTGCGTTATAATTTGGTGCGACTACACATCACATTCCTGATGCTAGATATTACTTGGCATAGGTAACATGGTGAACTGGCACATAGCTACCTGTAACATTTGGGTCTTCCAAAAAGAAATTTAAATGGTACTTAAAAGGCTAAAGAAGAAAAAAATAGCTTAAAGGTTAGCAGGCTACCACCAATATTAAAGAAGAACATTCTCTGCCCTGTTCCATTATGCGGTAGAGGCTGCAGAAGAAACAAACAGCTGCATTACTGCCTGCGCCTCTTCTGTTACACAGCATCTCTTACTGCCAGTATCAAGGACAAAATAATGGCTTAGACAAAACGTTGGTCTGACCCAGGAAGGAATTTTCTTTGCACCAACAGGAAATATTCAAATAGCCGCTTATTAATTAGAACAGGATAAAGGCCCCATACACATTCTCATTTTTTAACCAGATAAAAATACTTTTCCCTTCTTAAATGTCATCCTGTTTTAAGCATGGCATAACTTAAGGACATGCCACGAGCTGCTTCTAGGCAACAGAAAAAAAAAACAAAAAATCAAAGGGATCAATAAAATGTCCATGTATGGGTGTGTACACTTAAAGCTTTCTTTTAGGTCATGTAATCAATATTTATAACCTTGCTGTTGTAAAATTATGCAAAAAGGTATCTAGCTGCGTTCCATATGCATTTAGTAGATCTTTACAACTCTTGACTGATACATCATTTTAAAATGCAGAAGAAATGCTATCATTGAAAATACTGAGAACAAAGTTCACTACAATAAAATGAGAGAGAAACCACTGAAATGTAAAGCTGTTCTCACACACAGCTCTTACCTGCAAAATATCTCTATTGATTCCCACTGCAATGTTGAGTTGTTGACCAGGTTGTTGAGGCTGGTTATTTTCTACAGGACTGGGTTCTGATAACTCAAGGAGCTGCTGGATGACATCAGTTACAGCCTGCTGACTCTGATGAGCAGCAGCTGAAGACACTTGGTTTTCTGTCTGTTGAAGAAGTGGAGACCGAAAATGTGTGGCCTGAAATAGAGAGCAGTACATTTGAAAAGGAAGATGAAAACTATATATAGAATCATAGAATTAGTGAGGTTGGAAGGGACCTTTAAGATCATCAAGTCCAACCATTAACCTACCCTGATAAAAACACCACCACTTCTAAGCCATGTCCCTAAGCACCTCATCTACCCTTTTCTTAAACACCTCCAGGGATGGTGAATATGAACTGATCTGTTCGGCTCCCTTATCTGAAATGTGGCCAGTTAACAGACAACAAGGATGTCCACTTGTGTAAGACATAAGGATTACACAGAACTGTCACTCAAGGTCTGCTCACTCCACTGAAGTACTGCTTCTGTGTATCTCTTTTCTGGAGTTCTTCCCAAGCTGCATAACAGTAAGCTTACAGTTTGAATTAAGTTTATTGTAACTACTGAACCTTCAACCAGTTTACAAAACACAGGAATCAATTACTGAATTCCACATGTAAAGGTCACATGAAAAGTAATTCCAAAACAAATAAACAGCACTGACATGGTTCCTTTTAAAGTTCACATAAAAGCAAGTCCTTTGGAAAAATAACCTTCTATTACTTGAGATTTTTTTTGTATGAAATTATGTGTGTTGTTACATCAAAACCTTTCAGAACAATAAGACTACTTTTTTCCTTTCAACTTTCAATCTTCTAAATCTCTTGTCTTTAGAACAATCTCCTTACACTCTAAAAATTTAAATGCACATGGAGCTGTGTCAAAATACTAAGAACAATTTCAAGTCTAAAAATAAAATTTCTTAATCTTTTATTTGATAATTGTATCTTAGGTTACCTTAGTAACAAATATGAAGAAAAAGTGATAAAAGCCTTGGTATTTCTTTTTAAAATCAGAAATAAAGACTCCTTCTGTTCTCCTTCATTTATAAACTTCCCCTTCTTATAACAAATAGACTCCATAAGCATACCATTACTGAAAGAACTGCTTTCAACCATTTATTTTAGTGCAGAAAACAGAAGTATTTATTTATGTAATGGCTAGCCCCATAATTCTGTTTCTATAACACACCAGATATTTGTGTCTAATACTCACTTCTGTTGTCTAAAAATAATCACTTCCAGGCACGCACGCACACACACATATATAAAAGACTATCTTCTTTCAGATCATTTTTAATAAAGAATAATCTTGGGCATCACATGTATAATATTTCTTCCAATCTGAAAAATCCCTGGAGGACATCTTTATACTGACACATTACACTGGACAGTTAAAATGACACTGTCACCTTATTTGAGGATTTTACAAAGAAATATATTAAGAAAAATTAGCTTGACACGAGTTATATCCTGCGAATTTGATGAATTATTCTTAATACCTTCTCACGAGATGATACAAAATAAACCCTTATCTCATTTCTCTCGCATGCCTGCGAGAATAGCACTTGATATTTTGCTGATTTAACAATTAGTTCATCTTTTTTCACCTCACCAATGGGACAGATGGAAAGACTCAATCTCCTGAAACTGCAATTCAACAAAAGCTCTATAAACATTTCAATACGTATTTTACAGAATAAAACATACTATATGCCATTTTCATTGCAATAAACTGGAACTGAAGCAAAGTGTTTTGCTAAGACTGTAATAGCTCTTTATAGAGACTATTCATTTTCTTGCAACTGAATGCAGGGAAGCTCTTCAGTAGAGCGGGATGCCTACACTAAAAAGTCTGTAAAATTCTCCCAGGCTTTAGCAAAAGTAAAAAAAATCGCCAATGAAGGAACTGCTCAACATCATCTTTGACCTGAAAATTACAGTATTACATGTATTTAACCAGCGTGTTCAGCAGTTTATAGCCAGTCTCACAAAGTTTATCTTTTTTGAAAAATTATATGCATCCATTATGTATATATTAAGTTTGTTACCATTACTATTAAGACACCCTGTTCATTACAAAAAATTGAGGTCTCTTTGTAGGTCTCGCTTCAATACCTGATTTTAATAATAGAATAGAGAATGAAGTGTTTTATTACTACCTCATAATTCCGCATTTGTTCGACTAGAACAATAGACTTTGTGATCGCCCTTAGCCTGTCTGATCTGCTGTGTAACACAGACCTCATGATAGCTCTGAGTGAATTACTCCAAGTAAAGTAGAAATTACAGCAGTTACATATTTTATATACTTCAAGTAAAGTACAGAAACTATAGCAGTTTTTTAAATCAAGTAATTTATTGTGGTAACTTTTTCTGTTGGTATCCAACTTTAACAAGTTGCTCCAACAGTAAGTTATCCACACTAAAATTTCATTTCGAAGTGTGAATTCATCTAACTTCAACCCTCAAAACTTTTTTCTCTCCTGTATTAAAGAGATTACAGATTTTTCTTCAAAACAGCAGATCAACTCATCCTGGATATCTGATGGGCAAAATAGATAATGCACCCTGAATCTCTTCAATAACAAAGTACATCATATCATACGTTAAGAATTCTGATAGCTCCGATTTCTCCTGTATCTTTGAACACTGTTCATGAACAGCAAACAGTATGAAGAGACAACCAACAAAAGCAAAAATTCCCAGAATTAAATTGAGAGGACATACAAGCTTTTCATTTCTATGCAAATTTTCTACTCTAAATAAAAAGACCAAAAACTGATCTTTCCAGGCAAGGAAAAACTAACTTTTAGCTGATATATCAATTATTACCTCTTCCATCCCTATTCATAAGGGGAATTTATAAACTTTGAAAACTCCTATCCCATGAATATTGCCTACTTTTCCTCCTCTTCTATATGTGATTTTATTCTTGGCCATATCAGAACATATATTGCTTGGTGCACCCAGCTCACCAAGAAATCCAGATCACTCTGTATCATTGATTTGTCCTCTTCATAAATTACCTCAATCTTTGTGCCACCTTGATCAGTGATGATTTTATATTTTCTTCCAGGTCATTGATAAAATATTAAGTAGTGTAGGGTCAAGAATCAATTTCCAAGAGACCCCATCAGAAACACAGTAACAACAGTGATTCCCTGCACACCTCCTCTACAACTTCTCTCAGAAAGTTTTAAAAAAAAAAAAAAATCACTCATGGTGCCTCACATTAGTTTTAGTACGTCATTCTATTTAAAAATACAAAACATATCCCTGCTTTTTATCACATCCATTACAAGAAAAAAAAAAAGGAAGAATAATTAAGGATGCAACTAGCTCTACTTACCAAAAAGCTAACATTAAATAGAAGTACCTATACATTTTCTTAAAACCATGTGTGATACATGGTGCAGTCCCCTGGATGAATCCGAGCATAATCCTAGCTCAACAAATGAACAGTTACTGCACATAAACAAGAAGGTTGTGCATCTAAAGGCACAGAAACAAGCAGACAGTACATCAAAGGAGGAATATCTGAAAAGACGTCACAAAATTGTTGCTAATTCACCTTAGCACTGAGGTCTGCCTGCATTAGTTTTGAGGTGATGCCATGCGTACCTTTTCTACAAGATTCCCATACGTGTTACAGTACGTAGTTACTACTGTAAAAATAGAAGGTACCCTGGCACAGGAAAGGAGAATTCAGCTTTCTGCTCTAACTAGCCTAGAAAGTCAGGCTTCTCCTTGCTTGGTTTCCTAGATCCACCACACTATAAACTGAAGTTGACTCTGTGAAGGTTCATGCTTAAACTGTTCGGTGGCTCCCCAGTTACTAAGTCATTCTCTGAAGAAGAAACAGGTTGGGAAATGCTAAGACTAAGGATGGAACTGAACCAGTTCTCCCACTTGGTAGCCAAGAGCACCAGGCAATTCTGAAAGGAGGGGGCAATGAGATCCACTGCTCCCAACTGGTACCTCTCACTAGGGAAATACCTGGCACTCTGCATCAAGTACAGGGAGCCACACAACATGGCACAATTGACAGTTATCTTCTTTTCAGACTTGCACTTTCACACACACAGAGCCCCTGCCTCTAAAAACCAGACATCGCTTCTGATACCGCTCCTTACCAAGAAAAATAATTTCAATTGGTTAAAAAAAAAATAATGAAGATTTACTTAAAATAAATTGCTTTTGAAGAACAGCCATTTTTAATACTTTTTTTAAAAGCCTTACAAGAAACATAACTATTTATTTAATACAGCAAATATTAGTAATTAATTAGTTCACATCAGTTCTGTTAAGCTTTAAGTTAACTGGCCCTGGAACACTGAATTCACAGTAAAAGATACAAAGAAAGTGGATAGACTGGTTGTGGTGACTTTAAAACAATACTGCCACACTTCCTAGTCCTTGGTTTTGTAGATTCTAGCACATGAGAAGATAATCACTGGCTCAAGTTGGGAAGGGGTTAATGCAAGTCAAATTACTCAGTCACTAAGATATGATGCTGCAAACTATAGCTGACAACCAACAGGCTACATAGCTGCAACAAAACACACTAACGCTCTTGCTGTGACTGGCATATCAAGACCTGCCTGTACATCACGACTGCTTGCTATGGGGTTCCAGAAAGCCAGCCCTGCATTGTCCTTCCCCAGCTCTACAGGCTCCTCCTGAGCCCCACGTTTCCCTGCCACCTCCATTCCAACCAACTCAACCAGCACCAACACAGCTCCTTCCCTCTTCATCCAAACCATGGTATCCCTGTGAAGTAAAGTCAGAGAGGCAGGATAATCCGGTATGTATGAGAGTCCTTACTTTTTCTGGTCTTTTTATACAGAATATTTGCCTCCATTTTGAAGGCCTGATGAACAGAATTATGTGCAAAATCATGACTGTATCATAAATGAGGGAATATAATCCGTTCAAGACCTGTTCCATTCCTAAATAACCAGCTGCATTCACCAAGAGGTTTGCCTTCACATGCTAGCTGATCAACTTATCGCAGAGGACCATTGCATATCCTTTTCCACCAGTTAAATGAAAGCTTACAAAATTCTGTAAAATTTCTCCCACTTTTACTCTTGACACAAAAATATGACAAAAACTGTACACTTACATTCTTCCATTTGTTATCAACGGGTTGCAAAAGATTAGCAGGGGATGCTGTTAAAGGCTGGGTGACAGAGTCCTACAAAAATGAAAATAAAGTATTCTAAGCCTTTGTACCAAAAGAAGAAAAATATGGCTAACATCACGCATAAAACTAGTGCAATACCCACAGTACGGAGACTAGGGACACAAAAAATGAGACTATGGGAGAAATACAACAGTACCCAGAATCACTAATGTTGCTTCTTAGTTTATATACATTAAATAAACACAAGTTACAGAAAACAATACCTTAGCTATAAGAACTGATGCAGCAAAATCCAAGTAACAACTTACAGTAAGAATATTTTACAAGATGTACTCATGTATCACACAAGAAAGCGTTTTTTGGTAATACAGCACTTCAAGAGACTAACTTTTGTAATTTGTTGTATTAAGGACATAATCTGTTCTTATAATAACAAGGGACAACAGAGACTGATCACAAGCTTCAGAACAATTATTATACTGGAGATTTCTTGTTAAATAAGCTCTGCAAGTTTTGAGCATAATGAAGAAGTCAGTTCTAATATAAGAATACTAGTGCTAATCTAAGAATGCACCATCTTTCTGTAGCAATAAAAAAACCCAATCGATCAATCATTAAATCTCTGCAGTTTCAGATATAAAATTAAAAATAAAAAGCGTAATACTCTTAATATGCAACTGACACGTCAGTTATTATCTTTGCTCTTCCTTGTTAAACTTCTTTGCCTCTGTTTTTAGAAGAATTCTTCTCACAGTTTGCTTATACTATTGTATGAAGGTATTCTTTATTTTTCCCCTCCTTCATCCAAGCAGAGAAGTATACATGTAGCAAAGATAACACCACAATTCTGTACTATCAATAGGCAATACAAATGCAAAATACTCAAGCAAACCAAAACAAGAAAAACACAACTGGACAGCAAAAGCAAACATGAGGTACTATGAATGAATCCTTTTTTCATTCTGCTTTTAAGATTAGGCTTATGAATGTAGAGATGTACAAAAAGACATAGATTATATGTACTTGCAAGCAAATAGGAGACATTAATCCTTTTTTAACCTAAAGAGACAAATAGCATCTGCCATATGAAGAAAAACTTTATGAAATCTAAAAGAAGAAAAATACTTCTCCAAACAACACTACTAGACACTTGCTTTCAACACAATACAGCTGCATAATGAAATTGAGACTTTAAATTTTAACCCTCCTCTTCAAAGTCTGCTATCACTTATCATCCATTGACTTTTGAAGCATAGAAGTTGGAAATAATGTGAAACAGGGTGGAATAAAGGTAGAAAATGTAGTTCTATTCAAAGAAAGAAAGAAAAAAAGTAGTATGATGCATTAAATATGCACTGGCTCAAAAAACAAAATCGTCTTGTGAAACCAGAAGCATTTTCTGAAATTTAGCTTCTTGTATCTTGGTAAAGAGAAAAACCCAACATGCAGCACTTCCAATAAAGCTAAGACTTTTACTTTATTATCTGTCAAGTAAGAAGCTAACATTTAAAGCAAGTTATCAGAAATACTCAAAAGAAGAATCCACTATGGCTTTATGTGGACTAGAATTATACAAATAATTTCTGAATATGAGTTAAAACTACAATATAATTTGAATAGTTCCAGATTTCATTGCTCCAGCAAAACTTTGCAATTATTTTTAGGGGGGGAAACCTTTCCTCCACACACAATCTGTAAGCACCAGAATTATATTTGCCTCAGTTGTAGAATAAAATGTTGTATTTTCATCTAAATTCTCAAATTGAAAATCCTTTTTTGCATGTACTTGGCCAATTTACATAACACAAATCAATTCCAAAAATGACACAGGACTTTAAAAAGACAAAAAACAGCTATAGGTCTTTTAGTTCTAACCTGTCTGAAGAATTACTGGAATTAAGACATAGATCTAATTAAACTCTTAAAGGCATTTTCACAATATACCAAGCAAAAGCTTACCGCTGTAACATGAGATACATCTGTTGAAGAGCTTGCAGAATTCTGTGGACCACCCATGTGCATCTTGCTGATATGTGTATTTAAACTACCCAAGCTTTTGAAGATACAGCTACATTCTGTACAGTTGTATGTTGGGCCATTCTTCACCTTCAATAAAACAAAAAAAATCAAGTAAATTTTCCCTAAATCTACCACCTAAATTTTTTACATTTTTCATTATTTATCCATATAACAAATATACCATGGGATTGTGAGAGCTGAAACGGTTTATTTTTCCAAGCTACTGATATCCAGTTACGGAATTAGTCTGGTATCTCTTGGCTTTTAAGTCAACTGTAATCTATGTGCACACCTGGGATCTCCTATTACCACTTCTCAACGTGTGGAAGCATCAGAGAACAAAACAAATGTCATCTGGCAAATGAGGCTTGACACTTTTTCCTCCTTACAACTTCCTACCGTTACACACTTAGAAACAAAATCAAAATGCAACTTTATCAATTAAGATGTGCCTGAAGATGTAACATCATACATATGGAAGTTTAGAAATATGAAGAGAAAAAATGCTGATAACTTATCTTCACATTTTGACTCTCTTCTGTTCACATTTGCAAACAAACCTTTTACACATTTCCAAGAAAAAATAAAATGCATTTTTAAGATCAAAGTAGAATGAAGGCGAGATAGATTGGGCCAAAGGGCATAGGCCTGCATGAAAAAAAAACAAACACACACACCAAAAAACCAACATAGTGAAGGGCAGGGAAGTTTAATATATAGTTTGAACTGAATTTGAACACACAGGATGAGAAAGTGATCAGCAGCAACTTGTTCGAGACTTTCAGGCCAAGGAGTTGAGGTAATTAAAGCAACCATCCTCAGTTCCCCCTCTTCCTCAGTCGATCACACAGCAGTAAGAACCAGTGCAGTACTTTCAATATGTAGGCAAAAACAAAGCCTTCAAAAGAAAACACACTGTACTGCTTGCAATATAGTATGGAGCTTTGTATTTTCTGACATTAGCTTAAACTGGTAACCAGACTTTCAGAAAGAGGTATCAACTAATAAAATACAGGTACAACTAAACTGATATACAAAGTGAGAATCAACTTGCTTGATTATCACCTGTGACATTATTTTGTGACTGTCTCAGGATAAAATTAAGAACTAAGAGTACTGCATGCAGTCTGCATGCAAGTAAACACAGTGACAGCAAGAAAGGAAAAAAAAATAGTCAACTAATGTAGGCTCAGGATCACAGAACACAGCATAAGACGTGAGCAAGAGGCAGCATTTATTTCAAGTCCCTAATCCCAGAATCTTTTTTTTTTTATCCTTACAGAAAAGCAGTGTAACAGAGAAAAAAGTGGAAAATATTTTTGGCTTGATCCCCAACAATCTTGTAGTATTAAAAAAAAATTCAATGTAAATTATGAAATTAACGTTGGTGTGGTTTTTTTATGTAGCAAAAGCTATCACACATAGGGAGCTGTGAACAGTGTAGAAGACTAGTCACAACGGTATGTGAAATGTAAACATATGATTTAATACAATTAAGCATAATACAAGACACTGACACATTCAATGAAGACACATTCTATGATGTGTCCTAAAAGTAAGAAACTCTAACACACGAACATGATCTCTAGTAATAAAAAATCCACTAAATAAGATCAGTTGTTTTAATACAAAAACGGAAAACAAGAAAGTACATCTCAGACAGAGTTCGGGTAAAGAGTGAGAGCAGAGATGATAGTCTGCATGCAGGAAAAGAAGAGAAAAAAAGGCTGCCTCTGTCACTTTATACCTTCCAGATCAAAACTAGGTTTCTTTCTATGGGTATTCCCAGCCACAAATCACTGAAATCAGCAAGGAAATTACTGAATAAAGTTGCATAGCCAATGTTACTCGGAAGACTATATTACATTATCATAGCAGTACCTCTTGAATCTTAAAAATTCTGTCTGTCGCAGAGAAGAAAAAAAATCAGCATAAAGAGGTCAGACAATGATCGTTTTTATCTTATTTTGTAATTTTCCTCTACCTGTAACTGAAAAAACTCTGAAAAAGGCTCTAAGATATATACTTCAAAGATAAATTGCAAGTATGCTCTATGATGGAGTTTTGGGTTGCTGTTTGGCCTTGAAATGTCTCACCATTTTCTGCTTTGCTGCTTTTAGCTTACTTTCATCTGATCCTAGCCCTCATTCTCCCAAGACTGACATAGGTACGTTTTTATACACTTAAACCCACTAATAATTTATTAATCTGCCAAGGTACTGAAAAGATAATGGTAAGTGACAGTTTTGCTAATTATCCTAAGTATACATTTATTCAGATTAATCTATTCAAGGAAAGCTGAATTTGCAGGTAAAACAAACTAGAATCCATACTACAGCAGTAAATCTATATTGACTGTAGAAAGCACCAGAGAGCACAGGAATAGCAAACAGCACAATTTAAATACTGAAAATGAAATAAGCAGTATATTAGGACCAACCACTTTATGAATAATTGTATTTACCTCTGAATGAACTCTCTGTATGTGTGACTGAAGATTGCCTTTCTGAGAAAAGGCTGCAGGACAAAAGGCACAAGCATGGGGTTTTTCACCAGTGTGCTTGATCATATGGGTCTGCAATGCCCCCTTCTGGTTAAAGGCTTTTCCACATTCACTGCATTTAAAAGGTCTTTCACCTGAAGGGGCGGGGAAAAAAAAAATGGGGGGTAAGGGGCTTTAAATAAACATCAGTAGTTTCCTATATCTAAATGAAAAATTGTATCAGCTAAAATAAAACTGCATATAGACATATGTGCATACACACACAAAGACATAGAAACATACATTATTAGGTGTTTTGACAATGAAATTGTTTACTTTGATCACCAATCTCAACATCTACTCTGATTAAGACCTAGCTTTGTGAAAAAGTTTTATGACCAAATTATGATTATCAGTTAAAATGGGTAAAACAAATAAAACCTGCATGAAACAATTAGTTAGAACAGCTTCCCTCAACTTGTGGTTTGGCAGATCTCAGAAGTTGCTATGCAAAACTACTGGAAGAAAAGAAAAAGGGGAAACGAAAAGAAAAACCAAAACCACATATGCCATTCTTTTACAACAAATCCTATGAAATGCATATACTGGCACAGAAACAAATAAGGGAGCAGAGGGTCAAATGAACAGTAATAAATAACCAACAGTCAAAAATTTAACCTTTTATTTAGTCTAAAATCAAACAGTCTTACAGCTACACTGCAAAAGTTGGAATATGGTTTCTGCTCCCCAATAAATATTAATAGCTGTTTGTTCTTTACAACTACCTATTGAAAATGTGCAATAAAATGTTTCTATTATGTGAGATAGTGTACAGCCGAGCCCTGCTCAAAAATAATTTTAAAACTCTGTATGTTTATAGTACTACTGAACACTGAAGAAAATCTAGGCAATATTGTTACAGGAATGCTCTGTCACTATTTCCTGATTTTGGTGTTCTCAGTGCTGTGTATACTTAAGAGTTATTTGTACACTAACAGATTAGGCATGAAAAATTCCCCAGAAATCGTAAGTGACAAAACGTAATAGAACTGCATTAACATATTACAAAGGTACATATTTTGAACACACAGATACTAAACAAAGTTCAGTCTCTTACATCCATGTGTCTTAATTGACTCCTGGAAATCTCCACTGTGAACTCAGTATTACTTTTTTTTTTTTTTTTTTTTTTTTAGTGAAACAGTTTAGTTGTGGTAACTCCAGGACCTTGAGAACATTTAACACTTGGCCTTTGCACATTTCTATAGCCAAACCACTACGAGCATGCTGCACATCAATGTCTGTACATCAATGTCTGCTACACCAGTAAGTACTAGTATGTGCTAAATATTATGCACACTAAAGCAGTTTTAATGAATATTTTTATATGACTTCTAATTATATAGCTGTAATTACATATAGTTTAAAATTGATTAATTCTTAATTAAATTCACATTGTTTGAAATAAAAGCAGCTATTTTCTGAAACAGATTACAAACATATGGGTTTCTGAAATAGATTACAAGTCTATGGGTCCTGATGGGATGCACCCATGACTGCTGAGGGAACTGGCAGAAGTCACTGCTGGGCCACTCTCCATCATCTTTGAAAGGTCCTGGAGAACAGGTGAGGTGCCTGAGGACTGGAAGAAAGCCAACGTCACTCCAGTCTTCAAAAAGGGCAAGAAGGATGACCCAGGAAGCTACAGGCCAGTCAGCCTCACCTCCATCCCTGGAAAGATGGAGCTCATTCTGTCATCTCAAAGCATCTGCAGGAAAAGAAGGTTATCAGAAGTAGTCAACATGGATTCACCAAGGGGAAGTCATGTCTGACTAATCTGATAGTCTTCTATGATGGCACGACTGGATTGATAGATGGGGGGGGCAGTGGAGGTTGTCTACCTTGGCTGACACCGTCTCCCACATCATCCTTATAGGCAAGCTTAGGAAGTGTGGGTTAGATGAATGGACAGTGGGTGGATTGAAAACTGGCTGACAGATAGAGCTCAGAGGGTTGTGACTAGTGGCACAGAGTCTAGTTGAAGGTCTGTAACAAGTGGTGTTCCCCAGGGGTCAGTACTGGGTCCAGCCCTGTTCAATACATTCATCAATGACCTGGATGAAGGGATAGAATGTACTATCAGCAAGTTTCCTGATAACACAAAACTGGGAGGGTTGGCTGACACACTGGAGAGCCTGTCTCCAGGCTGGAGAGTTGGGCAGGGAGAAATCTTACGAAATTCAAAGGCAAGCGTTGGGTACTGCACCTGGGGAGGAATAACCCCATGAATCAGTACAGGTTGGGGGCTGACCTCCTTGAGAGCAGCTCTGCGGAAAGGGACTTGGGAGTCCTGGTGGACAAGCTGACCATGAGCCAGCAATGTGCCCTTGTGGCCAAGAAGGCAAACGGCATCCTCAGGTACATCAAGAGAGTGTGGCCAGCAGGTCGAGGGAGATCATCCTCCCCCTCTTTTCTGCCCTGGTGAGGCAGCATCTGGAGTATTGTGTCCAGTTCTGAGCTCTCTGGTTCAAGAAGGACAGGGAACTGATGGGGAGGGTACAGCAAAGGGCTACAAAGATGATTAGGGGACTAGAATCTTTCTCACATGGAAAGGCCGAGGGACTTGCGTCTTTATAGTATGGAGAAGAGAAGACTGAGGGGGGGAATCTCATCAATGCTTACAAATACTTAAAGGGAGGATGCCAGGAGGATGGGAACAGTCTTTTTCAGGCGTACCCAGTGACAGAACAAGAGGTAACGGGCACAAACTTGAAGATAGGAAGTTCCATCTGAACATGCAGAGGAACTTCTTTACTTTGAGGGTGGCAGAGCACTGGAACAGGCTGCCCAGAGAGGTGGCGGAGTCTCCCACTCTGGAGACATTCAAAACCCATCTGGACACCATCCTGTGCAACCTGCTCCGACTGAACCTGCTCTGTCAGGGGGCTTGGACTAAACCATCTCCAGAGGTCCCCCTTCCAACCCCTTGTGATTCTGTGATATAACTCATATACTATCAACTCTGAAGGAATGGGTATTTTCTGTTCTACTGCTTATGGCTTTTGAAGATGCTTTAAGGTCTGTGAGTTTTAACTGTATATTTTTTTTAATATAGATTAAAATACAGAACACTGATTCAGATCTTCTTGCAATACTGAGACAAAATTTGTATTCGGCTTTCATAGGTAAAAGGCTTAGCTTCCACTAATAGCTGCTGGTGGACACATAGAAGTATTGCTTCAGGTTACATTTGCCTATTTAAGTAAATTTCATTATAAAAAACTTAATCTTAATTCCAGTGTGGAAATGTGGAATTTCTGTATTTTTCAAGCATAATTTAACAAAATACAGACTTGGGAGGAGGAATGGGGGGTTCATTACTTAGTTATTAATATGGGGAATTGAAATCCCCAAGACTTAATTTTTTTTTTTCCCCCAAAGGGTATAAGTGCTTGAAATTAATAGCTATGAACAAAAAAAGCATTGCAATTAAGACACTAATGTAATCCTTTACATGTAGCACAGACATGCTCTTATAACTATTAAAGACTTAAGCATTCTAAATTCTTTAAAGCAGAGTTCTTCTTTCCTCCTTACTTTACAGTACCTCAAGCAATTGGATGCCAGGCAGATTGTCTGCAGATTTAAAGTAATAACATACTTTACAAATTAAATGAGTATTCACTAGCTACCTGGAACTTAAAATGATCTACCATCATGTGCGCATTGAGACTACATTTTCTGTCTCTGGTTTCCCAACAGTCAAATGTCTTTTTACTCTTCAAAAGAACTATAAATGCTCTTGAACTTTTTGATGCCTTAGAAAGTGTCCTCAACCAGCTATAATCTTGTTTCTTTAATTCTCTCTAGAATAAGCTAAAATAATGTATCAAATAGACACAAAACTCTAAAATAAGAAAGTTTATTTTCAACTACTTTTTTGGATGTTACTTTGAGCCAACTTTTAAAGCAGGTACAAGGGTGACCTCTTGTGTTATTGTTTTACAATTAAATTATAAAACTTAAAAAGATTCCTAAAAAAGAGTCCTGCAACGGAATTTTTATTTCATTCTTGTACATAGCAACTTGCCACATCACTGCATGAACAGACTGCTAATACAAACAAGATTACACACTTACATAATTTACTACTCTAATTAGCTAAAAACTAGACAAACAGCAACTTGTTCAGAGGATGGAAAATAAATATATATTGCATATCACTGAAGCACCTTCAATGAAGGTTTTGTTTAAAGCCAAACTCAAGGTATATTATGTATGTCTGGTTAAAACTTGAGACCTATTCTTACCATTGATTGTACACTTCAAAAACTTGTATTATTTCACGCTTAGCATTTTTCAGTTATTTCAGTTGCTTTAGAGTTAAACAAATGCACATATTTATTACAGTAATTTTGCAAAAAACATCTGCTACTCATTCTGAAAAATGAACCGTCACCTGCTCTTCTTCAAGTATCAAAATTACAATCTAGGCTTATCACCTCACAAGTTCATTTTGGACATCCTGAAAATGGCAGTTACAGTAAGTACAGAAAATACATGGCAATAACTTTAACTCAATCTAAAAACAAAAGCAAGGCCACTATGTAAGCAGTATTATTCATCCTCATGTGTTTCTACTGTATTTTTGATTGTAAATTTTAGAACCTGTTCTCTAGAGTATGCGAGATCTTTATTTAGAGTACCTGACTGGCCCTTATCTAGGTATTCTAATTTTAGGGCCCATTGAAACTTTAAGTACCAAAACTGGTATTCTGTAACATACGAAACCTGTAAAGTACTTAAAATTTCCAGATGTATATCATTAGACATAGTTAAAAAGATTTTTAAAAGCATATAAGTTTCCTAAGCAAAGGAATTACATAAAGGGTGTTTTAAACCAACAAATAACAGCATCTAAAGAACCAGATGTATTAATGCTATTTCAAGTCCCAACTGAGATAAAAATATTTCACAGATTAATTGCATTTTTTAAAACAAATGCAAATACAAACTAAAATAATTACTTCCACAATCTTACCTGTGTGTATCCTAACGTGCCTTGTTAACTGACTCGGTTTCTGGAATGTCTTTCCACAGTGAGGACAGGAATAGGTAAACCCACTTCTGTCAATATTTCTGTTGTAAGATCTGGTATTTGATACTCTGTCATTTAAAAAAAAAGGAATTTAAATAAAATCCTCTTAAACCTAATATTAAACATTACTTTGAAGAAGCTGATAGCTGATTTTACCCCATAATTTTTTAACATAGTGTAAATTTTATGACAATGTATAGTATCAGCTGCAACAGTGAAAAAACAAACTCTTTAATGATGCTAAAAGAATAATGCAAATGGAGCACTTTTCTACGTACCTACACAACAGCAAGAATTTTACAGTTATTTCTGTAATAAAACTGATAGTTCTTAGAGGTTCTCTAGTGAGATTTTCACTGTGAATTCTGCTAGGAGTATACAGTGACTTCACAACTACTATTTTGGTGGGAACTTTCAACTCTGTGCAACTTTATTTCTTTTGCCTGAACACAGCAAGACTTTTGTTTTTAATTAAAATAGGAAGCACTAGAGCACAAATGCTGATGTCTAACAAAAACAGGTGAAGAATTTAACAACCCAGATATTCACCGCTGCTCCTCATATACAAATCACAATCTCCACAGAGACATGGTAAGAGATGATATATAACTCCCATAAATCATTTCGCTACAAATAAAACTGATTAAGTGACCGCTGAAAAACAGCAATGTGAAAAAACACAACTGATTTTATGCTGGAAAAAAAGAAAACCCCAAAACCTAGGGGATATTAAAAGACCATTACAACAAATCAGCTAAAGAAGGTGAAACCAGAAGGCAGTGTGGTATCTACAGCACTCCACGTTTTTCATAGCGCCCAAGTATTTACACCTATACAGTAATCCAGCTTGTCAGTACTGCTTAAAGCTAACTGAAATTATACAAATGTAAATACCTGGTGTTTTTCTGAACAACTGAGAAATAAGAATTAGCTAATGTGGAACAGATGTGCAAAATACACCACCACCTTGGAACACAGGCTGATATAACAATATAAAAAATAGCAGGGGAGTAACAATCCGTGCATAAGACAAGAAACAGTTAAACTTCTGCTCAAATGATGCATCTTTCTACTCTGAGAGAACATAGATATTCAGTGTATATTTACAGGAAAGCACATTTTCCCTTCCAATTACTTCAAACGAATATGTGTTTTTTAACTCTTTTTATCCTCTTGCAGAGCAAGCACAGAGTTTAGGTAATATATTTTCCTTTTACATATTAATTTTATCTATCAAAATTTACTGAAATATCTAGAGTAAAATCAAATGAAGATTGAAGAGTAGGAGAGAGAAGAACAGCACAGATGTTAGAAACTCCTCTTCTTTCCATCTCCGGACAGATCTAGATCAGCCTAATTGTCAGAATGCACTCTCTGATTAGCAACATGTCTTCCAACTATAGCTGTGGCATTTTAGTAAAGGAAATATATCCAATTTGGAGACAATTGCAAGGACAGTCCTTCAAGATCAGATCACCTTCTAAAATATTCCCTCGTTTAGAATTATAAAGACCATTTTCTTTTTAGCAAAAGATAAATACTAAATTTAAATTATAAGTTCATAATAGTTTTCCATTCAAATGTTTCAAACACAAACAACTTTCTGGAAACAAAAAGTGCAACCACTATGAAAAAAAAACTTAAAGGAACAAAGCTCCTCATAATTTTAAAGCCTAAAAATCTTTCGAAACTTATTATAAAATAAGTTGAATAGATTCTATATATAAATATATTGAATCTTATCTGCATCACAGAAGGTGGAGCAGGATCACTTATGCAATTCATTAACCAGACTCACATACATGGCTTGAATTGGTACTGCTGGTGAAAGGACAGTAAAGCACTGTTATGGACAGTAGTTTTCTGAATACAAATGCAATGTGTTTCTACATCTGAACTGATAAATAAGGTGAATCATATAATGAAGCTCTGAATCCACAAATATTGCATGTTTATGAAAATAAAGATAAATTATCGTGGACCACCTGTATCTCATTTATATCAGAACGTGGCATGCATAACTCAAAATCAAAGCCATTGTATGAGATTCGCCCATCTATTCCTTATTTATTTATTCATCCTAACTTCCACAGGAGATGTTCACAACAAGAATTTTTTTGTGTAATATTATATAACTCAATAGAAACATAACAACGTACCTCAATTTTCAGTTTGCAAATGGAAATCTACAACATCATTTGCCAATAAAAATAATTGGAAATACCCAATATTTCTCATTTTTAAATATATGTTTTCCCCATCTGTTTTTTATAGAAACAGAAGAGATTAAGAGTGACCATCTGTCAAAAACCTTAGGCTTTCTTCATGTATAAACTAAACCAAGTAAGTTTTTCTTTCTTCTAACTTAATTTTCAACTTCCTAAAAGTAAGGTTCAACTAGAGAGCTGAAAGACAGAACAAGTGTTCCCTAAAAGAACAGCATTTATTAGCCCTGTTTTTTCCTCTTCATTTTGTGCTTTTTCAGATTTACAAGAAACTCACAGCAGGTTGTGGTGGACTCCTTGCAAAAGACAATTAAGTGCAAGGAACAACTTATTTCTTTGCAGAAGGTAAGTATTAGGATTTTTGCAATTACAGTAACTGCTATATAAAATTAGTATACGTTTTATTCAATGTACTGCCATTAGCTTTTAAAAACACACACAAACATGCTTCAGAAACCACTCTGTATCAGACAAACTTTGCCTGCATTTATAAACAGCTAGCGATGGAACTATTCTTAGTACGGGTGCCCAAATACAAAAACTAGGAAGAAAAAAAAAACATTAAGGCCTCCAAAAATAACCACCTACTTTAGTAAGGTTTTAAAAACCAAATGCTGTTTCATAACAGCATACCAAAGAAAAGAAATGATCTGCGTAGATCATGGTACTTTGATGATTGGAAATGCTACTCTTGCTTATCACCACAAAAGTAACATATGCTTATTTTGTTACAATCCCGTGATTATCACCTTATTTTATAGTGAGTTTTCATATGCTCCTTTAGCTGTGAGGAAGTTTCAAATTCCTTTTTGCAAGACTTGCAGCTGTGGATCCTAGTGCCTGCCAATTCTTGACGATGTTCTTCCATGTGTATGGACAGCTGACTCTGTAAAGTAAATTCATCTCCACACTCAGAACAGATAAGATTCTGAAAGAGACAATAAAGACTGATTTTTAAAAAAAATTCCCAACAGCAGTACAAGCTTTGCTCAAGTAGATTAATGTATCCTTCTAGGGACACTGGCAGCTGGAAGCAAGCAGCAGTAAAAAACAAGCAAAAAAGTTTGAGCCCCATAATATAAATCATAAACAATAATCACTGCAAGCTCACAGTAATATTTATATTTTAAGAAACTCCACTGAAACTGAATTCTGAGGAAGTTCATAATGAAGCAGAAACAAGAAGTTCAGTACCATCCTCACCACCACTCCCTATTTCTTTGGTAGGCTACTTCAAAATACACACAGAAACTTACCTCAGTGCCATTATGCTATGGTCTACATAACCATTTGTAAAAAATACTACTTTCTAACCAAAACATCTTAATTGTAGATTCAGGGATTTTACACTTTTACTGGTTAAAATGATACAAACTGTCACTTTTTAACATTAATCCCTCCACAGTTACTACTGACTTTTCTTAAGCTACCTTCACAGAAAAAAAAAAAATTAATAGGACACGTTTTTTACAGATATCACTTCAACCCATTAATTTTGCAGCAGTGTTAAACATACCACTTTCCAGTTACATTAGTATTCCATGTCATTTAGAATGAAAATCAAATTTGTAATGTTTAATGTGAAAGCACTGCCATTTCTCTGAAATTCAGAGGAAGAATCACAGTCAAATATTGTTTCAATGAAAACTAAGAGCTCTGCATTTGACTTCCTTTTGCTTTTCAAAACCATTAATTTAATTTCTCAGCATATCTTTATTTTACAAAATCTAAGGAGAGAGTTAAGATTAAATGTGTAAAAATATTCACCATCTCTTTGGCAATACATCTGTTACATATTCCTTATTGGTGTGTGTAAGTATCTTCAGACAGCTTTCATTTTTCATAATTGTAACTATCCCTGCAAATGGACATGTTTTTTATCCTCCCTCCCTCTTTTTTTTATCTCATCGAATCATCAACAAGGGGAAAAAAAAAAACAGTGTTCATTTAAATAACAATATTGACCAGAATGTTTTAAACAAGAGGAACAAAGATACGCAGTGCTATTTTTAAAATGTTTTGACAGTAATTTGTCCTCTAAGTCTGAAAGAACAAAACTTTTGAAATATTGCCAGACATTTCCACACAAAAACTTTAAAATATGAAGTCTTTTAATGAAATTAAATACTACCTCAAAAATGACTTGTTTAATGTAACCTAGAGATCATTATTACTGACTCAAATTATAGTGTGGGACAATAAATAAATAAATACATATTACTTTCTTTCCCAGGATCTACATGCAAGTCTGTCCTGGTTTCAGCTGGGATAGTGTTAACTTTCTTACTAGCAGCTGGTAAAGTGCTACGTTTTGGATTTAGCAGTTTTAATGCTATAAATTAGATTTTTTCAGTTTGTATTTAGTGTTCCTTTCTCACCGGTCAAAAAGTACTACTGTCCATTTCCAGTGAGGAAACGGACAAAACCAAGAATCCTCTACAAGGTCAGACATATTTACACAAGGTATGTTTTTTATGACTACTTAAAAGAAAGCTACCTGAAAGCGAGGAGCTTTGAACACGTGTTTTTTCCATTACAACAGTTTATCACACACAAATCACTAAGGAACATAAGGATAAAAGTTAGTTTCTTACAAAATAGATTTAAAAAGCCCAGAAAATTCCTTCTGGAACCTCTCACAGGAGCAATCAATTATGAAAATCTGCATTTCAACACAGACATATATGCTCTCCCAAACCTAACTGGAGGAGACCTCAAGAAGCTAATTTGTGTCTCTCAGGGGTCCGTACTGGGATCAGTACTGTTTAATATCTTCATCAATGACATAGCGGGATTGAGTGCACCCTCAGCAAGTCTGCAGCTGACATGCCTGAGAGAGGGGATGCCATCCAGAGAGACATGGACAGGCTTGAGAAGTGGGCCTGTATGAACTTCATGAAGTTCAACCAGGCGAAGTACAAGGTCCTGCACCTGGGTTGAGCGAAATCCCAGTATCAATACGGGCTGAAAGATGAAGGGATCAAGAGCAGCCCTGCAGAGAAGGACTTCATGGTACTAGTGAATGAAAAGCTGGACATGACGCAGCAGTGTGCGCTCACAGCCCAGAAAGCCAACCATACCCTGGGCTTCATCAAAAGAAGCATGGCCAGCAGCGTGACGGAGGTGATTCTGCCCCTCTGCTCTGGTGAGACCTCACCTGGAATACTGCGTCCAGCTCTGGAGCCCTCAGCACAGGAAAGACATGGACCTATCGGAGCCCATCCAGAGGAGGGCCACAAAAATGAGCATAGAAATGGAGCACCTCTCCTATGAGGACAGGCTGAGAGAATTAGGGTTGTTCAGCCTAGAGAAGAGAACGCTCCAGGGAGACCTTACTGCAGCATTTCAGTACTTAAAAGGGGCCTACAGGAAAGATCGGGACAAAATTTTTATCAGGGCCTGTTGTGATAGGACAAGGGGTAACGGTTTTAAACTAGAAGAGGAAAGATTCAGACCAGATATAAGGAAGAATTTTTTTACAATAAGGGTGGTGAAACAGTGGACCAAGTTGCCCAGAGAGGTGGTAGATGCCCCATCCCTAGAAACATTCAAGGTCAGGTTGGACGGGACTCTGAGCAACCTGATCTATTTGAAGATGTCCCTGCTTATTTCAGGGGAGTTTGGACCACATGACCTTTAACGGTCCCTTCCAACCCAAACTATTCTATGATTCTGATCACACTAGTTTCTTGTTACTGCTCTTCTGCACTCATCTGTAGATAAAGCTGGCTGACGCAGCACAAAGTGAGACTAAAGTCACCCAAAACTCAGCTTTGTGCAGTAGTCTCCTCCTGCTATGTATGAGTGAGTATGTTTCTTTGCTCTGTTTTCTGATTTTCAGCCTTTTTAACAGGAAGAGTAAGTGACAGCAAACAGGCGGGAGAACATACTCCACTGATAACTTCTTATCCTGCACATTATGAAAAACTCCTCAATGACCATTGTTAAGACCCTCTGCTTCAAGTTCAAATTCCAGCTCTCCTATAGTCCAGTGCATAACTAATGGGAAAGTCATTCTTGCAATTCTCTATTAATTTAATGTTATTTCATGTGTTTTATCACAGAATTATACAGCATTACAAGAATATATTCATTAGCAATTGAAAGGTGCTAATATAAAATTAATTTTTAGGCTGCAGACTGAATTATAAATTGAAAGGCATCACACAACCTATTCTTCTGACATCTGCACCAAGTATCAAAATCAGAGCTGCTCATGGCCTGGACAGGTGTACTCTTTGTTGGGTAAAAAAACTGGCTGGATGGCCATGCCCAGAGAGTGATGGTGAATGGAATTAAATCTAGTTGGTGTCTGGTCACAAATTGTCTTCCCCAGGGCTCTGTGCTGGCGCCAGTTCTCTTTAATATCTTTATCAATGATCAGAATGAGGAGATCAAACACACCCTCACTAAGTTCACAGATGACCACTAAGCTAGGTGGGAGTGTTGATCTGCTTGAGGGTAGGATGGCTCTACAGAGGGACCTGGACAGGCTGGACTAATGGGCCAAGGCCAATGGTATGAGGTTCAACAAGGCTAAGTGCCAGGTCCTGCACATGGGTCACAACAACCCCATTCAGCGCTACAGGCTTGGGGTGGAGCGGCTCAAAAGCTGCCCGGCAGAAAAGGACCTGGGGGTGTTGGTGGATGGCCGGCTGAATATGAGCCGGCAGTGTGCCCAGGTGGCCGAGGCGGCCAACAGCATCCTGGCCTGTAACAGTAACAGTGTGGTGAGCAGGACTAGGGAAGTGATCATCCCCCTGTTCTCAGCACTGGTGAGATCCCACCTTGAGTACTATGTTCAGTTTCAGGCCCCTCACTACAAGAAGGACATTGAGGTGCTGGAGTGTGTCCAGAGAAGGGCAACGAACCTGGTGAGGGGTCTGGAGGACAAGTCTCATAAGGAACAACTGAGGGAACCAGCATTGCTTAGCCTGGGGAAGAGAAGGCTGAGGGGAGACCTTATCCCTCTCTACAACTACCTGAAAGGAGGTTGTAGAGACGTGGGGGCTGACCTCTTCTCCCTGGTGACAAGTGATAGGACAAGAGGAAACGGGTTCAAGTTATGTCAGGGGAGGTTTAGATTGGATATTAGGAAACATTTTTTCACTGAAAGGGTTATTAAACTTTGGAATAGGCTGCCCAGGGAGGTGGTGGATGCGCCATCCCTGGAGGTGTTTAAAAAAAGGGTAGATGTGGTACTTGGGGGCATGGTTTAGAAGTGGTTTTGTCAGGTTAGATTAATGGTTGGACTTGATGATCTTCCAACCTCAACAATTCTATAATTCTATTATTTTAACCCAGTTGTGCACATGATAAAACATGAACTGATAACAAGGTTAAAGGAGGACTACATTCTCTACGAATAGCATTCCCTGCCTGCTTTAGGGAAAAATGCAAATGGGCCTATCATCACAAACCTACCGGTAAAAACTGCTGTAAACTGTCTGTAGTTGGTATGGAGAAACATACTATTATGTTTACGATGAGAAGTCCGGCGATAAACTGCATACTTGACTCAACTCCAAATCTCCAACACAAAGTGCAATTTTAAAAGGCCTTCACAGGAGGAAGAGGTAATTACATGATTGAAAACTTGGTATTCTGGGCAGTACAATCAACTCTGGCAACTCCAGTAATGCAGTAATGACTATAAAGTGTGCAAAATACTTTTATGCATTAACTGTTTGCTAAGAATTTAATCAATGCCCTACAAATACGGAAAACGAAATCCTGAGAGGGGAAGGAACAAGAAGTCCTCTCAAGCGAAATACCCACTCAAAAAAAAAGGAGTGGGAGTTCCAGATAGGGGAACAGCTTCATGATCCAAGAAATAGATGGTGAGAGTGCCTCACCATGACATCTGCCATCAAAAATGATCACCAAGTCTATTACATGAGGGCTTACCAATGTACACAGAAATTGCTTCAAAATAAAAATATTTGTAAATAACTGATCAGTTAATGTTCATATATGGTATGATACCTACCAAACATGCACAGACCCTCTTTGTTAGTAAAGACAGGATGGGAAAACTTGCTTATATCCAGTATATTAACTTCTCCTACTATTATTAAAACAGACTCCCCACTGAAAGTTTTATCTTTCTTCTGAATGAGACCATTTATTTACTCCTCCAATCTAAAGCATACAGGTAAGGGACGAAGTACAATCATTATGACATTTCTTTTTCAAAATTTAAATTACGAGGTTTAATGAATTACCTCTTCTTTCTCATGTAGCATTATATGAGCTTTCAGACTGGCTACTCTGGAGAACTTCTTGTTGCACACAGGACACGTAGGATCTTCACCATTATGAGTACATTTATGAAGTGTCAAGTTGAATTCAACATTGAATGACATCGGACACTGGTCACATCGGTGAGGCTGTTTGTTAAAACCACGAAAATAAAGACAAAACTCAATTCTTCTATAGGTTACATATAGCCTAGGTAACACATAACCACACAAATCAATGTTTAAAATAAAAAAAGCACAATTCAAGTACCTACATATGATAACGATCGTTAACAACACCAGTCTTATTTTATCTTCTTTGCAACTCACTACTGAAAATGTAAATACAGCATTTCAAGAGCATATGGGGAAAGAAGGTAGGGGAAATAAAGAAAGCAGACACTCAAAATTGAGACTGTCTGAGGACAGTGAAGTTAACAGGAGAGAATAGATTTTCCTACTTTAACTGAGATCGTGAACTCTCCTTAAGCAAAATTAATAATCGAACCAGCAAAGCAAAGAGGTTAGTTTATGCTAGGATTGACTGTTCTTCAGTTGGCATCCGCACAATCAGTTTTCAGAATTAAGAACACCTTCACTTTTAGATATACAGGCTCTTACACAAGTGTGCAATAGTGTGTTTTGATATATAAAAAATGGAAGTTGATATCATTAACTCTACAACACTGAAACTTACATAAGTAGTTCTTCATATACATGAATTCTCATCTCAAAGTCCTACGTTTTGTAAAAATTAATCTGTATCCACAGCTAGCTCAAAGAGTAATAAAATTATTTTTCCATCACTTCTCAGGTAGTTTTAGCTTTGTGAAATAGAAAGCAAGGAACAGAAATTAAATGTTTCAGGTTACAGATGAAACCTGTGACAACAGCTTCATTTAAAGTCAGTCCAGTCTTAATGACATATTTGTATTTTTCTCATTCTTTCCCAAATTTGATTTGTAAGCATCTAAAGTGATGACATTGATCTACTGACTAATACATGCATACTAGATTAGGTTGCTTGACATTACTGAAAACAGCTGTAAGAGACTAGCGGGGTCCAGTTAATCAATATAAACATTATTTTCTTTTTATTGTTAATGGGTAGAATCAGTTTGCATATTTGATTAAAATAAACCCATCCATTTTTCTCATCTACCTGAATATTTTATAAATCAAAGACAATGGCTAAAATTAAAAATTACTGAACTGGAAAAAAACAATCTAACTAAATGGCATCAAAGTAAGGTCCTGTCTCAAAGGAAACATGAAGAAACATGAAAGAGAAACTTCATAAAACTCTGAGGTTCCCCAAGCAGTAACTATTAGTGATGTGATTAAAAAAACCTGAAAACAATTTCTTGTGTTAGCTTTACTTGTCAGTATGTGAACACATCAATATGCACAGGTATTTTCCAAGTTTATATCTCCTAAAATTCATACCTTGTCATTTTGCTCATGATCCCTCATATGGCACTGGAACTGGATCTCTTTTGGAAAAGACAGCAAACAGATCTCACACTTATGGAAGTTAGGTACTTGGTAGGGAAAATTACTGTTCTCTATATTCAGTGTCAGAACATCATCTACAAAACAAGCATAGAAACATTTGTATGAAGTCACATTTCTTTTACTTATAATTTATTGTAAAAAACAGAATTCTTTGAAGCAGAAGTTATCCAAACTCCAGTAAGATTTTGACTTATGTAAGATTTTAAATTCACTGGGTCTTGAAGATCTCAGGCATAAACATTACTGCTTCCATTGACACAGGATCAAAGGAATCCATCCCTCTAACTTCCAGTCACTAAGGAGATAATCACCTTATCCAGTAATTTGAAATCAATTTCTTCTGTGCTTCATAAACACCCATCAAGTTTGCAACAAAATAAAATGCAAGTGCCAAATACACTAGGTATGAGTAAGATACTGCTAAGGGTTACTTTTAATAATATTACATCACGTGTTTCTAAAAAAAACTTTCTAATATGACATAGTCAGCAGCTCTGACTACACAGGTTTTCTGGCCTCCCCCACTCCTTTCTTTTTCTTTAAGAAAAATTTAGGCTTCTTTTCTTTCTCCTACTTCTGGCAATGCAAAACCTTTATTAGTTACCTTTACAGCTGTAAAACCAACATCAATGTTTCAAATAGCTGAGAGACGCAATAAACAGCCAGTCAAACTGTAAACAGCCAAACTGTGTACATGTGAATTCAATGGAGAAAAAGATTATTATGTTTTCAACAGACCCAGTCTAAGCCCACACAGTTTTCTTGTTTTGAACTCCCACAGTCACACAGCTTTTGATATACAAGTTGCAAGCTTCTATATCCTCTTGCTCAAATGGCTGAAGTCAGTCCTATAAATATTTTCTTTATATCCTAAATACCCAAGTAAGTCAAACACGTATTACATTTCAGAAGATACTGTATTATGAAGGAAGTTATCTTTAAGAAAAACTTTAAGAAAAGCAACTGGCAGGAGGAGCTAAAACATCTAAGATCATTCAAAGCAGTATTAATAAAACCAAAATAAAAATCAATTGACTCGTGCTGCAGATTAAGGACACTAAAGAGAAAAAAATCCATAGAATTCAGTTTCAAACACTGCCAGAACTCAACGAAGTGCATCAATAGCAGAATGAACAAGATTTTATTATCTAGACGTGCAAGGCCTGACATTTCCCTTTAAGAAAGTCAGTACTTCTCACCATGTATGTAAGAATTAGGCATAGGAAATAACAACACAACTGGAAGCTTACAGCATCCTGTTTACACTTCCTCAGAGGAAACCAAAGATTATGATTCACATAGTATTACTGCTCAGTCCTGCACCTACCTTGAAGTCCTGTCTCATTTAAGAAAAACAAAAACAAAAACCTTACATCCTGACCACCTTTTTTTTTCCTGCTAAAATTCTCATAGACAAACTCAAAAACTTGTAGTTGAGTAAGCTCTAGGAAACATTTCAGCACAAGATATTGTGTGAGAAATCACAACTAAACAATGTTGTGGGGACTTAAGACTTCCCATTTCTGGACTAAGTCACCCAATTAACTTTTGCGAACAGTTTAGTTCTGCATCCTTCTGTTGGATAGAAATAATTTGCTTGACTATCACAAATCTTTAACATGTAATAAACTTAAACCTACTGCATTTCCTTAAAGAATTCTCAGCTGTAAATTCACAGTATATGCAAACCCTATCAATAACAGGCATAATTTCCATCCCTGAAACAGTCACAGTTCTTGAAAAGCTGAAAAGCACAGTTTAATTACAGGACACTGTCCTTTAAGTGTCCTTGTGATAAATATACCTGAGTAGAATAAGGGGCACAATATCAGTTTCTGTAAATATTAGCATGACACAAAAAAGACAGGCAAAAGAAAAATCTACTCCAATATCTGGACCACATGGAAACTCGACGCAAGAAGCTTTCCTTCCCCCTAGAAAAAGGAGTAATTGTTCAACCCCATGAAGGCCTGACCTCTCACTTCAAATTGAGAGCTGAAAAACGATCCAATCTGTGAGTTTAGAAAGGCCTTTAAACCTTATCCATGAACCAAAGAGATTATTATCTTTAAACATTGACTCTTGAGATCAAAGACACCAGACAACATACAAAAACAATGCCTAAGCAATTGAAGTAGCGAAAGTGTAACTTTGAAATAATCAAAGGTGCTAACTTCTCTACAATTTGAAACACAGAAAAAGCAACATGCTCACTAGCATCTGAATGAGCTCACCAAGTGACTTATTTTTCAGGTCAATAATATTTCTATGCATAATTTTTATTAAAATGTGTATATCTGTATTAACTGCAATACTGATTAATCTACAGACTATGAATTTTCTTCTGTAACGCAAAAAAAGACTTTAACTATATGTTAACAAAAAATTAAATATCCTTGTAATGTTTCAACAGAATTTAAGCGGTAACTGTAAGTATATGAAATCATACTACACGACGCACAGAGATATACAGGAAGAAGATATTTCAGCTTTTCTTTAAAAAGTAGGAAATGATCACCACTAACATAAACAGCAAGGGGTAACAAAAGCATAAACTTAAAATATCTAATAGGAAAGAACAGAGAAACAGCCTAGACTTTGGGAAATGAGGAACTGAGCACATCACAGCCCATGCCGAAGCGTCAGAAGTTCCTCAAGACTAGTTCATGGGTGATCACAAACTGAGCTGCCTGCAAGCCTTTCCACATTCCTAACAGCCCTCAGACCCCAAGGAAGAAGAAAGAGAAGGCACACATTTAGCAAACTCATTGCTTACATATGTAACATCTTCAGCATTACTCTTTCAAAGAAAATATTTGTAACTCTCAGCAAAGCCAAATCTTATGCTTTTTTGGTCTTATCTTTCATATTGCTGAAGAGGAAAATAAAGATGCTTGGGAGTCAGGACTGGACCCTAGAGTCAGCAACTGAACTGCACAGTACAGTCTGACTTGGCAGATGACTCTTACTGCAGAAATCCTTAAGGATAAGGCACAGCAAATCAATTTAGGTTAGAATCCAGAAATCTTCAAAGACTTAGCTATTGGAAGATCAGGCTGAAGACTGCTCTAAGTAATTACAGCCAGTATGAATAGAAAACCAGTATGGTTAAAAGAACTCTGAAAGTTCAATTGTTTCACTTTCACTCAAAGGGCAGGATTGAGATCTAATGCAGATTACAATTAAAACAAATTAATTTATTCATTAATACTATGTCTAAAGCAACTTAAGGCAAAGATGAGACTATAATAATCTTTTTTCACTTGTATTCTCACTAAAATAGTTTGGCTCTCTATTACCAGCCAAATACTGGGTATTTCTGAGAGTTGCACAGCTCCCTTTTATTAAAGATGCAGGAAGTGACTTTTTATTTCATTCTTTCAGTAGTAACAAGGAGAGTATTCAGAACAATATCCCTGCTGAAATCAAGCAATTAGATAACAGCAAGGACAAAACTTTTATGTTGTGTTTAGAATTGGGAAGACAGAAAAACAGGAAAGACATTGTCAATTAAAAAGATAACAAGTGAGCTATATTTTGCCTTTTCAGGCAGGTGTCACAGACTCATAAAGTATGACTTGGGTCTGTCTTCATTTCAATATAAAAATGAAGTAACAGTTTGACAGAGTTTTTTGTTAGAAGAATTAATAACCAGACAAAGACACTATTTACACCAATACCTCTGTACGATACCAAGTTGAAGTAATAACCTACATTACCATATTTCAGGGAAAACCTAGTTATGCAACCACCTTTCCTTATATCAGAGTAAAAATGCTTTTAGATACATCAGCTTAGACCACGAAACAAGACAAACACTGAAAAATACTGAACCTGTAGTAAAGGCCAATATTTTTGAACACCCAAGAACACAGGAGATTATGCCAATTGAGGAAGTTGCCAGTGGGATATGGATCCTGTACTTTTAAATCACTGATAAATTTGTTAATTAAAAAAAGAAAATCCTCTAAACATTCCCTGTGTACCACAGGGAAACAAAATAAAAAGACACACGTGACATAGTGTTTGATAGTCACAATTCACCATTTATCAGATTAGCAACCTTATCATAAATAGCTAATATGGTGCCCAGATGAATGTAAATATCGGGTACACAGATTAAGCAATCTATTTATTGTCACATATGCTCTGTTCAGATGAAAACACAAGCCCGCTGTCTGTTAACAAAGTAATAGAATGCCATTCAAGTCAACAACACAGAACTTTGAGGTTTTATTTAATGATATTAACTGATTAAGCATATAATGTCAACAAAATCGCATGAAAAATTAGCATGTTCTCACTAGAGAGAAGCTACTTATTGACATCCACAAACATACACACAGAGAAAACAAAATGAGTATCAGAGTAACGAGTCCCCTGAAAGACATGCGATTCCTTCAAGTCTGCACACTACAACAAATGATAACCCTCACTGAACAGCTGCAAGGTTTAAAACATTGTCATTTATTAATTTTAACTGCATGGAAACAGTGCAAAAGCTACTGTCATTTTCTGTGTTTTTTTGCAATTTGCTTGTTTGTCTAACTGCAACATAAATCAACACTATTCCATCACAGCTTGAGAGAGACAGTCAAGTATCAGTACAATTAAACTAAACAGGGACCACTTAGCTCATTATGCACTGTCAAACATACATTTAAAACCATCCAAAAATACCAGAATCAGATTTGCAAAGCACCTGTCAAAGATAATAAACTTTCAGTTTAAAGATATACTTATTCAAATAGTCTTAATGTTACAACCTTCCAGTTCTTTTGAAATTAATTGTCCCTCACAGAGCAGCGGCAATCAAGCTTCGGGTCAACTCAGCTACAGATTCCTGTGATACAGCCTTCATGAAAACTTGACCTCGGGAGTCGAGTCAGCAAGCAGGTGCTCTCTGCTATAAGCCACTGATGACAACTCAATGGGGAAGGAGGAAAACAGAATTAGAGCACTCCCAACCATTCCTTCCTTATGTAAGCAGCACTGTGCCTCATGGCAGCCTGCAGCCTTCTCTGCAAGGCACAGATGGACTCACTCAGCTGTAAACGCAGCACAGCCTTATTAGATCTCTAACAGCCTACTCGAATCCAACTGAGACGACACTGCAAATACAACGCTCAAGCTTGAGGAATTCATGGATGAAAACTTGTCACTGAAGTTAAATGGCAGCTGGCAAGCTTAGGGACAAAAGGGTCTGACCCTATCAAAACCTATTTACTAATTTACTAGTGGAAAGAAAGTGGTAGGACAAGCCAACAAAACAGGGATGGCGATACTGATGTTTCCTGCTGCAATACTAGAATCCATTGAACATAGAAAAGAATGAATCATTAAAAAATTTTGCTTAGTTCTGCAATCATAAAAGAATCAGGTTAGTTTAAACCTAACTCAGCAGTTTCTTAAAGAAAAACAGCAGTCATTCCTCATGACTTCTAATGGGAGGCTCAGGGGAAAGACTCAACTCTCAGTCCACACATCGGACCAAAATCCAGAAATTAATTAAAACTTTCTCATATACGAAAAGGTAATTTTATTACATTTAGGTCAATACTCAATCTGGAATTTAAAGTCATACTAGTCCAGACACCTAGCTTCCAGGAGCACACTGCCGAGACGGATGTGCAGGTGCCAAATGCTCAGCATTTGCCGACACAAAGCAGCTGCACTCCTTTGTAGACCACAGATCACTCCAGAAGTTGCACAGCCACACCGATGCGCTGCAGGCAGCAGAGAAGCCTGACAGGACACAGAATTAATAGCTCCATCGTAGCTGGTTAGATGCTGAATAGATTGTACTGGGTCTAGCTGCAACCGAGTTAACTTTCTTCACAGCAGCCCATATGGTGCTGTGTTTTAAATTTGTAACTAAAACAACGCTGATAACGCACCAATGTTTTAGCTATTGCTGAACAGTGCTTGTACAACGTGAAGGCCGCCTCTGGTTCTCACTCTGCCCCCACAATGAGTAGGTTGAGGGTGGGCGAGAGGTTGGAGGGGACAGCTGGCACAAATTAACCAAAGAGATATTCCATGCCATACAACATCATGCTGAGCAACACATACTCAGGGGTAGTCCTTGCTCAGAAACTGACTGAGCATCGATCTGCTTGTAGGAGGTGGTGAATGTTTGCCTTTGCATCACCTGTTTTTTTTTTGTTTTTTTTTTTTTTTTTTTTTTACCTCAACCCATAAGCTTTTTCTCCCACCCAACTGCAGGAGTTAAGTGAGTGGCTGGTGGGTGTCTGATTGCTGGCCAGGGTCAACCCACCATATAGATAAACCATCCATATCATCCTAATCTACACAGATAACTAAAATTGGCAGTTCCTTAACCAACTCCAATAACTTCATCTGGCATTCAGGTAAATATCGCTATATTTATTGCTAAATATTCCAAAACAGGAGTTACACTTTTTTGACAGCTGCATATGAACTAGCTAGTATTCTTCAGCTGTTAGTTTTTATATGACTTGGATATCTCGAGCTTGAGACCTTGACCCTTACCTGTGCCCAGCCACTACATTGTTTACATAAATTTAAGAATGAACTAAATTATTTGCTAGATGACCTTCCCTCTCCCTGAGAGGGAACACAATCCAACCACAGCAGAAAACCTCAAAAGAAAGCGACATGAGAGGTCTCAAATAGAAACTTAATTATATTTGGAAACAACACATAGGAATGAATGAGGTACAAATGTATGAGCGTGACTGCAGTAGGGAACAAATTAATGAGGACCTGCAATTGGCAGAAAGCTATGGAGAAGGAGCAGAACAAGTCTGAAGTTATCACACAGCCAGAACTTAAAACACAGATTATTTAACTGTAGGGATCACTGGGGAAAAGTCACAGACATATTTCAAGTATAGGGAGGAACTAATGTAGAATTAAAGAACACCGGTGTAATCTACATCTATCTTCTCGCTGAGACCCAATGTACCCTTCCTGCATAAACTTAGATTTTGTTACTGTAGAACACTGAGATGACCAAACAAAAGTATCACTATTGAAGCCTAAAGATTCTCTTTTCTAAAGCAAAAGTTTCAGCAGTTGTCCGTCCTGTGTATTTTGCAAAGGAATCACCTACACCGGTCATATTTAAAAGACAACCCACATCACAGAAGCAGTATCACAATCCCTTCATTCTTGCCTGCATGACATCACTCACCTATTCTTTTACTTGTCAGTCAGAGGTCACTGCGTAAAATCCTAGTGCACAATTACTAAAATAGTCTACATAAAACTTCCCTGAATTTATATTAACCCATGAATCCAAGCTGCATTTTTCTTCAATAATACAAAATTGAATGTAAAGCCTCAAAACTGACTTTCCCCTAATGCAATATATCCACACCGTACCTGGTGCTAGAGAACTGACAGGAAGCAAACAAAATACAACCAGCTCTGCAGAGGCAGATGTAAAACTACACCACTTTCTCTGTGTTTCTTATCTTTGTGTATTTAGTATTTACCAATCTTCATATGCAAATTCAGTTAACATTCACGCCCTCTGAAGGCACAAAATACTCAGTTTTAACTGCCCTCATAAAGGAATTAAGTTTAAACTTATGTAAAAGTAGCCTTTGGGTTTAAACATAGGACATACACTCTAGGCTTAAAAACTGCTTCAGTACAGCCTGAAAATATTTCACATTGTTGTTCAAAGAATTCCTCTTCTGCTATTTGAAAATGACCAGACATACATGAAAGTAAAAAACGGTTACTTTCATGTTGCTGCTACTCAAACAATGACAAGCGGTACTGTACCAAATAGAAAGGACCTTCACTATGGGGAAGGAAAATTTAGGGCAAGAAAAGACAACTGAGGGTGCAACAACTGTAACAAAGTCCTCAAAATCCTTCTCATACACCTGAAATAATAGAAATAGCGAAGCAGTGACTACCAACTCATGGTAATAACTACACATTTATTTGGGCAAAATGGAAACTCTCATAAATTAGCAAAAAGAACCAGTGACAAAGTCGCAAGTTTTCACAGGACCTGCAGAAAACCCTTGTCCACTACAGTAGCTAATAAAATAGCCATAAGCACCCAAAGTATTTTACTGGATTTATAACAAAGACATCTTCAAACATTGTCTTTTCATTGGCTATCTAACTGAACAGTAAAAGCCTGGTATTTTCTTCAATTCAAGCTTAATAGCAACTGTTCATTGCTAAATTCTAATTAAAACAAGAAGTTGAGTAAGATTTTTCAAAATAACATCCTTACAATATGAGGTCTACCATATTTTTTAAAACTTTTCTCAAAGCAAAATCATATTGCACTTTCCTGTGTCTTTTAAGGCTTTTTTCTTTTCAATTTTCAGGCACTTCTCCCAAGATCCAAAAATATTTAAAATTAGCATCTTCTGTTACACTAGTATCTTAAAGAAATCATACAGAAAATATTTTATGCAAAGTCAGGTAGTAAAACTAAAAGTAAAGGTAAGAGTCTGAGGGATTATCACTAAGAAAAGTATCACTAAGATATCCAAGCTTAAATCTGAAAAATATATTCATAAAAGAGCATATACCAATATAAATAAAACATATACCAATACAAATATAACACAATAAATGTTCCCCTGCATGTTTTCTTTGTGCTACCTTAGCTGCACAATAGCAGTGGAAATTGCTTTCTCATGTCTTTGAGACTCCTAAAGGAACGGAGTAAACAGAACTGCCCCTCAGTCAGGGGTTCTCAAATGAATGCTGGCGACAATGCACAACGGACTACAGAAAACTCACATGCCCTAAAACTCAGTTCGAACACTGTAATGCAGGTTACTTAGAACCACAGCAACCACCCTGGAAACTCTGAGGCCACACACAAAATTAATTCACATTACCTTCCTTCTCAGGTTAGAAGCTGCGTCACGAGAACGCGTAAATGTATCAGTGTGTTAACAGCAAAAATCTGTTAAGGGCTGCTTGTCTTTTTCTTTCTTTAGAGGAGCATTTTTTCTAATGTATTCTTCTTGCTTCATTTATATTCAAGGTCTCCTCCTGAAATTTTCAGAAATGCAAGAGCCAAGGACCTGCCGCACCTCTGTAAAAGGATTTGCTACACAGCCACTGCTAAGCAACAAGAGCAAGAATCAAGGAGTAGCAAAACCCCAAATCACAGAAGATTCACTCTTTTAAGCTTCTTGAGAATCATACCCTATACTTCAGCCACCACAATGGAGAGAATCAGAGAATGGTTAAGGTCAGAAGGGACCTCTGGAGGTCATCTTGTCCAACCCCTCCGCTCAAGCAGGGCCACCTAGAGCCTGTTGCCTGTAGCTGTGTATAGATGGGTTTCAAATTATTTCTACAGAAGGAGACTCCACAACTTCCTTGTGTAACTAATGCCACTGCTTGGTCACCCTCACAGTAAAAAACTGTTTCTGCATAGAATGATACAATTTTTTAGGTTGGAAAAGACCTTTAAGATCATCAAATCCAACCAAATTATGGTCAGACAAAATCTCCTGTGATTCAGTTTGTGCCTACCAGAGAGGTCAATTTGAACAGTCCAGTGAAGCGTTTAAAAAAAAAAGGAGACAATCGCAAGACGGTTTTGGGAAAACACTACCAAAAAGTTCTCTTAGAACAGCAGCCATTGAGGTCAAAGTATTGTTTTGATTATCTCTGCCTGAGTTCAGTTTTTTATCCAATGTATCTAATTTTCCTAGAACAAAGAACCTGTTCTAGTATTTGACATGCACAGTGGTTAAAGAAGTCTAAGGAAGCTGCACAAGAAAACATTACTGATTCACCTTCATTTTCTTCCAAAGTTGTATTACCATAAACATATAGACTGTACAACTATAGAGAGCAACACTTCTGTTCTGTGACAGACATTAGTGTACCAGTGTTGTAGGAACTGAGGGCCACATTAAAAAGGAACAAAACCTAAAAATATACAATTTCTTAAGCAAAAGATATGAAATTTATTTTTTTAAACAGGTATTTTCTAAATAAAATTCCTCCTGCTAAAAGTGAAGCCTATGGAATTCACAACCAGTTTTCAAAGTCTGTCTGAATGGGACAAACAAGACAAATGTCCTGAGAACATAAATTCCCCAGATTCAAGCTGTCCTGCTCATTCATTACCTTGTTTGAGTCACATATAAGCATAGAAAAAAATGTGACGCTTGCCAACACTGACTTTGCTGTTTTCCCAAACTGCTGAAATCTCAAGGCTTAAAGACTCCAGAACCCACAATATTTGCCTGTACAGGGCAGAGTCCTTGCAATTGCAGACAGCAGAAGTCTTTGAATCCCTGTGGTAGCCCTAGATCCTGTAATTCTAAACTGCTGTCTGCAATCACACTATCTCTATGAAGCAATTTTGTTAATAAATTAGCAAGTTTCTTTTTAAAAAGTGAAATACATGAAAAATACAAAATACGATCAAACTCACGCTAAGTCCCATCAGCCATACCTCTTACCATAGGAAGGGTCTAAGAATCAAGGGCCAACTACAAGCAAGAGGGATACAGCTACTATGCACTTTTTCTGGACAGCTTGTCTTCGTCTTGATCTTTTTCTCATTCATACAACCTGCCATTATTACAGGAGCATACATACATATGACACATATATACCCTTGCAAAAACTACTAGAGAATTACGTAGACATTTTAGTTACAATAAACTTTAAAAAAAAAAAAAAGCTGCTCTGTTTCCAAAACTGGTAACAGCCAAAGCTCTTTAGGTCCTTCTTTATACACGTTATTTAGTGTTCAAAAGCTGAGATCCATGTCTCCAACAACAGCAACAAAAAAATAAATTTCTGGTAGGAACCTATGGCCCATTTGGCTTTCCATACTGGAGAAAACATTTTACCCAACTTCCCAGCACTCATGAAACAGTACCACATTTTAGGTTTTTTTGCCTGCCAGCACATTTCAATTCTACAAAGAGTATTCCACAGAAAGCTCACCTACACATTCCTCTTGAATAGGCAGAGCTCATCTTCAAGCATTCAGAAAACCAGACATTTTAAATTTATACTGAAAATATTAATTAGTCGACTTTTCATGACTGAAATAACCATGGCATTTTAAAGTTTTATGAAATCTCTCCCCATTCTACCTGGTAAAATAAAACCCAACAACAATCTACTGCTACATGTTACGATGTAGAGAAAAGTCAATGAAGAGTGTTTCAGGACCTGAAACACAGTATTTTTGCAGTTTGGGGCTTTATTCAGATACTACTCACGGGTCCCTACTAACATCAGCAGGAACGAACTACACAAAAGAGCCAGGAAACTCACTAGCTACAAAATGCTGTCAGAAAAAAAAACAAGCCCATCAAACCAATCCTGCCCTCAAGTATTCTCTAGTTACCAGAGACACTAAAATGCAAGCAAAAATTTAAAAATTAAAGAGTGAGACAGACTTAACACATGCTGGGGAAAGAAAACCAGTTCTTTTTTCTATACATACTCACAAAGAAAGCGACTACAAAGGTGTTTTTTGAAGCCCAAAAAAACAAACAAACAAAAAAAAGCAAGCCCTCCTTCTTGTAATCAGAGAGATGGAAGAGTTGAATCCTATTTCCACCCGTTTATCATCCTTTATTGGAAGCTCTCATTAATTTGGCCCGGGGGGGGTGGGGGGGAGGGGGAAGGGAGGCCGTGCAAGGGGAAGAGCGGCGGAAGGACCGGGGAGCCTTCCCGTTCCCGCCTGCCGCCCGCCCGCCGGGCCTCCTCCCCCGGCCCGCACCGGCTCCAGCCGTCCCACCGCCGGCACCCGCGGCGGGAGAGAGCGGCAGGCAAGGCCGCTTGGCCTGGGCCGAGAAACCCTCGAACGGGAGGGCAGCGGCCGCGCCGCCACCGGCTCCCCCCCGCCCCCGCACCATCGGTGGGTGAGGGGCCATTACAGCCGCCTCCGCCGCAGCCCGAGAGGGAGGCGAAGCGGCCGGCAGCAGGGCTTGACGGGCCAGGCCGGCTTAGCCCTCCGCCCGCTGTGTGGGGCGGCGGGAGCTGCCCGCTCGGTATCATTCCGCAGGGCCGGGCCAAGGCTCCCTCCCCTCCTCCTCCGCCCTCTCGCCTATACACTCACACAATAGACCCGGCCTCCCTCCCCTATATCCGGGGACTATATGCGGGGAGCCCGCGGAGGCTTCTTCACCTTACGCGCGGCGCCCGCCCTTCCATCCGCGGGGCGCCTACCGCGCTCGCCCGGCCGCCCTCTTTACCTGACTCGGTACCGGCCTTATGAGTCTCCCTGCTGGGTTTGGGAGGCCGCCCCCTCGGCATGGCTGCCCCCTCCCTCCTCCCCCCCCCCCCCGCCTTCCACACCCCCCCCCCAGCGCGCGCACACACACACACTTGGCAACGGCGGAGGAAGCGGCGGTTGGTGATGGGGGGACGAGGGGGCGGGGACCAGGGAGCGCACCCGGCCCTACACACGGGCCGCACGGGGACTCGGCGTCGCGGGAGCGCGCCGGACCGGTGGTGGTGGGGGAGGGGGGTGGCTGGCGCAGGCGCACACAGGCCCAGCGTGGGAGTCCGGGGTGGGGGGGAGGGGGAAGAAGAGCGAGGAAAAGGCGAACTCACGGCAGAGCCGGGCCGGCGGCGCAGGCGCACTGAGCGCGCCTCGCCGAGGGGGGGGCATGGCGGCGTGAAAGAGGTCGCGGAGGGAGGGAGGGGTCGCTGCGCATGCGCTGTGGCCGGAGGGGGGGGGCTTAGGGTGCCTGGGGTGGGTACATCCGGGTACGGTAGCGCATGCGCCGCGCGGTGGTGGGGGCCGGGGTCTGCGGTGGAGTGGGGCTGGGTCGGGTTTGACCCCGTCGGGGCCTCCGGTCTGGTCGGGGCCTGCTGAGCGTGGGCAGCGGCACAGCGGGTCTGCGTGCGCGTTGTTTTGGCGTCCCGGGCTAAAGTTTCCCGTTTAGAGCATAGAAGCAGGCCGGGGCTCGGCCGGAGCCGCTGCAGAGGTGTTCCCGGCCTTCTGCGCCCTCCGTGGGTTGTGGTTTTAGGCTGAGGGGTGCAGGAAGAGGTGTGTGGGGCTCACCCCGGCCTCCCCAAGGGCGTGTGCCTCCGGCAGACATCCCTGTCCGCGCTGGTGGGGCTTGCGGCTCGGGCCTGCGACCGGCCTGAACGCTGCTGCCGGCATCGCCGTCTGCCTCAGGAGATCCGCGGGGGGTGGGGGGGGGGAGGAAGGTGTGTCATGAAAGATCGCTGGATCACCTAATAGCAGTTTTGGGGTATCGTAAGCCATAATACTTAATTCTGCCACCTGTAACTCGCGTGCAGTGGAAGTGTGCCCTCTGGAAAGGTACCGGTAAAGATGGAGATGTTTTTATTGGTAGTGCGTTCCGGTGCTTTGTGGCTTTCGTTGCTTCCAAAGGCATGGCTGTATTTCAGCTTTGAATTCATAGGGCTTCAGCTTCCAAAATGAGATTTTTATTATGCGTCTTTCTTGCTAAATAAAAAACTTTTAACACAAAACACTTGGTTTTGATGAGTGACGATTAATCTTTTTTCATTATGGCATTTTAAAGTTTTATGAAATCTCTCCCCATTCTACCTATTAAATAGGTCAATAGTATGACCTATTTAAGATTCTAAAGCTATCTCTGAGTTATGTTTTTTTTCTGCACCTTTTAATTTTTAAATACCCTTTAAAAAAGTATATTTTTGTACGAAGGAAACTGCTGTGAGAATACTGCCCGCATGGATAACCTTGTGCTTTTTTTTTTTTTTTTTTTTTTTTTGGATTACTCAGTCTTTCACCCAAAGAATGATCCAAAACCCACTTCCCACTGAGGCAGGCTGCCACTGCTTAGTTACTCAACAGTTACAGTGCTTAAGTTCCTCTCATTGCTTCCCAGGATATCCCTTTTTTTCTCCCCCTATCCCATATGGCCAGGACCCGACTGGTTTCTTTATTTCAAACTATATAGTGTTTCAATAGCCTGTATTAAAACACATTTAATATGATATAGACTTAGTTAAGCAGGCTGGATGACCCTGTCCTCGTTTATTACATTTACTACTTTAATGTCATTTTCTGTGGTCTCCACAAATAGTATTAGGTGGGTACTTCAGAACACTGATCAAAAAAATAGGACAGGCTGGGTACTGATGCCGGTAAATTATAGAAACAAAGCATTACTTAATAGTTTTTTTATCGTTGAATGTTAATTATAACTTTGCTAGTTCTTTTATATTGTTATGTTGCAAATATATGGAGCTATATTTTTCATCAGTTCTGAGTTAAATGCCTAGATACCTAATTAAGTTACATCTAAAAACTTGCCTTTAGCTATCAAATTTAATCATATCAAAGAATGAAATCAGGTTTTCGGAATGCAAGGTTTCATTTCTTCCTGACAGCTAAGGATGGGTAGGCAATATTTAGATATTTTATTGTTCTTCTATCTGCCAGTAAAGAGTGTACTATTTTTAATTTTCTCTGCAGAGGTGCAGCATTGATAAATACGGAAAGGTGAACTGAAGCTGCTGTGACCCTTGCCTGGAGCTCCTTTTGAGCTGCCTACTCTCTGCAGCCCAGCCACACGCAGGGAAAAGGCAAAGAACAGTAGTGGCCCCTGGTGGTTATGGGCTGGTTCTGTGCTGAGAATTACGACTGCCGGTCGCTTCAGCAGTGAACTACAAGTACATGAGACAACGTGACAGCTGTTCACAGTATTTCAGTTAGGCCCTAGGGACAGGACTTAAAAATAAAGAACTCAAACTGAATCAGTATCTAAAACAACTTTGCACGTCCTTATTGTTTTAACTGCTTCTCCTGATTTTGTTCTAACTTTGTTATCAGGATTCTCTTTTTTGGTTGGTTATTTTATTTGTTTGTTGACATCTTCTGTATTAAGATGAAGAACTTTGAATCTTGACTTTTGTTTCAGTTTTTAGAAGAACTGATGTGCACTTGACAGGAGTGTAAGTGGGATTGTACATGCTTCTTCTGTCTGTACTGATAGTAATAAAAATTGTACCTCATTTTTCATGTCTAATGCAAAAGCCAACTTTAATTTCAATTTTAGCTTTTCAGCATTATCGTTCCCTGCATGTCTTTTGGTGTCCAGCAGCAGTACATACAATCATGGCTAATTTTGTACTGCAAAAGCATGCATCATCTGTTCCAAATTTATGTGGTATGTTTGTCATTGCCTATCGGTCTTTTAACACTTCTGCATCACTCTCTCATTCTGTACAGAACTAGCTCTGCATAAAAGTAGGAAAGACATCGGATTTTACTTCAGATCCTCAAGGAGCCTGTGATACTGGGAGACAAGTAGCAGTTTATGAAAAGTATATTGAATAGATATTGAAGAGCATATGAAAATAACTTTTTATTAATATGGAAATCCAGTGGTAAATCATATACCTAAAATACTGTCTTTAACTTTGCAGCCATTTTCAATGTATTGAAGCTCTTTAATCTCTGTGTAATTTCCCTCTTTGTCTGTGTGATTGACATATTTTTCACCTGCGCTTTGCAACTCCTGGAAGAAAGGCGCTGCATGCATGGCTAAAACTGTTGCTCTACTTGTTAGTCAATCTATTGTCTACGTTTGCAGAGATGCCGATATTTCAAGATATTTAAATTTTTTTGTATTTTGTAAATAATAAAATAACCTATTACAGTCTTTCTCTAAAGCTTTTGGCATTACTCTAGAGGTGCTACACAGGAAACATCTCAGTTTTTGCGGTGTGCCCAAGCATTGCAACCCAGTGCTTTCTCAGGTGAGAGCCTAGCAGAACATTACTCATGCTCTGCTGTCCATTCAAAGAAAACATGGGTCTGTTTCCCAGATGAAATCTGTGACGTAATACAGAGAGTGCTAGATGGTTGGCCTTTAACTCTGTCATGAATTTTATCTGGTATCGCTAATTTCTAGGAAGAAAAGCAGTGGTAGTGTCAGCCCTTAAAATATGCACCGTTAGAAGTTATGCTTGGTTTTGATCTGCAGATGAAGAATATAGCAACAGAGAAAGTAAGGTTAACCCAAGGCCACAGAACAAATTGAATTCTAGGTTTTACTATCAGGTAGTAGTACTGGATGTGCTACTAAATTTTAAGGCGAACTGATGAAATCTGGTGAACCATGTCAGTAAAGCTACTTATAAAGTAGGGTACTAGTTGTCAGACCCTTACTGTTGTACGATACTTTTTTCAGTTGCTTATGGCTTTGCCACGCTTGAGCTGTTTGGACTAAAGTTCCTGTGCCAGCTGTCCAATTTCAGTTTGGGTTTGGTTGATTTGAACAGACTGCTCCCATTTGTCAGATTATCCTTCAACCTTTTTTTTTACTTTTTTGAGAGGACACATAAAATTATGTGCTGTACTCACCAGTAAAACAGGTGATTGAAAATTTTGATTCTAGTATGAATTTTAAGTCAGGATGAATTCATTACTCTCTCCAATAAAACTTCAAATTTATCCTTTTTTATATATGTTTCAAAAAAAATTGATTAGAATGTGCTCAATAATTTTCTTTTTGTTTTAGGGAACTGGGTCGTGTAACAGTTCTCTGACCCCTTTTCCAAGCTGGGGCAGTGCAGTAGTTCCCCTGAGTTGAAGCTCTAGGTGTGTAGTACTCCAGGTCGGCAAATCCCTCCACAGTTTGCTTAAAATCATGACATTTAAATAAGCATAACACCTTTTGAATTCTCATGTTTTAGCTTTTACATGTCTGGGTGCTTGTGAACTAGAAATAAATGTACTTCTTATGAATGTATTGTTGTGTCATGGTTTGACTTCAGGCAATGGCATTTTAAGGGAAAACGTTGCAATTTTCCCTGCATGATGGAAATACCAATACACCAAAGTAGTTCTGTGTTCAGCCAGAAATCAGAGAAATAAAGGCCATTGCAATATCCTATGTACGCAGTATAGCCAGGCCTCCATAGAAGGATGTTTTGATAGCTATACCAGCACATCTGTGTCCTTTATGCACAAAACAGCAAATACGCTCAGGACTGACTTATACCTGTTGCTAAAATGAAATAAGCTGTACCAGGAAGAGCAACTTTATGCTTATCGGACATAACCTGTACTAGAACCTGCAGTAATGTGGAAATGTCAATAAAAGCAGCGGTATTCTCTCATATTACTGTAATAGCAAAAGCTAAAATAGACATGGTGATATTTAGTGTGTATGTAATTGTTGAAATTATATGCTGTAAGAACTGCAGTATACATTTTGTATGAAGGATTTCTCGAAAGAAGTAGTTTTCCAATGTTAACATATTAATTTCCAAGGAAAAATAATGTTTTCTGCTTTGCTAGGTTGGTTTGTTCACTTATCAAAGAAAGGGAGCCTCCTACTCTTTCTTGATTTGCTTTTGTATGGCTAAGGGACTTGGGTTTCCAGCCCTGTCAGCCAGCTTGCTTCTCCAGGTGCTATTCCAGTAGAAACAGTGTTTTGATTAAAAATACTATGTAAAAATCTAATGTTTAGATTCATTACAAAAAAAAAAAAAAAGAATTATTGAAAAGGTAAATGAAAATACTGTTAGCCGCTTTAATAATATCCCTAAAATTCTCATTGTCAGCTATAAGGCTGCGTATACAGTTCATTATTTTGAGAGAAAATTCATTAGGATAGTGAGGTTGTATACCATGGTACTGGAGTATAATGAGATAGTACAGCTGTATTAAAGGTGAAATCTTACTGTATTTTGAGGCCAGGACCACTAATCCAATAAGAACAGCACTGAGTCTACCAGCTGCTTTTAATATTTGCCACTGAACTTGGATATCTCACGTCTGTGTGACTTCCACCTGCTGTCAGCCGGGCACAGACAAACTGATCATCTAAAGGATAAAAATTACGTTCGTTGTCAGTGTTGGAGCTCTAATTGGATAGCTGTGAATCCCTACAAAACCGTCTTATCTATGCTGGGTCCTACCCTGGGATTTGAAGGCTCATTCCACGTGTAAAACTTGGCAGAGATATTATGATTTTCCTGTGCAGCTTTCCTAAATGTGCAGTTATTACCATCACATTGATCAGGCAGAGGCTCGATGACTGGTGTCTTTTCTCTTGCATTTGGTGCTCCCATTTTTCGTCTCTTTATGTAGGTGCAGGTACTTCACCGGCTGAACTATATTTTCTGTTTGCGGGTGTAACATGCCTGGAAGATGTTCTAGTCCTTCAAATAAAACCTATTAATCTTTCAGCAGCTTTGCTTTGCTGCAGGGATACCGTAGTGTATTATGTGCTTTAGACAGTATGGGGTGTTGGTTTCATTTTGCTTTTGAATCCGTTCTAAATAATTTGTCAAAAAATTGCTGTAATAAGTGTCATGATTTCTTTTAGTGACATTAGTTTCTGTGTTGCCTGAAACTCCCTGAAATCGCAGCCTCTAAGCTTTCTCTGCAAGTTTGCTTTGCGCATCCTTTTTGGGGGGGTAAGTACGTGATCCTTGTGGGTTTATGATCATGCGTTGTATAATTTTAATCCATCTTTTTGTGGTTGCAATTTTGCTCTCTGTTCTCAAGTAACACTATAGGAATCTTTGTAATCTACTAGCTTCACTGATGTTTTACTGTGTACTTGGCATTTAATTTCCTGTTTGTATGCTGCCTTGTCTTGATGTCTTACGATATACTGAGGTTTATGTTTTCTGTTTTACGTTGCCTTTTTTTCCCTTCCTTCTTCCTCTTCTTTCCTCTCCTCTTCCCTCTACTCTTTCCTTTTCCCGTGTCTACAAGTTTTGTCATGATAATTTCTTCTGCTACAAGTGTATGACCCCAAACAGAAGGTCCATCCATCATCTTAATTTTCTTCATAGTACACCATGAGCGATTTTACATGATCTTGTAACTTGCTTGTCTTCTCTGCTCCGTATTGCTTTTTGATGGTTTTTAGTGTTGGGGGTGGGTTCTTGGGCAGGCTTTTTGCTGTGTTTCTGTGCTTTTCCTATGTTACATGACAAATTATCTCTGAGACTGCTGTGTTGGAGAATTGCTGTCCATATTGCACTTGTCTGTATCTCTTCATAATGGTAACATGGAGCTTTTGCGTATTTTCATTCAATCTCCTGCAGCTTCATTCCTGTTTCTAATTTATGAGGATCTTAATCTGACAATTACAGAATTCAGCTGTCATTTATAGAACTCAGAAATGTACTGGTTTGTTGCTTCCCCAGATTCTTGACCACAGTTGTTTTTTTTTAAAAAAAAAACAACCACCTTTCATGAGTGCTTGCAAGCATGTAAAATCCTAGAAGGCCTCTAAAACATGAACTTCCCTGGTCGTCTCTTGGTATATCCAGATGCTGTAGTAGGCTTCACAAGTAATGACCAAGATATGCCTTTTCAAATGCATTCCTACATCCATTTTGTTGTAAAGAATGCCCAGTTACTAAATGGATTATCTTTGTGTCTACAACGAGTTCATGATTTCATGTATATGCAAGAGTAAACTTCTTTCTGACGTGTGCATGTTTCAAATGTTGAAAGAAAGGGTACAGGCTCAGGCCTTCGTTCTCCCCTCCAGTTATAAAGACCTCTCCTGTGAAGCAGTTCCTGAAATGAGGCTTTCTATTCATAGAAATTACACTTTACATATTTTTTTTCATTATGAAGACTATGTTTGGAAAACTGTTCTATTCACGTGAAGGATATTCTGTTTATAGAAAAAAAAAAAAAAAACCAACATCCTTGTATTTGCCAAGACAGGTTGGACCAGGTGTTCCTTGAGGTCCCTTCTAACCTGGTATTCTATGATTCTACAATTTGGACACAGTACTTGTATTTGTCCAAATATATTTTATTTGCTTGTATTTGGACACTACTGAGCTCTGGTATCTGGATTCTGCATAGACTATAGAAGCCTCACAATTCAAGTGCACAGGAATTGTTTCCCCCCCAAAAAAATTCAATGGAAACAAATTTACAGACTTCAGAGATAGACTATGCATAGGAGCTACCCTGAAATAAAAATTTAGGGTAAATAGTCTGTCATGCTGTATCACCCACAGAGGTATTTATTAATATAAATGAGCCCACAGTGAGAAAGCACAAAAAGAAGTGAGTATGTGCTTGCAGGGAAGGTGAGAGTTAAGAAAGTAAGCAGTTAGACTTCCCTGAACAACAGAAAAACGTTGCATTTCGTAGAAAAATCTGATAACAGTATTTCTGATTTAAACATACGCCTGAAATTCTCTAAGTCAATATATTTATCAAAATGTTCACATTCACAGTGTAGTAATTTCGGAAACTCGTGTGATAACAAATAATACAATGTAAGTGATTGGTTTGTGGTTTTATAGTGTTGATTCACGTGAAGGAGCATTGCTGTATACGGAGTCCTTCTGGGGATGTAGCCGCAACATTGTGAAATATTTGGTGGCTGTTTTCACTTAGAAATTCCCTCCCTAACACTGTCTCAATGATTTTTCCTCTCCCCGCTTCTTGTCACCCTGGGCTGTGCTGGCATGATTGTTGGGACACATCCCTTCCCCCCACCACCACTTGAAATACATCATAGCACCGACTCTGTTTTAAAGCCCATCCAATGTTGTGCTTATGGCAAGCACAATAATATACTGGTGCCAAACACAAACACCATCTCCCCAGCCAGATATTGACGGTGCAAAAATAGGGGAGTCAGATTTACCGGGAATTGGGAACGTTGCCTTGATACAGTGAGGCCATAGAAGAGGATAAGGGTTTTAAGCACAACATCTGTACTGTGCAGATTAGCTACCAGGAACAGAGTTATAGAATATCTTGATAAAATAACCTTTTTGAGAAAAGCCATGTTGGCTTTTCTGAAGTCTTATCAGCAGGTATGTGGATAACTGTGGTGTGGTTGATATAGCTTATTTGGTTTCTCCAAAAAGGAGAAGTGTCTTATTAGAGGCTTTTAGGGAAACTTAGCGCCATGTCATGAGAGGGAAGATCCTTGTATGGTAAAATGGTTAGAAGACAGGAATAAACGGTCAGTTTTCATGGTGGAAGGTGGTGACAGTTGAGGTTCCATAAGATCTATGCTAGGGCCTTTGCTGTTCAACATGCTCATAAATGACTTCAAAAAGCATGTTAGTGGTGAGGTAATCAGGTTTGATGACGTTAATTTATTCAGGGTAGTAAAACTTAGTGAGTGAGCAATAAAATGAGAGCTGAAATTCAGTGTAGATAAATGTACAGTGATGTACATACGGGGAAAAAATCCTAATATCACTTACATGAGCTCTGAGGTGACTGGAGTGAGAGTTGGGAGTTATGATAGATAGTCACACAGAAACATCACTCAGTGCTCAGTAGTGATCAAGAGAGTAAATCAAATGTTAGAAGCCATCAGGAGACGGATGAAGAACAAAAGAGAGAATGTCATTCTGCCGTTATGTAAATCTCTGGTTTCACCCTACCTGTAATATGTTTTGCAGTTTTGACCATGTCCTTCCCTACCACCTCAAAAAAATACAAAGGGCTGGAGAAGATTTAGTCAGGGTCAACAAGGATGATCAGAGACATAGAATAACTTCCATATGAGAAATGACTTAAGCTACAACTGTTTAGGCTGAAAGGAGATGTTTTCAATGACAAGGGGCAAGCTACAGAAAAAGGAACCAGGAAGAAACTAAGTTGTCATTCAGGGCAACAAATAATAATAATCATCAGAATCATCATAAAAAAAAAGAGAGTTGAAGGAAAAGTCAAAGGGTAAAAACCATAAAAAACGGAAAATAGAGATACTAAGGTATGGAGCAGAATACCTCTTATAGCACCTGCTGGTCCCTGAGGGCATCCGAAGACTCGGTGAATGCTGCCCAGCAGTTCTGTGCACAGAGACCTTGCAAGGCGTATGACCACAAGTGAATGCAAAATACTGGACCGAGTAATTTTTCATAACCAAATACAATCATTTCAGTGCTCATTTACATTGGCGATTTTTCAGCTATTGTATGCTTTTTTCTCTCTTTTAACTATTTTGTTCAAATGCAAATTATAAACACATCTTTTAATTGATTTCAGAGTCCAACTCCACATGAAGCTTTTGGATGACCTTCTGTGACTTTAAACTAAACAAAACCCATAATAAGTTCCAATTGACACCAGGAGGACAGCTATTTGAATGAATTGTTCTCTATAATCTTTATCAGTATTTGAAGAATATACCAGCCCCAAAATACATCAGTCAGCATCATAACAAATCTTTATTTTAATAGTCTTCCTTATTTAAATAAGGAAACGAAAGCAATTGTTCATCTATTTTCTATCTTAAAACCTCATAGGACTGAGACAACCAGGTAGCTTCCAACCAGTTTATGGCTGCTGGTGTAATGTAGACCATTAGCGGCTAAATTACCGTGGGCTGTGGTTAAAATCACTGCAGGTGTTCTACTTAACCAAGTGTTAGTTAGGTGGCAGATGACTGTAAAACGTTGGGGTTGTGTGAGTCATCAGTACTGGAGAAGGAAAGCACAAATACCAAGCTGAGTTACATCAAAGAAAGACATTGAGGATTTCCCTTTACTGATATTAATTGCAGGTTTTGCTACATTCAGCATCTGCTAACCTGGCCCAAAATGGAGCTGCCAATGTATATGTGGAAAGCTCTGTAAGTTGCTGGTGGATCGCATACACTCGTATCTATTTTATAGACATTGCAGGCAGCAAAGGCAGATGGCTTTACTGAATTTTCAAAAGTTATACAGAAAGCTAGCGGCAAACTCAAGGTTAAAACCCCAAATTTTCTGAGAGGGGATGCGGAGAAGAATAAAGTGTACAATCATCCTAATTAAAAAGCAAACAACAATTTCCTCTGTAGGTCTTAGCAGATGAGTACTCAACAGTAACAATGTTAGGGATGCCAGGGATTTAAAACATCATTTCTTTTACGAAGGGCGTTTCAGAATTGTTGCTTTGATTTATCCCTATGTAACATGAATCGAGTAATATCACTTTTATGAGAAGAACAAATTATTTTGTAACAGCATATATCTGGATTCAGTTTCCAGGTATGCAGTCAACTGCACAGAAGCCTGTTGCTGGCTTTTCCTGGGGGAGATTGGAACAACTGCACGCTCATCTTCCATGTGAGTTATCTGCCTGGGCTCTCTAGCTCGTCAGCACAAAAGTTCGCCATTATATTATTACCAGAGACATAACAAAAACGGGTTATCATATTTTTTTTTTGACTTGTGAATAGCAAGAGATGGAAAATTATGGCAGTTTGCTTCATAATTATTTACTAAAGAGCAGAGAAGTGTCAAAACTTTGGAGTTGTGATTTAAATGCTTCATTGTTTAAAGGTTTGTTGCCCCCCCCAGTATTTCCTTCTTTTTTTCTTAATATTTGTTCTTTTTCCGTGCTCACTGGCATTGCACACCTTACTGAGCTTGCCTATCCTTCTTCTGGTTCATACACCCCATTGCTACACCTCTGTCTGCATCATCCTACCTACTTTGCCTGCATTTGCCTTCCCCAGCTGTCTTTTCTCATTCCTGGCGATTTGTCAGAGCAAAACCAAGTGTAATCTTCAAAGATGTTGGATACAAAATTGTAATACCCTTGCACTTACGTCAGTGTGTACTGTCTGATTTTTCTGGAGCCTTTCTAGGGAACATCAGCAAGTGAAATTCTGCTGATTTTCAAGTTCTTCTTTCAAAGGGTGGAGATAACTGATTTTTTTAAATGAATTGACTGAGAGTCCATATGAAGTAAGTGAGCTGTTATCCCCCACGTAATTCTTAAAAATCACAAAAGCATTTCATGTGAAACACTGATCTCTCTTTTTTCCTTTGATTTAAATCTGAAGATGACGCTTATCCCAGAAAAGATCAGCCCACACAGTTAAATTGGCAATGAAATTGAAAATGGTCTTAAAATGTGAAAAGTTAGGCAATCTTAACAGCAGGTGTCAGTGTGAACTCTGCCTGTGTAATTAAGGGTGGAAACAATCTGATTAAGAAGTTTCAGCGCCATCACATGATATCCTCAGTTGTGGATCTTAAAAGCTCCTTTATTATTCAAAAGTACTTTCCAAATATTTTTGTTTCACATGTCCAATATATATCAAATAGTTACAGTATCATAATCAGGCTATTTTTCTGTCTTGTCAGCAATTTTCACTAGCAGCAACACCATCATGAAAACTTTGAAATCACGTCTCTGAAAGCAGCAACCATATATGTAAATATTTGATGTTACATAATATCTATTATATTTGCTTTATTGAAGAATGTGCTTAATAAGTGATAAGGTTGATTGAAAAGACAGACTAAACTCTGAAAAGACAGAAACAAAATATAATTTTGAAGAGATTTGAAGAACTCTGTAGTTAGTAGAAAAAAAAATCTGGTGTAGAAAGTCACTGAGGCATGTAGTAATAAAAATCAATTGTCTGCAGAGCTGGCTGAACAAGTTGTAAGAAGTTAATGAAATGAATTAAATTAGAAACACCTGGTATCTGGTAAAGTAGGGAGTTTTTTAGGATGGAAGAAACGAACAGTTACTTTTATCTTGAAATCCATTTAGGTTTTCCTTCTTCCCTTCTGCTTTTAGCCGACATATTTCTGTGCTAGGTGCGAAAAGGTATTTTCTGTTACTGCAGATCTTTGGAGTGCCTCCCTACATTTCTTCTCCAGTACAGGTATTCCAGCCATTACACTGTTGGGATATTTAGTCGTCTTTTTTTTTTTTTTTTTTTCTGAGAAGAGAGGCATAGAAATTTTTGTCAACATGGTTGCTTAAAAATCTGGTTTATGTGAAAGCTGAGGGTAATCACAGATCAGGCAGCTGCAGGTTTATTCTATACTAGGCTACATATGAGATAAAAATCTCCTAGTCGAAGTAGAAGACATATGGAAGGTAATTATTCCTTTAGAAGTTCTGCTATACATATACACACACAGATATATATATATATATATATATGTGCAGAGGAGCAAGGCTGGAAGGCAGCCAGGTTCTCCCAGCTGAGAATTCCCCTGGCACTGGGGGACTCAGCTGGCATCCAGCCTGCTTCGCTGGCTCCTGCCCCGCTCCGCTCCTGCGCCGCAGAGCTGCAGGTACCTCGCCCTTCAGCTATACTCGGCTGGTGTACATAAAGAAGCTTTCACCAGGATTTAGGACAGTGTGAGTCCGTCCTGAGAAACGGGGATCCGTAGCTGCCTCCGTCGTTCGGTCCCCTCTGCGCCACCAAAGACGTTTCATCTTTTTGGCTGCGTGCTTCGCGTGGCTCCCGTGGCGTAGTGCCTGAGTGACTCCAATTTTGGGAATGCATTATCTTCCCGACCCCTGTAAAGTAGAAAAGTTCTGCTACTCCTCATATTACGCATGAGGAATTAAGGCAGTGCTTTGTTTCTACCGACTTTGAAATCTGTGCTTGAATTCAAGGAGCCAAATGGCTTGAGCTATGTCTGTATGGCCCGGAGGAGCAGGAGCTCAGGTACGAGCCAGTCCCACTCTCTGCCTCAGATTTCTTTTTTTGGAGAGGCACCTTGATTTTCCAGATGAGAATCAAAGTGATAGTCAACATGCAGGCAGTGCCCAGGGTACTTCGACTCTGGCCCTGAGTAACAAGACAGTGTAAATACAGCAGGGATCTGAAAGCCGGAGCTATTACAGCGATTAGGTGTCCATAATTTCAGCACAGCAGAGCTAAATTTTACGAGATTGGGACTGAAGGACGGAATTTGGGGAACAGGCAAAGTTAGGATAACACAAAAGTGTCATGTTCTGAGGAGACACTTAAAATTATCCCGAAGGTACTGGTAATGCATAGGTTTGTCTGAAAACTCATTCTGTTTGGGATTGGCATATCTATATCAAGACTGCAAGGTAAGAATCTAGATTTCCTCTGAGAGTAAGTACTTAGAAGTAGGAAGGGAGCAAGTGAACTTGGGTTGCACTGTACCTTCTCTCCTAATTGCTAGAGCATTCAGCCTGCAAATGGGAGATACTGGCCCTCCCATTTTCTCTCTCTTCAGCTGTTACGAATTTAAAATCGGCATCTCTTTAGGCCTGCTTTAACCGTTAGGGTCCTTGGGGATCTGCTTTGGGGCACCATCATCTTATTGCCTGCTGACGTGGAGTCTATTGGAGGCAGAGGAGGAACACAATCCTGTAGCCCAACCGTTTAGACGTTATGGACTGGGCTATAAACAGTTTGTCCAAAACAAGATAAGAACTCTGTGCAGGAGCAAGAATTAATGCTCTGATCTCTTGGCTTCCAGGACAGTGCTTGAGGTCGTGGGCGCTCGTTTGTGATTACTTAGAATATTGAATATTGACATATTCTGCCTTTAAATGTAACTCCAACATTCTGCACAGGGTTAATCAAGATACAGAAAAAACAAGCTGCAGCTCAAACTGTTTCTGACTTTAGCTGGATGCGGTGTCGCCTTTGTTGCAGTGGGATTAAAATAACAGGGAAAGTTGACTTGTTGAAAAAATGGGGGAAAAAAACACCAACCTTATGGATTTGACTGTTAAAAGGGATTCCAAGTGAATGAAACTTTACTGATTTGGTCTTTGCTTTCCTGAAGCCTCCTATTTGTCCTCAGCACTACTGGGAATGAGGTAGGAGTATGTCTATACTAGCAAATAAAACCGTTCCCAAGAATATTCCCAGGCATGGAAGCCAACTGGCATGGGCTGACTCGCAAGTACACCAGCAGACAAACGCAGCCAGCCTCCAGAACAGGGTGGCTGGATGCAAATCCTTGGGTGGTAATGGTCTGTGGGAAGTTCCAGCTCCCAAACTGTGCCTGGGAATTGCTCGGGAGACTGCTGGTTGGTACAGGCCAAAAGCATGCCAGGGACCGCTCTAATAATTTCAGAGCAGTCGTATTTCAGTGTCTGGGAATGCTCGCAAGCACTGTTTAATTCGCTTCCATAGACATAGCCCTAGGTTCACCCGTCTATTCCGCAAACTCTTTTCAACAGTGCAGAGATGATAGAGACTAGTGATTATTGGTGAGGAAACATTTAAAATTAAATCCTGTCTCAAATACTGTTTTGTTGTGAACATTTTCACTCCTGAGAGATGCGGATATACAGTTTGGCTCTGGATTTCTGGTCTTGTAGTATTTATCTTGTTAGCGCAGCCAATCTTTTTATGACTGATAGTAGCACAAAATATCTTGAAGATGTCTACAGGTTTTAGAATGAATTCTGTGACCTTTAGGGCACATTTAGAAGCAGACGACTAAATTTGAAGTGCTTTGTGTCATTCTTAATATACAGAAGCAGTCTTCTGTGCAGTCTTCTCTCTCCACCACCTATTGTTGCCTTTGATACCACTTACTTATTTAGAAGATGATACAATTTTAAAACTACCATTAGAGGGGCTTAGTTTTGGGCACTGGATAGCATCTTATCTGTAGCTGTCATTAATACCTGTAGCAAAAAAGCATGATTTGGTTAGGTAATGGTACTAGGCTGGCAGAGAATCCCAGGAGAAAGATCATTTTGAAAGACCTTCAGGTTTTGCAAAACATTGCTTAGTTTTCTTGTGCAGTTAACTGCGCTTATTGTATAGGAATTGAGTGAAATTATAACCATGTTCCATATTAACTTGATACAGAAAAACCGAGGCACTGACTAGGTGTGAACAGAGATTGCCTATTTGAATTATCTTAATTTGTTAATTATCACATCTTATAAAAATCTTATAATTCTTACTTCCCACTGCTTACTAAATTTGTTTGTTGTGCCCTATGTTAAATTATCTGAAAAGGAACAGATAATCCCCCCTAAATTTTAAAATCTGTTTGTAAGGACCTAACACATGAAAAATAACTGATTAGCCTTTACATTGCGTCTAACTTTTTTTCCTGATACTTACAGTCCTTTGATTGCAAATCTTGTATGAGAGAAAGGAGGTGGGTTTTTTTACACCATCAAATATTCTTTCCTCTTGGAAAAGAAAATCAACTCAGCATAAAGAAAGCATAAAGAATTCAGCTTTAACCTGAATAAAATGGTTCCCTTTTTTCTCCAAGTTATTTATTCATTCGAGCATCTTTATCTGAATTGCTCTTTACTTACAGAACTAATTTAAATCCTCTGAGCCCACAAAAGGTCAGACAAAAGCTTCTGTCACAGCCCTAATGCCCTTCATGAGCCACTTTGTATTTTTATGGAAGTTTTTTCGAATCATAATGATAAAGGAGCGAGGCCCTAAGAGGATCGCTCTGAGGATCCCGTGGTCGGTATGTTATAGGATATTGTCTTACTTTTTTGTGACGAAATTATGTTTGCATATTTCAAAGACTAAAATTTTCAGAAAATTAACGCATAAAACTGTGGTAATGCAAAACAAAGAAGTCAGACAGAAAGAAAATGGCAGCTTTTATTACAGTACATTCTTAAAAGACCTTTTGGTATGCAACCGTTGGAACAGATCTGCAGCCTTAGATTAGATGGTGTCATTGTTTGTGCAGCGTTTACTAACACATAAAAAGGATGGAGTAAATATGAATTAATACAAGCATTTTCTTTCTCAAAGAAAAATCAAGCTAAAAAGCAAGCAATAAAAAACTTTATTCTTCAGTTATGCTATATCCTACCATCAGCTGAAAAAATTGTGTTTTAAATATACTTCCTTCTGCTCTGTTTCAGCATCACTAATTCATTTAAATCCTTTCTGCCTCTACAGATAACATAGTCTCCATGGTGTGACATGATATTCTAGTGCTATTCCAAAATATTGCAAGACTACTAATATAAAGGTAGTGAAAAGAGACATAAAAGTATGTGGCAAACAAAACTAGGAATGATGGTCAGAAAAGTCCATTTTTAAATGTTTTATCAAGATCTGAATTATCATTGGACCACCTATTCCGAAAATAAGAGTCCATAAATATGGTTTGGGACAATGTGATGCATGAACTTTTTGTGTTTTATTGTGGTAAACATATTATGCATAAATCAAATATGATGACTGCCAGTTTTCATGAGCAAAGCAGTTCAATAAATAGATCTTTGGGATTGGGAGTGATTTGAGGTAAATAGATTTGTTTAAAGTACACCACAAGCAGAAGACTACAGTCATTGTCCTCAATGTGTAAAATCTGGGAAGTTTGGTGTTTTCTTGTTGTGTTATGATTCTAGGAAGTGGCATATTCGAGAAAATCACCAAGTACCATGAAAACAATGGCACAGCGACAAGTTTGCAGCACTAGAAATTTGTGTCACTTACACACGTGTTGTCACATCTCAAACCAGCTATGTCAGTTCTAGCGACCTGGTCGCATCAAATCCCCTCAATTTAGGGAACTTCAACTGGCACCAAAAGTTGTGGCGTGTTCTCTCAGTTTCCCGCTTAATTTCAAATCAAAGACAAGGTTGCAAATGTTGGTGGTAGCTGGCTTGGTTTGAACCTGTGGGATCTGTGGTTTGCTGCAGTTTGTAGTTTACAGTCTTCTCCGGGGGAGCTGAGTAACACAGACAGCGGCAGCTGAGCCAGCGGAGGCTCTCTGCTTTTAATCACAGCTGATGGATGGTTAACTGCTGAGGTTTAACAATGGAAGTAGCCAATGTTGAGGAAAGTCCAGGGACTATAAAAGCGAAGAAATAAAAGAGCATTAAAAAAAAAAAAAAAGGTTTTATAGGGTGAGATGAAGGAAGTACAATTTTCTCTTTAAATTTAGGGAAGTTTGGTCTGAATTGATCTCTTACTCACAGAACTAATTTAAACACCACATGTCTTTAAAAGGTCAGGCAAAATCATCTTTCACAAACCTGATAGTCTTCATAAGTTGCTATATATCCTCATGTCCGCGCAGATTGTTGTTGACTCAGTATGACACATCCAAAAAAACCCTCCACAGTCTATTAAAAACAGGCAAGGGGCAGAGAAATACAGTTTCTTTAATGCATAAAATCTGACTAAAAATGGAACAGGCATGAAAAGGACTTGATGCAGAAGCTGTAGGGTATTTTCTAATCTTGAATAGGTACCTGATGGAAATTACCTACTGATGAAGTGTTGCCAGACAGAAGAAAAGATCTGAGGATTAGCGCTGCAGCTGGAGGATTGGTGAAAGAGCGATATGAAAATAGAGGGCAAAGGAAAGGAGAGAGGAGGCTGTGCAGGCACTTGAAATTTATAGACACCTATTAAATGAGATGACATAGAGAAGAGATGCTTGAATGAGTTGGATGACCCAAAAAACCATATGTCAACAGGTCTCAATGGAGGAAGAGATCACTAGTGGAGGAGGAGCAGAACTGAAAAACGTTTCAATCACTGAAAAGCACGGGCAAGGAAAAGATGGAAATAGAAGACTTGTTTTCTGGAAGAACAGGAGTTACCTCTCTAGAAAAGGGGGTAAACGGAGATAGCCAGGGAACACAGCAGGAGATATAATAATGGATTATAAGAGACTGTGAATTACAGAACTATAAACGTGTTGGTTGGAGGGACCTCTGAAAATCACCCAGTCCGCCTGCCTAATGGAAAGAGGACTTTTCAACAGCTGATCAGGTCAGCAATGGCTTTGTCTAGCTGAGTCTTGAAAACCTCCAAGGACGGTGTCAGTCTCTCTGTCCTGGTGCTGCACTACCCTCCTAGCAAAGAGCTTTTTCCTAATGTCCAGTTGGAACTTCTCACACTGCACATCACCGCTACTACTGCTTGCAAAACTACCTGCAACTACCAAGAAAAGTACTGGCTACACTTTTCCCAATGCAGCGCAAGATGTGGTTAGCCTTCGTCACCACAAGGACCCAGGGAAATCTCTCAGATCCTTTGAAAGGAAAGGCAGTTGTGTTTGCAAGCAACAAAAATTAAACAGATTCTAAAGGCTCTTTTTGGAGGTAAGTTTTTGGTTATGAGGGATCGGTCACAGTCACCGAGAAGTTTTTATGAGAAGAGGAATCTCTGAAAATGGACTCCACTTAACTGTTGGAGTGCTGTTATTCTGCCCAACTAAGAGGAGGTTTAAAATAAAAGTTTTAAACTGTTCTCATATTTACAGCGCTGTTTAAAATGTGGTGTAGCTGTACATAAATTACTTCACATCTTGGAAGCAGTGTGGCTGCAGCAGTGTAGAGCACAAGATAGGTTTGCTTATGCAGTTCAACCTGATGTTTAGAAATTGGTTGCACAGCAGGGGAAGACTGACATGGAGATTCATGTTAATTTCCACACTTGGCAAAAGTAGAGAGGAAGAAGAAAATCAGTAAAATGAAAGCACTGTAGTGGGCAGAAGAACAAAACCTAAGTCACAACATCGTCATCCAATATCCTTCCATTTGATTTTCAGTAGATTTAAAGTATGTGCAACCTGCTGTAGGTGACCCTGCTCTGGTGGGGGGGTTGGACTAGATGATCTCCAGAGGTCCCTTCCAACCCTGACCCTTCTGCGATTCTGTGATTTAATACTTTACTGCAATACTGTAATTGCATGGGGAATTAGAAAATAAAAGACAGACTGAGGTTAAACAAATAATTGTCTCAGAAAACGGGTTCTTCATTACCTTATCTCCCAATCCTTCTCTGCACTCCCTTCAGATTTGAAGCATTTGAGTGCTGCTGTGGGATGGCAGAGATATTCACTATCGCTGCGGTGCCTTTCCCAATCTTTTCTGGGTTCCCTTTGCCTATTAGTTCACGTGTGATCAACATGTGCGAAAACTTGTTTCCAACCGCAAGTGCCCAACTCCGAGCAAAAGTTTCTGCTATTAGTCTTTAAGCATAGCATCTTGCGTTTTAAGTGGTTGCCTTTCATTTGACGGGTATTTTTCCATTCCTTAAAAACATAGATCTATATGATATTCCAGTCCTGGTACGCATTGTTGATGCTTCCCAAATACGTGACATTAACGCAGTTCATGCTGCTTGTGTCATGGCCATTAAATAAAATAATAACTAATATCGATCAGTAGATGGATTCTACCCTCCTACTGGTGTTTTACCTACCTTAGTAGCCTCTACGACATATATGTCTAAGCAGTGGAGAAAAACAGGCAGCAGGGGAGAAGAGAGCTAGGGGACAATGCTGGCAGAATAACAAATATCTGTGAAGTGACCGTAATTAAATTTAACCCGTGAATTCAGAATCAGGATTCTGACTGTTGGAGGAGCGTTATTTTGGAATTGCTTCTCAGAAGAAGTAATGGAGGGGGAAAAAAAGACGACTTCTTTTCAAATGGTACTGTGCTGTTCAGGTAGTAGAACGGTGGACCTACCGTAACACAAAAAGCAGTTGAAACTAAAGCTCTTTGGCACTTCCACATCAGTTTTTATTATTTAAATATAAATATGACACTACCTGCTTGAAACTGGGTGTTTTTCAACTTGAAAAGAAAAGGGCAAACTAAGAAACTGAAAGAAGGTAGGCAAAGTGGGCTTACGGTACTCCTTGTTTTCTCTGGAAAGAGGGTGAGTACTTTTCCATGTCTGTCTCAGACCCAGCATGGCTGTCATTTTCCAAACAAAATTCTGTTTGAGAGAAAAGCAAATCAAATTATCAATCATTTTTAGACAGAGTGAACCATTTTGGGTGAAACGCCTAAAGGTATCCAGACTGGGGCCAACTTTTCCTGAAAGTGGTTAGTATGACACTTTTTTTAAAAGGCATAGAATTAAATTACTACAAAAGGAAGTTATTATATCACAGTTGAAACTGTTAATATATAGTCGTATTTTCATGATCTTTTCTCACTTTAAAGGTGTATTTGTGTCATTGATTTCTAGACAGTGCCCTGGAAAAACTGAATCACGGTCCATTTTTTAATAAAACTCAAACAGTGAACCTTCAGGGTTTAACATCTCCATATAAATCTCATATGTCACATCACACTTCGGAGCCTCATGACGAAAAATCTGTTTTATTGTGCTGTAAAATATGCAAATAATACTGTAATTGTAGTTCTGTAAAAGCTTGGAAGGTAAATTTTTCACTTTTGCACATAACGAACAAATTCAGTGCCTTTGGTAGGAGTGGTTAGCCAATATTTAGAGCCTCTCTGCATTAGGAAGAGAAATGGAGACTGGTCCAATAGTGACAATCCTGGTAATTTAAAAGAATGTCTGCAGCATCCTATTTTCTAGGGAATAGTAGAAAAAATCACCACGAGGCAGCTGCTTTGTTCAAAAATCAAAATCTGCCTGCCTTTCCAGAAATTTTGCTCCAAATAACCCTGCGTGTCTTGCTCACATAGGTATGCCCTTGACATCCCTTGCTTTCTTCTGGGCTTCTGCTCCTCTCATATGTATGCATCGGTAATCAGTCTCCCAGCACCCCAGGGACCTTCTCCATCTCTCTCATCTTCTTGAATTGCAACCTATTTAGTTAGTTACTTAGTTACCACTCCCCAAAGGAGCCCTTACTTGCTCCTTCCAGTTAGTCTGTTGAAAAGCTAGTTTCTATGCCCTTTTGATTTTGCTTGTCTATAAATTAGAGAAAGCATCTATTCTCAGCATCCAAAGTACTAAAAATCTGCGTTTTTAAAAATTCATCCGTGACCTATGGTTTGCTGTTCTCATGTTTGCATGGGAGTAACTGTTAGCCCCGTTCTAGGAGCTGGAGCAGAATGGGGACAGAGCACCCATTCGATCCCCGTTTGTATGGGTGCTATCCAACTGACTTACTGGGTCGCATGGTAACAAGTCCAGCTTTCCAGCTGCTGAGCTTTCTTCATCAGCGTTTGGCAGGGAAGATGAGGGAGTTAGACAAAAAGGGGGCCGGACAAACTTAAGAGGGACAGGTCCGTTGTGATTTTAAACACAGTAGCCCAAAAGAAGACCCTGATGCAGGACCTACCTGGAAATACGGAGAATATTGCTGCGAAAGATTGCTTTACACTTGATCGGTTTCTGTTGCTGTCTCCCGAAGAAACCATCTTGACCTTCTGTCACAGGGCTAGATGGATTTTTAATCTGCCCGATTATGGCAATTCCAGGACTTACATAGGAGCAGGAAAAGAGGTTGTGTCGTACCTGGAAGATAATACCAGAAGCCCTCACAGCAGCAATTAAGTGAACTAACCTTTGAAACAGCTTGTGAGGAAATGTTATTATTCTTCATCCCCTGCAGTCTTGAGGTCCAGTTCAGCAAAACACTTAAGTTTTTAATGGACAATCGATGACACGTTAGGAGGTGTTTCAAATTAATTGTCTTTAAGTGCCGTGCTTTATGGTGGAATATCTTTCTGGATATGTAATCTAGATCAAAAAGTTGTTGAGATCACTCTAGAAATTACCGAGTGAAACTTGCTGGCTAGTGCTCTGCAGGGTATTAGATTAGGTCATCCTAACGGCGCATTTGCATTTGAACTCTTATGGATACATAGGAAATATAAATTATTGGGAGATGGTAAATTGCCATGTTGAATTCTCTGTGTCCATTCTCTTACCATGAGGAAAAGTGAAGTAACTTGTCTTTTAATTTAGAGAAAAACTACCTATGATTATATTGCATTTTCAGGAGAGGAAGAATGTGTATATGGACAGTTACCTCACAGGACATGACACCTGGCAGTTCATTACCCCGTGGTACCTTCTTGGTATGTCAAAGCCTTATGACTTCAAACTGATATTTTGTTACATTTTACTCATTAATTCTCTGCATCGAACAGACCATATATTCATTTCTTGAGGTCACTGAGAGAGCCAAACATAAAATGATAACCTCTTGAGATTTTGACTGCTGGAAGATTTATGAATGTTTGTAGTTATTTAGTTTGTGATGAAAGTTGCAGCAAAACTGACTTATATGTACTCTGACAGGGCATAATTTCTGTAAAGCTCATGTCCATCAATGCAAGCATGCATTTAGCTCTGTATTTAGCTGCGTTTCATTTTGGGGCAGCATTTCTTTTTGCCTAAAATATTTCTAAATTTTTATCAGCACCCTGCAAATGTGATGCACAAAATTAGTCATGGTCACAGTAAGTCCAGGCTTTGAAAGTTTTTGAAACAAAACTTAATGCTGTAATAAAAGCTTCCACGCAGAAGATACTGTGGTGCCGCTATCATGCGAAAGCAATGATTATTTTATAGCTGATCAAAGTACCACTCATATCTAAGAAGTTCCTGATTAAACAGAAAGTTGACACACCCTCACCCCCCATGTCCTACCATACTGTCACGTTAGTATTGCCATCAATAACCCTCTTGGCAAACAATTTCATATTAATATTACTTTATGCTTACATCAAGTATGGGAATGAAGGCAACGAATTAAGGGTACCTTTATTAGTCGGTGTCAGTATCTTGGTTTTATTTCTTCCTTTATAACCCGTGCCGCTCCTTTATGGAGAATGAAACATGAGGAGCACTGTCAGCAGGTCAAGAGGGCTGATCCTTCCCCTCTACTGAGCACCAGTGAGAACACATCATCTGGCGTGCTGTGTCCAGTCCCATCCTCCCCAGTACAGAAAGACATGGACATACAGGTGTGAGCGCAGTGAAGGGATGCAAAGATGATTAAGGGATTGGAGCATCCAACATAGAAGGAGAGGCTGAGAGAGCTGGGACTGTTTAGCCTGGAGAAGAGAAGGCTCAAGGGGATCATATCAATGTGTATAAATACCTGATGAGTGGGAGTAAAGAATATGGAGCCAGAGTCTTCTCAGTAGTGCCCAGTGAAAGGACAAGAGGCAACGGGACAAGGTGAAATACAGGAAACTCCATCTGAACATAAGAACATCTTTTTTACTGTGAGGGTGGTTGAACCCTGGAAGAGGTTTTCCAGGGAGGTTGTGGAGTTGTAGTATTTCAAGATACTCGGAAACCAACTGGGCACAGTCCCGAATAACCTGTTCTGGTTGCCTGAGGGATGGAGGGGAAAACGGGAGTGTTGGACGAGGTGAGGCCCCTTCCCACCTCAACTGTTCTGAGATTCTGTGACTCAGCAACATCAGGCGGTTTCTGAAGCAGATCTCCACCAGTGAATGAAGGCAACGGCCACGGTTTTCCTAAAACTAAAACTAATATGCTAACTGGAGAAATAAACCAAACCACTTAAAGCAAAGGACTAATGAGTAATAGCCTAGATGAAGGCATAAAAGGTGCTTGAGAGAAATAGTCCGGAAGACAGTATAAGCTTCATAAGGACTCTGAGGCCACGCTGAAGATACTTGTAGCCCTAATCACAGAGTTTAAAAAGGGTTTTGATGAACATAAATTTGCTAAAAACATCCCCAGATTTAAGGGACATAGGGTTAATTGTATTCTTCCACTAAAAGGTTCTGGCATGTTGAATAATTACAAGGACCACCATGTATCCTGTTCTGTGAAATACAAGTCATTTTATGTATGCTGGGTTTGTGTGCCCGTTTAGGTCAATGCAAGAGAAGAAACTGCAGAGAATAAATAACTGTAAATTAAAGAAAAAATCCTAGGGAAATAAATAACCGTGACATGTGAAGCCTACAATAAACATGAATGGAGAACATACAAAATGGGGAACATGAGCTTTTAGTATTTAATTTAGCGTTTGTTGAAAATTTGATGCAACTGTAAATGTTAAGTCAAAATGTGTTAAAACAGGAGATAATATCTTCGCACTGAGTTAATGTTTGGCCTGTTGAGTAGGCAATTCTTAAACACTTCACTCTAAGGATCTTAACAGAAACAGTTGAAGACTTATTTTGTAAAAGAATTATAAACTGGACATTAATCAAATGGAATCGCCATTGCCATATTTGATGCAATTACAGGGGAAAACTTCATTAATAGCAATGAAATATATGGTTTGATTTAAAATAAAATGTAATGCATAGAGAGGGACCACAAGTGAAGCTAAATGCATTAACATGAAAACAGGCATATGAAAGTAAAAATCTGTAGCAGTGGAGAGCCCAAATACAGTTCCTTTCAGTTGCGGAGGGATAAATACTAACTCTAAAGCAGTGGGAAAAGAGAATCTTATTTAAAAGAGAAAGCAGATTTGTTGGGTGCACAAAAAGACAAATTGCTCTTACTAATCTGTTAGTTTTACTGCTGACTTTAAGAGTAACAACCCTCGCATACACACAAGAAGCATTTCAAGCGAATTGAGAGCCAGACATTGAGCCTGGACTCAAGCTGAATTTCAGGAGACTTTGCCCTGTGTTCCTCCCATCGCCACCCAGCAGTTGGCCACTACGACAGACCTTCTGGACACCTTGAGTTGATGGAGCCAGAAGAGTGGGGCACTACAGGCCGCCCTGCGTCTTAAAGAACGGGGCTGTTGTTTTCTTTTTGTACATGCAAAAGATCTTAGGGAGTCAAAACCACCACTGTCGTTAGACACCAGTGGAGGGAGAGCGTGAGATTTCCACTATTTGCAAATTAACTGCATTTACTCATATAAATTCTGGGAATTCTTTACATTATTTGGGAGAGAAAGGGTATGAAGTATACATTTAAGCTGCATAATGAAACACATAAGGGTCTTCTTCAAGCAACCTGTGAACCTGAAGTGCACGAGACATAGACTCGATGATGGAGATAGTGAGTAAATGTGGACTGAATGTGGGCAATGGACTAAAATAATGCCCATAAATGCTGTATGCAATCTAGTACGCCATAAATGTATATACACAACATCTGAAACTGGCCAAACTGAGTAAAACAAAGGCAAATCAGAAGTGTGGCCTGAGGCAAACTGCTTTCTTTCATCTGCTTTAGGAATGTCCCACTAAAGGAGCCTGTAGAAAGTTAGAGCTAAAGCAACTAGGCACCCTAAACCTTTGCTTTATTTACATCTGTTTAAATTATGTCTCATTGCTACAGTTAGAAAAAAACCCAAGTTGCTGATTATGTTACCACTTTTGTCAAATACTTTATTTTATTTACTTTATTACAGATGAGGAAAACTGTATTGAGGATAAAACTAAACACTAAATACACATTGCTGTAATGAAGGAAGCAAGACAGGGCGAACAGGGAAATGCGAGGAAGTTCAGAAGGATATCTCACATTCAGACCTCATATAACCGATGTAACTCTCTTGAAAAGGCTGGATTTGTGTCAGAGCTGAGTTCAGTCCTCTGAGGTTTCATGAAGACAAACATCTTGGTAGATTGTGTGTAGGATGGACAAAATATTATTTCCCCTGCTCAGGAAGCTTGTAGTAAATACACACACAGGTGGGAATTCACAAATACTTAATTTATAACCACCGTTCCAGCTTGTACAAATGAATACTTAATTACTTGTTCATATGTTTTGCATATCACTGCTCAATGATATTTTAAGTTCTTCCAAATGAAATCACCAAGTAGAATGTAAATAAGGGGTTTTTTTGTCGTTCATATAGATAATACATATGTCATATGGACATCTAAATCCCATCACATTGTAATGAAATTTTGAAGGAAATAAAAAAATACTCTTTCCTTCTTGTTTGTTCTTTTCGGTTTCTTTCATTGCATCTTTGTTGATGCTTAGTCAAAACCTTTCCATATGGCATCTTTGGTACTCCCCTACACATACATTTCAGTAAACATTACGGGCTTTAATCCAACTTTTGATTCCTTTCCCTTTTGTTGTTCAAAACAATTGACATCAAACTGAAACATGAAAGAGGCTGTAGAAAAGGTTGTTTTCCCTACATGAAGAACCACAGCAGCATTTTACATTTTCTGTATGAATGCAATTATTGTTCGTCTCTTACTCGCCTGCTGCATCCTACATTTGGATTTTGGCAGGTAAAGTTATGCTACTTGAGCTGGCTGATGGTTTGTCCAATACCAAGCAGCTCTGTAATCTCTGTTATTGTCCGCTAGACATTTCCCCTCCCCCATAAGCTACTTAAATCCTTTTTAAGACCAGTTTTCTGGAGTCCATCTGGCATTTTCAGACCCCTATTACAACCATGTTTTGCTGCCGCACTGTAGCCTGTGAGAGGCCGTGATTTCTTACATGCACGCAGCAACAGAAGTTCTTTGTGTTTATATTCCTCCGCATGTTATCTGTAAACTAATTTCAAACATGTTAATGCTAAAATAAGACTTCCAACTACTCCTTCTATTTATACACTTAAAGCTTTCTCAATCCTAGCTTTATTGGCTAAAGAAGTTTATAAATAACATACCCCTGGCAAAGTTCTCTAATGCTTCATTTAAGAAACATTAGTAACTGTGATCTGTGGAAATTAACTGACATAAATTTTTGCTTTTTTAATACAGCTGTTTTATATCCAATTTAGGTATCAGAGTGAAACACTGGTAATATGTCTGAAGAATCTGAAGATGAAATAAGAAACAACTGTTAAAAATGTGGTTGAGTTTACATCATTTTAAGCCTGATCTATCCAGACTAATGCCTTAAACCCAAAGTTTTCAGTATGCTAAAAGGATGGGGGAGCCAGTGCCGTTGGTCCCTTCATCTTACTCAGTTCCACTTTGTATAAACAGCTGAACATTCTCTGGTCTGGATCTTCCGACTCTTGCACGGTCCTCCTAAGCATCGCTCCTCAGGCTGCTTGAGCGGGAGCCTTCCTCCACCACCCTGTTTTCCCTGCTTCGTTTTGTGTAACCAACTTAAAAGCCCTCATATAGCCTCAGAGCAGCTCTCACGTGCTGTTCGAAGCACACGGCGTCGAACCCGCTCTCACATTCTAGGTGAGGGCCCTGAGCTGCTGGTCAAAAGCGGACCGTTTCTGCTCTGGCAGTTTAATCAACCTAGTAATTTGTTTTGATGGTGAACTGAAAAATCCGTTCTCAGCAAGTCCTACCAACAGGCTAAAAGGTATAATGGAACCACAATCATTAGCACCGTCTCTAATGAAGGACAGGAATTCAGCCATAGTAGGCTGTGGCGTCCAAAGAAAGGTAAAGTGTTGGATTTAGTGAATCCTATCTTGGAAACCACTTTTGTAAATCTGGTGGTATTTTTCATATACAGTTTGAAATTAACCATCGGCTTCTTCTCTGGCCCAGGGAACATAGCATTCAGGACAGTTTGTTCATCAACAATTTACAAGTTTTCCGTGAGACCTAGGGCAAAGTAAATAGTTCAGCCTAATCCTTAGTTCTCTATTAATGAAAAATAATAGTGTTTGAGGGCAGTTGGTATCAGTGATGATGAAGTATTCAGATTCTGTGGCGAGTATCTAGGTAGATTAGTCTGCTTTTGATAAGTAGTAGCAAAATTCAGAGCTTTGCAGTTGAGTTTTTTGTACAAAACAGAAATTAGTGATAAGTCAGTTATTTAACTAATGTAATTTGTGCATTGAAAAATTATGCAGAAGTTCCTTTTCTTTAAATAGAAGTAAGAACAATAAGCAGAAGGGTAATTTCATTAGACACTTTTGTCCTGCAACCAACCGTCACTCAAATAACACGAAATTTTCCACAGCCTCTTTCTCTGTTCTTGCAAGAAAGATGAGTGATGCCATGCCAAAATCAAAAATATCTGTCACGATCGGAAATGTTTGTGTCTCACCATCTTTCTGTTCCTGATTGCTTCCTCCTCAGCTGAGACAGATGAATCAGGTCTGGTAAATCACTACCCTGAACATTTCGGGATGAAAGCAGCTGGGCTGCCCTAAATCCAAGCTGACGATAGTTCATGACATCCAGGTGACTTTGCACTGAACAGCATGAGGGGTGCGCACAAATTGTTTCCCTAAATCAGCTGTATTGTGGCCAATAGTTTCCAATTGGACAGTCATTAAAAGATCTGGGGATAGAGGACGAGGAGTGGGTGCTACGGCTGTTTCTGCAATTGCTTTTTTCACAACTGGGGAACTCCTGGTCAAAGGCTGCGTACTGCTCGTTTAGAAAAAGCAGGTGAAACTAAGCATTCACCTGCCTTTCTGTGTTTCCTTTCTCTTCATTGTGGTTTCTGCTGGGGTTGTGTAATATAAGGGATCTTGAAGGCTTCAGATGCCATCCAGAAAGAAAAATATAATTTTCTGATCATAGCTAATTACTGTTTGGCATAATACCCTCCAAAGGGGTATCCTGCTTGTTTATACATCTTTAACCTTCAGTGTACCTTAAATTCTTCTGTAATAGCTTTAACTTCAGATGCATTATACCAATTAGCATTTCAGCTTTTTTGGTTCAGAGTGATTATTTTTATATACTATTTTTAATGACTATGCCAATGTATTGCACTTCCTAGTTAGTACTAAAAAGTTAATTATGCAATACACAGCATCTACTTTGCTATGTAAGTTTTCTTCTAGAAGCAAATTACTGACCTTTTTCTCATTTCATCTTATTTTCAGTGCCCTTGCAGCATTTGAGAATGGAACTTAGAGATTTTCTGAGAGCCAGATTGATTGTTTTCTTGGTCTTTTTCACCTAAAGTTCTTACTTTCAGGAAACAAAATCCAATGAAATCAAAATGATCAGAAACAAAAATCAAAAGTGACTGGGTTTATAGGCCCATTTTCCCACATTACTTCAGATGTTATCTGTTATGTTCATACCACAAATAATCAGGAGGAAAACACTTGGAGGGTCACATAGGTCAATAAACATCTGGCTTATGAAGTGTTGCCCTACTGCCTGTATTATGTTGATAAAATTACTTTAGTCAGGAGAAAGAAATATAAAGTACAAACTATAAGTGGTAAATTTTCCCATCTTGACATATGGAAGATTTGCATGTGTAATTTACATCGGCATAAATCTCAGTTTATCAAAATGAAATTCTATCCAAAAATCTGAAAGAAAAAGAAAAATGGTGTGTATGTTTCAGTAGTGTATCTCCATCTCAGTGTGGGTATAGGATCCTCTGTGCATTGGGATTCAATTCACTGAAAAGAGCACTTTATACTTCTTCAAGCAGAACATATGAAAGCACTGTTTTTTTTCCTGCTACGGAAACAATTTTAAGCTGCTCTAAATGCAGATCAGCAGCGGAACCCCGCAGCTATATGTGTTCTCACAGTCATGCTCTTCCCCAAATTCTTCGTGTTTATCTCTTGAGCTTTTCAAAATATTTGAAATTCCTGGAGAAAGCCGTCTTCACCTGCACCCACTAGCAGATCCACTAAAAGAATATTTAATGAGGAAGTACTGTGTTGTCTAAGTTATCGGGAACGGCATGCTTAGCTTCCTTTAAGTCATGTGGCAGATAACTGCCTTTGTGATAAGTCAGTTTTCTTATTTTTACAGTTGTTCTGTGCACGGCTTTTATGTTCTCTTGTGATGTTACTAAGCATTTTGCTTGAATAAAGACTGGGCTGCTCATTGCATTTTTGGAAACTTCCTGTATTAAAAAACAAAATTGCTTTGGGCTAGATTTTTGGTTTTTTTTTCAAGGAAAATTCCTATTGACTTCAAATAAGGGCTTCAGGGGTTACCTGTCCAAGAAAAATGAATGTATGATCACAGGAAGAGATTTCTGACACTTTCCTTGGCCAGGGGCATTCATCGCATATTTGAACAGAGTGCTGCCTAGAATGGATCCAGGAAAATAGGTATTAGTTTATGAACTCCAGTTACTCTGCAACCAAAATGCAATAATGTTGTCCAATATGTTTAGGTGGCAATCTTTTGTCCGTAGGAGAGACAAAAAAAATTAGTAGATGTGGTACAAACAAAAAGGATGCTCCTGCATTAGCTGAAGTAATTCTGTTGCAGTCACAAAATTAATCACAAGGCATCTGCCATAGACATCTAATTCTAGTGGTTTGCTCCAAGGATTTTTTTTTTTTTACATCATGCAGGTTGGATTATTTTTCAAACAACTTTAACGGTCAACCTGAAATGAGTATTTCTAGAGACTTGGTAGTCACACCGTAGGTAATGAAATACCCCGAGCAAGGCATTAAGGTCTGTGATCATCCCATGTATCCTCCCAATCAGAAGAAAACCCACTGATCTTTAAGTGTAGGTCTTAGGCATTTAGACAGTAGATATTTGCCATGAGAGGCAATAGTATTCTCAAGAAGTCTTCATCTGGCGTTTGTTAGGTAGGTTAGCTTCCAGTGTAGCCAGTTGCTGTCTGATCTGACCACTTCTCATCCTACATTCCAAATAAGCCACCTCATCCGTACTTATCTGGCCACTTTCTCAGTTTTCACACAGTCAGACGCGCTCATAAAACTGTCCTAAACACCTCTTTCACATCCTTCAACTATTCCAAACAGGTGTGGTGATACATCAGAATTTCATCACTGTTGGCCATGGTAGACTTGCTCTGTATTTCCTAGAGTACTTTTTTTTTTTTTTCCATAACTATTCCTTGGAATGTTGCAGGTGTGTGCTACATGCCAGCAGCCAGCAGTGACTCTCTATCTGTGGAGAAGAAAGGCCAAGCCATCCTTCTGCTCTCAACTACTTTGAGCTGTTGGAACTGCAGGGAGTCGGGCCAGTGCCTGTCTGCTCCACGTGAAGGAGTTCCATGCAACATTAGCAAGCTTGATGTTTTTAAGCTGCCCTTCAGGATGCACGCATGGATATGTGTATTCATTGAATCAGTTGACTTAACCAAATGGTTCTCAGTGCCGTTATTTGCACTCTACAAGTGACTGGTGTTGGTGATGACTTCCATGTGGTATGTTTGGTAAACTTAAGTTGTCCTCTTTGTTGTCCCCTGCTCTTACATTAGAGTTCACAGTGACAAATACTCAGCTTTATGGTTTTTCCCTTTTACTTCATGTGTGTTAAAAGCTGTGATCAGACTTGGAAAGAACGAAGCTCTGAGGCTCGAGTAAAGAGACAGCCATTTTCTATATGTTTGGAAGCCTCTTCTGTTCCCATTTATGGTCATTGTGGCTGTGTTTGCTTGTTGTTGCAGATTTAGCAAACCCCGTGAGTCCCAAAGGTGATTCTGCACACTGCGCCAACTGTCCACGACACATAGATCAACAACCCCAGCATCGCTGGCCCGCTGATAAGCCAGCATTTCTGGAACCAGCTGGAACTAATTTGTCGTTTCTGACCCCTGTGTTACTGAAGAGCTGCGCCCGCCTTAATGCTTTCAGAAAAGTATTTTGTGAAGAGTGGATGGCATGGACAGAATTACTGTAGGACATCTGAAGACACACTGTCATCCTGACTGACATTATTACACGTGACCCACTTCAGACTGATTTTTTACAATTGCTATGAAGAACAGAAGGCCTTGGGTTTATTTCTAAGCTTAGATCTTGCACAATGTGTGAATTTTGTGCTCTATAAATTTAAAATTAAAACATTAAAATATATATCACTATTCCGAGTTAGACTCTTAAATCTCCCTTTATGCCAGTTTTTTAGATAATTAAGAACTTGCAGCTCCCATCAAGTTCAGTCGAAGAGATGTAGCAAGGAACAGGCGGCAGCTTCAAGGTAGAAAAGAGGAAGAAAAGAAAATTTTAACCAGTTGTGTATCAACCTAAGGCATATGCAGAAGGAAGATGTAGAAAATGTAGTCTTAACATGGATTCTGCTAATTAAGGGGCTCGCTGTTCATCTGTCCACTAGTTGGCAGGCATAGCAACACAATCAGCTGCTCTGTGAATGCATCCCGGGCTGCTACTGAATCTCTGCTAAGACGTCCTACCAACTGTGTGCCAGCACCGCACCGTGCAAATGCAGAAGCGTTAATAGGATCAATCAAACCTGCAGGGGAGTTTTCCAGGGGCTGGTGCCTAAAGCATTGCACTGGAAGACAGTGAAACACCTGGCGAACTGGGAAACCAACATTAAGTGTGAAGGTATTTGCAGGACTGAGGGTTTTTTGTTACAAAAAAAAAAAAAAAAAGTACTAGAAATCACATTCCTGAATGCGTAGCATAGAGATTTTCCCTTCTCTTCAAGATCATGTTCCTGGGGATTATGCAACTGTACAAGTGCCTGCAGCAGATGCTCAGGATATTCTCACTCTTCTGATGGATTAAATGGGTCACTTCAAATTTAGGGACAAGAAGACCTTACAGATCACGTTCACAGTATATTTAGGATTCCTGTTTTGCTGGTGGCCGGTCCAAAATGTCAGCAGGGATTGAACTAGCTGTAATGTAGACCTATACACTTTTTTTTCCAGATACTATGTTTTCAGAAAAATGCCATTGTATATCAACAATTCCAGTTGACTTAAAAGACAAGGTGGATTTTTTTAGTCTTTTATTTTTCTTTCTGCCTTTGCATCCCCCATATAACAACCCTGTAACATTTATTTTGCAGCAAACTTGTTGTTCAGTCAGCAAATCAAGAAACAAGCCTCTCAGCTCCCATTTCACATAAACATTTAACTCTGCCTAGATACAGATTCACAATTTAATTTTCTGTCTTACGTGCATTACCTGATATATTAACATGCTTTCCTAGTCTTCTCCCACTCTTTCACTTTTCTGTAGCTGCTGGAGAGACTTTTGTTGGAGCTTTTTTTGTACTGAAGCAAAACCCTGTCAACAGAGCGCAAAAGCATGTTTAATGGCCTCTAGCTGGCTGCAGATGCCCGCATTTCTGAATAGTACTCAACATCAGAAAACCGAACGTACTATTAATTAAAGCTTTCTTTTCAAATGATGCCAAAATAGAATATTTTCTAGAAAGACTGCACTTTTCCTCCAACATGAAGTAAGATGAAAGACATTTACTCTGTGATTTCATTTGCATTCTCTGAAGTGACTCTGTGAAATGTCCTTTGGTAATACAGAAAGTACTTGTTGCTGAAAACCTAAAACAAAGTATTACTTGTCAGTCTCTATACAGTGTATCTGCAAATGTGAGTCTTGCATGCAAAAAATTAGTGGTGGTGTAAAATAGGACATGTAAGGTCACACACTTACTGGTTAGAAGATCCTGAAGGAGAAATTTTTTTCCAACCACATTAAATCATCCACACCAAATATCTATTTTAAGGTTATTATTAAATAGTACATTAAGATTTATATTTGGCACGTGAAAGAGGTGTAGACAGTACTGAATACTGCTAGAGTGACTGAATATTTTTTTTTTTGAGTTCAAAGAAAACAACCTTTTTTGAGTTGTACAACGTAGCGCTGGGATTTACAGTACTTCATTTGTACCCCTGCATCCCTGTCATGCTGCATGAAGATTCTTTTTACATTTTTATTTCTTTTTATACATATATGTATGTATTTCAATAAGGAAAGGAAAAGAGTGTTTAAGCAAAGTGTAAATGATTGTTTAAATGTATAGGCATTGCTTATTGTCAGAGCAAGCAAGTATACGCTTATGGCTACACACGTGACATCTGGGTTGTATGGAAGGTGTACTTGTCCCAGTTCTCCGGATTGGGAAACAAGCTGGTAAGTGCCTTCCCCCCCACTTCCAGGCCACATACAGTGCTTTTATTTCCACAAACACAAAACCGAAAGGAGAATAGGAAATGTGATCTCAACCTACACAGAGTTAGGAGGTGACTGCAGCGTAAGTTTGGACCCCCCAGGCTGGGGAGACCACACAATAGCACTTAGGACTCCAGAAGCAGTTCAGGGCGAGAAGCAGCATACTGTTGTGCTCCACTCGGAAAGCCCCTTCCAACTCCCGTGCAGTTCAGAAAAAGGGTGAACACCTCAATGCAAAAGCCCAAAGACAGGCTGGCTGGCATTCTGGCAAAGCTTTCTCCGGCCGTAATCTCTATCTGCCTGCTCTTGCCTGCCTGCATGAGGAGAATTCATAATGAGTCAGTGGGATCTGTGTCTCCTCTCGTACCGTGCTGTGAAGAGTGCTGAGGAACATATGGATACCTGGTACTTTCTGTCCTCATTAAGTTACTATGTATTGTATTAGTGTGTTAGTACACTTCCAGGGTACTAGGGGAATGCTTTTCTGCCCAGTATTCTGTCAGACGTCTTATTTTAAATTATTAAGCCCTGTTGTTCTTGCTCAAGGACTTCTATAAGCTGTAGGAGAACGCTGCTGCAAAACTTTAAAATCCTTTAAAAAATCAAGTTTTTCTGGGAGCAGTCAAATTAAAGAAGCTTGATTTCTGAAGAACTGTGCAACTGCATCTTCAGGCATCCAACAGTCTCTAAGCTTTTTCCATGGCAGTGTTATTCTTAAAGGAGCTCTCCCATTTCTACTGTAGATGTTTGAATGCTTAAAAAGTTCACATCCATCCTTTACTTACTGGAAAAACATTTCCACACAGGTGATGGTCAAACACTGGAATAGGTTGCCCAGAGAAGCCGTGGAGTGTCAGTCCACAGAGATGTTGCGCTCTTGACTGGACAAGTTCCTGAGCAAGCTTAGGTGGCCCATTTTGAGAAAGGAGTTTGACCAGGTGATCTCCAGGGGTCTTTTTCAACCTAAATTACTCCATCTTTTTACATAAACAATGGAGTCTCTTTTATACATTCCCATGTATTTTTGTGGCACTACTGTGTGCCACTGGATTGGATTGAAATTGGCAAAAGGAAATCAAAGGTTATAAGTAGACGATATACATCATAACCATGTAACCCTTATTTCTTTGGAAAGCTAGACTGCACATGAAAAGAAAGAAAAGCCATTTTGTCTGAATAACAGGTTCAAAAATTGCTGTGGTAGAACATGTTGTAACTTACAGGTAGACTTAAAAAAATGTATAGCCTAATATCAGGCTTTGAATGAAATTTGGTTTCTATACAGATTTTTAATTACTAGATTAATGAATCTAAGCATCTATATTAATGCATTAGTCTATATTAATTCTTAGAGTGACGGAAAATCAAATTCTCAGGCAAATTCTGACCTCTGCAACGCTGAAGTAAATTGCTGAATTAATATGAAACTAAACAAGAGTAGAATTTATCCCACTGATTCAAGTAAGTTATTATGAATGTTACTACACTTGACTATTTCTATACAGATTTATCAGAAAATTATATCTTAAGAAATAAACTGTGTCTATGCAGTGAAGAGAGCTGTGCCTAAGAAGCCAGAAGAGAAACTGTAGCAGTTTTTTTTATGTAGTCAAACAATTATTTGTCTTATTTTGTAGACACTACAACTTTATTCTGTTACTTTCTATTTTTTATCATTTCATTCGGGAGATACAGGATACACAAGATTAGAGAAGACTCCGGGGCACCCGAAGGCTTATTCCTTTGATGAATGTCACTGGTGTCATGAACCACAGGAGTGAAGACTGAGGAAACTTGGGACATAAAATGCGTTCAGCCTGCACAGGGCAAACAGATCTCAGGTGGAACACTGTGAGTGTTATTTGTTTATAAATCCAAACCCCCTGCAAAATTGCATGACAGTTTAGGTCTTCTAAATTAGTGAGATGATGATGCAGAAAGTGAGAACGCAGTTCTCTAACTCCAGAAATTAATCTAGTTATAAAACAACCCTTTGTTTGGAAAGATCTCAATTCTGTTTACAATAGAAACAGCAGAACAGATCAGTCTCTGCCAGCACGGTGAATGCTGCATTGGTGTCATCTGGTGGATGTTTGACATGGTACCCACGCTAAATAAAGCAGGAACCAGTCAAAAATCGTATTTTGGAAAGAGAAGCATTACACCCTTTTCTTTACCATTTTCTCCGTCCTTGCAAAGGAAATACTAGAAATAAAGTGTTTCTAAATCAACCCCCTAAGATCCCTTTCCATGCTATTCTAAAGATCCGAGATTTGTGATTCTGGTGAGACTTACTGAAATGTCTCTCTCTCCAGATGAACTAATCAAAAGCATTCGTTGTTTCATAACTTTATACATACTTCACAGAAAAGCAAAGATTTTGGAAAAGTTCTTCAACTGGTCTAAACTGGTTTGCATCCTTTGATTTCTGAATTTATACCTGGTAAAATTGCGCATGGGCTTATCAAATAGTCCTATTGGAAACAACAGGATTACTTTATAATATAGTACTGTGGTACACTCTGAAAGTGTCAGTATCTGGCCTAAGTATCCAAAGTAGTCGTATAATTTATAGTTATGACAGAATAAACATGACTTCCGGGCCTGAAGCATGGACCTAACTTGTCAGTGCTTACTGCAGCTCTCTATCAATAGAAGTAGATTTACTTTCCTTTGTAGAAACCCAGCTTTGGGGAAAGTTGGTACACTTGGAGCCTGTGATTGCTCTACCTTGAGCTGTTAATAGCACCCAATAAGATACTTGTCTCCCTGCCAGCAATAGCGAGGAGGATGATAAGGATGCAGAGGAACTGTCATTTGGCTAGTTAAGCATCTTTAATGCTGCTTTTGCTCCACTTCCGGCACGGAGTTTCTGAACTGCTGGCCAGGCTCCAAATCCTTCTCAGACTTCTAGCCCATATGAATTATACTGCAAACAGAAATATTTATATAGTGTCTTCCAGCGTAGCTCAAGGTAACTCAGATTACCATAAGAAGGAGACTACTGTTGCTCATTTTCACCCTGTTTCTATGTCTGTGCTAGATGACAGCCCTCCCCCTATTTTCGCAATCTGCGTGATTTTCATGCTCAGATGCCAGCCTCATATACTTAACATATAATAATCTGCTTCCACTAAAAACAAGCAATATTTGTCAAGCGTTTATGGTAGTAGGTATGTGTTGGGTTTTACATCTGGCTTTGCCTCTGTGTTTGGGAAAATCAAGTCCCCACTATGCAGCAGGATGTAGTAACCTCCTAAATACGTTTAAATTTCTGGAGCACCTTCTGATTATCACAAACTAGGGAGGAAGGACGGGAAAGTAAAGGACTCAGTCACAGGTGACTAAGTTGCTTGGAAAAAATGATAATTTTTTTAATAAGAGAGATTCGTTGACATGAGACTATGGCTGAAGGACATGCCTTTCAAGAGGGTGCCTTGCTACACCAAAATTGCTCAGAAACGTGCTCCTTGGTCATTGTGCGATACACCACCACAGTGTCCTTCAGCTCCAGGTGCAGCTGGTTAGAGGATCAGTGACAAGCTACCTATAATGGAATTCCAGAGTGGACGTGTGGAAGGCAGGAGCCTAGTGAGTGAATCTCATACCCAAATCATAAGTCTTCCTATTTCCAAAGGCTAAACACTAGTGTTGTGTAGAAACTCCCTTGAATAATTGTAGATGTTCCACCCATAGGGATGAGGAACGCAACCCTGTCTTCTGTCTCTAGCCAGAGAGGGAGTTTTATAGCTCTGTGAAAATCCCTGTTGTCGTAGCTAAGCTGACTGCCTGCGGCTGCTTTGGGTACCTAGAAAGAAATGTAGGTTACTCTACTTTGTGCTGTACAAAGTAGGCTACCCTAAGACCCATCTTTTGTAAAGAGTAAATAATAACATTCCCGTTTCTTTGCAGCAAGTTTAAAATCTATAGGAACAAATAATAAAAATTAGTACTTTAGGGTTTGTATAATGCCTAGTTGGTCCATAACTGTGGCACTCTATAATGACATAAACCATTATGGTAATTCTGTTTTCCTCTTCTCTTAAGGATTCTCTCATAGATATTATGATTCACCAAAATATATGATAGGTAATAAAGGAAATGTGTTGCCTGCCAGCTTTAGGATAAATTTGCTAGCAAATAAATACTCCATAAGAAAACATGTAACCTGCAAAGGAAAAATCTTCTCCACTTACCTCCCTCTGTGCTTGAAAACATTATCCTTGATCTACTGCTCTTCCCTGGATCAAAAAAAAAGCCCACAAAACAAACCAAAACCCAGTGTCACAGAATAAAAAAACCCTATTAGTTAAAGAAGTTGAAAATGGAAGTCTGAAGTAGGTCAACTTTAACCAACTGACTCAACTTCTAAGGTCAGGGAAAGCTTCAGTCATACTTTTGTTCCTTTGCTAGGGAAATTATTACACAGTAATGTCTTGGGGCTGTGCATTCGCTGGTGCTGCCAAGACAAGTCATTTCTGTGTGCGCTGTGAGCAGCATTCCTTCTCTATCATATGACTACGAGATGGACATAATGCATTGCAGTTAACAGCACTGACTCACCCTGTAGTTTACGCCAACACTTAATGTCATTCATGCTTAATAAAACCGTAGGGTTCTGCTTTTCCACCCACTTTTTGTTATTTATCTTGAAACCTACCACAGTGTCCTGGTTTGAGGTAAAACAGAACCAATTTTGTTCAGTAACTTCGCTTCTTAGCTGGGCCTCTTCTAACTACTGAAATTAACTGCATATTGTGCAGACAGTGTTCACTCCCTCAGAGTGATAAGACCAATGTTTACAGCTGATGCCCAGGCATGGTGTGCAGAGAGGCTCCTGCTTATACTCATTGCTATAACCCCCAAGGCCAACCAACTTTGTTATTTGCCACGTTGGAGGGTCGGAAGCGGAAAAGCATAGTGGGGTCCCACCTGTGGGGAGGAGCGGACAGGACAGGTGACCCAAAACTGACCAACAGGGTATTCCATCCCATCTGCCTCATGCTCAGTATAAAAGCTGAGAGATCAAAGGGTCAGGGGTTCTTCCTTCAATGGCCAACATCTGAGGACTCTGTTTGTCTGCCTGTGATCCCAATCCTGAATCCAGATCCGGAATCCAGTTCCTGTCCGTCACCAAGTCCAGCCGGGGACTGCCCCAGTGCCAGCCGGTGACGTGATTGTCATCTTGGGAGCTTGATATGGTTTTGTATATATTTCATTATTTCTTTTAATTTTATTATTATTTCATTAAAGTAGTTTAGTTCCTTCTAAACCCATAGGTCTCTTTTTCGTCCTCTGCCTCTCTCTTTGAAGAGGGGTAGAGGGGAGCATCTGTCGGTCCCGTCTGGGGTCCCCCAGGTCCCCAGTAGCCGATTTTGGCCTAAACCACGACACACAGCACAAGAGAAGTTATGGCAGCTTGATATAAAATGCTTTTTTTATATTCTCCATTCAATTTTTTTTTTGATGCACTGACAGTATACCTGAGAAAAAGTTCTCTGAGCAGCCTTGTGTAGGTGGACAGCACATAGATGAATGACCGCGGCATCCTTTTCAGAGAAATAAGTATCATCTGATATTCTGGCTGTCTAGTCTTTCTGTTTGATGCAAAGTTAATTTGGAAATCACAGACTCGTGCAAGCCAACCCCCTCCCCCCCAAAAATCCTCCAGCTCAGATTAGCAAACTGACCCACTTTCGATCTCCTCAGCTTAGACCCACCTTTAAATTTTGTACGCTAGCTGCCATGCTGCCTTTGAATGACTGATGTGAAGAGAATCTGTTAAATATTGCAGGTACAGACCTTATTAAAAAAATATTAAATCAAACATGTTCTCCTGCAACGTTGTAAGCCCAAACACCACAACAGCGGTGTGGCAGCTAATGAGAAACTGAAAGTTGATGCACCTCAGTCCCAGCTCTGAGATGCGCTGGAAGAAGGCAAGTTGATGCTACGTTATGCCTTGCCCTACACACGTGTCCAGAAGGATTTCGCTCCGTTGCCATTTTGAGCAATAAGCAGCTGTAATTCCAGCTCTCTCCCTTCTAAGTAAAAGCAATGAGGAAATCAAACGGGCCTGAGGGTGGCACGTCTCACACAACAGCGAGGGTGGGTGGGGCTGTGGTGGCTTTCTTTATGCTCTGCTGCCAGCAGAGCCGAACATCCACGGCAACCCCAGCGGTAAAACCCCTGAAAATTGTAGCAGAGAGTGCAACTGTCATTACACGTGAGAATATAATATCTGGTGAAATTAAAGGTGCTGTTCTGCATTTGGGCTTTGCTGCAGAAGAAGAGAGGGGAGTCCAAAAAAATGGATTTTGCTCCTGAAGTCTCCTATCCCAGCAAGTGTATCGGAAATACCTGAAATTTGGTGCTCTCTGCTTTCTCCCAAATGGAAAAAAAAAATATTATTCAGAAATATCTGTAGCAGTTCCAGGAATAAATCATCTCTCTTATTGATTTAGCAATACCAAGGCAGTAGAAAATTCTCAGTTTATATATAGAGGGAATTGGCCCAGATTTCATTGTAGCAATGGAATAACTGAAATAGGCAGATCCAGTAAAGTGTTATTCTATTAAAAACACTTTAGTTGTATTTTAACTGTATCTGTGTTCTATTCCTTCTCCTTTTTCCAGCAAAAAAAAGGTCACATTTTTCAGTAATAGTGTTATTCCAATAAAATCAGTAAACTGGCTTCTCTGTGTAGTGTCGGTTTGATTAGCAGCTACTGTACTCAAATGCATGACCTTCTTCTTGCTCAGGGAGCCTTTTAGGGACAGTATGGAGTGTGAATACAGATGTGACAGTGAGTGGGTGAGTCACACATTTGGTTTTTCCTCAACAATATTCTTTTTTGGTTTTCTTTTTTTTTTCCCAATAAAAAGCCTGAAAAACTTTAAACAACTAAGGTTTTTTCATTCCTGGCTTTTAAGGTATACAGAGGATTCTGCCACTATATATGATTGTTAGACAATATTCCCACAAGGAACAGGACCATGTTGCTCTAAACCCTTCTATGTTTAATGTATTTGTTTTGGGCTCTCCTGTGAAATCTATCAGAAGAAAAAGAAGAGAAGGCGTGTGTGTAATATATAGTTTTATCAGTCAAACACAGAGAAAAATTATATCTGCTCTCTGTGGACAGAAGCACATTTTCAGCTAAAACAAACCTGTCTTCTGCTTTTGGTTTGATGCAGAGAGAAGGAGTGCTGTTCTGATTAGGATTGAGTACTAGAAATCAGGAAAGATACTTTTCATGGCTCTGACAGGCACTTCTCTGCCTGAATAGGTCACTAAACCTTTATGTGCTTCAGTTTTATTATTTGTAAAACAATTCTTATTTATTTCAGAAGGATATACTGAGCCTAAGTAAACTAGTTTTTGAAAAAGCATATTTAGATCCCCAGTAAAAATATTGTAAATATAGGACATGTTTTTAAAGGGAGCTTTTAAAAGTTTGTAAGATCTTTCTCCTTATTCCCGGCTTAATTTTAACAGAAAAGTCTGGTAATAAAAACCAAAGCAAAGTGTCGCGGTAGGAAGGAATGGCACATGCTGTTTCCTTTCCCACCCACCCTTACAGTTGGCACTGCTGACAGGTACATTGGGGTTTTGGGACAGAAGTTAGCCAGAACGCCTAATATTGCGCCAGGATCATACTTGGCACTTGCTGTTCAGCTGTTCCCATGACACAGGACCCTCTTCCAATGCCATTTGAAGACCCACAGTCAACAACAGGGTGTGCAGCCCATGTTTGGATGAGGTCCTGTCATTGCTCTGTGCTAACAAGGACAGAGGGGAGAGCAGAAAGGAGAAGTCCTAGAGCTGTTTCGCAAGGACTCGGACGCCTTGGGCAGTGAGTGCTGTTGTATGTCTGAGACACAAACTGCCTTGGAGAGATTTGAGACCCATGGTTTCAATTCAAATGGCCTACAGTGTAGGTTGTTTGGCTTCCCCTGATTAAATGATGTCTGAGTTAAATCATTTAGCTCTTTGCCTTAGGCTTCATGTCCTGACTATTATCATGAGTGTATTTAAAGGATCCCCATCCCCTTTCCAGCAGACATACACATCTGCTGCATATACACATCCAGATTTATGTTCAGGTTTCCCATTTCAAGGCTTTATTTTTATTCAGACTTCTTCAACTTGATTGGTGCTTCATGTGAGTCATCCGTGTTGCATTCAGCTCGTTACCCTCAGGGCCAAATGAGAGATGGCACCAGGCATACAGAAGAAAGAAAACTGTGTGCAGAGAAGGCACCATACTGGAAAGAAGCACTTGAAAGCAAATGGTTGAATTATGTCCCCGTGGGCTGATGCTCTAGATACATTTGCAGAAGAGAGAAAATAGAACCTTGTCCTGCCTCAGCCTTGTTGGGGCCAGACTAGGATTACTCAGGTGAGTAGCTACTTGCCCATGTGAGCAAAAGCATCTACGCCTTGCTAAAACACTAAAATTCCCCATTTGCCACGGTAGGATTAGCAGAATATAGAGTTGCAATATGAGCAACATCAGTCTATTCACAACTTGAGCCAGTTGATGCTACAGAGTATCTCCTACATATTTATAAGCTGTCTAAAATGATAGCTATCGCTACTTGCATTATTCAGTATTCGGTATATCTGCATACCTAAAATTATATAGATGCAGGCACAGTGTTGTTCCACTACAAAGTGGGAAGGAGCAGTCTATAATTCCTTCTGGGATCTGCCCGGCAGTTAATAGGTTATAGTAACATATTCTGCATAACAAAAGAGAAAGTACCTCATCCAATAATTTACACACCAAGCACATAATATCTGAGTTGGCACAGGTTTTTCAAGGAAGACCCGGTTCTGGCTTTAGCCCTCCCTATACAAGTCATTTTATCAATTAATTAACCTCAGTAGTCATAACTTGTGTTGTGTTCCTGGTAAGCATTTGTTTAATGTCTGTTTACATGCACTGGAGCTCATGCCCTTTGGTTTGCTGTTTACTTGGGCTTCTTTTCCTAAATTAAGAAATTACCTTCTATCAAAAATTCTCTTACAGCACAGCAGCTGTTAAACTGCATGCACTCCACCTCACCACCTTCTTAATGGCATTTGCTATAAAAGCATGAAGAATTGCGGGCTGATTTCTCCATGCCAACTTAAGGGAAGGCAGACAGAGCTGGGCTGCCCTTAGCTGAAGCAATGGGGACCTGCTGCCAGGAAAGACCCTAGAGATGCAGCTGAGTGGTGAGGCCAACACACCTGAGGGACAGGATGCCATCCAGAGGGACACGGACAGGCTCGAGAAGTGGGCCTGTGTGAACCTCATGAGGTTCAACAAGGCCAAGTGCAGGGCCCTGCAGCCAGGTCAGGCAACCCCTGGTATCAATACAGGCTGAGGGATAAAGGGATTGAGAGCAGCACTGAGGAGAACGACTTGGGGGTACTGGTAGGTGAAAAGCTGTACATGACACCGCAATGTGCACTCACAGACCAGAAGGACAACCATATCCTGGGCTGCATCAAAAGAAGCATGGCCAGCAGGGCAAGGGAGATGATTTTGCCCCTCTATTCCGCTCTCGTGAGACTCCACCTGGACTACTGCGTCCAGCTTTGGAGCCCTCAGCACAGGAAAGACATGGACCTGTTGGAGCAGGTCCAGAGAAGGGCCACAAAAATGAGCAGAGGGATGGAACACCTATGTCCTATGAGGACAGGCTGAGAGAGTTGGGGTTTTTCAGCCTGGAGAAGACAAGGATCCGGGGAGACCTTATTGTGGCCTTCAGTACTTAAAGGGGGCCTACAGGAAAGATGGCAACAGACTTTTCAGCAGGGTCTGTTGCAATAGGTCAAGGTGTAATGGCTTTAAACTAAAAGAGGGAAGATTTAGACTGGATAGAATGAAGAAATTTTTACAATGAGGGTGGTGAGATACTGCCACAGGTTGCCCAGAGAGGTGGTAGATGCCCCATCCCTGGCAACACTCAAGGTCAGGTTGGACAGGGCTCTGAGCAACCTGATCTAGTTGAAGATGTCCCTGCTCATGGCAGGGGAGGTTGGTCTAGATGACCTTTAAAAGTCCCTTCCAACCCAAACTGTTCTATGATTCTATGATTCCCCAAACACCTGGGGCTCCCTCTGGCCCAGACACATGAGTTTTGCACCAAAAAACAAGACAGGAGGTTCTGAGTCATGTGTACATCTCACCACAGTAGGAGGTCCATACCTTGTCAAGAGGTACATACATGGGCCGAGAAGCTTAGAAACATTACAGAAGTTTACACATACTCTTGGCTGCTCAAAAACATTTGGTGGGGAAGACATACTGCCCTACGTTGTACTGGTTCCACTCAGCTAGTGCTCAGGGGAGCACAAGAGGCCATACTACGTCTTCCTCCACAATTTTTTGCAGTAGGACTAGGAGGTGTTTTTTTTTTCCTTTGTCCAAATATGAGCAAAAGTGTGGAAATGATCACTCTTCATATACTCCTAATGTTGCTAAATACCTGCTTACCTACTCTGTATGAGCTCTGCTTATATAGAGAGAAAACAGTTGTGGTAGCAGGGTACAACTCAAGTTTTATTTGAGGGCAAAGTTTAGGAAAGCATGCCTCTTTTTAGGAAAACATGCCTCTTTTTCCTCTGGGTAAAAAGCAACGCTGTTGAAAATTACCAGAGATAAAGCATCTTATCTTATTTACCTAGAGCCTAATTTGTCTGTACTTTTAAAGTCTAAAAAACAAAGCACGCTATATTGGGGGCAAATTCCATAGCTTGGCTATCATACGTGTTTTCTACATTTTGTGTAACTCAAATGTATTTTTCAAAGGAAAAATGCCTTATAAAAAAATGCCTTTCTATATCTCTAGGTGAGTTGTGTGATCTTCTTTAAGCTAAATTGCCCTCTAGATAGTTTTGACAATAGGAAAGAATATACCTGCATTATTTACAGAAGTTGGGTCTGTGGTTTGAGAATGACAGGTGCAGTATAATTAGAGAGCTACTAAGCCACACTATGCAATAGATGAAGAGTTCTGACGATAAGGTAGCAGTATCCCTAGCCCTATTTTTGTTCACTGACAGATATTATGTAGGTGTGGAAAACAGATATAAATGTCAGAAAACTATTAGCCAAATCTTGGTTTCAGTTGTATCATTGCAATTTCATGGTTCAAAGACTTTTGTTGGATTGCTTGTAAGTGTTTCTCCTCAACTTATTCTGCACTATGTTCCTCTGAACACTGTTAATGATCCCTTTTCAAGTCAAGTGAAACATTCCTCAGCTCACAAGACTTTTCCTTTCTTGAGAAAAGAATTTAATAATGAAGAAAAAAGATAATCTTCTGAGGTTTGGTTTGTTTATTATGTTTCTTAGTCTGGAAAAGCCAATTAAATAAAAAAAAGAACTGTGGGAACTTAAGGATGTTATACAAAAATAATTTAGTACTGTATTGCATATTTAGAGTTGCAATGACCACTGATGAGTCATCCATGTGTTGGTATTGTGGCAAATTCGATTTAATCTTTCTGAAGCTATCCCTGATAAGAAGACATCTGCTTCTCTTCACCGCTCTGACATTTTGTCTTGAATATATCCATTCATGGTAGACATTTACAGTTTCCTATCACTGTAATAGTCACTGGGAATTCAAAGGAATGTCTTTGCTGGCCCAAAAGGCAGGATTTAGTAAAGAGCTACAAGATGGATCAGAACTAACCATTCATCTTAGCCCTTTGACTTCAGTGGGTTGAGTTTGAAGCAAGGGGCATACAGATTGATCATTCTTAACTCCTTTCTATTTATGGCTATATCAAAACAACAAAAAAAATAAACCATGTAGAAACAAAAGCAGAAGACTCCATATAAACTTTGAACAAAGATATGCAGATGTAGAGGGAAAAAGTGAGCTTAAGTGTGGTGAAAGAGCAACAACTGTCAGAAAGGTGTACATCAAGAAAGGTATCTCTTCCCTTATCAGGGAGGTGATGTCTGGAAAACACATGTCTAGGAGATAAGGAGCCTTAAGAAAGAGAGATGGTTTAGCGTTAGCAGCAAAATAAGTTGTAGCAAAATTTACTGGAATTTACAGGAATCTGCATTTACCCCAAATAATTAAAATGGATGAGGTAAACCTTTAAAAAGTATATTGGGAGAGAGGCCTTATGGGATAAGAAGATAACCACCACAGCATTACATGAAACATTCAGGACTTTGAGTTACTGGCCCCTTTACTGAATTGTAGAAAAAAGGACTCTTCCCATTACCCTAATTTTGTTAGCTTCTTACTCATAGAATAATTTGAAGAACAACTCAGTAATTTAAATGGCCTGCCCTTGAATGACAGTTTGCTATACAGTGAACTTAAAAAGGTAACTTGTCTTCAATTTAAAAAGTAATTTGAGATCACTTGGTGGTCCTCCACGCTACGCCATTGTACCTGATAATCAGTAGCCGTAATTCCCTATCGCTGTTTTTCCGTTGGCCAAACCCTGGTATAGGAAATCATTACCAACAGTAAAAATAGACTGCACTGGGATATCATCACTACAGTTCTGAGCAGCGGCAACATCTGCCACTGCTTTTTACTTTTACGGCATCCAAATCTCCACTTGAAACTCACTGGAAGGACTTTAAAAAAGGAGGTATAAAAAAAAAATAAAATCTCATCCTGACCAAAAATATGATTAAACGGCATTTTGGGTTCAGGGCTTAAGCTGAGGGGGAGAGCATTTCCTTCGCTATAAATGACAGCAGCTAGAATCCAAACTCGCTTCCACTGAAGTCACAGACTTCATCATACAAAACAGGCAGAGAAAAATTCACTTTGTTTAATAGTTGTCATTTCAGTTCTTTATGTTTCTGTTTCCTTAGAGACTTGCAAGCTTGTAGATAGGCATGCATTTTCTGATAAACACACCTCATTGTACTTCCTTTGCTTTTACTGGTTGAAGTTTAAAAAGGGTTTATGTGTTCCTTCATCTTTTGTTTTCTCATATGCGCTAATAGAAACAGTACGGTTGCTGTGATATCACACGCAGGATAAAAACAATAAAACTCTGACTTGGGGTGTTCCTCACCTTGCCTAAATAAATTTATTGACTGTCATTATAACAGATCAAAATAATGATATCAAGAAATAAAATAAAGTGTGTACACTCAACCTCTCCCAAATACTTATCTTGTTGTCACAAGTATTATTGCACCATGTTCTTTGCCTCCATTTCCATATCCATGACAATGCATATCCAACAGACATTGCCAAACAAACACGGTATCTCTACTATTACTTATGCGCTATGGTAAGATAAAAAAGTTGATATCCTTGCTCTGGTAGGTTGTATAGAAACCCTACAAGATTTATCTTTCTAGCACATCTATATGAAACTTTCACTGGATCATCTCAAAATCTTCAGTGAATTTAACCTCTGTTAAAGAATTTCTGTGAGGTAGGAAATGGCTGTATGTACCTTTTTACCTATTTGGGAAGTGAGCATCACAAAGAATAAGACCAAGATTATTAAAGCTATTAAAATGTGCCTGCACTCAGGAGCACATAAGATGTCACTGGCTAGATGCCTAAGTCTTCTTGAAGTCGCGGGCCCCAGTAACTACAGCACCCGTCCGATTCAAAACAGAAGCTGGGCCACCAACACACCCAGCGATGACTCATAGTCACCAAACTATTGAATCTCAAGTCCATCCTTCTGTGTCTGGTTTTGACTGAAAAATACAGACGTGAAGACTCTGTTCACACAAAAATTTTCCAAAGAAGAAAATGTTGCCGTCCTTCTGGGAAATGTTGTGGATCTGGTGAATCTGTTTCTTTTTGCATTGTTGAAGCTAGTTTTGTCTAATAATGCCCAATGAGCTCTTGCTCCCCAGCATGTCAGCTGTTACTGCAGGATAGTAGGAATTGGCACCTGCTCAGAAAGCTGAATTGTTCTGAAGTAGATCTTTCTTTAGGTCTTTCTGTCATTAATGAACCTCAGAAGACCACGTTGTGAAAGTTCACTGGGACGTCCTGTTTACGTTCAGTAGCAACCTCAAACTAAAGTGATTGTTAAAAAGGGTTCAGAATGGGAAGAGAAATCAGCATTGGTGTCAGTTTGTTTTATTTCAATAATGGTCACCGTGGAAACAAAGTCACTGACCTATTTCTTTTCATACATGTAAGTAAACACCAGGGTTTCCAATTTTCATACATACTATTTTTCGTACCAAGAATTTACCTAACAGAATGTCCATAACATACTACCTTATTGGAACCTACATTTTTTTCCCTAAAGGGCTATTTTTATTTATTTATTGCCAATTTCCTTCACCAGGGAGAGAACGAAAACTCAATACTGTCATTATAATACCAGAACACTTCTATTTTCACTACACTCACCCTTGCACCTTGCAGTGACTGTACACCAGCAATCTCATAGCAGTATGATTAGATTTGCTTCAACAGCCATTTCTGACTCATCAGATTAATTTCAGATTACTTCATTCTGCATCTTTTTAAAATATTGGTCAGTGCTACCACACAAGAAGAACACCTTCCTAATGACAAGCTAGCTGCCATTAAGTGGACATCTTCTGCTTCCATTGGAGGAGGCCTTTTCTCTTACGTCCCCAACGTGGCACTCTTTAAACAACTTATTACCACGGACCTGCCTTGTGTCATACTGTTCAGAACCTATGGGTACGTTCTTTGCTTGTTGTATTTGCATTGTTCATATTGATTCAGATGCACTTAGATAAGCTGTAGGTGTCATGAACCCACAGCTAAACAGTTTTAACCAGCTGACGCCCAAAGGGAGTGTGAATATATAGGCACAACGTATGCACGTTTTCACAAAGAAGAGGATAATGGAATTTGCAAGGAATACTGCAAAAACATCGGGTTGGCGTGCCATTTCTCCTTTTAATACTGAGCACACAATAACACCCTCTCCCTCACTCTCTCAAGCGCTGACTGTGTATGTTGTGTGTGTGCAGTGTACTGTGGCCTCAAGGATAACCACCCGCGTGTGTGGGAAGAGAGACGAATCATATATGGAAATGTTGAAAATGGAAAGAATATAATATTTGCTATATTATAGCCTCTGAGACCATGCCCTGTGCTTGCCTCATCTCAGTAACAGTTAAATAATCTAGCACATCAGCTGCACGTTCTGGGCCCAATGCACTGCTAGAGTAACTCCTGATGTAATACACATATTCTCCTCTCCTTTAAGCAATGCAAATCCATATAATACCATTGAATTTGGTGGCATTACTCCAAGACTAAATAGATGTAACTATGAAAAGAATTATCTGACTGAACCAAGCTGTTGAGAAAGAAATCAAAGACACGCCAGAGAGAAAGTGCCTTTTATTTTATTGCTCTGTGACAAGCCTGACTACTCTGTCTTTCACAGGCATTTTAGGTTTAAGCTAAAGGCATGTGAAAATAGTTGTTTTAAGTCAAGTTCATCTACATCACTGCATCAATATATGCATTTTGACCTGGGAATTGGGTGTTGTCTGGGTTGCTTCATATGGAGATTTGTTGGATTATTTTTTTTTCCCCCAGAAAGGACTATGCCTAAACTTTGGCTGCTATTATTTCTGCAATCTACTAGACAAATGTGGTTACAATTTCCTAACTCCCATTGCCCAAATTTACTTAAACTGCTTCATAAACAGAATTTAAACATGCTTTAGCTAGTGCTTGTGATAGATTAAACTTTTCCTCTAATTCACTTCCAAAACCTCTGTTCCAGCTGAGGGCACTGACCTTCCAAATAAATAAAACATGTTTTGTTTCCGTGCTCTGTATCTATCTCAATGGCCTGCAATCTTTCAAACTTTCCTTCCCCCTCCTTCTCTTGGGTTCTGCTGCTGTTTCCCACTGATGATACCGATACACAAGCTTCCTTATTGGGTAACGTTGGGCAAGTTTAACCGCTGCTGTCCACTGAAGGAAGATCTCTGTGATGACGTCCACCCATTTGTGCAGCAGCAGCCTGGGGAGCCTGAACACAGCAGTCAACAGCTTGGGGGATTAAACAGGAAGAGGAAAAATAATAATAAAAAAAAGCAACCACCAACTGCTTCAGTCTTAATACACTCCGATGATTTTCATTATCTCAAATCACTGGGATATAAAGTCAGAGGGCTTTCTCTTCATTTTCTGCTTTTTAATATTTCAGTGTTCAGTCCAGAGCTGCTGTCACTGTCATTTTATTTTTCAACTTTAAAACATCTTTTTAAGGTTATTTGGTATTTGTATCTTTCAATTGGCCAGGGATACAGTATGGGAGAATTGGTGTGGGGACCTAAATGCCGGTGACTCCTCAGGGCCAAGAGGACCTCACCTACAGCGTGTTGGCTGCGTAGTGTCCCTGCATAGAGCAAAAATCCATTGAGAATACAGACCGTAAAAACAGTGCCGTTTTACTTCATATCATCAGTTCTTAATATATTTACGGTTATCTTTGTATATTCCAATAACAAAAATTAATGCATACTACATTAGGATTGCACAGTTCACTAATAGCCCCAGATTGGTGGGACCAGTGGTGATAGTTGCGTAATAAGTTTTCTAAAGTAAAACCACCCTAAAAAGTGCTTTGTGTTCCAAGAGACTGCATGGGGAACTCAGAGTATTCCACATCCTGCCTCTTAGCAGAAATTAGCCAAATTTTAACTGTAGGAGCTAGTTTGCTTCGGAAAGAGTTTTTATTTTTGTCAAGTGGAGTTTGCAAATAAGAAGTTAAAGTAAACTAAATTAAAACAGGATAAAATAAAATAGACTTTCTTTAATCACTATGCTAAATTTGATACATCAACCACCCACATAAACACCGAATCTTATTTTTAGAGATTTAGAATTCTAAATATAGGCATTGTTGAGAGAAACAATTTCAGAGAGAGTGAAAGAAAAGTCCAGGTCAGAGACGGAGTATGTGCAGCAATAATATCTCTTTAGAAATATACTCTCCCTCTGGTTTTGGCCACCCTCCAAAATTCTACTTCTGAGACATCCCAAACAATGGAGACGTTATAACGAGAAGCCATGGAAGAGTGTCCTGCATCGCACTGATGGTTTAAAAAAGAGTGGTTTGTCTCAGCTAACCATTCCAGGTATATAAAATTAATGGTCTCGAAAGACAAGTAAATGCTTACTGCACATAGCAAACACATTGCAGAAATCCACTTAGATGGTACTAACTTTCCATTAATTTTCTCTGCACCTTGCCAGAATAAGCAGCCAGCCAGCAGGGTACTCCCGTGTGTAAGCCCAGACTTTGAAAGTGTTGATTCCTGCAGGCAGATTCCTCACACCATACTTGAGGTACGTAAATGAAAAAGATCGGATTTTCAAAACGGTGAGAAACACACGGTTGCCATGGACATCGAGATCTGCAGGTTCTAGGCAAGCCAGGTACCTCCTCTTTGGGCACCTAACTATGGTGTAGCTCTGGCTGCTCCAACTTAAAAATATTGGTGTAAGTCTGGATCTACAGGATTTTGTCCCGCTTAAAGGTTTTTGACTTGATTAGTGATTATTCTATTGAAATTATTGAGATGATGCATTCCCAAATTTAAAGAGCTTCTTCTTCATGCAAAGGCTTCTTACCCTCTTGCTCCTGGAAAATTTAAGCCGTGCTGGTGAGAGTACTTTATACATCCATACCTGCAAGTGTGCCAAAGGGGTTTCACTGAGCTGGGGGTGAAGTGGTAGAAGGTTGTGTGGGTGGTTGGGTTGAGCAGCGCCAGCTCAGCTGTGGGGCATGCAGGTCCCCATCTCTAGATGGTGATCTGGTGAAGTTCTGCCTCAGCTTCCCAGGGTGGTGACTTTCACCAAAGCCTGAGAAATAAATATATTTTATTTGTGGTTTGGAGCTTTAGAATTTATTTTATTAATCAATCAGCTGAAAGTAAATTACAGAACATGATCTATTAAAACCCCTGTGTAGCTGGATGGCGATCCACCCCAAGGAAAAGCCTTCTTCGTTTTAGCAAGGGATCTCCTTCTGCCTTCTCCCATTCTTCCCCTTGCCTCCCCACCCCACGCAGGGGAGGACAGCCCAAACGGCAGCCAGAGGCACTTGGCAGATCTCAGGAAGACAAACTACAAAAAGAAACTCCTGTGAAGCTGCGAATTTGGCAGCAAGGACTGGAGTATCCTGACTAGACTTCAGGGAGTTAAGAGATGACCTCTGCTGAAGCTCAGCCGCAAGTCAATGTGGATGCCTGACACGGTCATCTCTTCTGCCTGAGTCATTGCTGGTTTCTCTTTTCTAGTCTTTTAAGTTCAAACTGAAGACCATGTTTCGTAAGCTTTTGCTTTCCTTAGCAGACCAGGGTATACCAGGGTGCATGTGCGTTACTAAATCAACCAAAAGACGTTACACGCCTGTGACATTGGGTTACAGAATGAGAGTGACCTCTCATTGTACCAGCAATTTACACATATGTTTTTTTAAACCCAATCTCCCACTGAAACTTACTGTCTCTCAGGAAGCTGCTAGGATGAACAATGACATTAGTTTATAAATTGCATTCATAAATTTTGTTTGAAGACAGTTCACTTACTTTTTGGTGCCGTTATATAAAGTTGCTGGTGCTGTCAGATGATATTTTTTCCAAAAAAAGTTCCCATTTCAGTTCTTATCCAAAGTCCTTCAGGTCTCTGGAAGAAATAGAAAGTGATTAAAAAAAAAAAGATGACTAAATATAGTTTTTACCAGATAAAAGCAAATTGAATATGCATGAAGTGTGTCATCCCTAGTTATTTGAAAGTGGATATTGTTCTACATTAAAGAAAACAAAGTTATTTTTATGATTTTTGCAGGTATATTTAATAGACGTAACCCAGAATACCTTTTTATATATGAATCCATGCTTACACGCATTATTTCAAGGTCTAGCCACATGAAATAACTAGCTTGTTTTAAGGGCCAGTTCAAAGACAAAGGATTCATCCACCTATACATCTATTAATTCAAAATGCAAAAATAACTTGATTTGTATCCATGGATTTTATTCCCTGTTGTGTCTTCTTGTCAGGGGAAAGCTTAATGGTATGTTAGTAGCAAGTAAAAGCCTGAGGGTGACGAGGAGACGAGTCTGTGGTTTGACACATGCAAGTTGCAGTTTATGAGTTAAGAGAAACATATCTTCTCTTGTACGCTGAAGAATCATATGATGCTTTGTGAAAAGAAATCTCTGATGTTTTTCTTCTGCCTCTTGCACTTGTCCTGTAGGACAAAACCAGACGCATCAGAGCAACGCTGTGGGCAGCATTTCAGCACTCGTACCTTTGCATTAAAGTATCGCATCTCTGTATGGTAAGTTCCGCCATCACTTTGTAACTGATTATTATTATGTATTGCAAATCTTATCTTGTCATACTATTTGGCATACATCCAAATCTTCCGATACACAAAGTAAATGCTGATATTTTCAATATAATTTGAGTTTTGCTGGTGGAAAATGTGGACAGTTCAACAAATTTAGAAATGGAGGGTAGTCCTAGCTATGCGGACCTTATTCCGGTGGTTGTATAATGCCCTTGAGAAGAGGCAAATATAATTTACAGGGGGGTTCCATACAAGGGGCTTGCAGTTTCTACTGTTCCCAGGAGATGGCATACATCTTTTGGAAAAAAATGTCTGCTGGCTTCCTAAAGGAGCAGTGAGGTGTAGGAGGAAATACTTCAATGCGCCATTCAGTCCTGTGATTTCCACTTGAAAAATTGAAAGTCAGTTGGCAAACCCCTCGGGATTTAGGAGAGGTGGAATGGGGATTGCCATCCACAGAGGAAAGTTTGTATGAATAGCTCAGCAGGAGGAGGGCGAAGAATCCCCACCCAGCAACCGCATTTTCTTTGTGGCATAATATATGTAAGACTATAGTACAATGCCCTCCTACTTTCATCTTTCTATATTGCCACTCATCAGCATTACAAAGAATGTAGCTATTAAAAGAACTGCCTCTTGGCACCCAAAAGCCATAGCACTGTATTTTCTACAACAAAAAAACTTGAGCCTCTATTATTTGTTTTGCTACATTTGCAGCAGTCTCCCCATTAAGCTTGCTTCTCACAGCTCCCTGATCTCATTCCCTGTTGGATCTAGATCAGACACACAAGAGGTCAGGCTGACTTTCAAACCTTCTTGCGGGCTGGCAGGCATAGAAAAGTGTAACAGTAATAAGGATTAAAAAGTTCTCAGATGGGCCTACCAATGTGGAAAGCCCCTCCTTTCCACAGACTTGCCACCCTCTGAAACCCTCCGCGTAAACACTGGAGCCAGATTCATCAAGAGAGCTTGTATTAACCCCTAGTTATTCAGGCCAGCGCTTGCAAGCATGGGGGCTCGTCCTGAAGCTTCTACAAAGACTCTCTTAGGCACTTCAGTGAGGTTTTCCAACGTCTTGCAGCTCCTGCTAATGGAATGCAATTGCCACTGATTTCTTGCGGCGATCCCAAATCTTGGAAGTGCAATCTGAGGCAGTGAAGGGCCACTAGACATTGCTCTCGTTACCGGCACACCAGTCTGTGTAGGTGTTTGTGGTAAATGGGAACTGGTACGTCATTATTTGTGACACACTGCCTGCATGTTCACAGTTACGTTAAAAAAAAAAAAAAAAAAAGAAAAAAAGATTGACAAACTCTTGCTGAAAGGGAAGCAATGTGACCAGCAGCAATGGCTACAAGAACCAAAATCTAACCTATCAGCAGTCACCTCCCTCCCTGCTGACAGCCAAGACGAAGGTAGCTGCAGCAGAAGCAGCAGTGCATTGTGTCAGTAGCTGAAGGGAGCTGCAGCCAGAAGGAAAATTAGAAAAGTTAAAGAATCAGTTGCTCAGCTACTGCAGCAACCAGCATCTTCACCGCACATTGCAGTTGAGAGATTAGCTTGGCTGCAAGCAGGGTCAGGTCTAAAATTCATCACGGGGGATGTGTGAGGTTCCATACCTGCATGGTTCAGAACACCGTGCTGGGCATGGGCCTCCCAATTCATCAGGTCCAGACCGTTACATTGCAGGCAACCTCGGCACTGATTTGCGGGAGTATAGGGAGGGGGGTGCAAATTAAAGAGGGCTATAACCCTCAACAGTGGCTGCCAGGGGTTGCATGTGTTCTTCATTATGTGATGGGTACACGGTTGCACCTCCCCATTCCTCCCATGAGCACCAGAGCTGGAGCCGCTCCCACAGAGGCTATATAAAAGCCCCTAAAGAGGATGCATAGCTCAAGATCTCCCTGGTTTACTATTGCTGCCGTTCATGGGGACCATCTTTTAGCTAAGGCCTTGCTGTTCAGAACTGTTGTGTCGCCGCCTGGATAGCCTGTCTCTTACAGGTCTTCCTTCAGCTGTGACCCTGTTGCACTAAGAGCTGTTGCACTAAGACTGCAACAGGCAACCTGTCTTAATTCCCTGAGGCAGCAAACCCCCTGACTGGAGCCCCCAGTGCCTGTGACAGTGTGCTGTCGGGACATCCATTTTGTACACCTAACTGGCCTGGAGAATGGCCCTTACTGTGTATCGTGGTCTCCCACCAGGTGGGATGCTCTGGTCATCGTTAGTGTGCTCAGAAGCCTGGCCACCAGTCCTCAGAGATAACGTGGCTCCTGAATGACACACTGGGAAATCTTAAAGCAGCTTGACGGCCAGGCCCTCTCAGCCTGCCTTTTTCCACGGGGTTCAACACAACGGAGGTGGGGCCGGTTTCAGACCTCGGGGGTCACAAAGGAGTGAGATGAGCCTATGCCAGCTCCACTAAAAGAAAAGTAAGTGAAACAGCTGGTAGCAGGTAAGTGGTGTATTTTTGAAGTTCCTGGGGGATGTCTGAAATGCACTTATCTTGATGTTAGCCGATGGTTTTAAAAGAGCTCCCTGGATTTGCTGTAGTCAGCTGTTTGCTTATTCTACCAAATAAATATAAGACCCTGCTCTTCAAGAAATGAAAGGTTAAATTTGGAAGCCATCCACAGGAAACGGGAGCGTAAGGGTGAGCGTGTATTTTGAAATACGGATGTTACAATTCCCATTCTAGCTTGCAAAACAAACCTCAAGCCCGTACCGTGTCACTTTAATGATTTATAAGCACATCTTTAAAAAAATAAAAATCACTTATTCAGTTCCTTGCGATGGCTCTCTGGTACACGTGAGGCTCAGCAGCCCCTGCTTGTTTCTCATGCTGCAGAGATTATTGCTTTTACTGATGGCCAGACCGTGGCTGCCCGGGAGCAGGTGTGCGAGTGAGGGGAGGTGGGGAAGCTCAAAGCCATGGTCTCCTTGGGCAGGTGTTCAGCAAGTGGCAATCACAGCCTTCCCTCTTGCAGTCACCAGTTCAAAAAGAGCTGGCGAGCCACACCACCAGTTGTACCAACATGGTTCCAATGGGGTTAAATGCATTTCCCTCCAACACTGCCTGCTGGGCTGGTTTGGAGATGTTTGTGGTGCATCTTGAGATGTGTCAGTGAATAGTAGCATTCCTCCAAGCACTGGGGTAGCGTTCAGCAAAGAAAATCAGGTGGCTCCTTGGACTTAATGACTCTCCTCCTTTATTCACAGGAAGAGCAATCCTGCCTTTCTGTTAATTTGAAAGGGCTGGGTCTTTCAAGTATGTCTATACAGTCTGCCCCATTGCTCAGGCCCTCTGACTCCTGAAGCTTGATCTCAGAAGGGCTGGACACCCGGGACTGCACAGGGGCTGCCGGGTCTTTGCCGCCCAGAAAACCAGGAAAAGTGCAGCTGTAGGAATTTTGCCATCTAGTTAAGGAGAACAGGAGCATATTTAAATACAGACATGCACATGCAGAAGCGCGAGTGGAAAAGAAAGTGAAAATGAGATCAAGGACATACAGACATGGAGTTATTGAAGCATCGATTAATCATTTAGGATTTACTCTGAACCATACAAAATGAAACAAACCAAAGGAAGGTGTTTCTCAGTTTTGTCTGACTAATGCAATAGCTGAACCATACTTAATATATCATCAGGTTTCAAAAATAAAGTTATCTGACAGCATGCTGTCTATTTTTTCTGTGAGATTTACTGCTCTTTAGAGCTGAAATATGCAAAGGGGGACCTTTAGCAGGTTTATCTCCATTGACTTCACTGAGGCTATGGTATATTGGTCTGGTTTTTGAATATCTGACCTAAAGGTCTAGAAAACCTCTGAGGAGATGGGCACTAAAACCTGCTTCCAAATGCAGGTACTACAAGAGTTTTTCAAAAGACTAAGAAATATTCAAGGCTATAAGAATGAAGCTTGCAAAATGATGAGGATATTTCCAAAGACAGAATACACTTTACTGCCCCAAACTGAAGCTCTTCTCATTGAAATGTGTGTATATTTTTCATGATTTATCCTGATTCCTATTTTTAAGGAAGTAATTGCTCGGCTTAGATGTTAAATGCTGGTCTTTCCCTTTAACGTTCTGTGCAGAATCATGTTACAGAGAATTAGAAACTTTCAGGGCCTCAGCCCTCTCAGGATTGAATTGACAATGATTAACATCATCATTTCAATGATTGCCACGTTACCCATCTCACAGATACCCAAAAGATTGTCTTCCATCACAGCTGAACGCTAAAAATACTTTCCACTGTAGGAACAACTATCTGAAGATCATTTTCATTTCTCCTTTTCACGTGCAACTGTTTACTCCATTCTCAGAGTAATGCTAAAAAAAATGGTGGTAAAAGCAGAAATGAAAGCAGTTTAAAAAAAAAAAAAAAAAGGCAAGCCATTTCAATTTGGTTAAAATTTAGACTTTTAGGGTTAATTTTGGCTGTGGAAAATAGCAACAGCCAACATCAGGGGCAGAAGAGCGAACAAGATGCGCTGCGCTTGTCACCAGTAGAGTTACTGACTTCTACTCAGAGGGAACATCTGCCAAAATTTGATCTGATCAGGGTAGAGTTAGCCGGATATAAAAACAATTCTGTTAATCAATTGTTAAGGACCAGGCAGGAAAAAGTTACAATTCAGTCTCTGCAGTCACTGCACCATAAAACTTCCTTGAGAATTGTTTTATATTTCTTTCGCAGTCTAAATGTTTTGATTACCAAGGCAGTGTTTTCCCATGAGGCGTATCTTAAAGAGATGTGGTGCCAGGACCAAGTGGGATGAGATGATAAAATATAAGAAGTTGGAACACGAGAAGTTTGAAACTCAGCTGTGAAAATGTTTATTGGATAAATGTTTACTCTGCTGTGTGCTCATATTTATTTTTCTTTCAAACCTTTGAGTCTCCTTACTGCTTCACTGAGACAATTAATTCTCTTTGGAAAACATGACATGGTTAATTAAACAGGTGAGAGAAACTAGTTTCTCAACTGTCTGGAGATTCAAAGATCCAATTGCAATTTACAAAGAATATATTACAGTTGTCAACATCATGTGAATCCTGGATTGTCTGAGAATGATAAACACTTGAATGCTGTAGAAAATACCCTTTAGAAACCTGAGATCTTACTCATCAAGGCCAGTCCTCTGCTGTTCCAGGTGGTCACAGCACACTGTGCTTTCCGTGAACAGATTGTGCTTCGTCTTATAAATACCTAAGGATTTTGCTGCTTTTTTTCTTTCTAAAGGCTGACTGCTCCAAAACCTCACTATGCTGATCGGTGAGAAACAGATTCTAAATCCCCTGGCTATTTCGTAGCTATTTCTTCTTGTGCCAAAATTGTTCTTAGCTTTAGTAGCCTGTCTTCGTCCCTGATGTTAGTCCTCATGATATATTTATGAAGATATATTTACGTTCTCTTACGTCTTCACCTTGCTAGCCGGAGCAACCCAAGCTTGGGGGCACGTCTTTGTGTGGAGAGCTGTGTGGTGGCTCTGCCTGTGTGAGCCAGCCCTGCTGGGACCACTCGGCATGGCCACTGCATCTTCTCTCCGGAGCCCACTTCAGCTCTGGTCCCACTCACTCATGCTTCCTGGCCACCAGCAGGCACCGCTCAGGGGCTTGAAGAGGTGCTGAAGAAGGCAGCTGAACGCAAGCCCTCATGAAAATAGCTTGACAAACTAGCACTTTGGCAATGAACTTGGGCCTGCATTATGTAGAAGATAAATCTAGAAAATGGCACAGAAATTGCCTGATGGGGCCATATAAATGAGTCTAAACTCTCTGAGTCAGAGCCTCTTATTTCCCCTACGTTTGCCTTACGCCCAGAACGATGTGGCCTTGACCAGCGCCCTCTCGGTGCTACGGCGATCTGAGCGTTACGTATTAATAGCATCAAACAGCGGGGATTTTTTAACCACGCTATACTCTCTCTTGTATGAAGGAAGACCTGGGCACTTAGCTTTATTTACAGCGGGAGGGACTTAACCGTGACAAAAAAGGCACTGATCTGGGTGGGGAATGAGACGAGGATGCTCTGTCAGTGAACTTTCTTTACTACACCAAGCGGTAAGATGTTCACCTCTTTGTCTCTCATTAGTGACTGCAGACATTCTTTCATGGTTTTCCACAGAGAGAGAGCAGGCAATTATGTGTAAATTCTTTACATTTGACTATTGTTTAACGCATGTTTTATTTTACTGTTTTTAATGTATTATCTGTAAACAAGCGCTACTGTTTGGCCAACTGTTATGTTTTGTTTAAGGTTACTTAAGTATCAGTTATTTGTGGAATGCTCCTATATTTCTTTGGGCAGTCAGTGCATAACTCGCAATTATCTAATTTTTTGGGGAAAAAATAATATCTCAGATCTCTTTTATGCATCTTTTACATAGCTGTTAAATATTATCTGACATACATACTCACTTCAACCCCACCACATCTGCAATTGTGGTTGAAAGTAAGAGGTTCTCTCTATAGCAACCAGTGCACATTCAGGTTGGGTTTTTTTGTTTTAAAATACCAAGAGCCAGATTTTCCTCTCAGATCCTCTGTAGTTTTGTTTTTTCTGTTTTGTTTTGTTTTGTTTTTCTTGAGAGTGAACAAAGTCCTGATATTTTTCCACTACACGTGCCTCAAGATCAGTCTGATTTTGGCAACTTTCTGAACAAATGGTTTGCTGATTTTCCTCTCAATCCGAAATGTATTAATGACTCTTCAGGAGGGGTTGTGCTTCGAATGGATCTGGACAGAATTAGTGACGATGAAATGTTTACTGCAGTAGATTCTTTCTGCGGAGCCTTTAGAACTAATTCCAAATGCATACACAACAGCGGACTTTTAATTGGATAATTCTTGCCTGCTGACTTTCTTCCAGCTTTATCCTGTAAGGTACTGTGTGTCAAGATTTCAGAGTCACTTGCATATCTGTGTATCCCTATTTTTTATCCGTACGTGTAAACAACTATTTGCGCATGCAAAATGGGTCCTTAGATATGCAAATACTTGATCTTCTTGCATAAATATTTTTTTGCGAGCAGATCTGTTTACAAGAATGACTGCATGAAATACAGATATGTTTGAAATTAAATGAAATACAATTGAATACAGATCTGTTTACACAAATGACTACAAACACAAAAAGACGACCTTTAACTCTGAGATTGTGGACTTCTGTCTCGTATAATCTCTCAAGTTTATTATATTTCTTTATGTATGTGGAACTACCTCACTAGTTTTAACAGTAAACCTAGCAGGTATACCAACAAAACAGCTAAGCACGTGCTTAACTGCAGCAGAGTTTAAGACCCAAGCAAAGTTAAGCACATGCTTCAGAGCTTTTCTGAATTGGACCCACATTTATATCCAGTGCTCTACGTTTATCCAGGCTTCCCAATTTCCTACACTGCAAGAGAACCAAATTTCAATGGAAAGAGTTTATAGAGGATGCAGCATTAGGTGTTGTCAGATATATTTTGTAGCCAGATTCCTTTTGTAGTTAAAGCTGGTCTGAGTAAGGGCTGAGAAATTCAAACACGTGCCGTGCACTGTATCCAGCATTTCCATAGCTCTTAAGGAAATGGTGGTCCTATTGATCTGCACGTTACCTTGCGGTTCTCCAAAAATTAAGTCTGTGACATTTACCTCTCCAGAAAAATGTATGCATTGGCCTTTGAATGCTGTTTGACAGCACAAGTATTTATGTTTAATTTAACTGACCAACCTATTAAGTGAGAATCACATTATTCACGAATAATCAATGTTCGACTGGTGGTCCAGGGTGCCGAGAGCTATTTCTGAAGAACATTACATTTGTCCTCATTTCAAAATGGGATAGATAGTTATTGCAGAGCAATATCGCAGATGATCAGTTATGCAGTATTGTTTTGTTAAAGCCCAAGTCCTGAGCAGGGGGCTACAAGAAACCACATTTCCCTGGTGTTGACGTGTCGGAAGGGAATTTGTGCTCCTTGAAAAATGGTGTTTCCCGTAGGTTATTAGCACACAAGACAATTGCTGTCTTCCAGAAGTCTTTCGGGAAAGAGGGAATGCCTGTAGTACAAGGGTGGGAGAACCACCGAGTCCCTGTGACTGCTTCAGTCGGCTTTCAGGTACGGTATACAGAGAGGTGGGGCAAACCTCTGTCTTCTGTCATCCTCGCTACGGTTTTCTACCAAGCTTTTCGCTGTTATGTCTATGTCTCCCATTCCCCGCTCTCCCTCATATTATCATTACAAGATGAATGTGGAAATCCAAGACCTTGGTGCTGGGACCTGGAATTCGTTGGCTCTACTGGACCAGGCAGGGCTGAAGAAGTTTTTGTAGACTTAGAAAGAACCGAGAACACCTGATTGGCTTTATATTTTGTGGTCGTGACTTTAATGGCATTTAAAATTGCAAGTCAAGTCTCATAATACTATTCTGTAAAAAAACCAAAATGCTTCCTGTTAGAAATATTTTAATTTTACATTTAGAAATATTTTAATTTTCCGTTTACATGACAAGTTTGTTGCTATTTTTATACCAAGTTGTTCTTCACCTTTTGCTCCCCCATCTTCTTTCTGATTCACATGTGAGTGCTGCTAACTTAATGCTAGAGAGATGACTTTATTTGTACTGAAGATATAGTTTTCATCTGCATGATATAAATATGTATAGCAGGCTCAGCTTTTAGAAGTATAACCTTTTATAAGACTTTAATTAGATTTGGTCTTTTTTTTTTTGCAAATATTTTGTTTCTAGTTTGTTTAAGTTTAGTTCTGACTTGGCAGAACTTCTGTACATTTGGCCCACTTTTTAAAAAATGTGCAAAATTTTCTGTGCTAAATGGTTTAATTCCTTGTACCCTTCCAAAATGCCACTCAGTGAAAAACCAACCACGAGGACAAACCCTGTTATTTAGCAGTCGCGTTTAAGATAGCAAAGACCAGCTTCCATGTGGACAGGGCCTTGGGATCAAACAGGAGGAAGGGGCTAAGAGGTTGTATGACTGAGAACAGATGAAACCATGTGACGGGCTTTATTGCTGGTGAAATCTGTTTCCACTTGCTGCCACCCACTAATTTGACAATAGATTGCATCATGTGGTTGCAGCAACTGAGATGACTAGCAACCATTTTAAACTGCTTTCCTTAAAGGGGAAAACACCCTATAAAAGCGGTGCAACAGAGAGACAGGGTTGTGAAAATATTTTAAATTTTAGATAAATGCAGTAATGTATGCTGCAGTGCGTTAATTTAGCATAATCCAAGTATTCGGTAAGGAGCTAAAGTATTAGCCGGAATTTGTTCATTGAGAGATTACTCTTAGTGGGCAAAGGCAGCTAGGAGGTTTGTTAAGAGTAATTTAGCTCATACTAGAATTGCAATTGCCACCTAAGTGCTGTATGGGAAATGCACGACATTTTTCAAAGCAGAAAAATAAATAATAATGAACCCTTAGCTTAAAAGTGCAATTCTCTCCGTGTTCTTTTCTTGTAAAGAAAAATCTACATTTCAAAGGAATATTTTCTTACATATGGAAATGCTTATTTTCTAGCTACTGAAGATCTGCCAGGAAATATTAGAGAATATCATGTTCAGAGTTTTAGAAGGCAAATTGCTTCTGCATACACTGTATCTAGCAGACAGCTTTATGGTGCGCTTTACCTGTCTGTCATAACATCATCAGTTTTTCCAAAGTACCTGAAGCCTTTGAAAGTTAAAAATTGTGGCAATATACCTTCATGACACATGTATTTAGCAATGCTAAGCTGATTAGCAAGTAAATATAAACAACAGATTTATGTGCTTTAAACCCAATTATTAAATGTTCCCTGACGGAGGGAAAAAACCCAACTTTGAAATGAAATACTTGCGTCAGCCTAAGGAGATGGATTTTAAAGAGCATTTATCAAAGCATACAGAACATGGCTGTGCACCTTTAAAAATGAGTTTCAGATGTACTTTATTGTCTTAATTTATATCTCAGGAAAATAAGGAGGGCCACCTTGGCTGTGGAAGATTTGGCTTTTTAGATATAAACACTGACTTTAAAACATCTCAGCAGCATTTTCAAATTGTCACAGTGAGCAGAAACATCCATGTTGTTAGCCAGATGGGAAATCTCATATGCGTTTCTTAAACTGGTTAATTTTCTTCTTCAGTGCAGAGGAGCCAAGAGCTAATGCTGAGGTCTGGGACATACTTTCAAATGCTTTTTATGTCAAATTCCATGCACCCAGAAAACCTTACTCTTCTATTGATTTGGTTGGTTGGTTTTATTTTAGAGAGAAAACAGTGCCTTTCTGGCAGTTTTTTCTCAGTCTGGTTTAAACCGTTCTGGTACTCTGACAGGGAAAACTTTTCTTTGAAACTGCCAAGATAATTTGAAAAACTATTTCGGAGATAAAAACTGAGCTCTCCTTAGATTTCATATTGAGACAAGTTTTAACTGATTGAGTAAGAGCTGTAGAAATGCCCCATGGTCATACTTTTGAGGAAGTTTTCATCACCTCTGTGTTTATTTGGTCTCCCCCCTTATTGTAACCAATCGCGAAAGAAAAGAGCTCTCAAACCTCTATCTGCTTGCCGTTTGGTTTCTTTCATTCCCACTACATTTTTCTACTTGCTTTTGATTGACTCCAAATTATGGAGTCAAGATCGGCTTTATTTATTGGGTGGGCATCATGAAACTAAATTGCCGCTGCTGTTAGTACCTGCCAAGGGAGCGAGCCCAGAGCCCTGCCCCACACAGGCTACCACCATCTGCTCACCAACAAGGGGTGCGCTGGATTGCATCTATCCTGGGGAGCGCTCCTGAAGGCAGCAATGGCCCAAGGCAGCTTTCCAGAGGAGGACGAAAACGACAGGCTGAGAGAGTTGGGGTTGTTCAGCCTGGAGAGGAGAAGGCTTCGGGGAGACCTTATTGCGGCCCTCCAGTACCTAAAGGGGGCCTACAGGAGAGCTGGGGAAGGACTTTTTACTAGGGCATGTAGTGATAGAACGAGGGGCAATGGCTTTAAACTGGAAGAGGGCAGGTTTAGATTAAACATTAGGAAGAAATGAGAGTGGCGAGGCACCGAAACAGGTTGCCCAGGGATGTTGCAGAGACCCCATCCCTGGAGGTGTTCAAGGCCAGGCTGGATGGGGCTTTGAGTAACCTGGTCTAGTGGGAGGTGTCCCTGCCTATGGCAGGAGGGCTGGAACTCGATGATCTTCAAAGTCCCTTCCAACATAAACCATTCTATGAATTCAAACCCAAAGCTTTTCGTGGAGACTGTTCTTGCAGGGCAGACAGACCGGGGCGAGGAGAAAAGAGGAGTGCCGAGCAGGATTTGAAAATGAAGCATGTCGAAAGTGTGTTCCCTGGGAGTGCAGCCGTTGTAACGCACTCAGTGTTCACGCTTAAATTTTAAAAGCCGATTTTAGCAAAGTTCAGAACACCGAAATTTCCAGATGCTCAATAGTTGTGAAAGCACATTTTTGGAAAATGACAATTGAGGAAGATCCCCACTGGTTTGGAAACCAGAATTTTGAGAAATCCTTGAAAACCCCTAATCTTGTTTTTGAATCAATAAAACCAGAAATCCTGCCTGGAAAAAGCCCAATGATTTTGTAGGTTAACAGAAAAAAAAAAAGAAAAAAAAAAACACCAAACACACAAAAAAATCTTTCCCAACTGCTGTTTCTACATGGTCTTATAAGGAGTTTTTCAGCAGGTGAAATGTGATTGGAAGGGGGCAGAAAACCCAGGGTTTCCTACTCCATGTGAAATTACTTGTGTTCGCAATGAGGAATTGTGGCCATCTTACAGAAATGCCACCACACCAAATGCCTTTAAGCAATGACTGACAGCTTGGTGATATCTTTACCCGCAGTCTACCACTTTGTGTGCTTCCACAATGCTGCCAGTTTTGATGGTAATGATTAATACACACATAATTCAAAGCAATACCAGCATTAACCATGCCCAGCTTGGCATTCAGACAATGGAGGAAAATAGGGCATAATTTTCAGTTTGGTAAAAGACCTGTGGAAAAACGGAGAATAAAATGACATGCTAACTTCCCTTTAACAAATATAGTGTTCAAATGACTGTTTAAGAAATAAAGATTTTGCATATCCTATCATGAGATCGCTATGCACCAGATTAGATGGCATAGCTGATCAAGAGATGACTATGACCCAGTTTTATTATGGGTAGGCTAACCTCAAAAAGTTCAGCAGATCTCTTCCGTTCACAGAAGGATAAAATTACCTATATGCTTATGCAACCTTTAGTCAAACCTCCTGCAAGCCAACAGAACTCTTACTCACGCTTATAAAGCTAGCCATGTGTAGAAGGATATTTAGGACCAGGTACTAACTTTTGCCCCAGTTCCTAAGATGGAAATAATATGAATGACATCAGAAGTAACTCCAGGATGGAAGTGCTTTGGGGTAAAAAAAAACGAAAGCATGAAAGAAAGATAAACATGTCTTCAAATGACTACAAAAATTCTTGAAAGAGACATTTTGGAGATTCTTTTTCAGCATAAAAATTTGTTCCATTTGTTCACTGTCCCTTGTCTTTCATGATGAACAAAACCACGTGCGCCTCATGCTTGGCTCTTTGCTTACTTTTTCATTCTTTGCAGGTCTTTATATTCAAGAGTCCTATGAGATTCAACACTATTGCTACCGTAGTTCAAGGATGTGCCTAGAGTTTGAAAATGTCAGCTTGGATCTTTGCTGGACTTGTATACAGCCTTGCTGACTGTATCTCCTCTCGAAAGTTTCTTCAGTTGCTAACTATGCAGTTGTGTTTACTTGGGTTTTGCCTTTTTGGGGTGCATGTGATCCTTCTGACATGTCAGATAAGTGGTCTGGCCTTCCTTCTCCCACTGTCTCTGCATGGAGTTGCCATGGGGCTGTCTCTGGGAAGCGTTGCTTTGCACCGTGAGGAAACTTTGTTCCTCCCAAGAACTGCAGGGTCTTTGGGTCAGGTCCTCCAATTCTTTTCATTCGGTTCCCTAATTCAAGCAGATCTCAAAGCCTATATACCATAAACTGTACTCAGCAGCTTGAATGGGAAAGGATTGGTGGAGCCTTTTCAGTTTTGGAGACAGAGACCCGGGTCCCCTTGCTCACGTGGCACTGACAAAAAGAGGGTGATACAGGCAGGAACCGGCAGTCAGAAGCTGTTACAGGTATCCAGTGACCAGCTGCATGTGAGTGAGTGGCCCTTCTGGCCTGCTGAAAAGAGCCCCAGGCGGTCTGTGGCACAGGTATGGGACCACCATCCAAGGGTGGGATTTTGAGCTGTGGAAAGCAGCATTCCCACCTTGCCTAAACCTCCTCACCTAAAGGCAGCAGGACAAGGCTCAGAGCAGAGGCAGTGGGGTGAGGAAGGGAGGAAGGTTGCAACTCCTCTAAATTACCCTCTGTCAATCTGTTTGGTCTGAGAAAAAACTACAGAGAAAGTTGACATCACTGAAGTACCCAAGACCTTTAAGACAGCTTTGCTTCAGGGAACTGAAAGAACTGAAAGCCACTGACTGATTCTGTGAACCGTCCTGAGGTAAGAATTTAGGAGCTACTTTGATTTTTTTTCTTTTCACCTTCTGAGCACCTGCACAGAGACGGCACTGGTGAATCATCAGGGTATTTCGCTCAGTCTGGGAAGCTGCATGACTGACTGAAAAGCCACAAAAAGGCATTTTATCCTATTCAGTGTATACAAATGTTTAGATGCTGTTGCAATGCTAACTGCAGTTCTTAAGGACTCAGACATCTTTTCACTCCTCTGACTCATAAGGACCTGGACAGTAATGAAGAATAATTTACCTATTCTCAGTGCCGGTGGGAGGCAGGAGAAGCAAGTATGGTGGTCAGACAAAAAAGACGGTGGAAATGACTTATGATTAGGTCAGATATTAGTGGGCTCAAAACCTTAATTTTATGACTGCTGAATGTTGTTTAACAAAATATTTATGAGTGTTTATAAAACAGAGAAATCCCATCAGGTGGAAGAAGAAGGATTTAGGAAATCTAAGCACTAAGGCATTTGCCAAAACTTCAAGACCTGTGTGGCTGATGGCAATGAGAAGAGCTGGACAGCGGGAGATGCTTTCCTAATATGCAGTATGTGGCCAATAATAACTGCTAAGAACTTTTATTAATCTTACTGAAGAGCTACATATTCATGGAACTGCTGTTTATTTGTTTCTTCTTGTTCATTCTATCCCTTACTTACTGTATCTCAATTTTAAGGCAAAAAATTCTTGTCTATATACGAAGATGAGACTCCGTTGTCCAACAAACAAACAAAATAAAAACAAATGGCAAAATTCTGGTTGTTTTGATCTGCATCAGAGATCGCTGCAAGTACTCATAGTACTCCTTGTCATTCCCTAGTGAGGCATGGAAAGGACAGTTTTACAGCTCGTGCCATCATTCTCAGTAGAAAGTACAAGATGCTGACTCCTGGAAGATAATAGGAATAAGGAATTGTCTACACAGTATAATGAGTGGTTGTACATCAGCCTTTGCAAACTTCTATTCATAGTATTTTGAAGGAGTTCAGCTTGCTACTGGAGGAGCTGAATGACATCTTAATTCACTTGCTGATGTTCCAATTCACTTTATTTGCTTTTCTTCCCTTAAAGTCTCATGAATTGTCTTGAAAACCCCGAGTACCACATGGCTTGAAAAGCATCATCTAATACATTTTCAGTGGTAGTTCCACTGGCTGTTCCTCTTTCCTTCCATGTTTGCTTTGACATTTTCCAATGTATTTTTTTAAGTGTCTAGATACTGGTTTGTGTATTTTTTATTTTACTGCTTCAGGCAAATACTCAAGTTCAAGTTGCTTTGTTTGGATGATTGCTCTGAACTGACAAAGTTGGAAAAAAAAGCATTTCTAAACCACACTGGGGCTTTCAAAGGCAAACTGATCATGATTGTAGTCCCAAACGTCCAAGCTGAAAAATACAACTAGTGAAATCCTGCAAAAGCAATACTGTAATTGTGGGATTGTTAATGAAAAACTGCTTGTAGAGAGACAGATAATGTCTGCACGGGAGTGTCTACACAAGCGTGATAGCAGTGGCCCTGGACTATGCAAGCCTTGTGTTGCTGGAAGAACTGGTCTAACCTGAGTAACAGAAGTTCAGGATTTTATCTGGCTTCAAAATTAAGTGTGGATGCAGGCACGACCTATACAATTTTGTGGTATAAACAACAAAAAAAAGTCTCAATTTTGTGTCTGCAAGATCGTGCGACTGTAAAATGATGATGTTTACCTGTCTCAAAGATTGTCGCATTGACAGCTATGATTTGTTCAGAGAGCACTGTAATGGGGCCAGATGTAAGTACCATCTGTAAACGGAGACTTACTTTTAAAAACATTTTTCTGCTGAGAAGTAATGGCTGCGCAGTTTAGAGTTTCCAACAGCTCCAAACAGCTGGCATTGCTTCAATTATAGTGAGCAGGACTTCTTTCTCTTATGAGGCAAAGGAGACGTCATATTGTTCTGTAAAGAAAAAGAGGATGGACAGGCTATTATTAGTATTTATTTGCAAGCTTGTGAGAAGGAGCAGGTTACAAACCTTGAGATGCTACAGACCTTACTCTTACCATATCCAAGGTTGCCTGCACAAAGCCTTTGCTCAAATCAATGGGCTTGGAAAAGGATTAAAATCACTGTAAGTCTAGCCACATTTTGGGCTATGTAAACCAAACAGTACATTACAGCCTCGGCGCTCAGGAAAACGACCAAGTCATCTTCCTACCTGTAGTTCCTGGGGTGCTTTGAACCCATGCGTGCCCTACTTACATGAATAAGAGTTGATAGGAATGACTGACCCAATTTATGAGGGCTATGCAACCCGTAATATAGAGAATACAGTGTACTGCAACCATTCCCTCTTCTGTCTCAACATGCCCCTATTCCTACCAAAGCTGTGGGCTGTTGAAGCAGGAGCATCAGGCATCAAGCTGGCTGAAAATGTGAGCATTTAAATAGTTCTGTGAAAAAGTTACGCACGTGAACCATTTCTTGTTTTTTCCTCTAACTAGGAGAATTGTCCCAGCTGGCATCTTCCTCTACTGGCAGCTGCTGTACCCCATTTGGGCAGCAGACAGGAGCCTTGTCTGGTCATATTATTTTGCCTGTGAAATGGCATGCTTGACTAAAAATAATGACAATAGCATGTCTGGATGTCATGGTAGCTATTGACCTGTCAAAAGTCAGATTTTTTAATGTTATGTTAAAACCAAAACCATCTTCAGGAATCAAGCTGCCATTTCCTTATGTTTACTTGAACTTTCCTTAATGTTTCAACTCATCAGCAAGTTCTTTTGATGAACAATAAATTAATCACCCTGTTACAAAAATAATACCACGAGAATCCTACAGAAAGCAGAAAGCTTTCCTTGCAGAATATTTTTCCTCTGACTCATTATAGCTTTTTTCCCTAATACATACCTGAAACTCAACACCTCTCATTACACACCTGAGAAGCGTATCACTCCTAAAGAAGGTTGTCCCATTATTTACAAATTAAATGTGTATTAATTGAAAGCAGTGTCTGAGACTAGAAATAACTTACGCATTGACAACTTACAAGAGGTTATCTCAACACCTATTTTTCTGTTAGTAATAAAAAAGTCTTGTTGTTACCATAGAAACTGTCATATCTCTACCTACACTTCTCAAAAACCACACCAGTATACTCATTTGTGTGTGTGTCCCCCACCCAGTGCTTGAAGGTAATCCTGGATCCTGTTAAGAAAAGGTGAAAGAAACATAGCAGCATTAAGTGACAGATTATTGTCGAGCCTAAAAACCTGCAGTCAAACTAATAGACAGACCTCACCAGGCAAAGTTGTTCCGAAGTTCAAGCAAAGGTCCCTGTCCTGCCAGCTGCTCCGAGGTTCTCAAATCCCCCTGCACCCAGGAAGTTGCTTGAGGTTAGGAGCAATGTATCCTTGCAACGAATATTTCAACAAGATAACTGGAAAGAAAGGAAGATTATTTTTTTTCTTCAGAAATGCTGTTTTGGAAGAAATTTATAGTTGTTATTAACAGGTGAGATCAATAATTCACATCATTGCTTTTAAATATTATGCTCAAATGTCACATTAGGCAATTTTTCTTTATTTCCTTTCTGATATCGTTTCCACCTTCATTAGAGCAAAGCTCTCCCGTCACAACCATTCTGTGCAGTGGAAGGAAATGATTCTAGCTGACACAAATGAGACACTTAAATCAGATCCCTGTTATATTTTTATTAATTCTCTAGTTTCCCTTGTTACTTGGATACCATCTTGGAGGAAGGGAGAATGCTTAGGTTGTTGCTATGTAGAGTGTAAAGGAGGACATTTACAGCAGAACCGTCAAATAAATAGATACAGTTATAGCTTTAAACATAAGTTTTTTCCTTTTGGCGCTCTTACTTTTTAAAACCCAGTTAGCCTCTACCTTTTCTGGCTATCTGTGAACTATTTTTATGATCCCTGGATTCTGTCCTATAAAGTCCTGGGTTGCTTATGGCAATTGAATCATTTTTTGAAGTGAGAAAAGGTCGGAAATTTGTATTTTGAGGACCTGCTTCCTCATCTTTTCAGTTGGTGAGGCACAATTATGGGTAGAGTTCGATTATAGTCAGGACTCCGTAAACTTTAAGGGCTCTAACAAGTTCTAACTTTCAAGCCTAACTAAGAATTGTGTTACAGCATAAAAACCACTTAGCAACAAATCTGGCTGGGCATTACAAATGGATTGTTTTATTTATTAATGTACTTAATCGAATCAAATTCATAAATCTCTCTCCCCGTTATTGTACAGAAGGATTGCATGTTTTGGTTTGCTAAGAAATGCGATATTGACCACATATATATATTTGTGTGTGTGTACATATATATATAACCTAGACTGCCAGAGGAGGAAAATTACGTTACGTTTCTATTATAAAGTTTTGCAATTGGAGTTTTGAGGAGGTTGTTGAGGTGGAGACCTGAAAGGAACCTTTTTCATCTGTACTTTAAATGACAGAGAGGTTTTTTTTTTGCTCTCAAACCCTGCCTGCATGACCCTGGTCTGTCTGTACAAAAAGCCTTCAGGGATATACAAGTAGGTATATATCATAGAAGTTTGCAACTAGAAAAATGGATTTATATGAAGCTACCTATGAAATTCAGTTGTGTTTTGTAGCCCCATTTTTTTTTTTGTTTTGTTTTCTTGCTAAGAATCATAGAATCATAGAATTGTCTAGGTTGGAAGAGACCCTTGGGATCATCGAGTCCAACCATCTACCCTACTCTACAAGGTTCTCCCCTACACCATATCCCCCAACGAGTCTTGTACTCCTTGAGAATCATAGGAAGGAGGGGAGGGGAGAGCACAGCTGCAGAGGACTTACTAGTCTCCAAATGAGGGTTCTAAAAGATTTTTTTGCTTAGGTAAAGGCTGAGAAAAAACTGAGAGGCAAGGCCCAAACTAACAAAAAGTCTAGGTTATTACTACGGTAAGCGTTGCTGCACCTCACGGTGAGTACTTCCCCCGGCTATTCCTCGGATTCACAGCTGCGAATGAACTCCAGCTGGGGAGGGGAAAGGTTTCTGTATTCCAAAGCTCTCTGAAATCTCAAGTCCTGCTTCTTTCTTGGTTTTAGGATGCAGTCTGCAGCTTCACACTTCTGCATACTAGCAGTCAAAACTTGAAACTCTCCAAGGTTTATGCACCTGAACTCCAGGATACCACGGCAGCCTTCAGTGCAAGGGACTACGGGACTTACTCAGAGAATAGGAAACTGGGTTGTAGGTCGGAAAATGCTTGAACTCACAACTGTCCCCATAAGGAATGTCCTCTAACTATCAAACTGTAGACAACAAGAACATCGATCTAGTTTCCATGTCACTATATTGCAAGGAATGGGGGTTGGACTAGATGATCTCCAGAGGTCCCTTCCAACCCTGACCATTCTGTGCTTCTGTGAAGGAATGCAGGACTCCGCCGTCCAGAAACAGTAGGCATGACTTTTGTGCCTAGGGCTTCTGGAATTTCCTTAGGAGAGAGGATCCCGATTCCTGGACCTTGGTCAACATAACTAGCAAGCAAACAAACAAGTTGAGGCCTCATGAACTGTTTTGCTCACTTTGAAAAGGAAAAAGGCATTTGATTTCAATCCTCTCAGAAAGCAATGGCATTTGGAGCGAGAAAAGGCAAAAAATTCCATTAAGAAACTGGTGAGACAAAATGCCTTTGACTCTTTTGGACTCTTTTTAGAACGGCCAATTAAATAAAAGTGGTATGAGTCTAAGTATTTTGATGTTACTGAGTTTGTAGCATTTGCAGAAAAGCATTAATGAGATTTTTTTTGCCAAGCCCACATGCAAGTATATGCTTCACAATTTAGCAATTTGGCTGAAATTTTGGCCTCCAAAACTCTCCCAAACTCTGACCTACACCCAGTGGAAATACTCAGGTTCCACCTTATTTCATGCTTCAACCATGCAAAACCATTAAGTTTGCTGTAGCGTTTCAGCACAAAACCATAAATCACCCTGAGAGTAGTTGAAAGGCTGCAAAATTAGTGACCCTTTTCTAAGTTTTGAATTCGTGGCAAAACAGCAAAGCAAGTAGCTTTCATCTTAGACATTTTGTGCAGGTCTCCTTAGATGTTACCCACGCTCTTTTACTCTCTCCTTGCATCTTCTGATATTTAAGAAGAAAAGCTTTGAGAAAACAAATGCCACAAATAGAAATTAGGCATACAGCGTGTGAAAAGGGCTGCTCGTGATCTGTCAGAAGGTGATTAACTTAAAAGTACTCTCACATAGTAATCCCAGGCTTGTACTGTAATTTATGACATCTCAGTATGGGAAACAAGTGAATAATTTTCAAAAAAAATGGTATTTTCTCTTTCAGAGACTGTCTTGAATGACTGAATACGGGAGAAATAGAAACTCCCTGGAAACACTGTGGTCTGGTCCACCAGCAATGCCACAAGGCAGTCAGGAGAGAGAGTAGCTCACTTGGATGTAGAAAAACAGACTTACAGTCCGAGCAGCTGAAGATGTATTTCCGTATATTTGTCTCTGGGGATTGCATTTTTAGTTTGTTAAAAATACGTTACTCTGGGTGTACGTGCAATTCAAATATGAGTCATGTTTGTTTCGATACATATATGCCACCTTCATGTAATGTGCGCATCAGCAGCCAGGCAAAAAATGCTTTTCTGAATATATGCCTGTTTGAACATTGTTTAGACACCTTGAGAAATGGAGTATAAAAGTCTCCACAATATTTTGTTCTACCCCGCAAGGAACGGATTAGAGCTGTTAACTGAAGCTCTTCACAGCGAAAACACACAATGTGGCTGCACCAGTTGTAAAGCGAGAAAACCTGATTCATTCCTATTAAACAGAGTTATGGAAGAAATCCACGTTGCTCTCCATGTATGGATAGCAACCGTTCACATATCCTAGCCATCCTGTTCTTCGATGGATGGGGATAATACATTTCAAGCACGTTGTAATGCCAGGTTGTTGCGGTCTAGTGAAGCCTTTAAACTTATATACAAATTTTCTAAGCTGCAGGCAGAAGACCCTGGTTTAGCACCATCCTGGTCAAACCAGGTAGGGAGAGATTCTTCCAGTCAAGTAGTATTTGCCTTAACTAGGAAAAATTACCGTTTCCTTTATTTTTTGGTATTTAACCAAAGGCAAATTGCTGTTAACAGATGCTAGCTGGCTGTAGCGTGGTGGCTTGAGAATGTGTTAGTAAATACTCTTGACAACAAACTTTTTAACATAGTCAAGAGAAGCCTTTAGTGCAGCCAAAATATCTGCAGAATTCACTCAACGTGCTCAGATGTAAATCATCTTCTGTTTCTTTAAAAACAAAGAAACCGCACAGTAAAAAAGCTAAGCAAACAAACCTGCGAGAATCTTTCACAGTGTGCATTTAACTAAATAATGTTCTTTTTCTTGATAAGGTTTAACAGCGGAAAACTCTTGCATGAGATTTCCTCATTTCTATGTATTTCATACATTCGATTTCGTTGCACAAGATGAAACAAACGTATCAGCAATTCCTGGTAAACTATAGTCAACAAAAATAAATGAACCTGGCATACTTTGGGCAGAATATACCTGCCTTTTGTGTTGTACCGGTACAACAGTTGCTTATCTGTAGAATGGAATTATTTGCAATCGGTCACATAAGAAGAGTGTCTGAATCGTGTTCTACAGCCAGTATAAAACACTACGACTTCGGGTCTGCGCATGTGCCTAATCTTGGGAATAGTCTCATGGAAACTGAGGAAAACATGAGAAAAGATAGGCAAGTCTGTAGAGTGCCAATGTAAATTTAATGAATTTTTGCAGACTTGTGAGAAACTCTGTTTTTCATAGCAATTAGCTTAAGCATTACCAACACTACGTCTATGCATTTAGATATGCATTTAAAAGACTTTCTGGTAGCAGAATATTTTATGTCTGCAAAGTGTGTTCACTGATGTCTCAGCTAGAGATTTTAAAAAATGCCACTGACTCTCCTTGAGATGTGCATTCCTAAATCCTTTCTGGTTTAAGGGCACGGACACTTGAAAATCATCACTGTACCTTTTAAAATGAAGACGGAATTTAAAATATCCAACTTACCTACTTGAGCCTAAACGTGTGCCATGGAAGGGGCCTGCACCTTTTCCAAATTCAGTTGTGTAATCTAAAGTTTGCAGTGAAGGACTTTAAAAAAATATATCTGTATTGCTGATGCTTTTAGGACATGAAAACAGCGTCTGTAGGACTGTACAAAAGGCTATCTGATCAGTGGAGAGTTAAAAATATGTGTGTAATACTAAATTTCTCAAGAAGCCGATCCAAGGTAAAGGGAACAAATAGCGCAGTGTGATGAGTCATTAACAAATGTTTTAGCAGAGGTGAAACTGCATTATGCTAGCACTTTGTTAGCAAGAGTGGTGCATCTTCATTTTGTGCTTATTCTGCAATGTTAGTGGAAAAATATTTCCACTACAGGGGCAGTGAGCATATGTAATGCAAACATTTTGACAGTGAATGTAAACAGCTTTCCTGCATCTTAAACCATTAAATCAAGGACACAAATTTCCATGGTTTTGCAGATTGCAATCTTTGCTGCTATAGAGAAGATGGTGTTGCATCTGTTTTGTGTTTATAATTGCATGCTATGTTGTGCCACTGTGAATGAATTTTAATAAACACGGGGTTTTTTAATTGTCATGGACACTAGGGTCTCACATAGAACTATGGTGCAGAGATCCAATAACGCATTCCAGAAAAAATGTTTTTAAAGAAATAAACAGTAATTGGGATGACTCAAATATTGCTCTTGCTCGCTCGTTTGATAGGAAAGTACAGCAGCCTGCCTCCCATTTGATTTGTGACTTCTTGCATTTCAATTGCAGTCGCTTGGCTTACGCAGTATATTTTTGGCTTGCTCCGTGAACAGGAGCCTCGGGGGAGTCCTCTGCGTGAGACCTCTCTGTCTAGGTGTCCGTCGTTATTTCTGTCGTTCGTTGGGGAGCGCGGAGGCTGTGTCTGAGAACGCTTCCCCCGGCCCTCTTCTCCATCCCGCCACGCTGTCCCAAAATAGGTTTGCCGGGAAAATGAAAGACTTATTGAGCCGGAACAGAAAGCGCATGTCAGAATGGGCCCCGTGTGCCAGGGAATGGTGGCCCCAGGGAAAGAAGTAGCTGCAGACTTGTGGGGCAGGCGGCTGTTCGAGGAGGAGGAAAAGCTAGAAAGTCAGTTACCAACAACAGAGTAAATGATTTGTGGAAGGGGTAATATGACACGCTCAGCTTAAAGGAGAAGTTTAGTTTGCTTTTCTAATAAATTATTTCTCCCCCTGGTTAGTAAATCATTTCCCCTTCCTAATACACTTAATTTGCTATTCCCTTTAATTATTGCTTGTCCAGGTGGATCTTAAAGGCTGCAACTTAAAAAGAATCTAGCTTAAACCTGGCAAAAAGCCGCCCCCTGCCACATCATTAACTGAAAGACAATCATACTCTGACTTGCCTTATAATAATACAGACAGGGTTCAAAATGCTGCAGTAAGTGTTTTTCTAAAGGCAAGATCTTGCATTAACAGGGAAGACTATGGTGGGGGTTATATCAGGCCCATCAGACCCCTCTTGAAAGAAGCGACGGTGCGCTAACATGAGAGTTTGTGTCCCTTCAATAACGGAGTTTCAGAGAGATGCAGCGGATAGTGTTTTCTTAGAGGAAAATTGCCTTCTCATTGTCATTACCTGCCCGTAACTCTAACCTGTTACAGTACTGTAGAGTTTACCCCTCACTTCCCATGGGAAGGAACAAACTGGGAACATGGTCTTAGTGGACAGAGAGAAGGTTTTTTTCCATCCTCCGTCTGCAAGTGCTGAGCCGTGTTCACTTTGTAGCCCTGTTTCTATCTCAATGTGTGGTTGGCTGACTTGTACATTGGGCTTTATTTCTAAATCAGCTGCGTAGCACTGTAGCCTGTCTATGGAATATACAGACTCACAGCTGGCTTGTCCTGATAATTTGAAGTCATTTCCAGTAGCATACGATGTGTTCCTTGGGTGTTTGTATCTTGGGGAAAGGGGATGGGAGAGAAGGGGTGAAGAAAGAAAGAACAGTCAGAGGGAAACAACTCTTACCTCTTTTCGAGATGTGGCTTGGAAATGGAGACACCCCAAAGTCCCCGGGTTGCCTGATCCCTCTGTGCGCTACGCCTCCCACAAAAAAACCCAAGTGGCTCTGTCTGCCATTAAACACCTAATACATCTACAGCTTTTATAACGTGCTCCTCCTCAAAGCATTTAGTCTTCATGGGAAGACAGCCGTCTTCTTTCCCTTCTTTCCTGAAAACGTGTTTGGGGACTCAAGTTTGAAAGAGGCCAGCATGCCGATTCCCAGAGTACACATAAAAGGAGCAGCAGCGGAGCAATGGGAGCTCCCAACCCAGGAGACTGTTCGGTACTCTAGGGCACAGACCGCAGAATGACTTCGCATTTTAAAAGGCCAATTATCAATTGTCAGAAGGGGAATGCGAAGGAAAAGGCATCTTGTGAGCCGCAGTCGGAGCCATTCTGCTTAGTCCGGTGCCTCAGGAGCCTGCACTGCAAAACAAAAACTTTTTAGACAGAGAAAGCAGCTGGTCGGTGTTTTGGAACAACACTGATCCACCACTGAAGAAGGGAACGAGCGTCTCAGTGCCGGGCTCCCTCTGTGCCACGCTGGCCGTGCTGCTGCAGAGGAAAGGTACTGCTGGGTGACATCAGTAAGGGTCAAATTCCTATTTATGCCTGGACAGTTTAGGATCAGGGGTTTATGAGGTGCAAGGCTGCACTGTATCTGCTGCGCTGTGTCCAAGGAGTCCTTGAATTTTTTGATTCTTCCAGCACTGGAAGAATACCAGCGATTATTCTCAGTGCAGAAGAATAGCTGTTTGAGCACATGCTCAAGATGATAGTAAATGAAACACGGGAAGTCCTCCTTTTATTCATGTTTATTCTCTTGCATTTAGGTACACAGCTTTAGAAGAGCAGCCTTTTAGTCAATTGTTAAGTATATAATTTTGTCTGCCTGTCCTTAGTCATTAGGGCTTTTTTGAAATAGTTAAGCAGCCTCATGTAGAAGTTTATTTAGTCACTAGATTGAGGTGATATTAAGCCTGCCTTCTACTCCTTTTCTTTATTTCAGCTTTCAAATCCCTCATGTGAATGAAGTTTAAATTTGACTTAATGAAACATTCATCTGCTGTGTTAACCAAAGTGCAATTATGCAAAGTTTTCATGAAAATGGAAGTGAAAATCAATTCCTAAACACGACTAGGTTCAGTGGCAGTAGTACCACTATAGCTAAGTATATATATAGGTACACCTATCACTACATTCACTTAATGGTCTAAGCTGAGGTGGTAAGACTATTTCCATGTGGCCTTCATGTTCCAGCTATTAACAACTGCAGAAGTTGCTTCAGAAGGACCACTGCAGCCACTGTAAGTTGCACGTATTGCCGACCCGCCTGGTGCCATGTCAGACCTACAGCCTTGAGTGCAGCTCACAGAAGCACAGAATTTGGGCCAAACTGTATTTTTTGCAGTTGCGCTTCCAGGAAATGGGAGCGAAGACAAAAAGATAATAGTGGATAACACATCATTCTTAAATAAAAATGTCCTCTACAGGTTACTTACATTGGATTTGGCTAGGCTTGTTGGTGTGTACGGTTGGATCAGTGCACGCTTCTGCCTGTCCCCGTTCACTGATTCCCAAAACTAAATAGACCTTCTCACCGGGACAGCATTCACTGATCAAGAGCTCAGTATCAGACGCCGTACATGTGGCAGGATGCTGACTGTCTGTGGCATCTGCTTGTCCCTTCTGCTGCATAGAAGGTCCCTGTTATCATAAAATATTAGTATGTCAATATTTAATGAATTTATCCTTGAAATACCATATATGAAATGAAATCTTTCATTTTTGTGTGGGAACCTGGTTTGTACCATAAGGGGATTGCCCCGCTTGTGGCTCTCAAGGTGGGAATGCCCGGTCCATCTGCACACTGCAGCCTCTTAAAGCATCTCTGCAGTGTTCTAGTTGAATCCATTCTCCTTCTTCAGATCTGCCATTGACACCACGGGCTCCTCCTGTCAAACTCCTGTCAGGATCCTTTCAGCATCTGCCTACTGCAGCGCCTCTGTTTCACACGCATCCCACTTTCCTCCAGAAGGAAATGTTACGCCATTATCCGCAAGGCCACAGAATAAAAGGGGAAAGAGAAAACGATTACACGGGTCAGGGTTGGGTCTGTTTGCCTTCTCCATTGCTCCCTCATCGGCTGATTGTGCTTGTATCTGGCAGCGCTGATAAAGCGAGACAGCAAGCATCTGGTACCGCAGGCTTGGCTGTCTTGAAAGCAGAAACCCTGGCAGTCCCTGTGGGTTCTTTTTTGTTTCCCTGGCAAATTATCCACAGGCCTCGACACCCTCTGGATGAAGCCTACAAGGCCAGTACAGCTCACAGCATCCAGGGTATGGCACTAACTGGCAGGGAGAGTCTTTCTGGTTTTTGTTGGCGCATAAGCAGGTGGTGGAGGTACATTGAAGGCAGAGCTTAGGGGTCAAGGTCCTGCCCTCAGGACACTTAGTCAGGGTCCTTCAGTCAGACTGAGGTGCGCGGCTTCAAATGACACAATATTAATCCCTGAGAGAGCCAAACTGCCTTTGTTCTCTTCACACGGGCTGGGAAAATAGATTGGGACCCCATAGACCAATGGCCCTTGGTGCTCCCATGATCACCTGGAAGCCCTGGGAACCCTACTAGGCAGAGAGGACTCTGTCTCCTGGTCCATCCTGCCACCCTGAAACCAAATACCAGATGGGAGCCACATCTCAGCTGCCTCGAGAAAAAGCCCCTGCAGTCATGACCCAAAGCAGAAGTAAGAGCATTTGGCTTGAAACAAGCCCCCAGAGGCCACCAAAGAAGTCCTCACCCCTCTTTCCTCCTCCCTTCCTGCAGCCTGGGTGGAGGTGAGCCTGGGGGGTGTGGAGGGGTGTTGGGGAGATGTCAGTGACCCCCAGCAAGTGGGTGGCTGCATTTTAAGGGAGAGAGGTCGGGGAACTGGCTGGCTTGGGTGGCAGCCCCCTGCAACACCTCTTCCCGCCGGCCGGGTGCCTGTCTCCTCACCCTCATCCTTCCGCCCCAGATCAGAGAAATGAAAATCCAGCAGCGGCACAGCCTGGGTGAAATAACACACACAAGTCGACCACCAAAATCGGTTTGCTTAATCCAAAGCACAGCTGGGCACTGCCTTGCTTGTGGGGGAGCTGCCACAGCTGCCTTTCTGAGGCTAAAAATTCCAAATTTCGGCCCTTTCTGAGGTCTGCCAAAATCTGCTGCCACTTCTGTGCTTGCCTCAGACCTTTAAACTACACACACAAGGAAAAATGGAAAAGTGAAAATACAAGCCAGCCTTGGACTTTCCTGCTATTAGGTTGTTCAGGGTTTTTAAAGCTCACAGTTTCCTTGAGGGGAAAAATAGTTAATGTGTCAAAATAGACCAGGCCTCCTGACTTGGAGCAGGACTTACCGAGTTCACTTGCTAGCTGTTTCAACGTTCGTCAGCCAATTAAACCTCTTCTAATGAGAAATATAACATTCATTAATGGGTAAACGTCTGTTTACAATACCGTGTCCTCCTTTATCCTAAAAAGCAGCATCACAGGAACAGCTATTGTTCATGCTGATAGTTGTTAGCTGCAATGAAAAGTCTCTCTTTTTACAGTATTTAAAAAGAATTGATGTTTGCATAACAAATTAAAGAAATTCGGACTGGGAATGCACACATCTGCAGGATGTCCTCGAGGCACTAACCTTACCCAAGAACACAAAGTCCTTGTTATGATATGCAAACTAATGAATCAGCTGAAGGAAGCATTTATGTTTTGACAGTGTTTTAACTTTCTCTGCCTCAAATTAGCTGTGACTGTGGCTGTGACTCTCTAAGATTCTGTGAACTTTCCAGCTAAAATTAGTCTTTCCACTGCTGGATGTTATCACAGAGAAAGTAATTTGCTGGAAAAGGAATAATTGATCTGAAACTACCCCTCACACATTTTGATATTTGGAGAAAACAAGTTGTGGATCATAACTTTCTTTTTCACTCTTGCCTGTGATATGTTAAACCTGTACTGGTCTTAGCTGGTTTAAACATAAAATTAAACTAGGGTCAGGCAGCAGCGCCGACTGTGTGTGGATAGGCTGTGCTCTCACACAATGTGGATTTTCATGTCTTATTCCATGAACACTTCAAAGAGCTTCATACCTAAAACCTTCCACATGGATTTTGTTTATTACCTCTTATTAAAATAATGCATTGTTGGTTGACTTTGTTCTGTTACAGTGAGCTTCTAAAAGCCCTGAAAGTCAATTTGTTGACAATTTAAACTAATATATATTAATCTCTATATTAGGCATTTTGTGCAGTGCTTCCTTAGCCACTAGAGCATTTTTAAATTTCCAGACTTCAAGGTTCTTCTGTCTTCTGCCTAGATCTCTGCTCTAGAATTAGTTAGAAAAGCATTTAATTAGTTATACACGACTCTTTTTTTGTTTTGTTTTGTTGTTTGTTTTTTTTTTTTTTACATAACTTGGGTTTTGACATTGGTCTGGCAAACCCGAAGCTTCACTCCTGGTCAGACTGGAGGAAAAAAGGATTACACAGCATTCTTTGGCTTGTGTCACACAGGAGTTCATATTTTAGCTCGTGCTACAGTTGGCCCGCCTGTCTCTCACATGCAGAAATATTTGAGTTGTAGTATGCCCTGTGAAAATATGTCTTGAACACACTCCCGTCTGCAATTTTATTCCAGCTGTTTGAGATCTAGGTTTGTTGCAGCACAGCGTGTTTCGGTATCTTCATAAACCACGACATATCTATAGTCTCCGGCACAATGACCCGAGAGCCGAACGCCGTGCTGCAGCGACGTAGCCCTCCCGAGTCAGGAGGTGCCTGTTCGTGTCGTAGCACAAGCACAAGGGGCTGGTACCCCCACCGTGGGAAGAGGAGCACGCCCTGGGCCCTTCACGTGTGTAACGCTCACGTGAAACTCTCGTCTAGCCATCCTGGAGGTATTATTTAAAAGAACAGTTCGTATTCTTATTCAAAGATTACACAAACGCTGCTGACAAGGTCAGTGTCTAGAAGCATTAGCTGACATGTAAAGGCCAACCACGTAAATAAAGCTCCTCAAGAGTAGCACTAACTTGCCTGGTAGTACATATATTTATTTAGCAGCTTTCTTCATCTCTTGATCTTACGAATCAGGTTTTTTATTTATTTATGCCGGCTTTTTCTTTGCTTTTCTTCTCTTTCCCTCTCTTGTGTGCTGCCAGGTGATGCTAAGAGATATTTCTTCGGCCTCGTTCTTTTACTGATTGCTTGAGCATATTGTGAAAAAGGTGGCCTTTTTAAGTTTGCATATCCCATAACTGAGGTGTGGTACATTTGCAAAACTGCAAAGAGATTAGATGATGAGCACCTTGACACACACACACACACATACATGCACACACACCGTCCCACCTTTAAGCAGGTACCCCTGGCCTATAGAATTACTTTTCTGTAATATAGTATGGAATTACTGCTGGGGATTCAAACACATTAGATCAGGATATGACTGTAGTGTTAAGCTATTCACTGGTCATTTCTTTGCTATAACAGTTCAGCCCATAAAATCACAGTTCTGATGACTGCAGTGGAAGCAAACACTGTGTGTGTATGTACATACACACACACATATGTACACACACACATATATATGTATATACACGTATATATATAAAAGTAGTTTCTCATCCATGATAAAGTTCTTTTTTCTTTGTTTTTCAACACGAAAAGGCTTTAAAAACACAGCAGCCAGACAGCTCTGTTGTTTGGGGAAGAGAGATAAGAGCCGCCTTCTCTGTGCACCACTTCACACTACTTTTATAACTTTGCAACTCTCGGTGTAAGCGCCAACACCGGCTCTACTCATCCACTTTTTACTTTGTCTAAGTTACCTCCGTGCTTTGGGGGTTCTTTGCCTGCGGCTGCTGCTGGGGCACATCACCATTCCCAGTTCCCCAGTGCCATTGCTGCTGGTGCTGCTCCTGCTCGCTGGGGCTGGCCCCAGCCCTGGCTCTGACTCCGCTGCTGCAGTACTGCACTCCCTGCTGTTGCTTTGATTTGTCGCGTCCCGCGACAGCCTTCACAGCCCTGAAGTGTCTTTCCTCCTTACTCGGTTGTTTCTGCTTTTCCTTCATTTGTTTCTGGGTAGCAACCACAACACTGCTAAGTTTGCTACACAGAAAAAGGCCCAGCCTCAGAGAACCTGGCGTGTAACATCATTCCCATTTCCAATTCTTTTATCATGCTAAATAACTGTATTCATCTCTCTCCTTCCAACCTCTGTTTCACTGTGTAACACACCTTGTGGCTTCTGTGGCTGTATTTGAAAGAGGATATGTCAAAAATAAATCTAATACCCCTCAGATTAATAAAACGTATATTAAAAAACTGTATAAAATTTCCATTCTTTCCCACCTACTGAGTTATGCTAACTATAGCCAATATTTTCAGTTTAGTTGCCTTACATTGGTTCATGTAAGCATCTAAGTAAATAGTATAGGATGGAGGAAGCTCAATGTCTACAGTTCTGTGGGTCTCTAGAACATCCTCAGATCAAATCTTTGTAGTGGTTTTTTTTCTGACAAGGTTTTGATGCCAGATTAGGCATTTTCAACTCCAGCTGTTCAAAAATCCATGAGTCATCAAAATCTAGAGATGGTCTTAAGAATTTTGAGATTAAACCCAATTTAAACAAAAGCTAGTTCTGTTTTCCCATGGTTCGTTTTGTTTGCTGATGCTGCAGTCTTTAAAGTTCAACTTTCACGATTTTTTTCTTCACAACCAGGAGGGATAGCAATTGCCTTTATTGCCAAATGAGAGCTTGACAGTGTCATGTGAATTCAAGAACTGTGGCTTTTATTATTTTATCGTGCTTGTTTGCAATACTTAAGGCTCCTCCCAGAGTTGGTAACAAGGGATTTAACTTTGAAAATTTTAGCATCTGCATCTGATTACATCTCTGTAGGACTTCTTATGGGCCTGATCTTTGAAATAGCTCCATATTAACTAGAACTATGAGCCTGCTGAAATAAGGCTCTAGGTTTAATCCTACTTATACAAGGCAGGTCTTGTGTTTCACAAAAGCAACGTCACAGAAATGTGAGCTTTGAGGAGACACTTAGCCCATAAATTAGGTCCTTGGCTATGAGATTTCATCTTTATCTTACTAGGTGAGAGTTATTTGGTGTCACGAAGAAGTACTTTCATTAGTGCAGAGTTTGGTTCTCTTCTGTTTCCTGGTGGGATTATAATTTTTTACTTTATTCTCTGGTATGTGTGACACACTGTAGCTGTGGTGCACAGTTTCAGCTGTTAAAACTGTGCAAATCGGCATGAACTAAAAGTTTGTTTTCCTCAGCACTTGAGACACCTTAGTGTGTAGTCTCATCTTCAGAGAAAGAAACTCTTGAAACTCTAAGCTGCTTTGCATTTATTTTGCATGAAGACATTACCTCATTCCTGGTCATGTAAATTCAGATGCTTCCTGAATAGCAGAAGTAGTTTAGATGTTTATGTTTCAGAAAGAATATTTCCTTTAAAGATAAAACCCAAAGCAACTTAGGAAATCGCAGGGTTCTGCTTCCCTCCCTTTCAGCTATTCTAGCTCCCCTTCCCCACAGCTCCCTCTCCTCCCACTGTTCCCAGGAATATATTGCAAAGGTTGCAAAATGCGGGAATTCAACCCGCACCATTGAAATCAATATAAATTGTCATCCGTAGCTTTTATGAAGATTTATGTTTTACCAGTAATACCGGCTTAGCCACTCCTGTTTCCCCTTCCACATCATTTGCTACATCCCAGCAGAAAAAAAAAAAAACAGTAATGGAGAAGTAGGTAAAATCTGTATACTTATTTATATTTTGCTTACCTATCATTTACTTGTATTTTATTCATATTTATCTGTTTACTTATACATTTGTAACCTTGATCAGCTGGTGGATCCAGGCGACCACGCAGCCTGGAAAACTGAAAGGGCAGCAAAGAGGCGGTAATGAACGGCTGGGAGTAGGTTCTCTTTAGCATGGTACTACTGCTGGAAGAGTAACGATGGTGCCACGACTTCAGAGCCAGGTTCCATGTACATTTTTTTGGATTGGGAACGAGAATAAAGGTATTGCCAGTCCCAGTTTTCCCATAAGCTTCTGCTCTTGAATTGCAATTTATCCCTTTCTGATGTGTGCCAATAAAACTGTAAGACTGCGCTATAAAATGGTCAAGGAAATGAGAGAACCTGAGGTTTTTGGAGGCTAATTTTTAATGATGCGTTTACAGTGCAGCCTCCCAGACAGTTGTATCAGCACAATTCAGGGTGACAGTGAACCGCAGGGTGGGGGATGCGAGAGAGTACAGGAGAGCATCTTGTAAGGCAGCTTTACAGCCAAAGAAAATGTACCCAGAACCACATCCTGTCTCCTGACCCAGGTGAATTTGCAGCGCTTGTCCTGTACCTTTAGAGTATGAAATTCACAGGTATTAAAAAGCATCTGTTTCTGTAAAGCAGTTAATGAAACTGGTCATATTTAACTGGTTACGTAAAATAGCTAACCCATAATTTAAACTTCTGGTTGCACACTAAAGGCACCCCTTTGTAGGAGACGCATAAAATACACTTCAGTGGCACCACTCAGTTTTGCTAATTTTTCACAAGCGACAGGGAGTTTTACATGCAGAAGTCCCATTGATTTTCAATGGAATTTAGACCCCCGAGTCATGTAGCCTCTTTTGAAAATTTTTACCCTTAACGATTTTCTTTGGGAAAGTTAAAAAGCCCACATGCCACCAGCAGTTGTGTAAAGAGAATGCTTACTGTGTTGGGTGCTTAGTCATAAGGATTTAGCATTAGAAGTCTTCCTGTGTCTCTCTGTGTGTGTGGCTTTACCACACATAAATTATCCAGCTTTCCTTTTTCCTCCTACGTGCGGAAAAATATACGGGCATTCAAAAGACGAGCGAATCATCTGAAACGCAAACCCAGTGCCTTTTATTCTCCTTTTAGATTTAGGCTGGAAGATAGCTCCAGAACCGGTCCCAGTAAAAGAACTGCTTTATGCGAAGCAAAAGAAAAGCAGAGTAAAAACTATTGAGTTGTAAAAGCAGCGGGGCTGCAACTCTTTAGCATTCAAGCAACTATCTCTAGAAGGGAAGCAGATTATGCGGTATCATATTGCAAAAGGGCTGTTCAACCCTGTTGCGCTTACTCAGAGCTACATATTTACTTTGTCACTGTATAGCAGCGATTGCATTATATCCTTCCTGCCAGGACACGAGGAGAAACAGAAGGTTAAGTGTAAACTGGGGTGGGGAAAAAGAAGGAGGGAGAACCAGCAGGAAAAAGGCTAAAAAGGGAGAAAAGAACAGCTGAAGAGAAAAGAAAAAGTTCTATGCCGAGCCAGGAAAAGATCCTAAAGAAACACGGAGAAACAGGAGATCAGGCACCGCACATATGGGATTACTAATGCAATTGTATTTCATCCCTGATATGACTGCAACCAAGATAGTTTGGTCATAAGAAAATAGATGCATTTTATTAAGCGTACATAAAAGTGGGAGGCACGGAGTCTGGCACCAGTGTAGCCTAAAGGAATTTCCATGATTTGTGCCATGAATGCTGAATGGGAGGCTTGTAAAAAGCACCTTTCTCTTAAGGATAGCTTGCTGGAATTTGTAAATATAGCAAAAAAAAACAACAACAAACCAACCCTGAAGTAAAATAGTACAAAGTGATGAAAATGCCAAAGGCCTGTTTTCCGGATATAAAAACCTGCAACCAAACACATTTAGTTTAGGGGGGCTCAAGCAATCCAGAGGCCACTTGGACTGATGGGTTCGGGGAGCACGGGGGTCTCAAGACAGTGGTGAGTAACAGAAATGGCAGAAGGCAAAGAGGTCTGGTTTCATAGCTCAGGGTTTCCCAAAATAAATGGTTCATGGGCTGGGGGGTAATGAGGGAAGAGGCCCGACAGGAGGCATCCAAACTGAGTCCCTCAACACCGCATGCCGCTTTTGTCAAGGTAGGTCATAGACCTGGACAGGCTGGAGAAGTGGGCCTGTGTGAACCCCTTGAGGTTCAACAAAGCCAAGTGCAGGGTCCTGCAGCTGGGCTGGGGCAACCCCCAGTATCAATACAGGCTGGGGAATGAAGGGATTGAGAGCAGCACTGAGGAGAACGACTTGGGGGTACTGGTGGATGAAAAGCTGGACATGACTGAGCAATGTGTGCTCACAGCCCAGGAAACCAACAGTATCCTGGGTTGCATCAAAAGAAGCGTGGCCAGCAGCGTGAGGGAGGTGATTCTGCTCCTCTACTCTGCCCTGGTGAGACCCCACCTGGAGTACTGCGTCCAGCTCTGGAGCCGTCAGCACAGGAAAGGCATGGACCTGTTGGAGCGGGTCCAGAGGAGGGCCACAAAAATGAGCAGAGGGCTGGAGCGCCTCTCCTATGAGGACAGGCTGAGAGAGTTGGGGTTGTTCAGCCTGGAGAAGAGAAGGCTCCAGGGAGTCCTTATTGTGGCCTTTCACTACTTAAAGGGGGCCTACGGGAAAGATGGGGACAGACTTTTCAGCAGAGTCTGTTGCAATAGGTCAAGGTGTAATGGCTTTAAACTAAAAGAGGGAAGATTTAGACTAGATATAAGGAAGAAATTTTTTACAATGAGGGTGGTGAGACACTGTCACAGGTTTCCCAGAGAGGTGGTAGATGCCCCATGCCTAGAAACATTCAAGGTCAGGTTGGACGGGGCCCTGAGCAACCTGATCTAGTTGAAGATGGTGCTGCTCGTTGGAGTGGAGTTGTCTAGATGACCTTTAAAGTCCCTTCCAACCCAAACTACTCTATTATTCTATTCTATTCTATTCTATTCTATTCTATTCTATTCTATTCTATTCTATTCTAGTAATTTCAGAGCCCATAGGATCAGGCACTGTCATCAGGTTTGACAACCAGACTTGTGTTTCACTCATTTTATGGAGGACACATTCATTTGGCCTCCATCCTAATATAGCTGGCCATTGTCCTCTTTCTGAGATGCTTTTACAGCGCTGTGGCTCCGTTTCTCCCTGTGTGGCAGCAAAAGTGGTCAGCCTGACCGGTGGGAGAGGCTCTGGCCCTGCAGCTAGCAGGGTCCCACATGTAGCAGGGCTGCAGCCAAAGGCACCTGGCCCTGCTTTCCTTCTCCTGCGAGGCTCAACCGGTGTCGCGCGCTCAGCCGTGGCCCAGCACACAGCCCTGCAGGGCAGGGATGTGCTCCACCTCCTCGCCCAATCCCATGGGCCAGCCTTCTCGCCTCTCCCGTCGTGTGAGCCCATGCCAGAGGTCTGGACAATGTAAAAACTATTTTCCCTTTGCTGGAGAAAGAGCTAGAAGGAATATTCAACTCATTTACAGAATGTCTTGGCTTGAGTAGAAGTGGTATTTTTCTCCAAAATGTGTTAGCTAACTCATTTTAGCTACTATATTATATATTCCGGTGCAGGCTGAACAAGTAGTGTTTTAATATGTGTTAGGTAGTGTACATGAGCCCTAGGAGTGAGCCAACTAAACCATATTAAAGTACAATTTGTCCTGTCAATAACAGGAGTCTAAAACCTGTTAGCTAACACACGTGAGAAAAGAGAAAGAAAACAAAACTCCTTTTATTCCCATCTACCAGCGTCCCTAGCACTGAAGGAGGTTTGCGGATCTCAAGATGGTCTCAACATGGGAACACTGAGAGGCAGCCAAATGGGTACATTAAGTTACAGCTGTCTCTAAAAATATTGGTTTATAACAGCACAGAAGCCTTTTGAGTCTGGCTTTTCCAAATTAGCTGTATAAAAGGATTAGGAATCTCTGCTAAGTAGATGGGACATACTTTTTTTAAAAAAAAAAAAAAAACTGACTCTTGTTAGACTTTGATGTGAAGTGTGAGTCCATAGTAATTCAGAGGGTACTGAGCTAATGAGAAGGAGAGAGACAGCATGGTACTGCCTTGGCACTGTGAAAATAAGAGTAACTTCACTGAAAACAGCCAGATTTAGTGTGGTGCAGTGGAGAAGAATAGCATGCGGGAGCTGTAGTGTTATTACCAGTTGGATAACCAGATTTTCCGCTGTCTCTGCAAGATAAATACTAACTGAAGAAAGAAACTCTCCCTGACTCTGTTGTGCTCTCACTTGCTGTAGGGGTACCATATTTGACAAATGCTGCAGAGGTGTGGATAGCTCCGTCAGAAGCACCGCAGTCCCTGGGAAGATAGTGTTCCCGGCTCCAGTCCTCTGAACCGGTGTTCTTCCACACCCAATTACTGTTTTCCACCACACTGGGACAGCACCCGCTATTCACCAGTGTAAGCCTGGCCCATATATTTATATACCACAATAAGCACGCACAACATTTTAAGCAACTAAAGGATCTTACAGCATAACCCAGGCTTAACATAGAAAAAGATCACAATAAACAATGGGAGGAAAGAGGAAGAATGAGAAACCATGCTGAAATTATTCTATACACATCAACCTTTACTTCCTTTTATTATAAGTGCTTTATTTAAACAATGATCGAGTACTGAAGCCTTCAAGTTTTATGAATGCTGACTTTGCCTATAGAGTATCAGCAGACTAAGGAATCGTCCTAAGGCTGGATATGCAAAGCGACAGCAGTGTTTTCACTGCGAAAGCCTACCTAGTCCCTGGCTCGTAATTGTCACCTGTAATAAAGTCACCTCGCTTGCCCCTCCCAAGCAGCAAACAAGCAGGGATTAAATTCTTTGCCTCGTTCTTCCTTGTTCTGCATCTCAGGTGCTTGTTTTTAAGCGGGTAAAACCCTACCACGTGCACCACGTTTGTATTGGCATAAAATGATAGCAAAAGACAGAGAGTTCTAGTAAGCAGGTGCTTGAATGCAGCTTAAAGAAAGCACATCCCTGCTGCCTTCTTTATGTTTATTTCTGTGGCTAAAGCACAGCAAGTGAGCAGAGAACCTCAGGCACGAGCAGGTGAGAGAAAAGGTACAGGTAGTGCTGCTGGCAGGAGATTCCAAAAGGAAGGTTACTTAAAAAGCCAAGGAGGCAAAGAAAAGATGGACATAGCGCAGGGTCCAAATATATATATATATATAATGTCTGCATAGCCGAGGGCAGGCACAAAGGGAAAAAGGTCATGGAAAAATCACGCTGGGGAGCAAGTGTTGGAAATTGTTTATAACGTATAGACAAAGACCCTGTATGGAGGTTCCCAGACCCAAATCCTTTGCTTTCATGGACAGCTGCCGTGACCAGACTGACAAAAAGTGGCCCTTTAAGAATGAATGGTGTTATCAAGACCTTACACGTAATCCCAGCGTTGCTAATGGGGGAGGGCGTGCACTGTTGCTTCCTCCTCCTCCGTCCCCGATTGATCAGAATTAACATACTCTGTGGTGCACACCAGGCTGAAAAGCTCGTGCAATACTAAACCCTAACATTTTTCTGGGAATTTCTCTAAAGTGGGAAACCGTTAAGAAACCACTGCAGCGAGGAACCGCAACAAAGCAGAGAACGGGGGAGAGATGGGGGACAGAGAGGAAAGTGGCAAGCACGCCGTCCCTGGCCATCAGGGCATTGCCCAGCAGCGCAGCCCTAGGAAGAGGCAGGTACTCTGTTCTCATGACCTCAGCTGGATTTGTACCTGCTCTCCCTATTGCCTCTGGTGCTGGAAAGCACAAATGATTTTGATTTGATTTTTCTCCTCACTCTGTATTTAGGATTGAAAACTAAGTCTCCCATGCCGTATCATTTTTACTTCATATCTGCTTCATAGGCAGAGGTTTGGCCACTAGGAATCGCGTTGGTTCTGTGAAACAGTTGTCCAGTAAATGGAGTGAGGCTCTCTGTCTAGTCATTCCTGGCATGTGCTTTTGCCTTGGTCCCATCGTGCAGCACTTCATGCAGTTTCGTCACCTGCACGGTCAATAACTGTATCCATGGATCTTCCCATCCAAATGGATATTAGATGCGTTAATTTATTATTTCTCTAGTCGCTTGGTACATGCATAGAGTTCCACCAACTCACCCTGCTCTCCCCTGCACTCTGGAAAGTGGGATTCCTGAGGAGGATTTATCCTGAAGAAACAGAACCGAGGGTTACTGTTATCAGTGTACCGATGACTGTATGCAATTAATTGCCATGGCAGAAATCTTGTAGGTGGCCATCGTACTAGCATCCCCTCAGCAGTCAGCAATGTCCACTCTGGTAAGCTACAGCTTCCCCGGTCCCCTTGTGCGTTCACCTCCCAATCATCCCTCCCACCAAAGGGTCCCGATCTCTGTCACGCCAAAGGAACCCAGAGAAACGCCGGGCTCAGCCTGGCCCCCGTCACCTCTGATGTATGCTGCCTGCAGTGCGTGCCCAGCCATCGTAATGAGAGAGACCGTTTCCACTCCTGAGCTGGCTCTGGGTGAAGAGAAAGGCACGGAGTTGCTATGGTGGATAGTGCTCAAGCCACCAGCAAAGAGAGTGACTGCAAAGCCTCCTGCAGCCCCATCTCCCTCCTCGTTGCAGGTTGCTACATACATTAGGTCATCTCAAGGATACGCAGATACCTGCGTATTGGCTTGGTTTTGTTCTCTTTGTCTAATTACCACCAAGCAGCTCATTCACTACAGGGAAAAAATACAGTCTTCTACTAATGGAGTCTTTTTTGAACAGTATACATTATCTTGCTAAACCAGCCTTTCTTAAACTTTGGAAATTAATCCTTTTGTATAATCTATTGTAAAAAAGTAACCCTCATTGTGTTGTGTTAGCAAAGTGAGGAGTGTTTGATAATATTTGACAAAGACATTAAAAGAAAAAAAAATTATCTTTCTTCTGTTCAAAAATATTTTCAAATACTGTGGCCAGTCTGCATGAGTGTGAGGAGACACCTGGCAATCTGTGAAAGAAAGAAACCAGACTCAGTCATCTTCCATTACTGAAACTCTTGGCAAGTTATACAATTCTAAGTGTTTTATAAAACATTATCTTTGTTAGTTTGCTTTTGACTGTAAGCAAAATCTCCCAGATGATTTGTCATCTGCTATAGTAAAAAAACCATAATCAAACAGCATGTCAGGTAATCTTGACTTTGGTAGACTTTGGTGTCTCTAGATGGGCTGAAAGAGTCATGTTGAGACCTGAATTGGGTTCACATTTGAGTTCAATCTGAAAGGCAAATCAGGCATATAATTTGAATTTGATCTTTAAAATCTTGCCAGCCAGCTCTACGGGACTATAGTGTCTAGTGTCCATATCTAATATCGCAGAGGATACAGATCCTTAAAAATAGGGTCTGTCACCACATAATTTGTTCTCATGACACCTCTGCTATTATCAGCCAATACGGCATGAAAATGGCCAAGATAATTACCAAGAGTCACAAACTTAGCTGACACCAAGCTACCCTTAATGCAGCTGAGAAGGGCTGGAACAGAGAGAGCTTAAGTTATCTTCTCTTACCCTTTGCATTCTTAGGCTGCTCGGAGGCTTTTTTTGTCTCTGCATAATTTAAAGCAGCCTCAGAGCATTCACATTACTCTTCCTTTGGGTCAGGAGTAAAGAGGAAATGGCTTGAAATCCTTTAGGGAAAAAATGCCTTCTTCCCTTCAGTTGAACAGCTTTAAGGCACCTGGAGACATAGATTGGAATATGCTGCACCGCACACTACAACACCTACAAAGGGAAACCTGGGCAATATGTGTTTTACAACACACTGTCTTGTCAAGCTAGCAGAAAAATGCAGAAATATTTTGTAACTATCTCATGATTACTGTAATGGCTGCGGACACCACCTTGGCCTGAGTCAGTCAAAATGCTACAAAAACCCCTCCATGCCTTGGAGGGTGTAGCCACTGAGCTCATCTCTGGAGGGTGGATGGGCGGATGAGGCCGGTGACTTTCCTGCAGCTAGAGAAGGACAGCCTGTGGCTGGGACCCTCATTCCCAGGACAGCGAGAAATCAGAAAGACCTATATGACAAGTTCAGAAGACCCGGCTGTCCATCTCTCTCACAGAGCCAGAGGGGTGAGAGTGTGAGTGCAATGCAATATGCGGTTCACAAACTTTCCTGCCGGTGTTCCTCACTCAGCCTTATCCTCAGAATGTGGAAAATATATAGGTTAGAACTTAAAGCTGAGACTGAGAGGCGGTATCCTTTTTGGTCTCATTGCGCTTCAGTCCTTAGAAAGAGACTCCAAGCCTGCCTAAGGTAACAAGGAAATCAGGTGAAGTTCGAGTGTTCGGTCTGAACTCGTTCCTCTTTCACATGGCAAACATACAACCTGGTGCCACCATCTCGCCGTTGGAAATCTTTCATCCTGAGTTCTAAATCAGTTAGATCTATATAGGTCAAACGTTGCCAATGCATAAAGACATCTTCAAAAAACCTTGGTTTTGGAGGCTCTGGCCACTGGTAGAAAATGTCCAAACCATTAATGTAGTCTGTCAGAGTCTGCAATAGGGCTCCCAGGTCTCCCAATATCCAGTGCTGGTTGAGCTTTTCTGCAGGTCTACAGCTTGTCATAGAATCATAGAATTGTTTAGGTTGGAAGGGACCTTAAAGATCATCTAGTTCCAACCCCCCGGACATGGGCAGGGACACCTCCCACTAGACCAGGTTGCTCAAAGCCCCATCCAGCCTGGCCTTGAACACCTCCAGGGACGGAGCATCCACAACTTCTCAGGGCAACCTGTTCCAGTGCCTCACCACCCTCACAGTGAAAAATTTCTTCCTAATATCTAATCTAAATCTACCTTCTTCCAATTTGAAGCAATTACCCCTTGTCCTATCATTACATGCCCTTGTAAAAAGTCCTTCTCCAGCTTTCTTGTAGGCACCCTTCAGATATTGGAAGGCTGCTATAACGTAGTGGGGTCTCACCAGAATGGAGTAGAGAAGTGGAATCACCTTCCTCGACCTGCTGGCCACACTTCTTTTGATGCAGCCCAGGATACGGTTGGCCTTCCAAGCTGCAAGCTCACATTGCCAGCTCACAATGAGCTTCTCATCAACCAACACCCCCAAGTCCTTCTACTCAGGGCTGCTCCCAGCCTGTATCTGTGCTTGGGATTGCCCTGACCCATGTGCAGGACCTTGCACTTGGCCTTGTTGAACTTCATGAGGTTGGCATGGGCCCACCTCTCAAGTCTGTCCAGGTCCCTCTGGACGGCATCCCTTCCCTCCAGCGTGTCAACTGCACCACATAGCTTGGTGTCATCAGCAAACTTGCTGAGGGTGACACCTCTTTCTGTGCAGGAGCTGCTGTTGTTGCTGTCACATTCTCCCTGTGAATGTAGCACCTGAAAAGAGTTATGGGCAACAAGGAAGTTTACCATCACATTTCTGTACAAGTATAATTGTTTAGCCATAAAGCTGCATTATTTGAGCTGAAAGAAACAGGCATAACAAAAGCTCTTTTTTCACTTCCCCTCTCCCGCACAAAGCTTGTCTGGAAGATTGGTGACTGGACTGGCAATTAGCACAGTTAACAGAAGTAAGTGGGAGTGATTTTTCTTCCATAATGCAGATGTATATGAGTTTTGTAGATTCCTCTTTTGCAAGTGGCATTATGTGTCCCTTGCAATATCCTCTCTTAAAGAGGAAGCATCATCCTCCAGGCTACATTTAGGAAGATGTGTAGGTTGGATGTATCCTACAATAGAAAATGACGGAATCACTTTGCTTCTAGCATATTCTATGGACAAAGTGACCCAAAGTCTTGTGCTTTCAGGAGAAAAAATAGGTTTACAGTATTTCTACTGTACTTGGTTTGACAAAATGCCATATGCCTCCAGTCACTGTGAGGCTCGTTAGACTGAGGATAAAAATCAAATGTAGAACTTAGTTGACTAAGCTGGTCTCTTATTAGGAAGTTTCACTTCCAACAAATTGTTTGGGTTTTTTTTGTAATTCACCAGTATAGTCACAAACATTAGAAGTGGTAAACCAAGTTAAATAATTTTAACAAAAATGTTTTTTAAAAAATCCTGTGTAACTTCATATTTTTCTCTTCCATTCTATTTTCCAGACACATAACGAAGGCACCAAGTAAAGTCCTGGCCTTGAGTTGATTGCAAAGTTGACCTACTACTCAGCCCGAGGTTGTAATACTGTTTTATATCCTGCTTGATCCAATTCATCGTCCTTTACTGTTAGAAAAAAGGAATGGCTACTGGTTAAGGCACAGAATGGGAGCATCTAGATTTAGTTCTCTGCTTTGCCGTAGTCCAGACAAAGCCACTTGGTCCAAAAGCCTTCGAGGGATTTCACTCCTGTTTTGGTACCCCTAACCTCCACTGATTTCCAAAACACAGGTCAGACATCTCAGAGGATTTCAATCCTGAGCTTTCAGCAGCAGTTCATCCCCTCTGAGAGTAGGGATTATAACTTCTTCCTCTCTCACAACGAGGAAAAGGAATTCATTAGTCTTTGCAACGCTTGAAGATTGCAGCAACAGGCTTGGGGTGTTCTCTCATTACTTACAAAATTAGGCAGAGCCTGGTACAAGTAAATAATCGGAATAGCAGGTTGTTTCTCTGTGGAAAAAGCTGTGGAATTATAGATGAAATCTTAAAGATCTGTTCTCCATGGATTTGGAAAGATTCCATAGCAGTGGTTTAGTGGTATTTCTTTAGTGTCCATACAAAAAAATTCCCTGATCTGCAACAGCTTGTGCACATTTTGGCTGTCGTCATATGGCTGCCCTAGAGGTAACTACATTTCCATAATGTTGACGGGCAGCGCGGGAGGAGCCCTCTGAGTCTGCCACCCAACCGTTCCACAAACACACGGCTTTGTAGCACATGGGGTAGGTGTCTTCTATTTAAAACCCACAGATAACTGCCTCATCCACTTACCTGGAGTCTACCAGTAGTAAGTATTTTCCATTCCTTGGGGTAAAAGCAGGGAGCAGGAATCCAAGCCTTAGCCCAGCTCTTGTGGATAGTGCTCTAAGAATAGCACAAAGCAGCTCCTACCATGTTGCTGCTGCCAAGCAGGATCAGCCATCACACAGAGTTCATTAGTCAGTTTAAAGACAAGTCTTCTAACCTGAAGTGTGGTTTCAAACTATTCCCTGGTGTTTTGGGCTTTAGACCGAGATACTTTTAAGAGTAGTGAAAACTGTACTGTTTTCAAAAGAGCTTCACAGAAATATGGCAGGATAGGTGTGCAGGTATATATTTTCTAGTGTTTTAGTGATGCATGCCTTTCAAATACACAGGGACATGGGCTCCCTCCATTAAGAAGCTATTTCAATGGCTTATTGTATTTTTGGTGGTATTGGAAAGTAAAATTATATTACTGCTGCTGTTTGGTACCATGATAAAAGAGAAAAAATTCTCATAATAGCTATTTCCTGATAACTAATTGCATATTGCTGTCTGCTAACTGTCCTTCCACCTGTACATACGTATTTGACATCACAGTAAAATATAATAATCACATATGTCTTTTCTGTGCTATTCCGATATAGAAAGTAGTCCTGAGCCCTATGGGTTGCATTTTGCATAGCTATTTCAGAAAGAAAAAACAATTCAGACTTCCTTTGGTGACACATTGCACAAGTTAGATGTCAAGACTACAATTATTCCCTGCCAATACATTTTCAATTTATAAAACTGATGAAGATACAGAAGGGAAAGAAATATAGCAATAATTGCATGGTGTGATTTACTGTAAACAGTAAAATGAGCTTCTTAAGTGCAGCTTCCCATGGGACACGAGTATAGATGGGGAACCTCATCTTCTTTCTAAAGAGGAAAGAAAAAAAAAGGAATGATGGAGCGATGCTAGTTACTAGTTTGCAGAGCAGCCATTAAGATAAAAGCAGACGGAGACCTGGCTCAGAGGACTGGTGATAGGATATGGTACCATTTCCTTCCAGATTAGTGGCTTGAATCAAGTTCAGGTTGTTAGCTACTGAAAATCACGGTGGTAGCATCCAGCGTATGTTCAGTGGCCTTTATTAAATGGGCTGTTGCTTGGTTGCAGCCCAGTTTCTTGTAATACCAGAACCACTTGAAGTGGCACCTCGGGGCTATGCAACCAGAAATACAAAGCTTTGGGTACAGAGAATAAAATTCCCACCCAAACTAAATCCTAGTCTCCCACCCACAGCACGCTGAGATGAGGCAGAACTTCTACCACACTGCTGACTCTGCTCCACCTGTTTTCTGGCCAGACAGGAATTTGGTTTTGTAACTGCCCTTCAGCATCTTTTACTGGCAGATCTTCTAGTGTAGCATCTTCTGATGAAGATACATAATTTACCCCATTCTTAATGTAAGAGCTGGCTCCTGGGCAGTGTCATGTCCCCTTCCCTTCCCTTCCCTTCCCTTCCCTTCCCTTCCCTTCCCTTCCCTTCCCTTCCCTTCCCTTCCCTTCCCTTCCCTTCCCTTCCCTTCCCTTCCCTTCCCTTCCCTTCCCTTCCCTTCCCTTCCCTTCCCTTCCCTTCCCTTCCCTTCCCTTCCCTTCCCTTCCCTTCCCTTCCCTTCCCTTCCCTCTCTAACTTCTTCCCAGTCTTTCACAACTTTTTCCCCATATTGCCCTGATTTATTAAGGCACTCTTTAATTAAAGGTATCGATAGAGAGTATGAATTAACATCTCCTCTTCTGCTGTTAAAACGATCTCGATTTTGTCTCGTGCGCTGTGCTTTTTCGTTTCACTTCATCCTGCCGTCTTTTCCCCTTTTGAACTGAGGGCTTTTCGGTTTCATCAGGAGGAGCGTGGGCAGAGATGGCGACGCTGAGGGTGGTGTGGTGTCTGCAGACCAGCCAGCCACGGGGCCTCACTGGGGTAGGCACCCTACCGAGCCCCACTGGGAGCCGATCCCTGGGACATGGCTGCCCGAAGTGGAAAGCCTAAAACATGCGGAGGGGAGAGAAACGCTTCTGTCTGCATGAAAAACACCGCAGGAATGAAGAGCTCAATCTGATCGTTTCAGTAGTTTATTTTAAGCAATACTGGCCTTGCATCTGTTGGAATTCCTTATGTGATTCTTCTTCCAAGGTTAACACATTTTGAGATGCCTTTTCTTTTTTGCCCAGGGCTTCGGAATAAAGAAAGTCTGCTCACCTCACACCAGGTTGGGGTCTCAAGCCTGGTTAGTGGCAAGTATCATAATCTCACCTCAAAGACCAGCGTGCCGAGTAAGTCAAAGAAGGCGCTCAAAACACCTGAGAAATAAATTGTAATTGTTACCCCGTTTAACAAAGATGATTCTTCATTTCCTAAAAGTCACTCAGTCTTTTGAAGTGATATGTCATAAAAGCAGAGCAAAGGTAAAACTTTTCAGTGCCTTCTTAGTGATGAATCTACCTGCCAAGATACAGAGTAGCTGGAAAAGCCACAAAAACCAGATTACTCCCCCCCCCCCCAGCTTTTTAAATTTTTTTTATAACTTTTCATTTTTAGTGTTGAAGAAAAAATAGTTTAATGCCTCATTATCTCTCTCTTCCATCTCGCCCTCCTATCCAAACTTTTTAAACATACTATAAAGTAACCCAAGATTCAGTAGTGATTTAAAATCCTATGATAGCAAATAATAATTAGGAATATCCATTCCACCACTATTCAGGAATTTCACTTATTTATTTCAACACGGACAAAGTAGGCAGAAGCTGAATGATACATAAAATAAACAAAGAGTCCAGTCTGGTTAGCGAAGCAGGCACCAAGTTTCATTTCCCAAGAACATTACATTTGTAAAATTCGTATCTCACAAATATTTTGAAATGTCTTCAAATGGGGAAACTAATAAAAGAATATTTTTTTTCATAAATTTTTGTACAGTTAATAATTCTGGAAATTAATTATTCATCATTTCTTTAATGCTTGAAAAGATAAAGAATATCCTTTTAGCTTTGCAGATATAGGACAGCAAAATATCTACTGCTATGGAAATAAAAATTACCTGCTTTCTCACTGTTTTCAGAATCTGTGCGATACCTGCACATTGGATAAAAATCCATTCAGATATGCTTTTTGATATGCAAAGGTTGCTAATTCACTTTGTAGGAGATCTTATATCATCATGCAGGATATAATAGAAAACAGTAGACTTTCTACAGCATTTTTACACTAACTGGGAAATGTCATAGTGAACTTAAATAGAACTTTATATCAAGTTATGGGTTTTTTTTTTCCAGGCATTGATTAAAACACTAGGGAAAGGGTTTAAATTTTCAGTAATTTTCTGCAGAAGACTTGTTTTCTGAGAGCTTACTTTTAAAATTTATCTTATGTTTTAATATTGATGCTAAAGATAAAATTAAGCCAAAACCAGTTGCCTAATTTCTGATTATCATTACTTCAGACAGTATGATGGCACAGACGTAGCACTCATGCACTCTGGATTAAGCATGAAGACTTGGATCTCAAAGAATGTGTGCAGCTGGTAACGTGGAATTAGGGAGGCAATATACTGTAAAGGATAATGCAAGAAACAGAAAAGGAACTGAATAATGACTGTGGTTTTAGTTTGCAAAAATGTATGCAAACAGTTGCTGTTGGCCTTTACTTTGAATACCTGTTGTGGGTGTGTTGGAAGTTTTGGATGTTTCTCTAAAAATTGAAGCAAAACAAGGTTTATATTGGTTATAGTTGGGTTATGGTCTCTGTTTTGCTGTGAAAAGTGAATTATCACACATTATGTATTATTTCAGTGTAAATATGTATTAACTCAGACAAACGTGAGTGAACCTTTTTATATATCTAGTCTGAACTTCAAGGTTGCAGTGAAGAAACAAGCCAAGGCAGTTTGAAACGCCGTGACATCTCTGACCAAGGGGTCTGCTTACCATTGGCTCTGAATATGCCCTTATAATTTATACAAGTTATAAATCTTTCCGTACAGGTGCAGCGTGGATATAGATAAATACAATGCTTTCTACTTCTTAGAGGCTTGGTCTTTACTTGAATGTATATTGAGCTTTTCAGATGAAAGTCACTGCAGACATAGGGCAGCGAAAGTCAGCAAACGGAGGCCAAAAAACCCCCAAGTCTGGGCTTCTGCTCCCAACTCTGCCTCTGATTCACTTTCTGGCCTAAAGATGAGTCATTTTGCACCCTCAGATCTTTTTCTTAACTGTTAAATTAGCATTAGCATGGTGATATTTAGCTACATATCTGAGGTACCTCAAGGTCTCAGGACAGAAGCACTAAGTTTTATTTCAAGTGCGTTTTATTAAATGCAATATATTTTCTTGAACGCTAAAGTGACCTCGATGAACTCCTGGTAGAACAGGGCTAGCGAGCAAGTCAGGAATAGGACGATGTGAACACTTAGTAGATATGATGAATTAGGGGGAAACTTAGTTAAAAACTGAGGAAGAGACAAAGAAGGAAAACCACAGAAGAGGCAGGGAAAGGGAACTGAAAAAAAAAAAGAAAGGGTGACAGGAGATAGGAAATGTGATAAGTCTGAGGAGATGGGAACAGGAAATGAGAAACACATCTCATTCTTGCAAAGTGCAGGTCTGCGGAGGAGAGTGTTACCCATACATTGTTATTATCGTAGATTCATCATTGGAAATAAAGCAGCTCCTTACGGTAGGCACCCACCAGAAAAAAAAACACAGGCGCCTCATCCTCTTGCTGATGCTTTGCCGTCAGCTTCAGCAGGTGGGACGCAGGCGAGACACTTCAGGTCAGACACTGATGGGGTTGAAGTGCCCCTTAGAATAATTAAGGGCAACCAGTACGGAGAAGTTCACATTGGCATGGCCTATTTCTGTGGATCACTAAAGGTTTGAATTACAACTTTTTAAAGAAGGGAATAATAAATACAGATTTCACAGTGCATTTCTGGACATTTTCAAACTTGCCCAGTGGTTCGTGCTATTGGTGCAACTAGGCTGAGGTCCTTGCCTATAGGATATGATACCTCTGGGTAAGATCAACAGTAATTGATCAGAATATGAAAATAACAATTTTCATGGACTGACCCCAGTATTTTCTCCAGAGTGAAATAATGTTATGCTTTGCTACAGCCTAAACCAGATTATTATTCCCTAATCCATCAAACTGTAAGGTTTATAGTTCTATCATTAAGATGGAAAAGTATACATCAATATGTAAACTGGCTATCAGGCACAAAATAAAACCTATTTTGTCTTCTAGTAAACTTTTAAGCCTCAAACTATCTAGTTATCACAAACAGGGAGAAATGTGAAGTTCTTGACAAGGTAGTAAAAGCATCTGGCAGAGGACAGAGATTTTTAATTTTTAATTTAAAGACCAACTATCATTCTTACTAAAAATACCTTGAAACAATCAGGTGATCTTCAACACTCCAGATGGGTTAAATTTTTCACTGAAAGCTTTTACCAGTCTGCAGTAATCTGTCATGACTCTGCTCAGTATGCGTGCTGTGGATGAAAAATGCGTGGTTTATTGGTTGACATATAAAATGGGTAAATAAGGGAGCAGAGAGGAATGTGCGCGTATGTGTTTTTATCAAACTTCCTTTGTTCCACGCAGAAAGTTTGTGTTCTTGAATAGGGTATGCAGCCCTAGTGAAGTAAAATAATGTCTAGGACTCACTTCCTAGGAACCCGATGATCTGCTTATTTCCTACTGTAGCCTTTGTCGGGGCCAGCTCTGCCTTTTTATCAATTTAAGGAACACATTAAGAATAAGTTAATATTCGTTATTTTCAAAAATCTCAGATGAGGGAGAACGTCATTGCTCCTCAGGCTTTAATTGTACACAACAAAAGATCTGTTTTCTTATAAATAACAGCGGCAGAAACAAATCCTCAGTCATTTTTTTTCTCGTAGGCTCCCTTTCCTTTCAATCTTCTTTTTCTATTCTGAAGTCAAACCCATATGTCCACAAACACTTGAGAAATACATTTTTTTTTGTCCTATCCATCTAGTCATGGTTTGTTTTCATTGTTTCAGACAAGTTTGAAGTCAGTGCTCGTCTCTGCGTTACTTTTATTGGCAAATCATTAGAACGACATACATTAATTTGAAAGTAAGGAATGTGAACTTTAACTTTGCTTATATGTCTAGAATGTGCCACACTAAGAAAGGCTTTTTCAGATCTCAGAGAGAATTTTTAAACCTAGATTAAATGCCAAAACCTGTATTTTGGCCCTGAAAGAAAATGATGAGGACCTATGTCTTCTGTTACAATTCAAGTTGGTGAGCTCTTCTGAGACTCAGGCTAATGGTATTTGGATGTCCAACCACTGGTTTAGGAGGTGAGCATTCAGCAGCCTGGGCCCAGTTGTGTTAACAAGACCTGTAAGACAGTCTAAGGAGCTCTGCGGTTTCTCTTCCAGCTTTAGGGAGAAGCTGGTACATCGCACCCTGCAGCGGCCCACAGCACCAAGTAGCCATCGGAGGGCTGCATGTCGGTAGTAGGGGCAAAAATTTACTGTGTTGAGGATGAAGGCGACGAGCCTAGTGCAAATGCAGATTTTTGCTGGGTAAAAGGGATGATTTCTGCCTTAATGAAAGCCTGTCTTCATGGTTATCAGGGGAGGTTATAAAGCCTTGATCCCAAGCTAACAAATCCAGGTGTCTTTCCCTTGTGAATCAGGTTCTCAGAAGGGAGAAATCTCTTCAGCTGCCTAAATATTTCACTCAAAATCATGTGTTCTTAGGGGTGCTTCTTCCCTGCCCGCTGCCTGCCTGTTTCTTACTCTCCACACTCGATTTCAGAACAAGATGGTTATGCCTCTTAGGTAGAGTAGTAGCTAAGCTCTGAAATACCTGCAGGAGCCTATCCTTCAGTCTCTTGACTTTAACGGACGCTCAGTGAGCACCATGAGCACCCTTCCCTGCCCCACACGGTGCAGTCCTGGGGAAGACGGGAGGGATGTTTTGAGGGTGATGTTCTTCCGTGGTCTTCCCTTCACTGAAAGGCATCACACTTCACATCATTTGGGCAGGCTTTTCCTCCACATGAACTTTTGAACATCTAGTCTCCTCTTAACATTAAAGGACTAGCGTGATTGGTTATCAAAGCACGGGGAAAGGAGTATGGCTAAGAGAGAGGTATCATTATGGCTTCCTAGGCTTTGAGATTTGAACTCTCCTAGGTTAATTTGAAAACCCAAGCCAAAGAGCATGGCAGAGAGTGCAAAGGCGCTTGTATCTACAGCTGCTTGAAGAACATACTAAAAAAAAAACAGCCAAAAAAAGTCTTCCATTTCCTAGCTATGCCTTTCTGTGACCCTTACTAAGACCTGTTTGCAGTCCCCAGGTCAAATCCTTGGCACTGACAGACAGACTTTCATGGAGTATATCATAACTGACACCGGAGAGAGGAGGTGGAGAGAGACAGGAAAGCCTATAGACACTGCCTGGGGCCCCTGTCACTGCAGAAGAAATATCCATATAAATTATGGCCATAACCTTGGGAAACTTTTGCTTTTGTTGCCCCAAAGGGTTTGGTATTTTGTTAAATAAATAGGAATTAAGCACATGCATTTTTTAATATCCTAAGAATTCAGTGCATACCCTGCAACGACATGAAAGTGGGAATATTGGCAAATTTTATGTGCTAGAATTCCACCTGCACAGAGAGCAATAGCAAGTCCAGACCCTCTAACATCTGCTCAGGACAGGGTGATGATTTTATGAATCATGATGGGTACTCAGTCTCTGTCTGCAAACTTACACTAAAATCCACTTTAGCCACAGTCTGAAAAGGTGTCTACATAATGGATTGTGTAATTTCTACTATTTCTTGCTTTCGCGTGAGCTAGTATGCCTTTGGAAATCACCTTTGTTACGCAACATACCAGCCATATTGTTGACTCGATTGTATCCTCAGCAAATATGAAATCGGAAGATACAGCTTCCTCCCTTTGAAGTTGTGCAGTCAGCACTATAGCTCTTAGGGACAAAGTTTCCTTCTAAAAGGAAAGTGTCTTCTATAAAGGGATTAGAGATTGTAGCTGCAGATTGCAAATAGTGCCACAGTAGAAATAACCGTACATAATTATTAATGGGAATTGTACTCAAGGAAGGACTGAAAATGAGTGCTTTATGATCTACACTGCATTAACATTAAATAGCTACGTGATTTTTAATGAATACAAACATCTGGATAATATTTTTGTCCCCAGACAAAGCAAATACATGTTTCTTCCTCTTTACTTTTCAGTGAATATTTATGGAAATTATCAAGTGTGAGAGACTTATCCGATCAAGTGTGTACTTATAAAAAACAAAACAAAACACAACAAGCTGCATGGTGTCAGTGAGGATTCTTCCTGTTGCTCCATCCATTCTCTTCACCTCTAGTGGTATAAAAGAGGGAGCCCTTAGGAATGCGCTTTGTAAGTGTGATTTTTTTCCTAATAGTTAAGTTGGTGGAACTAGCTGAAAAGCATGAAATTCTGCTGCATAAATTATCATTAACAATGTGATTTATTTTTGTTTGGCAGTTGAAATTCTAATGCAATGTTCTGCTGAAATTCTGAGATTCCGTCAAGTTTTAACAAGCTACAGCTAGGAGGAGATTGCATCATTTTTTATGTATTTGTTATTAAAATTCTTGATAAATGTTGCAAAGATTCTACCTATGAGCTGTTTTTCACTCTCTAGCTGATATTAAATACTTGCCACCAGAGCTGCATTTTTGATGGTGATTTGTCACATGGTATTATTTCTGCTCCTAGAGTGGGTGAATGCAACCTTCGTCAGGCTTCTTGTCTGAAGCCTCACAAGAAATACATTTCAAAATGAAAGCCTTCAGTTCGTATGTGCATAAAATTTTCCATAAAGATGTACAGTACTATTTTTTTGCATGAATGTTTATGACAAGGGGACGTGAAGACTTTCAGCATGGGTGAAATGGATACATATTTTAATACTAAGTAAAATTTAATAGAAAAAGTTTGTGTTGTTCACTCAAACTGTGTTTTGGTTTAGTCAGCATTTATCCAGGAAAAGCTACTCAGGAGCCTTAGAAAAGCCCACAGAAAAGGTTCCGGTGACCCACAGTAGCCTTTGGCCAAGCCACCCAGCCTGGGAAGGTGGGAATGCTGGGGCTGCAGGATGCTGCTCCTCAGAGCATATGAAGGTACCGTTTTAGATCTGAAGGAGAAAAAAGCTGAAATTTCTTAACTTTTCTCTGGTGTGCCTTCTAAAGTCTTAAGCTAACAGGATCCCAACTTGCTTGCAAGCCTGGTTATGGTTGTTCTTCAAGGGTTAAATGAACCCCAGTGCATTTCTTGCATGCAATGCTATCTGCTTTCTGTAAAGCATCAAGTAGTCCTTCGAGAATCATAGAATCATAGGACCATAGAATGGTTTGGGTTGGAAAGAACCTTGTAGATCATTTACTTCCACCCTGCCTGCCATAGGCGGGGACACCTCCCACTAGACTGCACTGCTCAAAGCCCCATCCAGCCTGGCCTTGAACACCTCCAGGGATGGAGCTTCCACAACTTCTCAGGGCAACCTGTTCCAGTGTCTCACCGCCCTCAGAGTGAAAAATTTCTTCCTAATATCTAATCTAAATCTACCTTCTTCCAGTTTGAAGCCATTTCCCCCTCATCCTATCGCTACATGCCCTTGTAAAAAGTCCTTCCCCAGCTCTCCTGTAGGCCCCCTTCAGGTACTGGAAGGCCGCAATAAGGTCTCTCAGGAGCCTTCTCTTCTCCAGGATGAACAACCCCCAAAGAAGTCAGTATGGTGGCATCATGCAGTCTTCATATCTGCCAAGCTGACCCCAGGACCTCCAGCCAGTTGCTGTTACAGGAGGTGCTCGCCCATCAGTGGCTTCGTGCACACAATTGTCCGAAATCAGTGCAAAAAGGTGACTCCGTGATTCTGTGTCTGGACACAGGCCTGGCCCATCTTCTCTGCTGGTTCCTGTGAGCGTCACGCTTCTAGCTTTTCTAGTGATTCTGTGCAATCCATCCCAGCGCACTGTGCTTAACCCTCATCAAGGACTTGCAGGTGCGGATTAAGCTGTTTGGTGATAAAACTTGTAGAAAGGGACTGCCAAGAAAAGAGATCTCCCCAGTGGTTCTTCTCTGATCACATAAACGGTGACACAAACTTTAACCATCCTGCCAGCCCAGAGGGAATACGGTCAGTGCTCCCCGTGACCCCAGTCACCCCTTCACACTGTAGTTTCAATGAAAAATCAACTTATACCAAGATGGCTGTTCCTGGGATGGACACCTAGCAGTGCAGACCTTAGTCACAGAAGTACGTGCCCGTGAGTCATTTCTCCTGCCTGTCATGCCGGGCGGACCCCGGGGGGTTTCTGTGTTATCGCGGGAGGGTGGGCGGCTGGCCGGGGGAGCCCGACTGACAGAGGAGGGTGGGAAAGCCTGCAGCATCCTTCCACGTGAGGATCTGCTGCTACTCTCCGACCCTTTCCTGTGAATTGTATTAATACGTGAACGCGATTAAACCTTCATCTATAGGTTTTGTATATGTGGCAGCCAGAAAAGGGTTGGGTGTCGGGTTTGGGTTTGATTTGAGGGAGGAGTGGGATCTGAAAGCTATAGATGCTGTTTTAAAGCTTTTCCCCAGTAACGATGATAATGAATGACGTAAGCCATTCGTTAAGACTGATGATTAATCCTAATGAATATGTGGCATACATATGTTTCACAGCTGTCATTAAGCTTCCATTTTAACCGCTCTTCCCCTTTCCCCACTCCCACCCATGCCTGCAATCTGCAAACTCTTATTCCCTGTAGGTATTTTGATAGAGAAGCAGACAGGTAACGATCCCGATGTCAGACTGTAAGGCATGCAACTGTCAGTTCGTATTGTGTCTGACAGTCATTGACAGCGTGCTTCTTCAATTTTACTAAGATTAATATTCTTCACATGTTTTATTTATATTTACTGATCTCGCTGCAGTGAATTTTTAAAGAGACATTTTCAAGTTTAAGTTCCCTGTTAAAAATCAAATCTGCATTTTCTTCAAAATTTAGATTTACGTTTCATCAATATTGCTTGTGGAATGCTTGCACATTGCTAATGGCCTGATCACCCGCGCGATGCTTTATTCGTACAGTGGTCAATAAGGCATTTTCTGATAAACTCCCAGGATCATCGTCCTGGGAATCTCCTCATCCTCGGGAACACATCCGCGCGTGGTTAACTTGACACAAGGCAGTAGTTTCACAGAAGAAGACTACTCAGATCCACAAAATTATTCACACGTGCAAGCATTTGAGAAATTCAATTTCTGTAAGAGTAACATTGTCACCAGAGTAATGCTATTGAGCTTAAAAGTATTCACATGAGTAAATGATTGTGAGACTAGACTTTGAACTCTCTGGTGAAGCTCTTGTACTGTTCTGTGCGTTCAGGCTGGCTCACCATCTCTCTAGATGCTTGAATTGAAATAGCAACACACCGGGACGTTGGAATTGTAAATACAATGTGGGAAATGATACTTAAGACAAAAGAGTTTTAAACACAAAAGATAGAAATAGTTGGAAATTTGGAAAAAAAAAAATCTAATTTTATGACACCTTTTATATAAATAGCAATAGGCTATTTAAATTAATTTATATGAAAATAATGTTTGAAAAATGTAAAATGACATATCTGTATATAAATATATATAGTTACATTATTTAAATACAAAGACAAAGGCTGAAGCTTAATTTCTATGCCATATCTGCTTCAAAAAGTGCTAGCCAAATCCCCCACTCCTTAGTCAAGCATTTTTATCGGGTGTCCTATCTAAGCGCAGCCTGACTTATTTGACCCAATTTAGGGAAATCCAGATCCTTATGTTGAACATCTTTGTATGTTTATGCATTGGAAATTTTCCACTTCAGGACTCCTTTTAACCTCTCTGATCTTTCAAATCGCGTGTCTCTTAACTTCGCGGATAAATTAGCCAAGTCCGACCTCATCTAGCCTTGAGATGACAGTGGTGTTTTATCTCTTTTTTTTTTTTTTTTTCCCCTTCCTTTCTCTCCAAATCTGCATCATCGTGTTTTTCCTATTGCCATGGCAATACAGCTAAGTACACAGAGAAGCGCAACAAGCCAAGTGCATGCAAAAAGTTTGCGCAAAGGCAGAATTGCTAACTAAACAAGGGGCATTGCCGATACACGGGTCCTGCGGGGATATTGGGCGGGAGGGATGTCCCTTTTTATCCTCTCTCCTTAACAAGCAATTACAGGTGAAAACGCAAATTGGGGAGATGAAAGCTGACACATCTGGATTTCTGAAACGGGCATAGGAGGGGAAATCAGCATCGAGACTACAGTAGCACTGAAAGTGTGACGTTTCGTTCATATCGTATGGAGCTCTGGCAGCCTCTAATGAAAATATAGGTGATTTAGCACTTCTTCATTGAAAATAACCCTGCCCTGGACCTCGGGGAGGGGGCATATTCTTAATGAAGAAACGGTGGCACGAACAATCAAGGGCACAGAAAAACCAAGGAATCGGTGAAAAGCCCCTCCATTTACCCTAACAGCACTCTCCATATTCTTAGGTGTGAAGCGAATAATAATTTGCCCTTCAGTGACACTTAAAGACAGATTCTTTTTTTTCCCAAATAATAGCAATAAAGTAGTTAAAACAGAGATCCTTTTGATTTTTCCTAAAATGAGAGGAAACGGCAGATGAATGAGCTGTAGCTTTTTAGTTTTCTGGCTTGGTTTCATTTACATTTAGTTCATTAATTATTTTTTAGGGAGAAAAGGTTTGTCTTATTTTCAGCGAAAGGAATGCTGATTGTTCTCCTAGGGATATTATAAGAATGTCAAGGAAAGCCATAAATATTTTATAAAGACTGATAATAGAGTTTTCTGTGCTAAGGAAAAGTCAATGATTTTTGAAAAGGGATACATAATGATTTTCTGACTAACTGCAAAAATGAGATTGCAGTAATTTTAATATTAGTTAATAAATATTGACATTAGTATTTCAATGAGTGTAATCAGGCTTTGGTTGGATATTGGAAAGACGTGATTTGTTCAGCAATATTATTATAAAAGCTTGACTATTTCCACTGAAACAGTCTTTGCTGGAAGCCTCAGTAACTTCTCAGAATAAATCCAGTAAGACCATGCAAGAATTAACACGTGCTCTCTGCATACTATTGTGAGCTCATCTGTTTTGCTGTCTGACTTTAAAACAACCTTGCGCAATAGGTTATGTGTTTATGGCATCCTCATACAAAAACAGCCTTTATGCAAAACCATCTGGTTAAAACGACAGCATCAGGCATATAGGTAATTTGACGTCTTCAGCATACTTCACCTTGTTGTATCTCAGTTATTCAGCAACTTATTGGTTAGGGAAAAAAAAAAAAAAAAAAAGAGGTAGAAAATACCCAGGGGTCACCCAGAATCTTAAATGTCAGCTGTTATTCATGGTGGTAGCTTATTATTGCAGAGACAGTCAGAAAATCATTATTGCGTGATGACTTCTGAGTTTTCAAAAGCTTTTAGTCCCAAAGTTACCACCCCTCCACCAAAGCCAAAATCCAAAATTGGTTTCAGAACTGCTACATTTCTGGTGAAGGGTACCCCTGGGATACCTGGTATTTGATGAATTAAAAATGACATCATTCTTGTTGGCTTTAGGGTTGATAATTACTGTCTGCTGAGAACACGCAGCAGTGAATGGTGGGAGAGGAAGTGGAGTGAGCCGAAACCCATCTCTTTGGTTAGAGCTTCATTAACAGACACGTCTGCAACAAACAGACCAGATTTTAAAATTGACTTTTTTTTTTTTTCCCAATACAGACCATTTTCAACAGAAAATTCCTGAGCAGTGATACTCTTTCCTCACACACCAGTCCCAGCTTCCAAGCAGTGTATTTTGGGGGTGGGGGGCAGTGCATCCCTGTCCCTGGTTGCCCATTCTTCCTTCTGCTCTTTGAAAGCTTCTGCTACACGGGCACGGATGCCCGGTGAGCTGGATTGGGAACAGGTCTGGCTGAAAAATAGCCCATTTTGGATAATCTTCAGCTGGATTAGTTTCCTGATCCAGGTGAAATTGTTTGAAATATACCGCGAGAAACTGAAGGTGGCTGGTGTAAGAAACGCTGCTCACTGACGGGGAGCGATGACACTGTCTCCGTGAGTGCTACGGCACCATCCTCACCTTGGACTTGGTGACGTATTCCCAGGCTCTGCCTTTTTACTGGCCCTGCTCCTCCCCTGACCTCTCGGTGACTCAATTTAAAGTCTCAAACCAGCTGAAAAGTAACCCAGAAAGAAAAAAAAAAGAAAAAAAGACAAAAAAAAAAACCAAAAACACAAAAAAAGAAAGGCTATTTATATAAATTGGCTCAAAAAGAGGTCAGATAAGCAGCGGTGCTAATGCACTTCTGCGCATCAGCAACATGTGGCCCTGCCCAGGGAAGAGGGACCCTCAGTTTAAGCTGTCTCAAAACTGCTCCCTGGATGTCTTTCCAGGGGCTGTGTAACAGCAAGAGGAGCAGTTTCTGCATTGCAATGTTTAGTCCTGGCTAATGTTAAAAAATTATGTAAAAAGGCTTCCTTTCTTTTAAAAAAAAAAAAAAGGGATTTGTGACCCTTTATTTTCTAAATGCACATGCGCGCACACAGAAAAAAATCATCTGGAAAATGTGCTGATTTATAAAGTGGGGGCAGCAGAGGGGCGAGGAAAACTAAACAATCTCTTTCAGTCCTGGTAATACCAAAAATGCCAAGCCTGGTTTTTCCCTACTTGGGGATGAGGAGGTTGGAGGCTTTTGAGGGAGGGACTGGGGTTTTATTATGAGCTTTTTCACAGTTTAGGTGAACTGAGAGGGATACTAGAATTTTAAGAAAGGGGATTTTTTTCTCCTATAGGATTTTGCCTGCTGAAGTTTAACAGCTGTTGCAAGCAAGAAGAAAACATATTTTTCCCACTACATCTTTTGATTCTGCCAGATGAACTGAGTTTCTCTGGCATTAATTCTTTTAAAGAAAATTCAAAAAACTAGGCAGTTAAATTTAACCCAGATAGAATTCTGCTGATTTAAAATTACAGTAAAACAAAGGTTGGATTTGGCCAAACCTTTTAATTGCTCGTGACCCCATTATTTTCCGTCTCCCACCCACCATCCCCCCGCAACTAGTTGTCCCATTGTTTCACTAGGGATTGAAGTTAGATTTACTGGCTGGCAATTACAAGGATTGCTCTTTTGCCCCTTTGCCCCTTTCCCTGTTTTAAAAAATAACAAGAGAGGGGATGGGGAGAGAGGGATGCCTCAGAGAGGCTGGTTGGTCTGTTTGTTTGTTTGGTTCCCAGTCTCCCTGTAGGTTGCTGGTGTTATACCGTGACTTTTTAGGAAAAGTGAGGATACAAGCCAATCGATTCCCTCCAGCTCCCCAGGACCGCACTTTCCTGGGACAACGCAAACACCCAGTTGCCCTGTGAAGCGTCCCATCCGATTTCGCTAGATTTATTTTCCCCTGTGCTCTCGTTTATCACCGTTTTTTATACATATTTGTCCTTGTGTTATATTTTTGCTGTCAGCTAGAGCAACAAATAGGCTTTTATTAGCCTGCGAGCCACATGCAGGGCAGCGGGAGCGGGCAGCGGCCAGCACACAACCTCCCCTCCTGCATTGCCGAGCCCCCCGCAAGGCGGTGGGATTCGCTCCCTAAGGAGATAAAGTTCCCGCCGGGTCCTCCTCCCCCTTCAGCCTCTCCACTGGCGTGAGCGCAGGCATTTGCTTTAGTTTATGACTGCGGGGGACGTGCTGGGTCAGCACGTCCTGTAACTCCTCCGGCCGGCAGAACCGGCATCGGGGGGCTGCTGCCATCCCCAGGAGGTCCCCCTCAGCCACAGAGGGGTTACGGCTGGTTTTGGTTGTGGCAAATTCCTCTACCAACAGGTTTCCCACCTCCGAGGTCTCCTTTGGGGGTTTATCTCATCATAAGGTAGCGCTGACTGGGATTGAATCTGACCCCATGTTTATATCCCAAAAAGCACAAAACCCAGCAGTAAAACTGCAGACAAACATAAATAACCCATGCTGGCACATCCTCTGCTGCGTCACTGAAACTGGTGTCTGAGCACTTCGAACCCTGGTTTTTAGAGAATTTGAAATGCGGCTATTAAATTGCAGCCTTTGCTGAACCTGTCAAGAAGGGTTTCTGCCCCAAATGGAAACTGTCCAAAAAATTATGCGTGGCCGTTTTAAAGTTATGCAAGGTCGGAAAATACAAACAAAACAAAACAAAACAAAACAAAACAAAAGCTGGGCGACTGAATGGCCGCAGGACAAATCTGCGAGCTAGGAGAGACCTTTCCCTTCACTCACGCCCACTTATCCACGTGAAATCAGGGCAGCGGTGAGTTGCACAGGCCTGAGGTGGGGGTCATCCTCCCCCCGAACCACAGAAATTTAGATTCCAGTTTTCGAAGCATTTTCAATCCTGACTTCATTTTAGGCTAACAGCTGGAGTTAAAAAAAAAAAAAAAAAAAAAAAAAGCTTCATTGAACGGGGTGGGTATGTGAAACGGTCCTATTTTTCCTGCTACAGCACGAGCAGGCTCGGGGGAAAAGGGGGGGGGGACAAGGGGACAGGTGGGGTTTCAAAGCCACGGCTGGCTGGGATTCAGTGCTCACATTAGTCCGTGCTGCTGCCTGCGTGACCAGGCAGGTGTCCCAAAATCAAAGGCCCGTCCCTATTTTTCCCCAAACACTACCCACAATAAATGAAATGTTAAGCATCTTCTGATTCACAGGCGCTTTTTCGGAGTTTGGTGCGCTGATGAATTGTGGGGGTGGCAGGGAGAGGGTCGTGATTCCTAGCTGCGCTGGATTTGTTTTCTGGGATACTTCAAATTAAGGAGTCTCCAGAGCTGTCAGCAGCTCCTTCCTTGGACCCCCCACTTTCCCCACCCTAGTCCCCAAACTGGCCCTCTGACATATATTGCAGTTCCTAGTTTTCAGTGATTTTCCTCTTCGTTAGCTGAATTCTAAAATCAGTTAATCTCTGCTCACTGGATTAGTAAAAGCTTTTTTGTCTTCTTGTGAGCTGCACTTTTTGTGATCTGTATTTTTAAATTCCCAACAAGCAAGTTGGAAAGGAAATATTAAGGTTTATTGACTATGACTGTGAAATCAAACCAACTTCAAGTTTTACTGATGAAAATTGATGAAGGTCTAATTTTTCATTGAATTTTTTTATTTAAGTGAATTGTGAAAGGGTTTTGCAGGCAGTCTAAAAAAACCCATCTCTCTATCTAAAAACATATATCCAGAGAAAATGCTCTCAAAATGCAGAATACAGTCAACTAATTTAGGACCTGTGGGTTTAACTTCCACTGAGCCTGACAACCATTTTGCAAGCTGAAGGTGTTCTGGAGCCAGTGTAAACCAAAACCAGCGGGATGTTGAAAATTAAAGCTCCAAGCCTGAGTAAAAACTGCCTCCCTGTGTACGTATTCGCAGCACAAACAATACCCTGTGACGGGAAAACATCACTCCCCCTCTGTCCAAGGAAGCCTGGAAGACGTAGCGGCAGCAAGACGTGAGAAGGCCGGAGTTTGAGCCGGAGCTCTATCCTTACCTCCCTGCCTCTCATGGAAAGCAGATCCCTGGCCAGGATTTACAATACTCCCGTTTCTCCTGGCGTAATTTGATGAAAAGCTTTTCAGGAAGGCTGCCAGCCACCTCCTCGCCCCCTTCCCCTGCCACTGCTTCATGTTGTCCTTGGCCTGGGGTTGGTTTGTGCTGCCACGCGGTGAAATGTGTGATGGAGCTGAACCCCTGGGAAAATCACCATTATTCTTATATTTCCTATTTATTTGCCAATTTTATCTTTCCTGGGTGGTTTTTCTTTCCAGGGGATCAGGTCTGCCATCCAGCCTAGTGCATGACCAGGACAACACTTGCAGAAGGGACCCGGGAGGAACAAGTTGCTGGCGAGGGCCAAAAATTGCACCGGGCAGCTAAAGCATCCTCCGGCCCATCGAATGCCAGACCACGGCTTTAGTCCATTTGGTGACCCATTGCCTGCTATAGTTATTATATATATATATATATTTATCAGCATGTCTGCACCACCGATTCTCTGCTGAACTGTCCCTAATTTACACCAAAGCAAAGCGAACGCAGCACGGCTGCAGAACGCTGCTGCCTGACCGCTGTTTTGACTTGCTTTGCACAGCTGTGGATACAAGGTAGAAGGCGGTGGAAGATTAGGAACAGAATAGCTAAGGATGTTATAAACAGTGTCTGTGAGGTTAATTTAAATTTAGCTTATGTTTCTCAAGAGCCACTAATGATAGATTGCTTTGCGTTCCTAGGAATGGGGGGGGGGGGGTATCCAAGTAAATTGACACTGTTATCAGAACAACAAAAGAAATCCCTGGAGGCCGTTTAGAAGCTGTTGGAACCAGTCTTCCCAAATAATGTTAATTGTATTCTTCCCTGTTAGTGTGTTAAAGCATGTATGCGAAGATATAAGCAATAATGAGAGAACAAAGTCGCGGGTATGTGACGTGCTGCTGCATCTTCTTCTTGCTCTTCTTCCTCCTCCTTCACCGCTCAGGGTACTTATATCTGCCGCCCGCTCTGATGTCACTCCTTTCAAAGGAACAATTGCAGACAACAGACTTCACTCTTTGGTTTATTGGCAGCTTAAGGCGCTCAAGCACCGCAAGGATTAAGTCTTATATTTTGAGGGCCACCTTTCTGTTTCAATGTTCTTGGGAAAGCCGGTGGTTACTAGAGGTGTAGAGACAGGTGTGTGACTGGCTCAAATATAAAAGATTTTTCTGAATGACTCAGTGTGTATTTTATTTTTATGTTTTGACTTTCATTTAACTTACCCTCAAATCCGTTTTCTTCCAGACACGCTAACAAAGGTGCAAGGTTCTCTAAGTGTCATCTTAATCCAGTGTCTCCTCCCCATGTTCTGCTCCTCGGACACAGCGCTGCCTCTCACTGCAGAACATAATGGACAAATGCTTCTTATTATACCACATTTTAAAATGCATTTTCCAATTACACGAGCATATAACATTTTCTAAACAAATAGCCTAATTTTGTATATGTAGGCAGCTTTTTAATAGGATGCGGCAATCAAAAATTACCATACAATTCCTAAGGTTCAGTATCGCAAACCTGTTATTAATCTCCTAATGAAAACACGTGAACTGCTCCATGCTTCATTGTAGAAATCCCTTTCTTTTTTCTTTTTTACTTTTTACTAAGTGCAGGTAGCAGATTGTTTTGGCCTATTGGAAACAATTAAATCAAAGTCCATGGGGCTTTCCACAGCTGTATTTAATAGAGAAAGGCAAACTCCTTCCTGCTGGTTAAATTGGTTGCTGCGATGCGCAGCTATTTTCATTTTTTGTGTCAAAGTGAGGTTTTGAAACCTTAAAAATAAATGACGGATTTGGCAGGGGGGGAAATAATTTATTATAAGTCAGCACAAATGAAGCGCTCTGCATTTACTCTGTGGCATGTATCTAAATTTCTATTTTGATTCAGGAATTTACCCTGATAGATTAATCTATGTTTAGTGAGAGAAGCAGCTCACGCTACCTGTTTCAACAGTGAATTTGCATCAAATAAGATGGGTAAGAGGAAAGCTGAATACCCCATTTGCACATTAAAAGCTGATCATTAATCCTATATTTTAACTCTACAACTGTCAGGAGCTATTATTTCCCAGAGAGCCTGACAGTTCAAGGGATAAACTGGAGAGGGTCCCATTATAAAGGTCTATGAATAGACGTCAGAATAGTTTGCGCATCAAACCCCAAAGGCTATTAAATGTGATACTTTAAGAATCAATTTGTAGCTAAATTAAAGTGGAGGGATGTGAATCTTAGGACACATTTTAATAAAGCAGAAAATGTAACGTATAGAGAGGCATTTTAAATACAATTAGGCAGATGTAAAGATTTAAAAAAATACCTATTATTAACCATAAAAACCCCCAACATTGATTTTCAGCCTAGTGCTTGGAAAACTGTGCCACAGTTCGCCACAGCAAAGAGATCAAACAAGGAGAGGTGCTGAAATGCTGCTTTCAAAATTATGTTTTCAAGTGACTCTAGAGCAGATCGATAAGAGAGCTGATAGCTCACGAGCCTCTGAGACAAGTCCACAAATGCAATGCAAGAAAAGAGGACCAAAGAGCTGTCTTTGTACAAAAAAATTAGTTTCTAACAGGACACCCTGCTGAGTTTTATCTGAGTTCATTAGGCTTGAAGACTGAGATCTGCTAATTCCACATGAAAAGTTCCAGACATTTGCAAAACCAAATCAAATGTGATGCGGTACGTAAGCTCGTTAAGAAGTGGAAGTTAATGCTAAAACCTGCTTAAATGGGCTGTGAGGGAACACCGCTGCACAAGCAGTGCCATCGTGCGCCTCCGAGCAAGCCAAAAGACATCACGTAAGCTCCATGCAGTTCTTGCGAGGCTTTTAAGCTCCGCACTGGACTGGCCCCCCAAAAAACAAATGTTAGGAAAAGAATATGATTCCCCAGCATGTTACGTCCGTTTTCCCCCAAGGGGTCTCAAATGAAGTCAGGCAATCAGGCCCAGCATATATAATTACAAGGGCAGGAGCGCAGGAAGACCGGCAACCTCACTGTACCAGGGACAATTTCATAGCTGTTATCTCGCGTTTATTTCTACAGTTTCTTTCTCTAAAGTAGTTTATAAGCCAGAGTCCTCGAAACAGGACGTGCCTTAAAAATTATATGTCGTCTTCTGTGCTCTGAAAGTTAATAGTTGTTTATTATTCAAAGCAGGCTACTGAAATAAGAGCTCGTAAAAATGAAATGGTGGTTCACTTCCATAGCTGAAAATGGAGCTCCTCGCTTACTGCAGCTGGAAGAGGTGAAGACAAAGAGAAGTTTATTGTAGACAGTTCCCCCTGCTTGTTCTGTTTAGAGCTAGCTGAGACATGAATGGAAACTCCAGAAAGCCCTTCTCTTCGTACTTCGCTGGTTATCACAGATTTTAATATCCGGGGGGAGGAGGGGGAGGCAGCTGAAAGCTCTGTGCTGCGGGTTGACCATAATGTCTGGGAAATCATTGCCTCTGATAACTTTGCACGAGCTATTCCTGCCTTTTTTTATATTGTCAAATGCAATTAGCTATTAACCGCTGCATGGTCCACCGATATTTAAATATTTGAACCGGAAGAAAGCTGCCTATAGGCATGTGCATGTGTGAATGTATAAACACACATTAAAGGAACTAAGTTCTCTGCTGTGTTCTTAAGTCATGGAGACAAAATAATCCAGAAAGTGCCAATACTGAGGATGACTGTTCACTCAGCCCCTTCGACGTGTGCTTTATGGTATCATCTTTAATTGCACAGCCACATACTGATTTTATTGCAAAGCATCATTTAAGCCTCAGGAATTAGCAGCAATTCCAATTTTGTTACCTTCAAAGCAGTTTGTTATCCTATGCCTTATTTACCGTACGCTATTCAAACGCTTCTCTCCAAAAGGAATAATTAAACTCCTCGTGAGATTTTCTGTGGTGACCGGTTCTGCGATATTTGAACGCTTCACGAACATAAATTAATTCACATCCCTCTTAGCAGTTGCTGTTGGATCTCATCCCAACCTTACTGCTCCGAGTTCTTAGTATAGTGAAATTTTGGCTTTGCCCCTGTAATCTATCCTAGAATAATATATTCGAGCATGGAATAGTGAGGACACTAGTCTATAACTGAGGACGTGGCATATGTGGCTCAGTCGGCGCTACCAGCTGTGAGAAACCTGAGCATCCTCAGTTACAGCAGAATCTTCTCAGAAGTTAGCGACTCCAATTGAAGAGGTAGTGATGGAGCATGTGCAAACTGTGATTTTTCACAGACTTATAACACAGCCAAATGTATAACGAGAATAGCAAAAGGCAAAAGCCCTAGCACAGGGAGCCTCTTCAGATTTTTCAGACTCTGGCTTCAAATTGTGGAGGTGCTAGAACAATTCCCAGAGAAGATCCAGAATGTTTCAAGATGGGAGAAACAACCTGGTTTCTGTTAACCTCACTCTCACAAACAGCTAAACGGCTTTGGCTGAATTTTTCATTAGAATTTGAGCCTGAATCAGACACTGCATGCAAATGACAGAAGAAATGGCTAAACTCTGACAAAATTTAGCTGCCTGTGAAGACTGGCTTTAAACATAAAGTGTTAGGCAGTTTTTCCTTCTCACACTGTGCATAGAAACGAATGTAATAATCTCATTACACGTTGTGCTGGTTTAGGCTGGGGTAGAGTTATTTTCTTCATAGTAGCTCCTATGGGGCTCTGTTTTGGATTTGTGCTGGAAACAGCGTTGATAACACAGGGGTGTTTTGGTTATTGCTGAGCAGTGCTTACACAGAGTCAAGGTCTTTTCTGCTCCTCACAGTGTCCCACCAGCGAGCGGGCTGGGGGGGCACAAAAAGTTGGGAGGGGACACAGCCGGGACAGCTGCCCCAACTGACCAAAGGGGTATTCCATACCATGTGATGTCATGTTCAGCATATAAAACGCAGGGAAGAAGAAGGAAGGGGGGGATATTCAGAGCGACGGCGCTTTGTCTCCCCAAGTACCGGTTACGGGTGACGGAGCCCTGCTTTCCTGGAGATGGCTGAACACCTGCCTGCCCATGGGAAGCACTGAACGAACTCATTGTTTTGCTTTGCTTGTGTGCGTGGCTTTTGCTTTACCTGTTAAAATGTCTTTATCTCAACCCACGAGTTTTTTCTCTTTTACTCTTGTGATTCTCTCCCCCACCCCACCAGGGGAAGGTGAGCGAGCGGCTGCGTGGGGCTTAGTTTTCGGCTGGGGTTAAACCACCACACACGTAACGCTGTGCTTCTGATACAAATGTGTATGTGGCACATGGGTGCAAATGTGCTTGTGCAAACATACTCGAAGATCAAACATTTTGCCACGTTCAAGATTATCACCCATAGACAGTCACCGTGTGTAATTCGGGATCAGTTACGCAAGCGCACAAGCCTACTGCTCGTAAGCAGCGATGCTACCTCTGACTTCTGTAAGAACGGGACAGTCAAGATTATAATCTTATCAAAGGAGAACAGATTCAGAGATCATGTCCTACTTTTGTTAAACGCAGCACTGGTAGGTTACGTGGATTGCTTATGGTTTGAAACGCTAGTTATGTATCTGGCTGGCAAAAATGAGGTTTTTCTCATTTTTGAGATTCTCAAATTCATTTGAGAAATTATAAATATTAACTTTAGCAGAGCTTTCTCCCTTAGGCCCATAAATCTAGGTATATATTAAAAAAAAAAAAGGTCTTGCGCTTATCGCCTGTAAAGACGACAAGATGTCGTCTTTTACTGCAGAGAGCCAAATGTAATCACCACGAGAGGAAACGATGGCGTTCAGCAGGAGAGCCCACTGCCAGGTGTGCGCAGTGTAAGGATACCTGTGCTGGCTATGTACGCACCCAGGGTTCGATTTGCATTGAAACGGTGCTGAGTTGGAGGGAAAAGACTGAAAGAGAGGATAGGTAGGCACCTACCCCACTCCCCCGTCTCTGCCCGCTGAAAAGGTTTGGGTTTCACACGGCAGAAACACAGATACAGCGTGAAGCTAAATAATTAAAGCCTGGCGTTACGGGCCAAAGTCGTTTCTTGGTATCGGGAGAGGATTTTTATTTTTTTTTTGTGCGTAACAGACAAAGCTTACTTTGAAAGATTTTAAATGGGTTCCTAAGAGAAAATATAATCTCTTCTAGCCTTTGCAAAACTTATATTACCCCGGGAAAAAAAAAAAAAAAGAAAAAAAAAAGAAAAAAAAAAAAAACAACAAAAAAAACAACTACCCGGCCCCCATGAGCACATGGGCTTATCTGCAACCTAATACTGTTATTGGAAGGGTTCGTACAGCTCACTTCCTGCCTTTACGCTTCCACAACAGGCTATTTAAATGACAAAGACAACGAAGAAAGGAGGCAAACCGCTCTCGATATTAGCAAATGTTCTAGTTGCTTTACTGCCCTAATTCCCCGTGAAGTGACTCGCGGAATGAACGAGTAAAATACAAGGTCACTCCTAGAGTCCAACCGCCTGAACAGACCACGGGCAAATCAAAGGCAGGCAGCAGGCAGGTTCGGGGTTTGTCAGCTGTCCCGCTATGAAAACGTGTTACTTACGATATTATAATGGCAGACACTGCCCCTTACTATTGTTAACAGTCTGTCACTGTTGCCATTGTTAACGTGGCCTTTGGGGTTTAATATCTCACCTGTATCAAATTGCATCAGGACGTAACTTGGCACACAGGTGTGGCTGGACGGTACGTTTGTTTTGTTTTTTTTTTTTTTAAACTACAAAATTAAATTCTATCAATCAGGGCTGAGGACCATCTTTTTCTTCTTTTTTTTTTTTTTTCCCTTTACTTTCAGGCGCTGTTTATTCACTTCCCAAATCTGAACACAAACAAAAGTTTAACTTTGCACTGAAAAAGCCGCTAAGTATAATTCAATCGGTCCATTGAATCCTTTAGTTCCTATTCAGTTTGTTTTGATGGGGCTATTTTTATCTCAAAGGTCTTTATCTGAGTGGGCACTTCTCAGTTTACGCCTTCCTGATCTACCACCCTGGAGTACTAATAGAAAACCCATTCTGGATTGCCATTATACCCTGCGGTTTTTTTCTCTGGCTCGTCTTTGGGACAGACTTTGTGCTCTGTACAAACTATGTTTATTCTCTTTTAGCTGTGTGACTGCCTCTCTGATTGCACAGCCAACTCCAAGGAAGGTGCAAAAACGCTTCGGCAGAGATTGCTGAATGAATTCAACCGCTGCTATGCGCTGTGTTAGGTAAAAATGCCAAATCCCAATTCCAAGCACAGGTACCATGCATGACTCGTGCCACAGCTTGCTCTGCCTGGGTCAGCAAAGGTCTGAGAGTATTTCATTACAGCAGGAGCGAGTGCAGCTCTCCAAAAGTACAGACCCATTTTGCAGCTACAAAAAGTGAGGCTCAGAGAGAAAAACTGGCTTATTCAGCCAGGGAGTGGGGTGTGTCCCTCCAGCCCCAGTACATACGGCTTTAACGGGGGTCAGACCCAGCACAGAGCGTTGCCAGCAGGGGAGAGATGCTCTGTTCCTGCATCCTGTGCTGGGGCAGGCTGAAGGCGATGCCGGGAAGAGGGGAACACGGTGCATGCCGTACGCAGGCAGGTAGGTGCAGATGCAGCCGCAGCCAGCTAGTAATCACCTGGGATCCCAACCAGTCACTTCAGCTGTGCCAAATGGAGCAGTCCTTCCTCTCTCCTTATTCATCTGCCTCAGCAGTGGGCTCTTCGACCCGGTCTGCCCCCGCGCCGGGACCCAAGCTGCGTGGGGTGAACAGAGCACAGGTCTTACAAACCCTTGGTAGAGGCTGAGTATCTACTTGTGAGCAGTTCGAGTGAAACTCAGCTTAGATTAACAGTTGGAGTGCTAAACCCATTTTGCATTAGAGACGAAAAAAAAAAATGCGCTAGTATGTGGATGAATGTAACTCATTCATGGGTTTATGGGCCCAAAGGTCAGGGAGTGGAGGGCTCTGCGATAGCTTTGATGGTTAAATTCTTCCATTCGTATCTCTGATTAAGCTTGAGTGTAAAACTCACGGAATTTCCCATTAACTGTACATCTGAGGAAGCTACTGGACGCACTTATGCGAGTCCAGATAAGCAGAAACTTTAGGTTGTACAAACTAGTCGCACATCCCCTTGCTTTTGATAAAGCAGAAGGAGGACAGTAGAATTGTATGTGCGCTAAAGAAACGGCATTAGATGAAGTAATGCCTTTTTTGGACATTTTCCACTTCACATTTGGAAATCAGGAGGATCTGAAAAACCACATTTTTTTTGAAATACGGTGGGAAATGATTAAATAAGAATGTTGCTGTCAGTCTCTTGCGTGCAAAACTTACAGGGTCTGGAAATCACCAGTGAACTTTGCAGAGAATTTTACCCTTAATATGGACTAAACACATTTGGCAGTCAAGGAGAAAACACTTGGCTACCAACCAAGCAAATACTTCCTTTCTAAAATGTTCTAGGGAGCAAGTGAAAAATGAGGTCATTCATGCAAATATCCCATTCACCGGCACTTTTCTTTTGTAACCAGATTATGACTACTATGGCTGCCCTACAGCAGGGTGGTGTGGACTCTGATTAGAAAACTCTTGAAAGTAAAGCTAATGTAGTTGCATACTCCTTGCGGAAGCACTTGTGCTCACTTTCATTCAGTTGGAAGGGGCCACACTGCAATTAGGAGTGTGCTGAGGTGCTGTTGACGCTCTGCCACGTTGTCTCCTCCAAGAGGCAGAGGTGGGAACAGAGCAGGCTTCAGGAGCCGATGTTGAGCCGGGCAGTGGGCAGGGGTCTGCAAAACCAGCCAGCTTTGTCCCAGATCCCGCAGCAGAGGAACTCCCCACCTCCCGGTTGAGGACTCACCGACCACACATCTCCAGTTGTCCTGGTTTCAGCTGGGACAGAGCTAATTTTCTTTCTAGGAGCTGCTGTGGTTTGGATTTAATATGAGAATAATGCTGATAACACATCTTGTTGTAGGTGTTGCTAAGTGATGTTTACATTAGTCAAGGACTTTTTCAGCTTCCTATAGAAGCTGAGAGGGAGCATAGACAGGACAAGTTGTCCAAGGGAATATTCCATACCATATATGTCATGCTCAGTACATGAAAGGGGGTTGGCCAGGGGGCCAGGAATCTGGCAATTGCTGCAGGGGATGGGCTGGGCAACCGATCATCAGGTGGTGAGAGTGATTTGTGTTGTGTCACTTCATTTTATATATTCTTTTACCATTATTATTATTATTGTTGTTGTTGTTGTTGTTGTTATAATATTGTTGTTATTTTCCTCTTCCATTCCTGTTCTTTACCTCAACCCACAAGGTTTTTTCCCTTTCTCCTCCTTTTCTTCCTCTTCTCCCTGCCCTGCTTGGGGAGGGAAGCGAGCGAGCAGCTGCGTGGTCCTTGTTGCTGGCTGGGGTTAAACCACGACACCGGTTCTTACAGCTGAGGGCAGCGGAGGGAGCATGGGTTCATGTTCAGCTGTTCACACCAGCTTCCAGTCGCTGACCTTGAATGGATTTGGCACCATAACGGTGGTTGGGGTTAAACGGGAGGAGAGCTCTGCCAGAGGGCTCCTGGCCTTTCTTCACAGTCTCTTGACCTCTTCTGCCCATTTACGCCTTACGCCATCTCTCCTATGGACTACACAAGTACAGATGCACGTGTTAGGTCAGCTCTACCTAGCAGAGCCTTGAGGGAGTTAAGCGCCAAATGGTGAACACAACTCTCTCTAATTCTGTAAAACAAATAAGCAAACAAACAGAAACTTCAGCTTTAGTGACTAGGCAGGCACACCAAATGGAGTTGCCAGTCCACGCTCCTATGCGTCCTTCTTCTCTGGAGAGACAAAACGTTGGCTTGGACCCTACCGACAGCATCATTCTGTGAGCATTTTAGGCAGCGTTGTTACCGCACTTATTTTGCAATGTATTATTTTTATTGCACCAAGTGCCGCAAAATAAATCGGATCCTGGAGTCCTTAAATGATAGAGGGATCTGGCATGAAATGTTCTAATGTCTTAGGGAAAAATATGTAGGATATTACACGGCAACATACTTCATAGCAATAAAAGTATGACTAGCGGTACATCTTGTATTACAAGAACATTGTTGTACTGGTGATGTGAAGAACAGATCTACAGCATTTGACTTTATTAAGCGTCACCCTTTTATTATATAAAGCCCCTAGGAACGAACAGGATGCTTGCGCCATTGATATTAATGGGATCCTTTGCAATAAAAACAGTACTCGGGAATCTTTTGCACAGCAGAAGGAATCTAAGAGTTGCTGGCGTATGTGATAACTGCTTTATTGAGTGAGTACATCGCAGCTTTTGTCAGAGAAGCAAATGAAAACGTAAATAGAAGGAAAAAAAAAAAACCACAGATGAAGTATTGCTCCACGAGACCATTCAAAACGAAGAAATATCTCCCAAATAGCCCGTTCAACTCTTTAGGAAGTGAGCTAAGTGTTTTAGAATAAAAGTGCTGCTTATTCCCCAACAAGGCACCCACGTCGGGAGCTGCTTTACTTGGGTTATTCTGCAAACAATTCCGATAGCGAGAGCTATGCCAGCCGGCTTCCTCGGAGAGGCCGGGGGGGGGGGGGGGGGGGGGTCGGGGGGGCGGAGAGGAGGAGGAGGTCTTCCCTACATTAGCAGCCTTTTGTTGGTCTGATATGGCTATATTCCCTGCCACGCTGGTGTGCAGCGGGGTTTCCCAGATAAAACAAAAATCCGAATGCCCTTTTCCGTCTACGTGGAAGTTTGTTCTGATTTGAACAGAATTTGTGTACCTACCGGACAATTGAATAGTGTAGTTTAACACTCGGCCTTTTCTGTGCTCCTTTTAAAACACGGGGAGGGGGGGAGGGAAGGGGATTATACTGTAGGAAACAGAGAAGCAAAAGTGCACGTTCGAAGTACGCTGCATATGACTAAAATATCTTCAAATCCTCGCCACAGAAGTTTCTCAAAACCTCGCCGTCTCTAAGTAAGGCCTTTGTTGACATGAGTGCCACACTTGTTACTGAATGCTCCGGGTTTATTAGCTTTGGAGTTTAACAGAGGAAAAGGCAAATGCCTCACAAAGTCTGCAGCGGACCGACTTCCCTTGCTCGCTCCTGTCTTTCGAACCCAATGGAAGCAACAAACTAGAGGCCGCCTGCAATTTTTTTGTTAAAAGTTAGGATAATTTTATGCCGATGATTTTTTGCTAATGATCCTGGGTGTTTGTTTCGGCCTCTGTCTCTCAGCAGAACCCATTCACTCGGTTGATTTGTGGGTCCAAATGTGGAAAAGGGAGTAATGAATTTTGCGTGATTTATGGGGAAATTAGAAAAGTAGCCAATTGGGCATAAAGTTGTACAGGGAAGAGAAATGGTCTATCAGCAATGAAAAAAACAGTGGGAAGTTTCTGGAAGAGTTTCCATTCTCAAAATAATTTTCCCCAGAATTGTACATCTTTATTATGACTTACTCCTGCAAACTACTGCATCCTCAGATGCAGTTGTTGTACTTTTACTCATTTTTAATTTATGCTAGTTCAGAAATACAGGCTGGAACGCACAGTTTTAGGAGTAGCAGATACACAGCGACATCTCAGCAACCCACCCATAACTAGTATTTCCTGATGTGACTTTAAGAGGTGGGCAGTAGTACACTAAAAATAGGCTAATGCCACACGTTGCTGATTCGAATGAGATCCAGAAGGCGGAAAAAATGTTTGGGAGCTTCTGAATCCCGAGTTTTTGTCTGGCTCACTGAAAGGTTAGAAAGCCCTGGCAAACTTTTTCTCCAGCCTGTGAATGGATCTGTGCGGATGGACCTCAGTATAGGTTGCAGCATCTCTGCAGTGAGGTAATAAAATCTGGGGTGTAGTCTTGAATGCATCTCTATTTCTTATTTGTAAGTTCTCACATGCTTTCAGCAAAGTAAATATCTGACGCTGGTTAAGTTCTTCTGTTTCTTCTGCTGCTCGTCATTGCAGATCCACATCCCAGTGCTTACGGCATGTTATGTTACAGCCAACCAACTTCCTCTTAAACATGTTACTTCTACTCTGTTGCTCGTGATATTGATGGCTATTTTGACCTTTGCAGTTCTCTAATTACTGAAGCCTTAAAATAGTACACGTCAGGTAAAATACTCTCTTTTTGAAGTTCCTTTTTCCTCGCATGCCTGAGCTGAAAGACCATATAAACCAAGATTATTCAAACACTTAGACCACTGCACAGAATGTCAAGGGAAATTTTGTTAGTGAGAACAAGTGACTGTTTTGTTCCACTTTTACTTTTGAGGTATTTTTTACTCAGCAGAAGATGACAGTGCGCCGATGCATTTACCGTGGCGTTGCAGAGACTGTTCAAAGCCTTCCCCTCACTAAACTCCAGAAATGAACATTTGCGAAACTATTTTTTCCCTATTCCTTTACTCCCAGCCTGTGAAACGCCCCCAAATAACGCGTTGCTTGAGAGCTAGCAACCCCTTTCCCCAGTCGTATCCAGCGGGCGCATCCGCCGCCTCATCGGAGGTCACTTTTAGCTATTGTACCTCTTTGTCTGGTCCAGTTAGAAAAGCGCACAGGCACTCCAGTACTATCAGTTATGCTTGGAGGAACATAAGAAGGGCGAGGGGGAGGGGAGGCGAAACCAACACAGAAATAGCCCGTTTCTTTGCTTCGAGGGAGCGCAGCCCGCCGACAGCCAGGTCCAGCCTGCCAGCAAATCCGCGTACCGCAGCACTACGATCCGTAGATAGCAGGAAAAAACCCAGGCCGCAGAAATATGCCCTCCCAAAAATCTCTTTTTAAAAAAAAAAAACAAAAACCAAACAAAACCAACCCAACTCCTAAAAGTGGCATCCTTATTGAATTTGTCTTCCTTGAAATTAATTCTACGTTGCGGCCTAGTTCTTTTTTATTTCTGAACCTATTATGGGCCACATCTGTGGAAGTCTGTATCAGCTATTCTGAAACCAGCTGCTGCTGAGATTCTTTCAGTCAAGCTGAAATTAAGAACAGGTTTGTGGGCTCCCTACCTGCTGTGAAGCCGTGATGTAGTTTATAAAATTACATATGGGTGAGAAAATCTGACTGCCAGGGCTGGAAAAGTTGGTACTGTACACAGCATTTCGCATGAAGCTGAAATAACCACGTACACTGGGGCTGTACTTACTTCGCAATATTAACTTTTTCTGCTCGCTTCCTCAGTGTCATTGTAAAAGCGACGTTGAAAAACACAATTAAAAAAAAAAAAAAGTGGGTTTGAAAGGATCAAAGCACAAAAATCAAAATCAGGCTATATCCTGGCAACTGTGTTGACAGTAGGGGCAAATAAGAAAGACATTAGAATTAAAAATGCTGATTTTGCAAGAAAAGTCTCCAGATTATTTCTGCCATAAGGAAAAGTTCATTACATACCATAAATGAGACGGCGGAGACAAGCACCGATCATCTTTTATTGTTGAAGCAATTCCATTAATAGCAAGGGGACAAGTTGTATGAGTAGAAGGTAAAGAGGATATGACCACATCCCGACACCCCATACAATTTGTCATCAGATATGCCCAAGTCACTTATTGTGGTTACATGTTAATAGATCCTTCAGATCCTGAAATATGCGCAGCTCTCTGAATGGAAAACTATTTTCAAACCCGTTTGCTAGATTTATGCCTGACTAAATTACCGGGGTGCAACAGCTCGACCTCAATCCGTGCAGACCCAGAGTACCCCGGTGTGCGAAACTTTGCCGGGTCGTGGTGCGTTTTCAGGGTACAAACGTTGGAAGCAGCCTGATGCCGCGCAGCTACTGAGGCACAACTAAAGAAAAGAGAAAGATTTTTTTTTTTTTTTTTTTTTTGCGGTGCACATGAGAAGTCGATGTGTTTTATCAAAGAGTATACGCTTGGTATTGATTGAAACCATTTTGTTTCGGAGTGAAATTTGTGCCACCCACATAAAGTCTGAAAGCACACCCGTGTTAGAATGGCCCTTTTTAATTGGAGTCAGAAATGTTAGTTTCTTGTTAAAGAGCATCACTGGGAATGTTGCCGTGCAGTGATCTGCAGATGTACATGGGTATTACAGCTGCCTGTGCCTTCCAGTTCGTAACTTCTGCGCGTGCTCTTTGTCTTTCCAAACATACCAAGAAAAAGTCTGGTTTAGAACGTAAAGACCGATACAAGATTATTTGTCGTCGGGCTTCGCGTGGTCGTCTTTTTTTCTGACCCAAGCACACTTTGAAAGCAAAATCTCTGGTTTAGATTAAAATAGATAAATATTGTTTTATTGGCAGAACTGGAGAACTCACTACAAAGCCAGGGGCTGTGTTTGGAAAGGGTCGTTGAGAGACAAATATGATGGGAGACCCCAAGGAAAATGATGGTTCGAGTCCTGAGATGGGGAGATAGATGCCTTAAAAAAAAAATCAAGGGGCCTTCAGCCATCCTGGTTTAGCATTATTTAGATACATTCTCTAAATTTCAGATAGACTTGCAACAATGAAAAATAGTCATCGGCACAAGACCTGAGTAACTCTGAGCAAGCACAGAGCGAAAGCCGAAGCGACTGACTCCTCTAGATTACATTGCACTGAATATATCTGTGTCTGCGACACGTACACGCACACACGCATGCACACACACATATATAAAATGTAATCCCAACTTGGCTTGTTTGCCTGCCTTGAAGTATTTATATATGCTTTCAGCTTTGCTTTTAGAGAGACGGCCTCTTTTCCTCGCTGTTCGACGGCGGTGTTTCTCGGGAACCTTTTCTTATCTAAACTTCCACCAATCATTCCGAAGGCTAAGTTATGCAGACAAGTCATTGCACAGATTTTCATCAAAATGCCATTTTCCTTAACTTGAGAAAGCCTGGTCCCAAACGCTGAACAAATAATTTATTAGACTGTAGCAAAAGTAAATAAATGTTTTCCTGCTCCAAGTATTTCATTAGCCAGAATTATTATACATGCGAGTCTATAAATAGCAAACCACGTATTGAGCCATTAATATCGCTGACATTCTCATACAAAATACTGTAATTTAAAGAATTTGAAATGGGAGGACATCTCCTGCAAGATTTCTGGCAAAGGTAAAATGGGTAAACAGTGTCTGCAAACAGATTAATCACCCGTGGTAATGGTACACTACTAATGATTTGAAAATTAAGAAGATCTCCACCTGAAATTTCTAACAACATCAACCATATTATGCAAATACATTTTGCCTATCTTTTAATTCTACACATTCTTATACTGTTCCAGTTTTGCTTTTAAAGCCCAGAAGCGCGAGGCTCAGCAGGAGAAATGTGAGAAAATCTCCTATTTAAAATTACATGGACAGAGAAACTCTGCTAGGGACTTTCCGTGAAATTAATATACCGCTTGATTGTTTTTAAAGTCTCTGCATCTTCTGAATTTTTAATTGCCTTTCCATTAAAGAGGAATGCCCCTCACTTACTAAGCTTGAGATGGGTTCTCCAGTCCTTTCACCTCAGTAGCCTCAGTATCCTATTTTTTTACGGGAACAAGGAGTGCAAGACCGGGCCCCGTGGAAGCAAATATGGAAAATATTAAGCATTTTAACCATTATCAAGCAATAGAGCAAGCACTGTGTTGTGTATTCTCATGTTTTACTGTCTAAGGAAGAGAATCTATACAGACTCGGAGAGAAAAGGAGTAGGTCGTAAAAATCACATTTGTACGTAGAGGAGTTGGGAAGTCTCATGCACCTTTCATTGCTCTGACTTGTCAATTTTCGCCATATGGAAATTATTAGCTTAATACTGTAGTTCTAAATACCGCCCGGGAATGCTGATTTAGAATGGATTTCTTACTACTCTTTGTGTAAAGAAATGCTAAACTACTATATAAACTGTGATTAGGGAATCTATGCTCCCATGACATAGGTGTGTGCCTGGGGTGAATTCTTCAAGCTTAGAGAGGTGACATCTGCTCTGGTCCACTCGCAGGTAAATCTGGCATCAGTGAACTCGGAATCCCCACAAAACGCTGCGAGTCTGGAGTAACTGGGAACGCAATTTGGCCGGCGATTGAAAAAGCGTGCAGGAAAGATGCTGATGCACAAGGAACAAAATCCAGACATTCCAGATACATTATTTACTATCGAGGCATTTAAAAACACTACCTTAATGTAATGAAGCTGCCTTTGAAGGACAGGCAAAACACATTTTTTAAAGCGCGTCCTCTCTGTATTTTGACCAGCTGCTACGCACGCCTGATAATTTTTTTTTTTCGGTGAATTAGAATTAAATTTGATTGTCCCAAATACATCCCACTCAGGCATTCATGCTGAAAGCAGCAACAATTGTCAATGACCTTTAACACGCCTGCTTTCAAATTAGTGCAGATCATTAATCACACATAGCTTACATTTTATGATTCGTGTATCCTTCATTACCAACTTTCCTTCTCGCTCGCTGACACTCCCCCCCCCCTCCCCCCCACCCCCCGCAACCCCCCGCCCCTTTCCTTTATTCCGAGGGTTTTGGTAATAAGCACTGGAAAGGGTAGGATTTAAAGCCTTCCCCCCTCCCAATTTTGTTTTCTTCTCTTCGCCAGCGGTGCCGGAGCGGTTCTCGCGTCCCAAGTGCTGGAGGGGAGGCGGGAGCGGGGCCGGTGCGCCCGGGCGGGGCGGGGGGGGGGCAGCCCCGGTGGGGTGTACCGGGGGGGGGGGGGGGGGAACGGAGCGGAGCCGGGGGGTGTGGGAGGGGGGAGGCTCCACCGGGGCGGCCCAGGGAGCTCCGGGGCGTCGAGATAACACCGACCCCTCCGTCAAAAGTCCTCCGTGTCAATTCTACGTCATCGCACATTACGAGACAAAGAAAGAAAGAAGGGGGGGGGGGGGTGTAGGAGGAAAAAAAAAAAGAGAAAAAAAGCCTCCACACCCTTGATGTCTAGTACCAAGCTTTAGCAGATTAAATTAGGCTTCCCAGCCATAGACTAAACATACTCCCCTCGCCTATGGCACACATATTTTGCGTGATTAAAGCGAGCTTCGCAAACACGCAGGAAAACAAGAATTGAACTTTTCAGACACGGGAGCGGTGGTGGGGTTTTGTTGGTTGTTGTTGTTTTTTTTTTTTAAAAAAAAAAGGAAAAAAGGAAAAAAAAAGGAAAAAAGCCATATGGCAGATTGATTTGTTCGGAGGTCTTTCAACTTCCCCAGCGTGGCTGTTGAACAGTATTCCTCTTTGATCTTGATTGAGGACTTTAATGTTGTTGTTTCTTGCGCATTTCAATACACCCATAAATATTTTACCAGTGGAATTCGCTCTTCCCCGCCGCCCCCCCCCCCAAAAAATAAAAAAAGGGGGGGGGGGGGGAAGTTTCTAATAGAAATGCATCTGGGCCAACTCCAGAACTCCAGCCCGCACCTTTCGCACCGGCGCTACGCGGGAACCGGGGCGGCGGCGGGGGGCAGAACGGCGGCTCCGCGCCCGCACAACGCCCGGTTTAAGGCCCCCCCCCCCATCCACCCCTCCCCCGGGGACACCCCGCGCCCCAACTTCGCTCGGTGGAGACAATAGTGTCGGGCGGGCTCCGCACCGACCAGACCCATCGCGGCCGCCGGGGGACGCGCGGTGGCGGTGGCGGTGGCGGCGGGGCGGGCGGGGCACGGCGGGGCGCGGCGGGCGGGGGCGGTGCGACGGGCGCGGGGCGCGGCGGGGGCCGGCGGGGGCCGCCCCCGCCCGTCCTCCCCTCCCTCCCTCCCTCCCTCCTTCCCTCCCTCCCTCCCGCCCCAGTGGCAGCGGCTCGGCGGATCATGTGCGGCGGGCGGCTGCTCGCATGCGGCGCGGGGGTTTCACCTTCAGGGCGGCGGGCGGCTCGGCGCCCCCTTCCCCACGCCTTGCCGCCGGCAGCGGAGGAGGAGGTGAGGGGCTGGCGGGGCGGGGGGGGGAGGTTGATCCTTTTGGGGGGGGGTAGGTTAGCCCCTGTTTTGAGGGGGGAAGGTTGGTCCCTTTTTTGGGGGGGTGGGTGGGGGTTGTTCCTCGGGCTGCGCCCCTGGGGGGAAAAAAAAACAAACATCAACAAAACAACTTCGCCCCCCCCCCCGAATGGGGACTGTGTCGTGTGTCCGTCCGTCCGTCCGTCCCCCCCCCCCCGAGGTCATTGGAGCGGTTCCAAAATGGTAACTTTGCGCTGTTTCGGGAGGAGGTCGTTTTTACTGCAGTGGTGGTGCTGGAATGGGGGGTAGGTTTGGGGGGGGGGGTGTCTCTGGGAGGCTTTCGGCTTTGTACGCTCCGTCAGGGGCGGGGAGGGGGGTGGGGGGTGGGGGGAAGCGGACTGCGATATTAATCCATTAAGAAACAAAGAACAAATTGCCCTCACTTTAAAGTAAAAACGCGTCGGCTAATGACGGTGGGTGATGGGGCTTCGAGCCCCGAGTAGCCACTCAAATTATTAAGTGTGGGGGTTTTTGGTGGGTTCCCCCCCCCCCCGTAGTATTGATAGAGCGTGTGCGTGAAATGTGAAATGCCCGATGTGTGCCCCCCCCTCGTTTTTTGGCTCCTCTGCGCTGCGTGTGCAGTCGATCGCTGCGCGATTTCCAGAAGTACACAGTTTATCAAAGGAAGTTGGGGGTGGGCGGGCAGAGAAAACAATTATTCACGTATAGACAGCGAGAAGGACAATGTCTCCGGAGCGATTATTGCCAGAAGAGGAAAATAGCCCATATGATGTGGGTGAGGTGGGGAGACGGACGGGGAGTTTAATGTATATGTTTAAAAAAAAAAAAAAAAAAGGGTGGGGGAATCGAGGAGGGAGGGGGGGAAGAAGGGAGAGAGAGAAAAGGAAGAATAGAAATAATGCAGTTCCAGACATTTTATGTTATAAAAGCTTTCCTCCTCTTCGTCCCTTCCTCCCTCTTTCCCCCGTCCCCCCCCGCCACTGTCTTCGGTCATAATTAGCATAGCGCCTTGGTCGCGATCCTAATGCGAATTAAGTACTCGGGGAAGTTGAGGAAAGTTTGGCCGGGCAGAACTTTGCCGGGAGGGAGGAAGGTGGGGGTACGGGTGGGGGGGAACGTGCGGGACATGACAGCAGCGCCGTTGTTTTTCCCCCTCCGCCCGGCGAACCTCCGCAATTAACTTGCTGGAGACATCCCCCCCGCCCCCCCCCCCCCCCCCGCCCCGGTGTTTTAAGCCGAAAAAGTGTGGGTTTTGGAATCAGCACCGTTTATTAGGAGCGGTAATAAGCTCCCCAGCAGCGGGCAGAGGGTCTTCTGGGGAGCGCGCATTGTGCGTGCCCGCAGCTCAGCCTCTACGTTAACCCCTATAGATAGGGGTTATATAGCGCGGGGGGCACCGGGCGTGCAAATATAATTTTTCTCGGACTACTTTCTAAATATTAATTCTGCTCTTTATTTAATCCAGATGAGAAGAGGCAGGGTTCGCCTCTCCTTCCTTCCCCTTCTCTCCCCCCCCCCCCCCCCCCCCATTTGCTGCCTTATTGTTGGTTTACATTTTCTGAAAAGGCGACTGGTGTAACCTGTGGAATTTGAAATGCAAATAAAAGCCTGTGGGAGTTGAGGCAGAACAAATCAGCATTTATAAAGTGAAAAAGATTTAATGTCTTTGCAACCATTGCGAGATTTCTTTTTTTTTTTTTTTTTTTTTTAATAAGACCTGAATCGTGACGTCAAGTCGTTTGGGAAAGATTTTGATTTTTTATTATTATTTTTAATGTCTGAAACGCGGGTATGCGAAGTGCTTACAGGAAAAACAGATTACAAGATTAACATCTGTTAACATGATCGTTTATCTCCAGCCAAAAATAGGTCAGTCCTTTCTTAAGGAAACACGATTGCTGGGCGCATGATTAAATAATGAAATTAGGCTGATGAGTTCATAAATTAGACTCCGTGCCGATGTGCGTTAGGATCCGACCTGTGACAAAAAAAAAATATGTAATTCGGGGTCGGCCGGAGAACGGTGCGGGGTCAAAGTCCCTTTTTGGGGAGCGGCGCAACTCTCTCGCCGCCGCCGCCTCTTCCTCCTCCTCCTCCTCACCGCCCCCCCCCCATCTTCCCATCGCTTCCCCCCCCCGCCCCCGCTCTCCCCCAGGCCGCCGGCAGCGTCTCCCCACGCGGGGAGCCCAACTCTTTCCCTGCGGGGACGGAGAAGTTTCCTCGGCGGGGAGGGGGCGCGGGGGGTGCCGCCGCGGGTGGGGTGGGGGGGGCCGCGGACGGACGGAGGGACGCGGCGCGGAGCCCCCGCCCGCTGACGGTCCCCGCCTCGCCGGGGAGGCCACGCCCCCTCAGCCTGAGGCCACGCCCCTCGCACAAAAGCCCCGCCCTCGAGCTCCGAGGCCCCGCCCCCTCTCGGCCGCGGGGTGTCCGGGGGAGACCCCTTCTTTCGCCTTTTTTTTTTTTTTTTAGGCGGATTCTCTGATTTCCAGGGGAAGGTCGCAGCTCTGCAGGATCGTGGGGTTGCCGTGCGGTGGGGTGGCTCCTGGGCCGGGCGGGGAGAGGTCCCAGAAGCCGGCCCGGGGAAGGGCAGCGGCGCTTTGGCCCCGCGCCACCGACTTTATTTCATGCTTGCTGCGCTAAATGAGTTAACAGCCAAAGGGTTTTTCATTAACTCGACTTGGCAACCGTGTATTTGGTTGGCTCCCCCCCCCCCCCAAAAAAAAAAAAAAGAGAAAAACATAATTTTAACCAGAAGCTGAATGGCCAAATGTGGGTTGCTTTTTTTTTTTTTTTTATGTCTCGATTTTTTTAATTTTTTTTTTTTAATTTTTTTTGGACCATGTCTTTCCCACGGTGCGCGAAGGCCCCACCTGTCCTGGGGGGCACCAGGCAGGAGGATGCTGACCACGAGGGATGACAGGGACCCACAGCTGCTTGCCCGTTATCTCCCCCTCAACCTTGCAGGGGGGGGATGGATGGGGCTAAGGGGTGCGTCCATGCTGGGGGGTGTCCATGTGTCCCTGCTGGGGCCAGGCCCCTGCACGCAAGGCAGGTGCATGTGGGGGCAAGGGAAGTTGTCGCAAGCGGGACAGGGGCGTATGTGTGTGCCAGCGATGGGGTATGTTGCGTCGCCAGATGTGTGTGCCTGTGGTGTTAATTAGTGTTATGATGCACTTACTCTGGGAGACATCTTCCGTTTCACAAGAGTGGCTCCCGCAGCCGTCATGAGTGAGCTCTGTACAGTACAGTGATTTGTGTTACCTTCGCTAGCTGTTGGTGGAAAATATTTTTGGGGTATTTTCTCTAATAACTCTTGCCTGGGGTTTGTTTTCAAACCCTTAGTTCCTGTAAAACTGAGTGATGTTGAAGTGGCATTTAGGTAGTGGTAAGTATTATGTGGTCTGTGTGAAGAATAGGGCATTATAACCCCCCTCTAAACTGTTAGTTTAATGTGCAAAGACCATGCTTACAAAAGAAAAAAAAAAAAAAGAGAAAAATTAAACTATCCATGAGAATAACGTTGTCTTAAGGAATGATGTGACAGAAGGGTATCCAAAACACGCTTAGAGAGGGGAGTGGTATTTCTTAGCACGGCTCCTATCCAAGATCCGCACGACCGTCTAAATTGCTGTACGCGACTAAAACAATATGCATCAAAAGCTGCATACTGCCCCTTCGTGAATGTGAAGGACTACGTCTCTGTGCATCATAGAAGAGAAGGCAGTTTACATCAGGAAGGTGAAAGCCACCTGTTGTTATTTGCAAGTGACCTCGGTAACCCTATACCTGGCTGGCACAGAGCAACAGCAGTGACATTCAAGTTTTCCTGGGACAGTGACTAATGCCTTTGCTTTAAAAATTAGGTTCATCATATGTTTTTATAGTTGGTCATAGTATCGTGCTGTCACCAAGATTTAATAATGGCAATTATCAGTACAGAAGCGCTCATTGAAGGGGTGACAACGAGTGTGCCATTGTTCTGAATCTCTGCCCATTCAACTGTCCTTAAGTGCAGCCATCCCTCGTTTTAGCAAATAAAGATGTTTATGTCTTAACACTTTACACATCTGCTTGGGAAGCAGGGACGTTGGTGTCAGTTTACTGAAAAATGAGGAACGCTTTAAAATGCACCTTGCTGTGGGTGCTTGTGTAGCTGGTACCAGAGGGGGCAGCCTGCAAGAGTATCATGGGACGACCGATGTAGTCACCAACTCTTGCAAACTTTGGGCCATCTGTTTATTCTGATTTTTTTTTTTTTAAAGGTCTTTACATGCAGGTGACTTAAACAAAGTTATTTATAGCAAGCTGTGATCTTAACCGGCAAGTTCTACACTGAGATCCCACCTAATGGGGGGGATCTATGTTTAATACGATCCAGAACTTGTCAACTTTGAAAGACCTCACTTCTGTGAAGACTTGAATTCATGCCAAGTACTTCCAGGACTTCTTTGGGATTACATCCAGTGTGCAAAATGAGCCACTGCATAAGCTTTTGTGAAATCAGTGACGAAGTCTGTATATGTGTACTCAAACTGGAAAGCTGGCTTTGACTGTATTGTTTCTTAAAGTCATCAAAATAGAAAGCTGAAATACGAAGTGATTGCATTTTACAGGAGGCAACTTGTTCGAGCTTGCAAACTTTAGAAGTAAAATGCGCCTGTTTAAGTTTTTGAGACGGAAGGATGAATTTGTGGATATGTACCTTTTAAGCCTGAATGGGCATTAGATTTTTGTGCAGAAAGGGGAAAGGGACTGCTGCTGTTTTTCACAGCTATGTGATGTTCCTCAACTGGGTGAGAGTGTGTACAACTGTCCTATAAATTGACTTGTTGCTTGTGAGCCCAGTGCTGTCCCCTAATAAGCATGTTCGCCACTCCCATTGACTACTGGCAGCTGCACGAGGGTGTCTCTGGGTGGAATTACAGTTTCTGTATGTGATTCTGCAATCCTTAACAATATTGGCAGTTAATCGGCTAAAACTTACTTCAGTGTTTTTGTTTTTTCTTTCTTTCTTTTTGTTTTCGTCTGTAGCCATAAGCTTAATCCAGATAATTAATCACTGCGTGGCAAAAAACAGGGGGGGGGGGGGAAAGTCGCATTTATTTGATTAGATATCTGCAATATAAATATTTGAACCTCGGAGCAGCATTGCTTTTTGAAAGCAGACATCTTACGCGCTGCAAATGTTTATACAGTGCCAGGATAAAGCTGTTCTGACTCAGTCAACTGAAGGCAAAATTCTGTTTTTCAGTTCCCCGCTGTAACTGCACGGCAGCTCTCTGGGCGGCATCGGAACAGTTCTTGGGACTTGGAAGCACCTAACAAACTGCAGCATTTCTCGGTTGCCGCTTCTGTGTTACAAGTAAACGAGGCTGCCTTTCCTTTTCCGGCGGGAGCGACTCTAGCGAAGTGTTGCGTCAGTGAGGCCGCGTTTCAAACGCGCTGCTGGATTATGCTGCAGGTAGTTAACATTGCCACGGCTTTCATTAGGATGATGACTTCATTGCAAATGTTTACTTTCATTACCCAACTGTTAGTCAGCAAATGTTCGCTCTCTTGATCTGCTGAACCTGCTTTGCTATTTGAAGCCAATGAGCTCCGCTTTTGGTGTGTTGGGTGTTGTGTTTGGTTTTTGGTTGGGTGTGTTTTTTTTTTTTTTAATGCGATGATTACTCAACGTGGGTTATTCATTTTTTGATGTTGTTTACATCTTTGGTTATCTGTAGAGGCCCGTCAGCCTCGTTACACGCTTCGTGTTAGCAGTTTCTCCTCGCGTTCCTGAAACTGTATGACGGCATCAGCCCTTATGCAAACGGACGCGGGGCGGGAGGCCTCCGCTCTCGGATGGAGTTAGCGCCCGGGTGGACCATACCTGCATCTCCTCAGCTGCTGCCGAACTATTTACTGCCCGATGAGTTCGAGCAGGTATTTTACAGCAGCAGCAGCGGGCTGCTGTGAGGTAACTCGTTTGTTTACCGCTCCCCCGTTGTGAGCTGACACCGCAGATAGCGCCCGTTGCGGGGACACGGGGACAGGGGCTGCTCACACGGTGACAGAGCCACCTGCTAATGAAGACCCCGGTCTAAACTGTTCTGAGTCTTCTGTCGCGGAGGGGTTTGTTTGTTTGTTGTGTTTTTTTTGTTCCCCCTCCCCCCCCCCGGATTCAAAACCACTTATGTTCCGATGGCTACTTAAAATCCATTTTTTGCTGACCTTTCGTTAAAGCGGTTGCTTGTGGAAAAGAATTCGGTTTCTACCGGCAGGGTATTGCGTCGCTTAACGCTCGTTCAACGAAATCCGCGTTTCATTCCGGGCTGTTGGAGGAGGCGAAGGGCAGGCGTTGCTGTTGGACAGTTGTCGTAAACCCGCGGTAACTTCAGTAGAGCGACGCTGAATTTACAGGGCCGTGTGCGGGGATGAATTTAGCACACAGCACTTAGCTCCTAATTAAAGCTTATAGTATTACATCCGTAATCGGGGCACCCTTAGAATCTCCAAGAAATTACATTTTTCTTTGTCTGCTCTTCTCCCTTTTCTTTCTTGCCGTCTTACTGTGAGGCGTTGGGCGCTTGCTTCTCCGCGTTGGGGCCGTCATGTTCACGTCCCGAAGGAAATGTTTTCCAGCAGCGCGCTCCAAATTGCAAAGTAGAATAATTTTGCGGCTCCCCAAATCTTTAAGGCCAGTTTCTAAAAACGATCGAGCTTTTAATCTTCTTTTCAAAGTTAAAACAGAAACTACAAAGGATGTGTAATTACAATTTGCAGCTATTTTTAGACTCCTGACATGTTTCACTTATAGTATAATGATAAAAACAAATACTCGGCGTAGAGGCTAGATGGGCAATTTTCAAACCAGCACCATCCGCTCCAGCTACCGTGTGTGTATTTCATACATGTTTGCTTTGGTCCTGTTTTTCGGGGGGTGTGTTATTTTTGGGTTGGTTTTTTTTTTGTTGTTGTTGTTCTTTTTGGTTGGGAGTGTACTGAAACTGTATATTTCAGTACATGACTGGGGCAGGGGGGTGTGCAGTGAAAATGAGAGCTCTTGTCTATCGAGCAGATCCTGTTGGGAGTGTTTGCTGAAAATGGGATCATATGTCAGAGAGTTTTAACATACTGCACACACAGACACACACGCGCGCGCGCGCACATGCTTTGCTTTTCCGGCAGGTAGAATAAAGGAAGAATGGTGAGTTGGCTTGTCACTATTTTTACACTGCATGGAAATGCTCATGTTGGCTTATTGGAGGGGTAAAGCTGACTTAATAGTAATTTTTCCTTGTCCTTTATTTTTTTTTTTTTTTTTTTTAAGATGGTGAGCGGTGAAGTGGTATTAGCTCTCAGTAAAGAGGGGGAGAGAGAGACTGGTGGAAATTGAGGTGTTTTAGTCACAATTGTAGCCTCGTTTTAAAATAACCACATGTGTTTATTTAAAAATAGATTTGGGAAAGAAATTAGCCATGTTCTTTGTTTTCAAAAGGGTAATGTATGTGCATTCACCATATGGTAGCATTTAACCCATATTGTATGAGCTGACAACAAGTCACATTTATGCTCTGATTTATTTTGGTGTTTCAGAATGTTCTTTTTCTGAAATCTAGTACAATAAATGATGCATTTAGGATTGTGCAATGTAACTGGATCTTCAGCTGTTTTGCCTCATTGTTATAATGATACCAGGTTCATGAGTAAGCAATTTTTAAATTTAATTTTTTTTTTTTTTTTCTTCCCCTTCTGAAATAATTTCCTTAAGAAATAGCCGGGCTCGGAATGTTGAAATGATTTGCGGGAAGAGTTATGAACAATAGCCAGTGACACAGTGTGTTGTAAAAGGATGGCGGGGCGAGGTGTTTCGGTCTCTGCTGGCTGAAACTAGAGCTGCTCCTTTGATGGTTGAGGATGTGCTTGGAAAGACTCTCCCCCCCCCCCCTCCTTCCCACTGCCTCCCCCCTCCAGTCTTTGCACAGAGGTTGCTTAGTTGTGTATTTTAATGCACGCGTTCTGGCTTCCCTTGCGGTAGACTGCGAGGCACCTGTATGGGTGAGCTGGTACCAGTACTGGCAGCCACAAGTATGATAAACCCGTGAATCAGGCAGCTTAAGGATCGACTTCAACTATGCAATTAGGGAAATATGGTCTCTTATTTTCCCTTCGGATTCGGAACCCCCCCCCGGGAGTTGTATTTCTAGGCTTGCTTTCCCCCGTGCCAGTCTAGCTACGGGTATAGGGTTTCAGGAGATGGGGCTCTGCTCGGAGGTCCCGAGGCGCACGGTAGACAGGAGTCGGCCCCATACGGTGCGTCGCCTGAGAACTTCCAAAAGTCAATGGCGCTCCTTGGGGAGGTACCAGTTGCTCACCATCTGTCTCTTAAAAGTCGTTTCTTTTAACCTTGGAATACAAAAATATTTCAACGAAGTTATTCACGTGTTTCTGTGAAGTTGTCTACAAGCGTACCGAAAAACTGCTAGGCTTCTAATTTCAACGTGGTGTTTGAACACTAATGTATACCAATTAGGAATGGCTGACGTTTGTAATTTATAGAAGTTGAAAGGAGCATTAAACACCACCCTTCCAACTCTAAATACAGCTTTTCCTTCTCCGTGTGGCTGCTTACGTGAAACCGAGGGTCTGTCTTCCAGATTGTCGTTCCAGCATGTTGGTACCTCCTTGGATAAAGTACCGGTCTCCTGTATTATCACGTCAGCCCCTTTGCAACACCCTGTGTGTAACGGTACCGTTAGCCCATTAACACAAGACTTCCTCGCTACTGTTTTTAATGGCTCTGTGAATACTTATTTTAAGACCATTTTAGAGAAGTGTTTTCATCGCTACTGAGAAAAGCCATACAAAATCTAGAAATACTTACTTTAATTAGATTTGCTCTGTTTGTCTCTCTTTTTCTTTTTTTTTTCCTTGCCCCCCAGGTAAATTTTACCTCTGTAATGAATGCTGTGATCTTCAATGCATAATTTATTAATTACGATACTTGGAGAATGTTTTAGTGCCAGTTTGAGAAAACACAGCAATTTATGTTTATAACCCTGGTCCCGTTAAATTTGAACGGATTTTGGTAGAGGGAGCCGTGGCTGCCGGGGGTATGATGAAATAACCCACTTCTTCTCATTGTGGTGAGCATATTGGAGAGTTCATCTTATCATGAACGGTACAGACCAGGTGTCAAGTGACATGCCAGACACACAGCTTTGCTTCTGAATGACTCTTTCCAATTAGAAAGTAATGGCTTTAACGGGATCAGCCAAGTAATCGGAGTCTCTCAGTTCTCCAGTGCCAGGAGGTGTATATTTGCAAATGTTATTTATCCTCTCTTTAATGAGTTGCGAAATTGTTGGTTACCTTTGATAAATTTAAAGGGGGGGGTTGGGGAGGTGAGAATACTATGTGGAAATCGTGGGATTAATGGTTTAGCAGTCGGGATTAAAAATAGTCTCAGCAAATTACCCTGTTGATACCGAAGCCAGAATCTGTTAATGGGGTTACAAGCAGATTGGTTTATCAGTCCTTTATTTTCTAGGTTGATTAGGGATTATAGGTTGCCATGTATTTGTATCACAAAAGTAAGCAGTGCAAAAGGCTGAGATTGCTAATATTTCACTTTGAAGTTTCACGCGCTTAAAAGGAGGGTGTCTGGAGCTCAAAAGTGGCTTCCAGACTACATGGGCAGCCTTTTCCCCCGGATTTTGGTGCTCTGAAGTGGGTGTCGAAGGAGCCGGGGTACTGTAAAGGGGTGGCTTGGCTCTTGTTAAAAGTCTGAAAAACGGAGTGAAAGCAGTAAGGTAATCTGTGACGCTCACGCAGGGCACTCGGCACGACGTTTTAAACGCCTGTTGCTGAATGGTCAGCCGTTGCGTCTCCTGCTGTTTCAGTGCAGAACCTGGAGCATCTTTCAGTCGCGATAATGTATATGATGTGCAGTCTATGCAGTGGACCGGTGACTTCCGCGTGTCCTGTTCTAACCTGCAAACAAACGGTCTTTTTGGGTCTAGCCCTGCACAACAAAGTCCTTTCACTCCCAGCTGTATATTGCCTTCTTCTCTGAGCTAGGCACAGAACTGCAAACCGGGACGTCCCCTCGGAGTCTTCATAAGAAGATGAGAGGCACGATGGAGTCCCTTAGATATTGCTCTTATCTTCTGCTATCTAGCTCAGGAGACGCTGTGGCTTTCGCACCCTTTGCTACCTTGTCCTGGTGTGCAGCTTGAGATAACCTAGTGACGTTTGTTGGCTTTTCGGGCCTTGCCGAGTGAAATGCAATGAAATGGCAGGCGAAGAAGATTTCTGCAACTTTTTAGCTAGATTTGGAGCGCTAGAGAAGATTGGTGGAGATACTCGTAACTGTTTTTACTCCTTTGGCTCTGAGAGAAAATAAGGGGGGAACAAGGAGTTTTAGAAGAGAAATGCTGACCTGGATTGAAAAAGGAATGGAAGATACCATCTAACGAGGAATCCACTGGGGACTGGCTGGTTTGGCAAGACGAGGAAAGGGAAGGAAATGGGGTCCATGAGATCTAAGAAATCAGGCTAATTCCTTACCCTTCTAAAACCTAGGTCCTCTTCTCCCCTTGCAAAAAGCTTGTCTGAGCCTCTTGTAGGCTCTGGGACTGGTGTCCGGGGGTCAAGGCTTGCCTCGTCACACTGGGGAGGAGGACTGATGGTTATCCTCTTAACGTGGCTCTTCTGTGCCCGAGTTTTGTGCTCCCAGAGGATGGGACGTTGGAGAGAGCGCGTAATGGATGTGGTGAAGGATGAGTAGCTCAGGGCAATGGCAGGATCAAGAAGTTTGTCTGAAGTTTGGGTCGAGTCCTTTGTCTTCCAGGTCGCTGTGCAGACCAGCGCAGGTTCCTCTGCAGCGTGCAGGGGCTCTTTGGCCGTCCTGCCGGCTCAGTAGGGTCGGGAACACTGCCCTCCGAGACAGTGCATCCCATGCACAGGGGAAAGAAAAAAAACATCAGTCAGGAGAGTGTGTGTCCTCTGTTGTCCACATGGAAGAGGACACACTCTCTCTTAAACTAAATGCTCTTCAACGTTTAAGAAAAGGGAGATGATCAGAAGTGCGAGTCTGACAGCTAAGAAGATGCTAGACACGAAACAGATTTTTGTTGTTCTTACAAACCCAGTTTCTTCTGCTTTGTTTAGTGTGTTTTATGCACTTCGGAGAAGAGAACAGTATTTGGAGAGCTGAAATCCTAGTTTCCCATTCTAATATGCAAAATGAAGCTTTCAGTTTGAGTTTTCTTATTAATTTTTTTAAAAGATTAATATCTATGTAGATATAGGGGTATGTGAATGTGGAAAAAAATATATGAACAATAATTTTGTGGAGGAGTAATAAAAATAATCTTCACACAGTCATCCCAACTTTGCTTCCATGCTCTTAGGGTCAAGTGGATTTTGAGTAGTGCAACTCAGAGCTTTCCTGTGGAGTCTTACAGCAGATCTGCGATGTTTATTGAAGACCAGATACGCAGAATTACTCTGTGTGTAATTCTACCCCCAAGGTTACACCTTGCGTTCGGCATAGTGGAGCTGTGCCAAGATGAGCTGGTTGACCTGTAAAGATCTCTTGGCTGTTTCATGACCGGCATCGGTGCTGGTCTCCACAGGGGCAGTGGAGAGCTGGTGTGAGCAGCAGCCACGGCGAAGGCTGGAGGAGAGGATAACACAGGTTGTGAGGAGCCGAACACATCCTTGAAGGAAAGGAGGTTGTAACAAGACCATAAGGAAGGGAGAGAATGGGTGTTTGGAGGAGCCGTGTCTAGGAAGAGTGTTGAAGGCAGAGAACCCGTTTCTCTGGTACCTAGGGACACTGGGTTTCTGTAGGTGGGTGTTTTTGTTCTTTGTTTCCTCAGAAGTTGCCATGGCAGGAATCTGGGGTTATCTGTGTTAAGGCAGTAAAAGGATCGTTGCCCCTTGGTCATGCTTTTCTTCATGAGCAGTGAGGCTGAGGTGGCCGCTAGAGCTTCCCCAGTTGTCGTGTCCCTGCACGGTGTTGCTGGTTGTAGCTGTCTGGAATGGGTTAACATGGTGCAACTGAGATCTTCGCTTGTTTTATTGCCCGTGGCACTGGTCTGCCAGGTGGTCTCTGCCAGCCTGCAGCAGCACTAGAAGGAGACAGGGAGCGTGCAGAGCCACGTAGGAGTAGGGTATGGAGATACCCGGTGTTTGTCTGGTGCCTAGCGTGTGTGGTCCTGCTCCATCACCAGGGGTGCTGGGAAAAATTACAGTGCAAATAACTGGGGTGGGGTGGGGTGGGTGTTTATGGAGAGGAGATGTTAAGCAGAAGGAGAAGAGGAGGTTGGCCGACCACGTGTGGTTGCATGCGTGTGAAGTAACTGAATTTTTCTTTTGTGTAGTTACTTTCAGGGACTTAAGACTTGGTTCCCGCTGCACAAATCGCTGTTTATCATAGACCCTTTTCCTGCCTCTTGTCCCCCAGATCCGTTTTGCTCTGCAGTCCTCCTTCTCTGTCTGCTGCGCGCTCCTGAGCTTGAGCTGGCGTCAAAATTCAAAACCTGAAGGCGGCGGAAGACTTGGGATGAGTGGGTGGATGTGGTGTGTTGAGCATGAGAGTTTTTGGAGGAGGAATATGAAGCGGAGCAGGTTTGCGTTCAGGATGAAAACGGGGGCGATCCGAGTGTTGCAAGGGGCCCGTGAGAAGGAGGGGGCTGTGCTGAGAAACCGGGCTGGTGGCACGGGAGGGTGGCAGGCGGGGTGCTGACAGCCACCTCAGGCTGATTAATTTTTACCACTGGCAGGAAACTTCCTTTAAAAAAAGGAAACAAAGAAATTGCTGTGAATGAATAGAATTTGTTAGGACTAGCGAGGTTTGTGAAAGATGCGTGTCAGGAAAACCAGCCATTTAGGGAAAAAAAAAAGAAAAAAAGTACTTGGGAAGTCTGTTGTTCATCCCCCGTCTTTTCTGTGAATACTTATGAATCTGTCCCGAAAGCACATTTTCTAGACGTGACTTTTACTGCTGCAACTTTAACTCTGATGACTTATACCCAGCACATTCTTTGTAAAATTTTTCTGGTCACTTAATGTTTTAAGCATTATACTTTTTTTTTTTTTAAGTTATTAAAGGATAGAAAAAGAGGACATGCAGCAGCAGTTCCTCTTTCCAAGCTTCTGTAGTTTTGATCAGTTCCTTTTGGTAACAGTGATCCTCTAAATCAAACCACAACGTGATGATCAGGTAAAGGTGTGTGGCAACACGGCAGGCATCTGTTTTTATCTAACACAAAGTCAGCGGTTTAGGCTTACAGAAGATTATGATTTATCAGGACAGTATAATTATAGCTGTTGTCATACGGTGGCACCCAGTAGCAGTGATGATCCGTTCCTGTTGTTCCGGGATGTGTACAAACACATAGTAAGAATCAGTCCCAGGACTTGATTGCATCTTCTCTGTGTACATGTGGTTCTATGGGTCCATTAATGCTTTGAAGAACTTTAATGACCCCTATCTGCTGTCAAATTAAAGGCTAATAAATGTCTGTTAATTATCACAGCCCTCTTCACAATGGTAAGTTATTAGAATTGAATTTACTGTGCGTTTTACTAGACTTGGGGGAAGCCAGCTTCGGCGTTGGATCCTCAGCTGGTGTTTGAACGTGTATCCGCAATGAGAGGCAGAAATTTGGCCACGGTCTTCCTGGTCCTGAAGGCTGCCTGTGTGTTGATGCTGAGGGAGCGCTTTCTGCTCTCCTCCAAACTGGGGTGGTTTCTGTGTGGGGACGGGTCCTGCCCCAGGCTTGCAGGAAAACAGCCCCCTGGGGCTCTGTGGGTGCCTAGAAATGTGGTCAATGCCACCGTACCTGGCTCATCCCAGAAATGGACCTGCCAGCTGCCTGGAAAAATGAGGGTGGTTCATCTGTATGTTAGCCCTCTTTGTGTCTTTTACAGAAGGGTCGTAGTGGAAAGATGACAGCGGGAAGTCACACAAGAGATGAGAGCAGCCAAGGAGGAAAAAAGTTTGGCACGCCGCGTGGCATGGGTGTATTCATACCAGTACAGCGCTCGCCCATGGGGTGAGATACTGTTTATGCAACTTTCCCTCGTTGCAAAGATACTCTGCTTTTGCAAACAGCAGCAGCAACTTTTTGGTTTCGGTAATTCAGCTTATTCGTAAGAGCTATGTGGCATAGTAAACATGGACAGATACAGAGCTCTCTTACGTATTTTCTGAGCAGTGCAACTGGGAGTGAAGTGGTGCCGTATCCCATGGACATTTAAATGGCTGTGTAATTTCTTCTGGACACTGGTCAGAAAATGATACAAATCCATCACTTTAGGATCTTCTATCAGCTTGACCCCAGAGACTAAGCCTCGCTCAGTTACCCCGCGTTTCATTGATGTTTCTCCACTGACTTCAGTCACGTCAATTTAAATTTACCTCAGTGTACGTGAGACCAGAGATTAGCGTTCCGTGTGCTGTGTATGCACTGTGGCGTAGAAAGCGTAGCAGGATGGCAGGGGCCTGAGCCAGCAGAAGGGGAGATGCTAATGGCATCTATCTTGTGCCTCTGCGTACTGTACCTCAACCCTGCGCTCCCCGGGTCCTGTTTAGTCCTGGTATAGGTACAGCCTACACTGATATAGGTACAGCCTACACTGAGGTTATTCCTACCTCGAGGTCATGGCATAGTGTCGTTTATCTTGCTTTCTCACTGCTTTTCTCTGTGACCCCTACTGCCTTCCTTGTAGGCTGATGATGAATTCATGGCTTTTAGGTAGTCATGTCTGCTCCCGTACATGTGCACGCACACGCACTACTACAAAACAAATCCTTCCAAGCCCTCCCTGAGTAATCTTCACTGACATCAGTGGGCGCTTCTTGCTCATCTGAGGAGTCTCGCTGACTTCAGAGGCGCTTTCTCGTGAGTAAGAGTTTGCCCGTGTTAGCGATGGTTACCCAGCCTGGCCCCACAGAGTGGTGGTATGACTCAGTTACCCGAAGCTTGGCATTGCCTGGGCATACACACGCGCTAAAAAAACCCAAAAAACAAACTTGGTGGTATCACCAGGACAGGACTCGAAAAATGTGAAATTGTTGGTTTCACTTCTGTTGTCGATGCTGGCCATCTGTTTAAACCCAGGCAAACAGAATACCTGCAGCCTTGTAGGTAGCCTCCATGGCCACGCGTGATGGCATAGAACGCTCTGTGTTTGAGAGCCCTCTGTGATGCGCTTCTGTCCCCTTGCCTCCTCCTTGGCATCATGGGCTGGATTCTCCGTGACTCTTTGCCGTCACTACCCGCTGACGTGGAGATTTCAGGGGTGCAGGTCAGGCCAAGTGGGTCCTCTGTGTATAGAGGATGTATACCTGCATGCTCTGTGAATATTTTTGTTTAAAGTACAGGTCAGTTGTTAAGAGAAAATGGTACATGATTTGTTAGATAAATGGGAAATAAAGGCAGTATTGTCATGAAGACAACTTTAGAAACAGAGGTTGTTTTCTGTTTTTCCTCAAATATGACAGAAGACGCCTAGCTAAGTATTGTTAAAAACCGTAGTTGTTCTCTAGAATAGCAGTAAGCGTATGATCATGTTAATGCCAAAGGTAAGAATGCAATTTAATATAGTGACTTCTGAATCCTGTAGTCATTCAGTATTTCTGCTTCTTTTATCTTGGTAAAGAGCAAAAGATTTCCTTTTTCTTTCTTTTTGTCCCCTTCCCCTACTTCCAGTTTTGCAGAAGTAGGTTGGTTGTAGTCCTCTCTAGTTTTGAGGCTATCCATTAGCAAGAATCGTATTATTAACCCTTGTGAGGCTGTGTTGAGATTTTTTTTTTTTGGTAATGTAAGCATAGTATATGCCCATACATGTGGAAACAAAAGTCACAGATTTCTTTTAAAGCTATAAAGGTGGATATGTGGTGTTGGCAAGAACCAGAGTGTACCCTAAGGCATCCTACGTTGCCGGTTGGGATTTGAGCTTTTATACAAGTAAATTTTATTGTCTAGGTTAAAAGCCAAATTCATTGAACCAAATTAATCTCTGGTTCATTTCCAGTGTTGGCAGAGTTTAACCAGGGACAAATGCAGCCGTTTGGTTAAACATTAAAGGATGTTATTGATTTGATATTTTTAAACTAATATTAGAGCGAGCTCAAAATTAAATAGGTTTTGAAGTTTTTGCATGGGGTTGCCATGCTGCCAATAATAAAATGGATTTTTATTTATTTATTTATTTATTCAATCAGCATGCTTGCTGTGAGTACAAAGCTTGTAATTTAACACTCGTCCTTGGTCTGGCAAGCTGATCCATGTAGGCAGATGCCAGTGGCCACTTGGAAACCTGTTGAACTGACTGCAAAGATTTGCTCATGTGGGTCAGTCTGTACAACTGGGGGTTTAGTTTTCAGAGGCAATTAACGATCCACTATTGCCTAATTTTAGAGCTCAAATACTTGCTTTGCTTATTCAGGAGAAGAAACAGTGCTTCTCTCTGAAACACTCTGACCTAGGGTGTAAAAACAGGTAATTCAGGAGGCGGGAGAATGGTTCTTCTACCGCGTGAAACTCCTATATTTATTTACGTGTCAGCGTAATCCATGCATTAGTTTATGGATTCAGAATCCTCCTGGAAGTATCACAAATCTGCAGTGCCTCTGAGCGCTAGATTTAGCACTTGACGCTGGGATGTAGTTTTCAAATCTATAAAGTGTCTCGATCCTTACAGCTCCCCACTGGCTGCGTTTTTCCAAGAGGTTCAGGCGCTCGGTACCCTTCTCAAGTCAGCTGTAACTTACACTCAGTCAGAGGGCTCCCAGGCAGCCCAAACGATAGCCCAGGTTGCCCAGGGATATTGCAGAGACCCCATCCCTGGAGGTGTTCAAGGCCAGGCTGGATGGGGCTTTGAGCAACCTGGTCTAGTGGGAGGTGTCCCTGTCTATGGCAGAAGGGTTGGAACTCGATGATCTTCAAGGTCCCTTCCAAACAACCATTCTACGATTGCAGTTGTCCTAAGGGACACTGTCATCTTGAAGATGACTTAACGGCATAGTTAGGTATATAACGCAGCATCAGTGTGCAGGACAGCCCTTTCTGCTGCTGCAGGCTGGGGGCTCGGTTCCTGGCCAACGCTTCCATCTGGGTACCTGTGGGATGGCAGAGTGCGTTGCCTGCAGATGCAGGGTCGGGACCCGAAGGAGCAGGTGGGAGTGTTCGTTGCTGTGGATTTTTCTAAAAGCAACAAGGAGAAGGTGAAAGACGGTTTACGAAAGCTAAGATGCCGACTTGAGTAAATGAAACAATTTCATAAATGCAGTGCTGACATAGCATAGGTGAGCTCTTCATGCCCTGTCACTCCACGTGCTCCGTCGTGACAGCAGGAGTGGCTGAGCAGGGAAGCGCGTCGCTGCTCCCATCGCCAAGTTTTCGTGCTGCAGCCCCTCTACGGATGTCTTTTGGCCAAAAACTTCTCTTGGGCATCACTTTAGGAAGCATGTGTTGGTACTGCCTGCTTGCATATGTGCTTAGGGGGAGTCACTGCAGGTGTCACGGCAGAGAAGACTCCTCTCTGGTGCGTGGTTGGAAGACTCCGAGGCAAAGAAGTTGGTGCAAATTACTTGTTCTTAAAAAACTCACTAACTCATCTTCCCGAAAAATAAATGTTAGGAAGCGATATATCAACATCGGGTTTATCTGGGGAGAGGTGATTTGTTTTAATACGACATGTTTGTTGTAGAAAGTTCCAGGTGAAGAAAATAATGTTGGCAAGTTTAATGATGTTTTAACATTTTCAAGAAAGTGGTCACTGCAGTGCGAGATACAGCCGTTTTACCCCAAGCTCACCACTTTTTCATAGACGAGCAGTTTTACTTAGTTGTGTGGTCTCAGTAGGAACGTGCAAATACTAAGCTCATAAGCAAGACCGATGTATTCACTAGATCCTGTTGTCAGTATGTGGAGACACGTACGGATGTGGAATCTTCCCCGTTGTGTGAAAGAAAAAAATTCAGGCTTTGAGAGCAAAGTTCAGACTCCAAGGTCATCTTCAGAGAGCAAAAATACACCTTCTTGTCCAGCCAAAAGTAGAGGTGAGGGTTTTTATTGTTGTTGTTTTTCTAAGCATGATGGTAATATACCACTTGGGCATGGAGATGGCACTTCCCTGTGACTGTTGGTGGAGAGGTGACCTTAAAAGAGGTCCTGGGTCAAGTCGGTTCCTCGGCCTGCTGTACCCCTTCTTTCAGGAAAGGATTGCTGTGAAATGGCCGAGTCGATATTGAGAGGTGTGGTTTTTGGTTTGGTTTTGTTTTCTAATCCATGCGTGTTGTTTCTTTTGTGGTTGTGCCACTGATACCTGTGAAGACCAGGTCTGCTGAGAGGCATCGTTAACACGCCAGGTGTCCTACGCAACTTCTGCAGGGGTGAGGAGGGGAGGGATTGGGTTGGGATGGTGCAATTGGCAAGTATGCTAAAACGCGGGGAGGTTGCCAAGTCCGCGCAATCCCCAGGGTGCAGTCGGATTCGGTCGCCCTGTGCTTAGTGACTCTTCCTGCTGTTAGTGGCAGGTGAGGCGCCCTGTGGCGTAGCTGGTGTCTGCGTGTTCAAGCTGGGTCATACCGTACCCCATCTGCCTGATGTAATAACCTGGAGAGGTCTTACAGCATGACAGAAAGAGTTTGCATACTTCTTCAGATTAACAAGGTCTGTCTCTTAAAGCAGGGGATTAAGATGTAATTATTCTGTATTTATGTAACAATCGCTTGTAGTGGTGTATGGTAGTTTATATAAATTTTTCTTTAGGTTTGTTTCATGTTACTGCTTTTTAAAAAGATATTAGGTGAATGAGAAGTTGGTTTGTTTGTTTTTTTTAAATAAAATTTGAAGGTAAAGATCAAGCTGTTTTTTTTTTTTTCCTCTGTGCATAGGATGTAACCATTGCAGTGGTGCAAACTGAAAGTATCACACAGTCATCTCCTAGATTGGAAAAGACCTGTAAGATCACCTAGTCCAATCATTAACCGAACACTGACTAGCCCACCACTAACCCGTGTCCCTGAGCACTATAGCTACACGACCCTTAAATGCCTCCAGGGATGGGGACTCCACCACTGCCCTGGGTAACGTGTTCCAATGCCTGATGACGTTTGCTTTATGCTGACCCAACAACGTGGAAGTTCTGCCTATTGCTGGAGTGCCTCATGCTGTGTGGATCTCTACCTGTCCTTTCAAGCCCAACGGTCCAGGCTTCTTGAGCCACCCAGTCCCATGAAAAGGACCCCCTGTCCCTCATGGCCCTGTGTCTTCTTTTGTCACGGTGGAGGGCAGAGGAGGGGAAGGCTTCATGGGGGTCTTATTGGCCTCATGGGGTCCTTTACACAGCAGCTGTGGGGATGGCAGAGGTATGACCTGGAGGTGGTAGCTTACCTCCACTGGAAGCGTTGAGGTGTTTTCGTTTGAGTTGGAGTGCTTTGAAGTCTTCTGGTGGAAAGACTGCCTCCTCGCCCCCTGTCTTCGCTTTCAGGTAGGTAGGTTTTTCTACCTACACTTTAGCAGAAGTGTAGGTTTAGCTGCCGTGCTTTACAAGAAGAAAATGTTTCCTGTGACAAACAGAAATTGCCTACAGAAGCCCGTGTTTGATTTTGCAATTCTGAGTCTCTCTGTTCTTTCAGAAGAAAAGGTTTGATGCACTTCTTTTTGTTCCACTTGTTAAGTTTTAAAGGAAAAGATTCAAGTTGTACTACTCAAGACCATGTGAAATATTTGACTAAACATCTTGGTGAGCTGAGAAGACCTGAGGGCGTTGGGAGGTGGAAAGGAAGAGGAGACAAAGATACCTGCCTAGTTAAAAATAGTGCCGCAGTGAAGTTGAAGGACCCTTTAACATTTTTTTTTTTATGCCAGAACACAGATGGTAATTTCATTTCAACTGTTGATGGACACAATCATTGCCCCTGTTGCAGCATCTGGCTAAGTGTGAGGAAATACCCGAGTACCTCCTGATTGCTGATGACGTCTTGGTGACCTCATGCAGTGACGTACCCCCGTTTTCTTCCACTGAGGTCCAAACGCCCACTGCTGCCTGTGCTCACCTTCATCCACGGGGGGAGAGGAATGAGCGTCGGGCTTCATCTCTGCGCTGCTGCCCATCCTTGATGAAAACTGTTATTGGCTCCTCTCCTTGGGTGGAAGTACATCTCTGGACCTGGAATATGAGCATCTTAGTCTTCTGTTAGAAGCGTAGGCAGGCCTACCTGCCTCGGGCTTAGTAAAAATCGTTCCCCCGGCGGGTTTTGTTTGGTTTCTTTCTTCTGTTTCTGTTCATCCTTCAGCACTTGAAACTTGCCGCTGTTTGAATTTTGAGCGTGAAACTTCAGTTGCTAAATAAAACTTCAGTTATTCGTATAAATGATGAGGGCAGCAGTAACAGCTTTGTGTTTCTTACCGTGCTGGCTATGCCTGCTAGGAAACTTGAAGGAAATATACGGGGCTGTCAAGGATGTAAAAGCAAGAGAGTCTTGTTCTTGAAGAGAAGAGACTTGGATGGCTGATGGAATCGCAGCCCTTGGGTGCTGCGGAGAAGTAAATTGAAGTCATTATGACATGATGGCAGAGAGCGCCTGATCTGCCAAACTGTCAGCGTTTGATGGACGTGGTATCTACTGACATGATGTTGCACGAGCGCCAGCCAGTTTCTCTTTCTGTCAGTGCAGTGTTGATACTGCCAAGTGCCTGTTATTCCCTCGAACTATTGCACGTGTAAAAAAGAGCTGCTGATCAATACTATAAATGGGCAATTTGTGTTCGGTGATTATCAAACGCGTATCGATCTGTGCTTCGGTTATGGGCGTGTTACGTGAGGAAATCAGTGATTGAGGGGGTTGAAGTAGTGGTATCGGATAATCTTTCTAAATTAAAACACAAACATTCGCAACACTCGATAACTTGCAGGATATAAATAGTTTCCTGACAGCTTTCCAGCATGAGTTTCATTTGGGAGCTGACTCACTAACACCCTAAAATTGAGGAGAAGAAAAATCAATGAAAGTATCAGGAAGTGACTCTTTTTATTTTTAAAAAAAAAAAAAAAAAAGTTTGGTGTGCTTTTTTGTTTGTTTGTTTAACATAGCACAAAGTGAGCATCTCAAGGAAGTGATTTTTACCGCCCTGCTATGACTAAATGCCTCCAAACTGAGTCTGGAAGCAGGTTCTGAAAGTGGAGATGCAGCAGAAACAAAGGCAAAAGTTGAAAGAGCAAACGCCGACATTATGCAAGATAGCAGATGAGAAATGATTCAATGATGGTTACAAGCATTCGTACAAGGAGGGGGGGGGGGGAACAACCCAGATTCCCAAGTAACAGTATTGATTCTACATTTGAAAAACGAAGTGCAGCTTATTGCATCCAAGTTGTAGAGAATGCTATCCGCAGATACAGGGAGAGGTACGACGGGGAGGTTTTTTGCTATGTGCTTAGACAACAAAGTAATACAGGAAGGATTAAAGGACTTCTCAGGTGAAGTCATCTTCTATTTAATGCTCGTTGAGAAAGCGCTGGCATCTCGTAGTGTTTGGCTGAATGTGTTTTGGAGGGTTAAGGATATTTCTGCCACTGTCTGAGTGATTGTTAAAAAGAAGATCAAAGCCCCAGTCTTCTATTGGCATCCTTTCATACAATTCTTTAAAAAAGGGAGTGTGCTTTTTGTTTTACTATGCCATAATTTCTAGGGGTTTGGGTTTGGTGTGGGTTTTTTTTTGATTTTTTTTTTTTTTTTTTGTGTGTGTGTGTGATAGTTTATCATCTCTAGAACAATGCACAAATGAGTTACTCAGACAAAAACTGTAAAATCTGGATGACCTAATTATAGATTTCTAAATTTGCACTCCTGTGTCCTGGTATTAAGTATTCCCTTACTCAGAAGAGCTGAGTACTTGGAAATCCCATTGCAGTCAACGGGAATTGCAGTAATAAGCACTTTGAAAAGCAAGCTCTCCTTGTTAAGCACTTAAACATGATGGTTTATAGAGATACCTGAGACTTGAAAAGTGTTTGCCTAAATTAGTAACCTAGTTAATATCTCCAGAGCCAATTAAATGTTTGAAAAATGTTTGCATGTCATTTGGGAAATTTCAGTTTTAATTTTAAATAATTTTAAATATTGAGGTGTGTGGGTGTTTTTTTTTTTTTTTTTGCTTAGCATAGATGAGTGGAATTTAATCAAGTGTTTTAAGTACTGCCTTTTTGGAAGAAATTTTGAAGTTTCACACTGAAATCTCTGATTTCATTTTTTGTTAAATCTACTGTGACGTGATTTTGCTCACACTTAATAGGTGTGGGTAGCTTTGAAAATGTGAGTAGCCCCACTGGACTTAATCAGATGATATATGTGTGTGAAGTTACTCAGTTGCATAAGTGTTTGCAGAATTGGGGCTTGTGTAAAGTTTCAGTTAATGACTTAAGTTTCTTTTTGTTCTGTTCTTAATAACTACTTCTTTTTTTTATATATATATATATATATGAAAAGCCAGTATTTACAGCACAGCCCACCCTCTGCATTTGGTTTCAGAAAGGAAAATGAGTTTAGGTCAATTTTTTTTCCTGTAGAAGGAAAAAAAGTAATGTGGAAATAGAATGGATTTTGGTTTTGGTTTTTTTGTCAGTGATACAATGGATTCATTTATAAACCTTTTAGTAAGATGTATTTTGATATTTTTCCTCTCATTGTAAATCGTAGGTGCGAGTTTTCCTGAAGAATAACAAGACAAAAGCCTTAGCATTTCGTCATTATAACTCTAAATTGACTTTACCGTTTGAGGCAGTTTAATGGTTTTATGTGGAACGAGGAGACAGATGAGGATTTCTGTAATCAGGCCACTTTAGGACACTATAAATTCTGTGCATCAGATATTTTTGTTCAGGCAGTATACAACAAACAAAACGTGGAAATGCTAAGACTACATCTTCTAGGAAAGTGTATTTAAAACTGGTATTGTAAATACGTCCTGTAATAGTGCTGTACAGTACAGACAAGCTGTGAGGCTCAGAACATCGTCGATTTCCTCAGACAATATGAAATACTTCTTGTTATTAAATTTTAAACAGGATTCACTGTGTGTCCTTTTAAATTGCCATTCTGGGTAATACCTGGAAGTTTAATTGTTTCAGACACTTTTTGGCTTGCTCTGCTGACAAAATGGGACGTTTTCAAATTAGCAGTTAAAGCATACCGAGCCCCCATGCACTAAAGGGTACTTCAGCAAAAAGTTCTTCCTTCAAAAGCTCACTCTGTAACCTCCCCCCCTCTCTCTTTTTCGGTTCTTCCCCACCCCCTTCCTCCTCAGTGCAAGAGAGACTTTTTTTTTTTCCCCTTTCTGGGTATGCTTTCTTGAGTACTTATCGCTAAATTATCTGATTAACCCTTATACAAAAAAGGGAGTGAGGAAACTTGCAAAAAGCACAGCTGAAGTCTTGAAAGGAACCTCCAAAATAACATGCTGGAGTCTCTTCAGCTACTGTGAAAATTGCAGTTTATGCTGCTCTGTTTGTCTGTCTATATTGTGCATCGGCGCACATGCAAGTATATGGAATTTACGGTATTGTAAAACTGCCTTAACATCTCTTTCTAGTTAGATGTAGTCATTGAGGAAAGGTTGCTTTGAGGAAAGGTTGCTTTGGGCTCAGGTTATGTTCCCGATATTCTACATTGAATTTATATTCAAACCCAATATTGCCTCTAACAGTTTGTGGAGTTGGAGCAATGCTTGAGTGAAGAGAGGTGTCTTTGTGTGGCTGGGTGCAAGAATGACCTGACCCGTCAAAGGTACTTCGTCTGCAGAACTCGCTATACCCAGATATTATTAGAGTAAAACACTACAGGGCAGGAGAACTAATGGAGAGGTTATGACGTATGGCTTATGGCATGAGGGCTCCTCAAAGCATGAAGTCAAGAAGACACCTTTTCCAACAAGGCTGCTGTTGCCTCCTTCTGAATTACTTTGCACCTTCTGAAGTCGGGGCATTGGTTTCATCTCTTATGGCTGTTCTTATGATGGAGTGATGGTATTGGTTTTAGAAAAAGTGTTCCGTGTCGTCCCGTCCGTCGTCCCGTTCCCCCCCCCGAATCACTGCTGTAGTAGCTTGGATTTTACAGAAATGTCCTTGTGATTCTGCATGCTCTGTTATCTTGGTACAAAATTGAACAATGTCCATCATAATATGGGTTTTTATTCCAATAAAATAGATTTAAAAAAAAATAGTGCAGCAGTTAAGCTCTAGGTCAGCCAAAGTAAAGCCAGAGAGTGCTTGCAATGTCACTGTAACTGCACTAGCTTGTATGACAAGGAGTGGTGACCTGGTGGCGCTTGCACTTGATTATTTTCAGTTTTGTTTTTCTCTTGTACAAGAGACTCCAGTTCATACGAGCGACAAGCACTGTAGTATTAGGAAAGCAACACACTACTTTGCTCAGCGATTTACATCTCATGTGCTTCATTGAAGAAAAGCTTTATTAAACCAGCCACTGCTTGCAGATCTTCTCCAGCACAACCAAATCTGAGACTTTTTTTTTAAAACCTGTTTGTTTGTTTGTTTGTTTTTTCTTTCCCTCAATGATGAAACAAGCGGAAGCAGGCAGACTCGCTGCGTGTTGCTTCTCCATTCATGGAAAAGGTGAATTCAGAACTATCAGGCCAGTTCCCTGTTTAAATTGCTGGATTTTTTGTTGCCCAGAACTGGAATTCAGATGAAGCAAAACCCAACTATTTCTGTCTGACCTTGACGCATGTTTGCTTTTCTTGGCCAGCTGAAAAAATGTTAGGACAAACTTCATGGCAAGACACTAAGAATAATTAAAACCTTGCATGTAGTTTTTCAGTGTTGGTTGCTTTTCTTTAGAGAAGTGATTCAAATAATTACAGATACAAATAATCACAGTGCTCCTGTGGGTGCTAAGATTGATGGGTGAAGAACTGTGATTTTTGTGTGCACGTTTGATGATCGATACTGGATCGTTGTGGAGACTCTCCCTGGAAGGATTTTATTGTGCTGAATGAATGAGACCAACTTTGGGCTTTGGCTTTTGTTCTGTAAGGTACTTCAAATGGGGAGCGCCTTCAGTGCTCGGCAGCTGCATTTCTTCCTTTAGGGCTTTCACCAGTGGAGAACAAGAACAATAACGTGGCGATAACTTAATTATGAAATGCATAGATGTTGTTTCACTTATTTGCTCAATAGGCCAGAGACATGGGAATATGAACCAGTGAAGCAATAAACATTCTTCTAATAAAGAAGCGTTTAGAAATGAAATAGCTTTTAAATTCAGTATTTCTGCACTGTGCTGAAGATAGCTTGTGGTTTTATGCCTTGGAGTTTAGTATGCGTATGTCAAAGGGCTATCAGAGTAGTTTAAATATTTTTTGGGTTGCAAATCCCTTATAAGGAAATGTAAGGTGGTACAAGCTGTTTGTTCAGTTGCGCTTTCCAGTTACTTAATGTATACGGAAACATAGTTCACTTCAGCTTTGTGAAGAATATCAGTGCACTAATGTGAGTATGAGATGTTGAGTCTTTCCTTAAAGCCCCACGCTGCGCGGTTCAAAACTGGGCTGGCCTGGAAATGGCTGGTTTTGCAGTGCAAGAGGGTAGAACGTGGTATGGCACAGCCTGGCAGCAGCTCTGGCGCGGCACCGCTCACCCCCGTCATCAACTGCCGCTGCGCGGGCACGGCGGCAAAGGGAGCAAACCGCTGCCGGCAGATCCCCGAATTTGCATGGGGTGTTTTCATTCACAATGGTAATGTAGGTGACAGACGTTGGTAACGTGGGGTAACTAAAGTGCACATCTATAACTTTCTGACATCTCTGCAGTCTGGTTTTATTTTGGGTTGCAGGTAAACCCTGAAAAAGCTGTAAAGAGAGGTTAATAGAAGTTACTCAAAACAATTTGAGATTTAAACGGGAAAGCCTTTAAAATTATTGCTCTTTCTCTTATTCGGGTATTTACATATATTGCATGGTTTCTAAACTACTTTTTTGAGAGCTGATATAGATTCTGAGTTAGGAGAAATACTTTAAAATGATTGTTGGGATGAATGCTGATAATAGGTGGGTCTTACTCTTTTTTGATGATTTAAAGTTGTTATTCGATTAAGTTAGACCTTGCTGCACTGATGCACATCTGGTCATTGCTTTCTTTTGGCAGGATTTCCCTAACAGTTTGCCTTCATTAACAGCTACCAAGTGACTCTTAGAAAATAATTAAAATTTCATTTGATGGTGTTTGTAGTACGACGGCTGCATTGTTGCTGGAAAGTGAAATCAAATGCTTGTTAGCCACAAAATCTCTACAGATGAGTTTCAGTATTTCAAACAGAAACTACTGGTCGTACAGTGAAAGCTGGGAAGGCTCTGTGTGTGTGTGTGTGTGTGTGTGTGTGTGTGGTTAATTAGGTATGTGTTTTCCTTGATTTCTGTTCCTCCCCTTTGGGTGCAAGGCACTTGGATTGAGTTTTCCCACTTGAGTCCATTCGGTGGAGGCATGACGAGGATGTCTCTGAAGCTCCTTGTAGGCAGCTGCAGCGGTGCCTGTTTGCAGTAAGGAAGGTGTCTGCATTCCTGACAGCCTGTGCAGTGGGACGTTGTGACACGGGAACAGAGCAGGTAGCAGTGTGGGAGGAGATGTGCATGTTTTTAGAGTTGTGTGTTGGTTTTTTTGTTTTTTTTTTTTTTAATGTCCCAGGGAACCAGCACTATTTGCCTACCCAGCTTGAAAGTTGTGTTGTCAGTTTTTCTGGAGATGGTTGATCTCTCGCAGACGTTCACAGAAGGGCAGGAAGGGGGTCAGCTTTACCTTGGCGAGGTGTGTTCCCACTGCTCTGCCGGAGATGCTGGCTGGGCACTGGGTGGCTGCAGCGCCGGTGGTTTTGGAGGTCGCCGTGAAAGATAAGGCTTGGCCTTGAAATTCTGTGGTTGCCCCAAAGTGACTCCCCACCCTTCAACTAGAGGTGCCTGGGCGGTAAGATCTGAATGTGGGGAGGCCTTCAGCCTTTTCTTGTGCAGCAGCAGATGGCTTGAGATTTGTTATTAATAGTTACAGGGCACATATGAGGGTCTGAATTGGGTCAGGCTGAAGGTTCGTGTGCTCCAATATCCCCCCTCAGATAGTGCTTGGGTTGGCATGTGCTTGGGGAAGGAGCATGAGAAGTTGGACAAGCCTTTGGTGGTAACTCCTCCTGGGGTACTCTTCCAGTTTGACCAGTTTGCAGCTTAATGAATTCCGAAGATAGAGGTCACGTCTGCGTCTGTTTGGTTTCTTAGCCCTGGGTGGGCTTTTCTTTCATGAGTTTGTCCATTTGCAAAGTTTGAACCTCATTTGAATCAGTCCAGTGGTGGTGAAGCGCTGAGCAAGTTGAGAAGTTTCTTACAATTTTGGGTGCCTGGGTTTCTAGCTGACCTGTGCCTTGTAGGTCCAAACCTCAGGGTTGGAAAAGAAATCTGGTACAAAAGGAAGTAATTCCAAATGTATAGGGAAGGTAAATGGCAGCCTTGCACTTAAAAACGAAAACGGAAGGGCTGGTGTCTCCCTTCTTGTGTGGGTGTAAGTGTGCAGTGACTCTGCTCCAGTCAGTGCGGTAAGTCGGGATGGACACCTGTCTGACTCGGGTTAGAATTTGACTCACAGTTTGTAACCAAAAAGCTTTGAGCATGCCTAAACCTCCTGTGAGCCAGCCGTCTCTCCGCTAGCCTTGAGATGAGAGATCCTCGTGGAATGGAAGAGCTATATAAAACTGCTGTAATGGGGTTCCCAAAGAGCAGTTGCCTCATGCAAGAGGTACCATGTTGCCCTGTGGTGGGGCTCCATGGTGGCCAAATGCTGCTTCAGAGGCTGGATCAGCCTTGGTTGGTCCACTCATCTAGAAGGCAACGTGAGGAGGCATCTAGGTAGCAGCATGAAGACCGCCCTTTGTACCTTTGGTTTGTAGCCTGCAGCATATGGAGGAACATTGTCTTCACAAGTTTGAAGGTGGTAATATGCTAGAGAATAACATGGTGAAATAGATGCTAATCTGGACCTTTATTTTCTAACATTATTGGTGTTTCTTACAGGGTTGGCCTGTTGACTTCTTTTTTACAGGATACCTAATAATTTGGGTTGAAACAACTCAATCCTTTCCTCTTACTGGTTTTGGCGTTAGCAGATGCTGCATCTGCCTTTAGCTGTACCCAAGACAAACCAGTTTTGCAAATGACAGACCCAGTGAGACACACTGGGGTTTGTCTGCTCCCTCAGAGCAGTCTTGTCTTACAGTGGTATAATCACCATCTATTCTGCTTACATTCAGAGTGATGACTTACTAGAAACAGTCTGGCAGAAAGTCAAGGTATTTTTAGTACCATTCAAAGTTTTGCGATGTTTGTGCCACGTTTGCACCACAAGGCACCTGGCAGATATAACAAAGGACTTGTGTCCTGCCGGAGAAGTAGCTGGGGCCAAGGAGAATATGGCACTGGATGTCTGTCAGCAGTAGGTACCTTGAGTTTTCCTGGTTATCCGGGCTCATCAAAGGAAGGTGGTTTTAAACACTGTATTTTATCTTTAGCGTTCTTAATTTTGTTAAGTCTAGTGGAAAGCGTTAAGGAAAATATTTATGAACCTAGATCTCAGATGTTATACACCTGAATCAAATATTATTTTTTTCCAAACCGAATAGTTTGTTTTCTTTTGCCTATTTTTTTTTATTACATGTAAATCCTGTGGAGTAAGCGGAGGCTGCGTGTGCTCTGTACATCTGACTCCACTGAATGCGTATGTGGTGGAGGGATTATTCTGTCCCCCTGCATTAGGTGTTTATAGGTGAGTTGCTGTAGCCTTCTGAGGAGTGCTTTATGGGTGAAGCAGAGGAGGAACGCAATGCCACATCTGTTTGCTTCAGTTCTGGTGTTCCTACTTACGATTTTGTCAGTGGAGAAGATGGGGATCACTTCCCGAAGGCCCTTCTTCTGCAGTCCGGTTGTTGCAAAACAAAAGATGGAAGCCTCTAAAACCAGAAAGTTCCTCAGCTTCATGATTGTCGGGAGAAGCTTGAGACGTGACTGAGTGTACTGTAAAAGCTGAAAAGGCAAATAAAAGAATCCACAGCTAGGTTATGTTTAAAAAACCTCTCCGAAGTCTTTGGATATCTCGTGGTATTTGAGTGCTTGACCCATGAGGTTTAGTGCTCTGAGTTGGCACTACTATAATAATAATTTTTATTGTGCTTTCTGTGCAAGTTTTAACCATTCCTGGGTTTGGATAGTGTTTTATAGTAATACCGTGACTTTATATGCTAATTGAATTCATCACATGTGGGAAGTTCAGGAGGTTGGTAGAGAAGTGCGATAGAGTGAGGAGTGATATTTAGCATTAAGTAGTAAAGCTGTATTTTGAGAGTTGTGACGTTGAAAGGAGCTGTCTTGATTACAAGCCTGATACATGGGTTTTATGAAAAAAGTTGCCTTATGTTAGAAAATACATGATTATAGATAATTTGCTACACTTGTGACCCCATACACAGTAATAATAATACCGTGTATCTTTTTCCTTCAAGAATGTGTTTTTTATGGTTAGTCAAGTTGTGAGGCTGGGATTTTTTTTTTTTTTTTTTTTTTTTTTCTCTATGTGGCAAGTTTTTTCTTGTGGGGAAATCTTCTCTTCAGATTATAAGCAGTGACTTTGATAAACGTACTCATTACCTAAGGAAGTAAATACGGGTGTGCTTATCTAAACCTGTTTGAAAAAAAAAAAAAAATAAATATCCAAAGTCATCTAAAGTATTAGCAAACATTATAGCTGACTGTTGTAAACCTGCCAAAATTAGATTGCACCTGCCTAAAAATGTGCTTTTAGCCAGGCATTTTTGATTAGTTTTGCTTGAGGTTTCTACTGAAATAAAAACCTCCTCAGCGTAGATTGCTTCTTTTTATTTGTACGCTCTGTGTTTAGTGCTGCAAGTAGAGTAGCCACGGAGTACTAAAGATAATATATAGTTATAAATGGTTTGTTTTGATAGTAAGAACTGTCAAGTAACTGTAGTAGGAGCAGTTGTTTATACACAGAGCAAGTATAATACTGTGCTGTTACATCATGGTTATTTAGCACTCTCTATGGTGTAAAAGTATATTAAATAGGGAGTAGGTGAGTAATAAACGTGTGAGATGCAGGAAAGTGACAGCGATTAAAAAAGATGCGTAATGCAAAATAGGACAATGGTCTTTATGTGTGTGGCTAAAACAAACGGCGTTTGTGTGTTAGGAATAGCATCACAGAACATCCCATAATGAACCCGCCACGCCGTAATCCATGCTTATTTGTTGTGTAACAGGTTTCAGGACTTAGCGGCGTGGCTCAAATTCTGCTCTCGGCGTTAAAGAGTCACAGTTATGTTGGGCTTCGCTGGTGGAAAATCTACTCGCTTCAGCATCGCCCGGAAGAGTAAAGGAGTATATTTGTATTTGCAGAACGGTAAAATGTGTGATATAAAGCAGCGTGCGCGTGCTGGAGGAAAGTGAGTTTGGACAGCTTTTAAATCGGGCCTATAGTCCTAGGTGTAGGAAGAGAGTAACCCCTGCAAGAAGGAATACCTCACTTAAGTGAGACTCACCAGTAGGGATCTTAGACTTCAATGTGGCGTTCCGCATAGCCCACGCTTTTCCGGTTGCTTGTGAACTGAAGAAGTGGAGAGAGAAGCGTTTCCTTTGGTGGTATGTGGCACTGAAACTTGTTTGTCCTTACGCTCCTTGCTTGGTGGTGCTGGTAATATCCTGCAAATGGATAAAATGTGTTTCAGAAAGGCAAAGAGATGAGAGGATGGTGACGTGATTTTTCATTTCTTTGTTTCTCTACTATCTGATGGTCCTTTTGGTTCACTTAGAGATGAACTCTGCATAGGCAGAAGAGGGGGTTAGTTTACTTTTGGGGCTCACAGGAAGGAATCTCTGTTTCTCAACCTCTGGCTGTGCCTCTGATGAAAAGAGGGACTTTGACTATTTGGAAAGGTGAAGCTTGACTTTATAATGATAATTCGCTCTTAGAAATTATTTGAAGTTGGAACATTTGGCACTGTATAAAAGTATATAAAAGAGCATATATAAAGATCTTAAGTCCCTGCCTTGAGGAATATAAATACCAATTAGAACACAGCAATATGCACTTATACATATTATGCATTAGGGGGGAAAAAAAAACCCAACAAAACCGAATGATGGGTTTCATTTTGGAAAATAACTTTGAGTCATTTATGGAAAATATGCTTTTAAGAATGAATTAAAAAGAAAAAGAAAAAAACAATTCTAAATGCAGTTTAAAAAGACAAAGTTGTAAGTGGGAAACGATACAAAAGATGCATTAGGGAGAGTGAGTCACTGCCCACACAAAAGAAAGTAGGGTGGAACTGTGGAGGTCCTTGAAGGAGAAGAATGGCGCTTGAACCGAACACGCAAGACATTTGACCTGGGTGTTGGCATCCTTTGATTTTTTTGGGAGAGCACTAGGCTGTTAGCAGCAGAGTCGCTTGAATAGACCGGAGGGGAGCAAGTTGTGAGCTTGGTGGTCGGAGATGACTCTGTAGTAACTGAAGATAGAAAAGCCTGAAGAATGGGCGTCTTATGGGGAAGAGGACAGGAGGGGCAAGGAGGAGGCACTTAAGCTCGTCCTGAAATGCAGTGGCAAACAGGGAGCCAGTGAGCGGGGACTGAAGCTGTGCAAGCAAGGGAGAGCCCGAATGGAAGAATTAGTCACGAAGGGCTCAAACAGGTTTGAGAGAGAGGAGGCGGCGGTGGCGAAGGTGCTTCTGTAAGAAGCAGAAAGCGTTGGGAAGAACTGAGAAAGCAGAGGCTGAAGAGCGCACAGACGGAAAGGGAGGAGTGGGGAAAATAAGTGGCCTTTCAACTGCGCCTGCAGGATGGCGGTGGCCGGGGAGAGGGACCGAGCGCCTGGCAGCTGCCTGCAGGTGATCCAGAAGGGATCTGACGGGCGGGCAGTGTGCGGGGACGGCCGGGGCTGGGAGGCACGGTGGGTGACGGAGGCGCGGTGGAGCTGGAGGGAAGAGTGGAATTAAGGAGGTCAATGCCACAGGAGTGGTGCAAGTGGGGTGGACGGGGATGTGCGTCACAGCAGGAGGTGAAGTGACGCGTATACAGTAGTGACGGTGCGTTGGGCTCTCTGTGGCGGAGAGCGGTGGGAGGGGGTGGAGGGTGTTGGTGTGTTTATGTGGTACACAGACATGTTTCTTTGAAAGGAGGAAGAAAAGGTCTAACTACAGGATTGGGTGGTGCAAACAGATTTAGGTTCTTGGTGTGTGTAATTCATGTTTGTCTTATGAGTTGATGGATCTGTCTTGCAAGTTGTAGTTGTAGCGTATTTAAAAAATACGCGAACGGGCAACAGCCGGTGCAGCACACCTTTCTCCCTCTCAGGCTTGTTAGCTTGCTGTCCTCGGAGTGATCATTTCGGGGGGTTGGTTTTGTTTTGTTTTGTTTTTAAGTAGTTGCTCAGCATTTGTGTGCTGAGGCTGTACAAGAGTTCCTAAGTGGGGGAGTGGTTTTTGTTCCTTTGCCTTTTTCTGCTCTTGGCTCTACTTTCCTGTTCACGTTGCTGCGGCTAAAGCTGACAGGAGGTCGTCAGCAATGAGGTTGGGAATGGTTTTGGGGGATGGATGTCCATCCAGGCCCTTCTTTTCCATAGAAAAAAAAATCTGCAGTTGGGTAAATACTTTTCGTTGCATTTCTGGTGAAATGACATTTACACTGGAGGTAAGGGATTGGCCCAAAACTTCAAAGTCTCATGGCAAGGGGAGAGGGAAGTACATGTACCTGTTTGTGTAAGTGGAGTGGGAGTAGCTTGGAACAGAGTTGGCAGGGTTTATCTTGTGACATCTAGTGTCCTGACCTGCCAAAATCTGAAGCATGCCTTACATTGTGTGGTAACGAGAGCAAAGTTAACAGGGTTGGTAAAATATGCCTTGAAATCATATTTATAAGCAGCGGATGGAATCTGTTTGTCTCTTTGGATGATAATTGCAGTGATGTTCCACAGAGATAGTTCAGCACTTCATACCAAAATAAGCCGGACCAACTGACAGCTGAAAGATTTGGTTTTGGGTTTAGTTTCTCTTCTCTTGGCTGGGAGCTTTGATATCCAGAAAAAGTCATCTTGTGCTTTGTATTCATTTGATACACAAGACTATTGCTTTCTTCCCTTTGTGTTTAAAAAAGTAAATAAATAAAAAGAGGAGAAAAAAGTTAACCTACACTGGAAGTCAACTCATGATTTATGGTAACGTCACTTTTATTGTACTGACTGTACCTGTTGCCTTTTCTATGCTGACAGCGATGGGTCAATGCAAGGTTCAGCGTATTTCAAAGTTGGATTTATTGCATATGTAGTGGAAGTAGCTTTTAATGATGAGAGCTACAGACAACCCAAAAATGAATTAATGGAGTAATGAAACAACAGCAGACATCTCATCTTTAAAGGTGCTGGTGAACTTAGAAACTTGTGATTCTTCTTTTAAACTACTAGCAGTCACCTGTCTTTCTACCAAGTGTAAAGTAAGCTCGTCATCACAAATCGTGCTTGCGGATTAAGTGATCTTCAGGGGTACTGTGTACCTTAGCGAAAGAAGGTGAAATGAAGGTATTTCTGAGACACTGGCTAGCCACAGACTGGCCTTCAGCACCATCCTCTGCTGGTTTGGGGCTGGTGTCACCAAGCCAAAGCTGTGCACAGCCTCAGCAGCGCGGCGGGTCCTGCGTCTCAGCTGGTGCAAAGCGAGCTGCAGCGTGGCTGGTTTGGGATCTCTGAAGTGCAAAGCGTCTGCAATCCAGCCTGGGCATAGTCTGCGTGCTTGACATTCAGAAATGTTGTGGAGAATGGAAAAACTGTGATTGAAAGTCTTAATTACCTGCTTAAGTTCTTAAACGTTTAAGAAAGCTTCCTTAAATAGAGCTTGTCCATGTTCTGTGCTTTGCAAGAGCTTAGAGTGAAATAACTTTTTATATATATACATACATATATACACACACACGTAAATAAGTAACCCAACAACTGAAAATGAGGGTTTGGTGGTGTGTTTTGTGTTGCTTCTCAGTGCTAAACAGTGCTACCTCAGAAGGTAATATTTAACAGAATGCTTTTATGGCTTATTGCAATGATTATCCCTCCTTGTATCTCAGGGCACAGTGCCTCTCCCTTTCCCCTCTGCCCTTTCTCTCTCTCTCTCTTTCTCTCCCTCTCCCCCTCTGTCTCTCTTACTGGGTGTTTTTCACTTTTTTTTTTTTTTTTTTTACTGTAATCTTTTGTCAAAATGCCATTTTTAAAAGAGTAAAGAGATAAGGAAGTATAGTCCAAAAGCCTGTTTCAGTGCTTTACAATTCCTTTGTAATACTGGGGGCAGGGGGGGAAGTAAGCAAACAACTTGCTGGTGTTACTTCAAAAATATTTTTTTATTACAGTAAGGCTTTAATAGTTAATCAAACAATAGTGTTGTAATTCTAAATCTGTTAACAGGTTAACGCTTGGCAACACATATTTATAAGGTAATGATTTTATTGTAGCGATTTGAGCAGTAGGATATATTAGGTATAAGAGAAACAAATTTATTACCTTGAATTTCTTCATTCTCCACACAGCTTATTTCATAGCAACATACCATAGAAATACTCTTTACCTTCCATTGACCTGCTGAACACGTAGCTGTAGCTAGTAAATTTGCTTGTTATTAAACATACAGCTTTTTTGCATTTGGGGTCAGCTATGGGCAAGTCATTACAGTGCTGTATATATGTACTGAAGCCCTGAAGTTTGTTCCTCGCTGGTTTAGTTGTTAATTGTGACAGGGAAGAATTTGGGCGCTTAGGACAATGTTCCTTCATGTAATTTTTGCTGGGGTAGGAAATCAACAATTCAAAATATTTACTTTTAATTATGCTGATGTTTTTCTTGCATTCAGGTCTTGATTTACACAGCGCAAAGGCATTCCAGTTTCAGCTAGCGGTATAGCTTCTCATCTGATACAAGTGGATCTCATGGCACTGCATGCACTTACGGCAGCTGAGGATGTGGTTTGCCTGTAGCCTGTGTTGATGGGGCAGGTGACAGGAGCAGCGAGAAGGGCCGGGGGGGGTGTGCGTGTGTGTATATGTGTGCGATGTACCGCACTCCCACATTTTCTGCCAGCTGACGATCTGGTCCCTGTTATTCTGCAGATAATGCAAAAATTGTAAAACTAAGTATTTCCTCATCATTAAAAGATACATCTTCCCCCCCAGTTTAAGCTACAAACTGAGCACATAACAGCATATTGGTGAGAAAATCCCCTGCCCATACAGTTTGAAATCAGCCCCCCTGTGGAAGATTTAAAATGGCCATGTTACAACTCCATGTAAATTGTTCGTGTTGCCACTGCAAACCAAGATCATTAAATATAAAAGCGCTGTTGGATGCTGGGAAAATACTGGGCTGCCCATGTATATGTGCATCTCCGTAGACATGCATGAATAGACAGCATCAATGCCATTGATTTGAATAAGGAGGTAATACACAGTATTGAGGTGACTTGGCTTATATTTGTAACTAACTTATTTTTTTGTTTGATACTATCAGAATTGTGGATGTTTCTTCACCATTTATTTTAATTTTTAGTACTTGAGAATATTAAGATGCTAAAGTAACCCACTTGGTGGGTGTGGCCAAATAGGAAAACAACATTGTCACATTGAAGTAAAATTGAGGGCTTTTTTGTTTCTTTTTAAAAGATTTTTTATTTTTTTTTTTACCTAAGATGATGGTTATATTCAGAATTAGAGATGCTATTACAGCACGTCAAAATAAGAGCTTTTGACTTTCCAACATATATCATTAATGACCCTAGGAAAAAAAAAATCACATCTGCATTAGTGCAGTTCTTGGCTTTTCTAGGGGTGATCAATAATCACATTGTGTATTCATTCCCCCTAGCCCCCACCCCGCGAGGTCAACTTTAACTACTAGCCTTTATATTTCAGAAAAAAGACATGGACTGCCTTATGCATTAATAATATTGGTCTCAGTGTTTCCTTTGGATCTAATTTGTTGTTACCCATCAAAAAATCAGTAACGTGTTGTGTTTTTGGTTTTTTTTTTTTTTTTAAATACTTTATCTGTCATTTTTCAGGAGACCTTTTCTCCTCTCTGCCTTATGGTGCTGTGTTGAGAGGTCTGTGTAGGAACTGGGCTGAGGATGCTGAGGTTTGCAATGGTTTTGCTATTTAAATGGATCCTCTCTTGATTGTATTGTAGCATGTGACAGTGACAATAGGAGAACAACAATTTCTGGGCCTCGTGTCTGGATGGTAACACAGCTGCTGCAATAAAGTCTTGTTATGGTTGACCAGTCACATTTGGACAGTTATTTCTAATTAGAAGTTCTTATTTACATTGCATTAGAAAATTGTTTGAAGCAAACCGGTAGATATTTGGATGCAGTTAGTTCATTTTCTCCTCCTTGCCTTGAAAGATTAATGTTGCTTTTTTTTGTTTTGTCCTGCAGCCAGAATAAGTAGTCTTGAAAGAATCTTGCCTTTAAAATAAGCTTTTTTGGTTTTATTTTTTCTGGACTATAATGTGGCGATCTCCAGCAACTGCTGTGAAATAAAGGGTTATTGTGGGTAGTTCTGTCAGTGCTAGACATCACCACTAGTTTAAGTCTTGTGACGGTGGCATTTTGTGATTTCTGCATTGTTGTGGTTTTTTTCCGTGAAAGTACTGGTGATACTGGTTCCCTTTTATTCATTTCTTCATATTAGAGGGGAAATGTAGTTTGTTCATAATGGATTATTGATTGGTCTGCGAGCAGCAGAAGCCCCAAGGCCTTGTCATCAATGGTACTTACTCTCCCAATAGTGAATGCATCGCTTCATGCAGCTATTCGCTACCCCAGTCTGTAGAATATAAGCCTGTAATTGTTGCTCTTGTGCAGTGCAGTTTTTAGGGAGAGGAACTCTTCATTGTCATTATGGGATTTTCCCCCTCAATTTGGTCAAATAATAGCCCCTTTGTTTTGGTAGCAAGATAAAGCTTGTCCTGGATGTTAATGATATATTTCGATTCATTGCTGAGAATACTACAGTGTAACTAATAAAGTACATTTCTTTGTCTCCCAGAAGACAAACACGCACAGTCTGCTAAAACACAAAATATGTACTGAGTGGGTGACGGCTCTGTGTTTCTCAACGTACCCTGTAGCAGCGCAAAAGCAAACTCCCGCCCCCCACCCCCTTCCTGAACTGCTTCTTCAGGAGCCACAAAAAAATCTGGGTTCTGGCCGTTTTGCTGACTTTGTTTTGAGAGAGATCGCCTCACTGCAGACGTCTGCCTCCAGCTTTTTCAGCGTTAGCGTTTTTATCTTTATTTCAGTGTATTCTTACCCCCGCTAAGGGTGCGGCATCGCTGGAGAAGGGCCGGACTCTTCTCGCGCAGCCCTGGCTGCTGCCGTGATGCCTGCTGCAAAATGTCGCTATCACTTGGAGGGAGAAAGACGCAAAAACACACAATGTATTTGGAGAGGCTCAAAATAGTATCTCAGGGCTCAGACAGCAAACTCTTCAAATGGGAAGAGCTTCCCCAGCGGCAGGGGAAGAAGGCTGGTTTAAAATAATTAAACAAGAAAGTATTGCAAAATGCTGCTGAAGGATTTTATAAAGCCTGAGCGGAAATAGATTAATAGAAATTCCTTGTTTGTTTTTCCGGGAGCTTTTTATTTTTCCTTTCCAGTTCTGTGTCAGTTTTGGCAGGCTTAAACAAACTTCAGGAGGTCTGTTGTCAAGATTGCTGCTTTTAATAACTGAATACATTTGAAAATTTGACAGTCTTTTACAACTGGCTCAGGATTTTTGGATAGCTTTTTACTGGGTTAGTTTGGATTACTCTCAGCAAATCAATTCAGACCTTCACCTGATGGCAAGTTTAGTCTGTAGGTTGCAGAATGCCAAGACTTCCTGGAAATTCAAGTAGAGGCTTAGTATTTAAAGATGCACTTGCTCATCTACCCTCTGGTGTAGTTTAAAGGACGTTGTCAGCTCAAGGCAGTAAAGGGTTTATAGGCTGGTGACATGATCCATAAGAGGCATTTTGGTAGGACTGCTGCCTAACCAAGGACGGCGGAATTTAGCCTTTAATTAAGGCGGTGGCCCAATGACCCCCATGGGATGCAGGTGTCCAGAAGAAGCCATGTCCCCTCACAAAGTGAGGAGGAGGATGTGCAGGTAGAGTGAGGCTGGTGTGTTGGAGGATGGTGTCTCTGCAGCTTGGGGAGAAAGGTCTCTGTGGTTCAGTGAGCATAAAGGCTGGCAAGGCAGTTGTAAAACGTTCTCTGTCTTCCATCCACTCTTCCTGTGCTTCGCTCTCTTCTGGCTCTTTACCGTGAGCAGCAAAGTCTGTTTGGCTTTGAGGCAACCTGAGCCTTCTCAAATCGGGAGAGATCGGCTCTTCAGGTTGCTGTTCTTTGAAATATACAACTTTCTCAAATTCACTTGGATGTTTACGTGCGATGTCTCATCATTTCATCATCTAGAAGGAGTTTCAGTAAGATACTTTTTCCCCAAGATCATACCTCACAGTGTAGTATGGTTGGGTTTGATTTGTTTTGTATTTTTTTTAAGTCATTGTTACTTTTGGCAGAGGAACATGGTAGAGTTACTGCAGTGTAAATTCAAACCTCTTGGAGATTAGAAGAGCAGTAGTTCTCCAGTGTATTTGTCTTTCAGATGGGACTTGAAATACTCACACCCAAGCTGAAAACAGTTTGTTTTAAAATATACACTGTGCTATTTGAATAGGTCTATGTAGCTTCCCAAATTGTATATTTTTGTTTGTTATGTATTGAAGAGTTTACCCTTCTTGCTACTACAGACCATGCAATATGATTTGTAAAGTCAGGTTTATTTGAAGAGAAACTGGAAAAAGAATATAGTTTTCTGTATGTTTGAACAGGAATAATTTTCTTCTATGTTTTCTTCTGTCTTCCTGCACTACACAGGATATTTGTATGTAAGAAATTAATTTGCAATTTCTTTTTCAGTGTGGCATCCCTTGCATTCTATTTTTCACTTTTCTTGTGTGGTTTATTTTCAATTTCTTTTTTGATTTAATTGTTTTCTGAGAGGCACAGAAAAGTCTTAAGACAGTCTCTCTGGCCCTGTGGGGAGTCCTCACAGCACACCTGGTCCTCTTCCAGAACATTCAGGTGGCATGAAGAGAAGAGTAACAGGTATTTCAGAGTGTGTCTGTTAAAGTGCTGTTCCCCTGTACTTTTACCCATGCTTCACTTCAAGACTATTTGAGGGTCTTGCAGAAGTTGTGGGGACGATGCAACTGCACACTGCCTTACCTGGCACGGCTCCAGCAGGGACAGGCTACCGCAGCCTCGGTGGGGAACCTGGATATTGGTGGTGAGAGCAGGTCACTTTGGCCAAATGCATTTTCTCTCAAGCCAAGAACTCTCTCAGAGTTTGTTCTGAAAATCAGAAGTTTTGATGCCTAAATGTTTGAAATGGTCGATTGGCTCTCCACTGAGAGTGTGGTCAGTCACTGGAACAGGCTCCCCAGGGAAGTGGTCACAGCATCAAACCTGTCAGAGGTTAAGGAGCATCTGGACAATACTCTTAGTTACATGGTTTAGTTTTAGGTAGTCCTGCAAGGAGCAGGGAGTTGGACTCAGTGATCCTTAAGGGTCCCTTCCAACTTGACTTATTCTATGATTCTATGTTTCTGACAAATGATTGGTTTAAACGTGAAGGAAAGCTTGTTTCCCCTTCTGTGCAGGTCAAGGCAAAAACTCTCTGTGAGGCACTGGGTGCAGGAACAAGTCTTACAGCTAAAACACTTGGCTGAGCAAAGGCACTTCCCAGCGCGCCACCCCTCCTGTTCTTGGGTCTTCATTCATGTTTCTCTTCCACCTTGCTTCATATACCAAACCTGCGTGTAAACAGTGATAAGTGCCTTGGTAGATTTTAAAGAGGATGACAATCATAGAATCATAGAATGATTTAGGTTGGAAAGGACCTTGAAGATCAACGAGTTCCAACCCCCCTGCCATAGACAGGGACACCTCCCACTAACTAGACCAGGTTGCCCAAGGGCACGTCCAGTCTGGCCTTGAACACCTCCAGGGATGGGGCCTCAACAACCTCTCTGGGCAACCTCTTCCAGTGCCTTACCACCCTCAAAGTGAAAAACTTCTTCCTAATGTTCAATCTGAACCTGCCCTCTTCTAGTTTAAAGCCATTCCACCTCATCCTATCGCTACATGCCCTAGTAAAAAGTCCTTCCCCTGCTCTCCTGTAGGCCCCGTTTAGGTACTGGAAGGCCGCCATAAGATCTCCCCGGAGCCTTCTCTTCTCCAGGCTGAACAGCCCCAACTCTTTCAGCCTCTCCTGATAGGAGAGGTGCTCCAGCCCTCGGATCATCCTCGTGGCTCTCCTCTGGACACACTCCAGCAGGTCCATGTCCTTCTTATGTCGGGGACTCCAGAGCTGCATGGAGTACTCCAGGTGGGGTCTCACGAGAGTGGAGTAGAGGGGCAGAATGACCTCCTTTGACCTGCTGGCCACACTTCTTCTGATGCAGCCCAGGATATGGTTGGCCTTCTGGGCTGCGATCGCACACTGCTGGCTCATGTTGAGCTTCTCGTCAATCAGCACACCCAGGTCCTTCTCCCCAGGGCTGCTCTCCAGCCATTCCCCGCCGAGCCTGTATTTGTGCTTGGGATTGCCCCGACCCAGATGTAGGACCTTGCACTTGGCCTTGTTGAACTGCATGAGGTTGGCTTGGGCCCACTTCTGCAGCCTGTCCAGGTCCCTCTGGATGGCATCCCTCCCCTCCAGTGTGTCTACCTCACCAAAGAGCTTGGTATCATCGGCAAACTTGCTGAGCATGCACTCAACCCCACAGTCCATGTCGCTGACAAAGACATTGAACAGTCCAGGCCCCAGTACCGACCCCTGAGGAACGCCACTTGTCACTGCTCTCCACTTGGATATCGAGCCGTTGACCGCAAGTCTTTGAGTGCGACCGTCCAGCCAGTTTTGACCGAGTGATCCATTTGTTGAATCCATGTCTATTCAATTTAGAGATCAGGATATCATGTGGGACAGTGTCAAAATGCTTTGCACAAATCCAAGCAGATGACATCAGTTGGTCTTCCCTTGTCCACTGCCGCTGTAACCCCTTTGTAGAAGGCCACCAAATTTGTCAGGCATGACTTGCCCTTGGTGAAGCCATGCTGGCTGTCACCAATCACCTCCTTGTTTTCTACGTGCCTCAGTAGAGTTTCCAGGAGGATCTGCACCATGATCTTGCCAGGCACAGAGGTGAGACTGACTGGCCTGTAGTTCCCTGGGTCTTCCTTGTTTCCCTTTTTGAAAATAGAGGTTATGTTTCCCCTTTTCCAGTTGGGCAGGAACCTTGCCAGACAGCCACAACTTCTCAAATATGATGGCTAGTGGCTTAGCGACCTCATCTGCTAGCTCCTTCAGGACCTGTGGATGTATCTCATCAGGTCCCATGCCTTCGTGACACTGGCCAGCACCTTGTTATGTGAACTGCTGATCCCTAGTTCCACAAAATGAAGCTAAGCCAGCTCATATGCTCCTTACAACAGAATATCAAACTCCCCTCAAAAAAAAAAAAAAAAAGTGTGGCATTTAGCATAGGCTGGAATGCCGTTAAAACACACAAAATATTTTTAAAGACTGCATATTCCTTTATACTTCTCATTTACTTGCATTTCCTTATGACTTGCCTCTGTGCTGGTGGGGATCTCCGTCCCATGACAGCCTGGGAGAAATCTGCAGGCTGGATGTGACTCTGCAATGAATTCCGTGTGAGAAGCCGGTGCTAAGGAACTGCAGGCTGAACTTTGGACTAAAGCGATGAAATGTTACTGGTTACCACCTGAAATAAGTTAAACATTTTTTTAATAGCCTTAGGGTAGCTGGAGGTGGCCATGTTCACTGTGTGCTGAAAGAGAATTATTTCACAATACTTTCAAATTTGTAATTATTTCAAAATACAAATGTTTCTGTCATTGCAGTCAGCCAGAAAGAAACAAAAATAGCTGTGGCAAAATTTTACTCACAGCGGGAGAGTAATCAGTGCGGTTTGATTTACCAGTTGATGTCTTCCATCCCTTGTGCCGTCTTTGATGTCGAAATAATTGTTTAATAATTAATACTAAGGTGGAAATTATGAATCCAAAATATTATTTTCTGTTAGTAGGATTCTTTACAAATGTTGTTTTCCTCAGTTGGTATGTTCAGTCTTCCGAATTAAAGCTTTTTTCCAAGTTGTCATTTTTATTTCGTTTTTGCTGCTGCTTTCCGATGAACACTGGCTTTGCTGTTCTGCAAAGAGCCCCTCTAAGAGAATTACTTTTAAGTGGCACTCAAATGATGTGAGGAGGGAGTTGTAAGTTGTTGTTATATATTTGTGTCAGTCAATTTACCAAAGCCTAAGGGAGACCTCCACACGCTGTGTAAAGCAAACTCGGATTGGGTGAACGCCCGTCCTCCCCCTGGAATTTCTGTCTGTGGAAGATCAGACTTGAAATTTTGTGAGTCTTAAATGAGCATGAATTCAAATAATTCAAATCCAGGAATACTCTATTTCAACTTTTAAAGTTATAAATTGCAGTGCACTGGCCAAGCTAAAGTAATAAAGATGAAAAAAAAATTTCTCAGAATATTTTGGTGAAGACGATAACACTTCCATTAAGTATTTTAGACTAATAAATTAATTTGGTAATTTTTTAACTCTGACTTCTCCCCCCTCAGGCCTAATTTAATATAGGGCTAGGGGAGTCTCCTGCGAGTGGCTAATATCCCCTCTTATAAGTAATGCTTTCTTCATATCCTAATTTTCATAACTAAGTTTCATTAATGAAAATGCTATAAATAATTAAAGTGAAATATGTCAAGACTAAACACAGGGAAGCTGTGGCCAAATAAACAAAGGGACTCTGAAGCTTTGACTCCATTGTGCCTGAACTGCTGCATACAGCATTCTTGTCTAAGTTTGGCTCTTAAAGCTCTTTGAACTTTCAGACAGGAAGCACTGTAGAAAGTTGAGTTAAAATGGGACCTACATTTGAAAAAACAACAACAACAAAAAACAAACAAAAAAAGCGCCACACCGCTAGTCTGAAAGTCAGCCTACCAATAAGCAGTGTTCTCATTGGTGTAAACTAGAAAACCGAGAATGGAGAAAACATAGCATATAAAATACCATGAAAAATCCGTCCCCAAAGCTTGCTATATTTTTTTCTACAATGATGCAGAACATTTCAGAAGAAGCTGTTGCTTGTTCAAGTGTACTATTGTATTAAATGCAAGAAGTTACCCTGATGTTTCTTTTTACGATTTAATGAGTTTTAGGTTAAGTCCTTTATTATAAGACAATATGGGTTGTTACTTGGCAGATTTAGATTACGGGTCAAATAAATAAGACGTTACTCTGAATTGTTTCATCCATTGCAGTGTAAACTGCATTTGTATTTGCTGTTTGGCATATTCGTACTTTCTGGTACAGCCACAACAGTGACTGCCATCCTTTATATACTCAGAGAGTTTCTTCTGAGGCTGCCCCTCAATTTGGTTTTAAATAGCTAGTTTCAGAGATTAATTTAGATACTCTTGTTTGTAAACTTCCTGCTCATATGGACTTCTGAATTTGTGATCTGATGTGATTAGTTTTTTTTCAGTCATAATAAATTAGTCATAACATAAAAATGCTTCATTCAAGAAATTAAGTTGCATTTGTAGCACGTCCCTTAGATTTTACCGTCAGCTCTCTGAGGAAAAGATAGTCTGTGTAGATGCTGTTGATAACTCTTAACATGCTGAACGGACACTAAGTATACAGCAAATCAAACCAGAGATGAATGGTCTTGTAGCAAATAAGAGGGCTACATTAACTTAAAAATAATTAAGTTAATCTGTAGTGTGTAACTGAGATGAGTGTTGCATCAGTTTTAACTTGCTTTTTGTTAGGCTCGTGCTAGTGATGTGGTTAGGCTATTTATTTATTTATATATTGAACAAGGTCACAAGTAAATACAATGAGAAACCTTAAAATTTGCAACTGTAGATCTGTAGCTATTTATTGAGTCATAGATGTCAAGTGATGGATGTGTGAATATATATTCTTGTTACTGCTCTGCATATTTTTAGCTACGTTTTAAGAAGCTGATGTTTTCTTGATGTAATAGTAGATTGGTTCTGTTTATTAAAGAATAGTGTTTGATCTCAGTCATATGGTGTTTGTAGTACTTAAAGAGGATAGGAAGGGGAGAAGATTTTTGTTTTACAGTGTGGTAACTGGAAAAGAAACAAAAGAAACAATCTAGGGAGATCTTAACCATTGGGTTTTGCTGTATACAAGGCAGAGAATTGCTGGTGTGTTGCATCTTGCATTACTGAGGCAGATACTGACCATTGCATTTCATCATGACAAGATACGAAGGCTTTTAAACTTTCATTAATCTGTTTTGTTAATCAAAGTTATTTCTTGTTTTGTCTGTTTGTTTATGCTTGCGATTCTGTTTCATTCAGGTGGGTGGTGCTGTGGTTTCCTGTATGTCTTGTTGTCATAAATCACTCACTTTTAAGATCACTTCATACCGACGCACATTATCAGTTTACTTGGTGAGATTAAGACTAAATACTACACTTGGAGGTGTTTTGTGTTTTTTTTTTTTTTTTTTTTTTCTCTTCACTGTCCATCAGAAAATAACTTCTGGTTTTCCTGAATGCTTTGTAAGGGTCTGGATTCTTGTTTTCTCTCTAATCAAAGTACTGAGCGTCCTCAGTCTCTGTGCCTGCTCTGTGCATGCCACATCAAGCACAGCAGAGCTGTCTGAGCCGCAAAGTAATGCAGTTGCCAGCAGGAATATGATACTTGCTAAAGTCTCTAGGAAAGCCTTTTATCTTTGGCAAGTAAGTATTTTACATGAAATTACACATGATGGTAAAGCCACAGATTTGAAGTGTAATAACTCCCTCAAGAAATGTTTTCCTTATTTAAGGTGTATATTTAGCCACTTCTGCCTGGTTTTAAAATAAAAAATATTTTTAAAGTTTGCACTTTTTTAAAGACACTGTGATGTCTGTGTATGGAAATAAATGTTTGCTTTTTTTTTGGGATTTTGCTTGTTTATTAATGATGCTTTGAATGCTTGCCATTGAAGTCTAGAGTATCAACAAAAGGAGAAGCTGCTGCTTTTTGGTGCAATAGATTGTAGTATAGTACGCTTCTAAATGCAGGGCGAGTGATGGAAGCTGTTGAATTAAAAATATGAATAGGTTTAAATATATTTAAGAATCTACTTACACGATTTTTGTACACTTGTGTGATTTTGTTCTTGTTTCAGGTGATCTATGCCATCCGCTTACAGAGAACAGGGAGATAAATTGGTGCTTTGGACTCTCTCGAGCGGCTGAAAGGAGAAACGTTACCCCGAGAATGAAGCAATAAAACATCCCTCTGCAGAACCGTATGATTGAAAACGCGGTCCAGCCCTCCTCTGCTGCCGGACATGCTTTTGTCCTTCTGCCCCGCTCACCCAATGTTGCAGTAATACAGATGGATCGTAGTAGAGAGGCAGAAATGGAGTTACGGAGATCCTCCAGCCCAGGCAAGCTAAGCAAGAATGACATGGATGCTGACAAGACCATGTGCCACAGCTGCTGCATCTGCGGTAAAAGTTTCCCTTTTCAGAGCTCCTTGTCGCAGCACATGAGGAAGCACACGGGTGAGAAGCCCTACAAATGCCCTTACTGTGATCACAGAGCTTCCCAAAAGGGCAACCTGAAGATCCACATTCGTAGTCACAGAACAGGCACTTTAAGTCAAGGGCACGAGGTGGAGATGGGAGAGGCGCAGCTGGGGGAGATGGGAGTTTCAGAGGGCCTGGGTGGGTGCACCAGCCCCACTAAGAGCACGTCCGCCTGCAACAAGATCTTGAACGGTACCGCTCAGGTAGATAGCAGCAAGATCTTGCTGCGAAGCAGCAAGAAGGAGGTCACGGAGACAGCGCCAGCTGAGGAGGATGGCAAGCTGACCTCCTACCAGTGCACCTTCTGCAAAAACAAATTTGAAAGGAAGAAGGACCTGGAGCAGCACCTGCATCAGGTCCACAAACCATTCAAGTGCAGGTTGTGTAATTACATGACCCTGAGGGAGGAGACACTGTTAAACCATGTAGAGAAGGACCATATAACAGCTCAGGTCCCAAATGGGGAGGCCTACGCTGAGAACTGCAAGAGCGAGTTGAGTGCGGGTGAGTTCCCGTGCGAAGTCTGTGGTCAAGCCTTTAGTCAAACCTGGTTCCTGAAAGCTCACATGAAAAAGCACAGGGGGTCATTTGATCACGGGTGCCACATTTGTGGCAGGAGATTCAAAGAGCCCTGGTTTCTCAAAAACCACATGAAGTCGCATGGCCCCAAGACCGGGAGCAAAAACAAACCAAAAAATGACTTGGAGCTCATAGCCACTATCAATGATGTGATACAGGAGGAGACGATTGTGACGGGCCTGTCTCTGTACGAAGTTTGCACCAAGTGCGGAAATCTGTTTACAAATATGGAAAGTCTGAAAGCGCATAATGCTGTTCACTACCGAGCGCAGCGGGGCAGCGCCGGGGATAAAGCCGAGGGCTTAATGGATGGGAGCCTAAGCTCCTCGGTAACGAAGCAGTTTTTCTTGCAGTGTCTCAATCTAAGGCCATCTGTAGGGCTGGATAGAGTTACAAGAGGACAGCCTGGGAAAAGAGTAGCCGAGCTGGATCCGGTCAGTAGCTACCAAGCTTGGCAGCTGGCCACCAAAGGAAAAGTAGTCGAGCCTTCCGAGTATGTGAAGTATGTGGGATGGGATGAGGCTCTGGCGGATGCAGATGTGACTTACGACAAGGATAAGAGAGAGTATATCCTCGTCAACCAGGAGAAGCGCAAGCGAGACCAGGACTCGCCCAGCTCTTCCAGCAACCCCAAGAAGAAGAGCTGCACCAGTGGGCGCCCAGAGAAAACTGGTGGCGCACCGCTGGGGGAGAGCTGCCCGCTGGCCCAGGGCGACCTGGACTACCGTCCCGCCTCGCGGCAGAGCCGGCGGGCCACCCAGAACAAGTCCACTGAGTGCTTCGAGTGCGGAAAGATCTTCCGCACCTATCACCAAATGGTGCTGCACTCCCGGGTGCACCGCAAGGAGCGGAGGAGCTGCGGCGAAGGGGGGACGGCCGCCCAGCCTGACCGCTACGGCTCCAGCAGCGAGGAAGGGGACTCGGGGTCCGTCAGTGGGCCCAGCACCCCCGGCTCGGCATCTGCCCCGGAGGACTCGGCTACCTCTGGCCTGGGGGAGGAGGGGGCTGAGGAGAGCTCGGAGGAGGGAGCAGCCAACCCCTCGCTAGGTAAGATCATTCCCAGCCTTGTCTCGCTCGCTGTCGCTGGTCCCTGCGCCTCCCGGTGCGGGACAAGGGGATGATCAGAGGGATAGATGCGTGAAAACATGCGAGAGGTTTTAAGGGTGGTGTGGATGGGGCCCTGTGCCCGCTGAGCGCTGCGGGTTGTCTCGGCATGGAGACTCGTCATTTCTGGTGCAGGTAATAAAAGCGAGATCAGAGAACATCTTCATAAGATGCACGTGAACTTGTATTTCGGTGAAGGACATCTGAGAAATATCTTAGTTGCCTATAGCAACGCTGTAGGGTAGTGTCTTCCCTGGACATCTCGGGGGGGCTGTTTTTTGCCAGTTTATGGGCATCCCATGCACCATTCTGCCTGTAGCGTGTAGGTGCAGTGAGGCACTGTGTGGTGTAGCCCTGAAGCGCCTAAACTTGTTAATCGCCAGCGTGAGAGGCATCTCTCTCCTCTTCTCTGCTTTGCTTCCCAAACTGTGTTTGTAACTCTAAAGGCTATAATTAATCTCTCTGGATTAAAGGAGTCCTTTGAGCCCAACACTACTAAATGGAACAAATTATTCTCCAAATAACAGCAATGTAAATATTTAAAAGAACACCATTGAGCACTTTTGTATCTTTTTCTTTTTTTATGTTTTATTTTTATTGTTCACCATTCTTTGTTTATAATACCCTCTTAGAAATGTGAGATTAGCCATTCTTTCCTTACTAGCCTTGCGCTGGTTTTTTGTTTGTTTTCTGTTTGGTGAACAATAACATTTTCCTCTCTTAATTCCTTTTGTTGTGAAGAACGTAGTTATCTGTAGAGTTAAACTCATTTTCAAGACATCGCGGATGAAATAATCTGCACCACTGTGGAAGAGTGGGTTTTATTCAATTAGCTGTTTTTTTTCAGGATTTTGTATAATGTTGTGCTTTCTCCTGGCTACAGAGCCCGCAGCAGAAAAGCAACATTTTCCAGAATTGTGTATGAATAGTTACATGTTTTTCATAAATTTTTGAAGCAATGTTGGAGATATATATATATATATTTATTTTTTTTTATCATGAAGTTTCTTCCGTGAAAGTCCCATGGTTTTAGGACAACTAAAGTTGGGGATGACACTGCTTGGCAATATAACTTTCAAAATGTAAGGCGCAGAGAGAAGAGAGCTCCAAAGGACTAAAATTGTAAAAAATTAAACCCATCTGTTTGTCCTTAAACGTACAAGAACGGTCCTAAACTTGATTTTGTTACAACTTGGATTAAGTCCCTCATGGACAAATTGAGTGCACACTAGAACAGAAATGTAAATTAAACCAAGAACTACACTTTTTTTTTTTTTAATGCTTTCTTGCCCTTTCTATAAACCACAACTCTAAATAGTCCTAGTGACAAGCTGACTTAAATATTCTCACTATGATTACTTGTCCATTTAAAAGACTCAAAATTTGGCTTTCCTATCTGCTGTTGGATTTTGGACACTTAAACGAAGTTCCTTGTGGGAGCAAGCGTACATGTTATTTTGTGTGAAAATCCATCCACTGCCACCTGAAGTACCTAGGTACAGTCGACACAAGATGCAGTGATAAAAATGCAACTTTGTCTGGAGTTAAATGGGGCTGCCATGTTTTACTGGTGTAACATACAGTGCCCTTATGGAAACTGCTGTGATGGAAAACCATCTCTCTGGAGACAGGCTGAAAACACCAAAACACTTTTGCACGTGGTGTTCAAATAGGAAAGCTGTTCTTGTGCACTCTCTGTATTAAGCACTTCATTTTTGACAAGAGGAGCCATCTCGTCTCTTTGCCTGTCCTGCTTCTTGCCTCAACTCAAGCTCAGCCCTTGTTGCAGGAGTGAAAGGTGAGAGTTAAAGCCACACAGCAGTTTCTGTCACAGGAATTAAGGTTTAACTGATGTCACTAGCCAACACCTGGAAACTTGTTTCTCTGGTTGCCAAATTGGTCTTTATCTTCTTAAACTGTAAAGAAGCAGCAAATTGATGGGCCTAAGTAAAGGTGCATCTTGGCAGAGAGATGAGTTTATATTGATTGACTGGGAGGGTGGCTGCTGCATTTTATATTTGCTAATGTCACAGCTGAAGAGCTCATCAATTAGTAAATTGGCTAATAAGAAACATTTTAATCTTATGACCAAGAGAAATGTTACCCTTGCTTCTTAATAGAGTTCAGTTAAATAAAATCACTGTGCTTCTTAATAGAGTTCAGTTAAATAAAATCACTGTCAATGGAGTGAAAAATTTTCGTAAGTGACAAAGGATTTTTTTGGATTCAAAAGAAAGTTGGGTTTTGGTGGTGTGGGTTTTTTTTTTTTTTTTTTTTTTTTTTTTTAAGGAGTTTTCATAGGTCAATGTTCAAGACTTAAGTTTCTTAATTTTCTCTTCATAGTATGCAGATTTACTGACACTGCCCTTATATTGTTTCCGAAGGGACTGGGTACCTTCTGTCCAGCAGGCTGTAGGATTAGTTTTTACTCTTGTGCAGGTTGCTGCTTCAACTTAAGAGGCTTTCTTTCCCTGCTCTGCAAACAGAAACTTAAGGTGTACAGAATATAGGCCAAATTCCACCCTCATGTACACTTCTGCTAAAATCGGGTGTTCTGGTGTGGCCTTGAAGTACATTTTGTCCTAGAAGTGCTGCGGTTGGCTATCCTCCGCTGCAGCTTTTTGGAGTTATTCTTGCCGGTGAAGCTTTTCCATTGAGAGCTGCGCTCCACCCCCACGGACAGCATCCTTCCCCAGTGGAGGAGAGCAAGCAGCCCTCTCTGTTCCTGTTATTAATATGCCTTCTACAGTATTATTTTTACTCAGGCTGTGGTCAGAAAAATCTTGTGCTACTCATAAGGTTATATAATACCTGTATTACTTTTTTTTTCCCCCCATATCTTTACTCCCCCCCCTTGACACATTACTCTGTTATCTTGGGTCAGAAAAGGGCCTTGAGACTGCCAAGTATTGAATGTTGTGGCCTTGACTCAGCTGAAAGTGCTTCTTTGCACGTTTAATTCTTAATAATCTGCGGAGTCCTGTTGACACGCAGTGTCTTACGTCAGGGAAGCTGACAATGCCCCTCCGTGGTCATTTAAGGCGAGCAGATGTGTTGGGGCTGAGGGTGGCTGGGGCTGGGGAAGTACTGATAGGGCTTATTGGGAGAAGAGCAAGAATTGCACCTTGCATGTGAAATGGGATTGAGAGCCCCCACGGTAGGCACTTCTTTGCTCTTAATACATCGGTAATTTGTCTCTGCTGTGCACGTAGTACTCTACATAATGCACGTGGGTAGTGTTAGCAAACCCAGCTTATCAACTGCCCAGCAGGTAAGGTAGCTGGTTACAAAGTGCTTTCCATCTTGTTGGAAGGAGGGTAAAAATTAGTTTTCTAGAGTCACATAGGCAGGGTACTGCGTGTTATCTGTCATGCAAAGATACACACGTCATGCGTGTATCTCCTTCGTGTGACAGCCATGTGGGAAAAGGTGGCTCAGAGCAAATTAGCTCTGTTAAGGGCAGACTTTAAATATCTTTGAGGTCTTCCTACCCCAGATAAATCTTTGTTTTTATTTGGCATTCAAGCCAGTAGCAAACTGTACCTGGATTTCCACTAAGCTGCGTCCAAAGCTGTTTGAACCACCTGTGAGTTGTTGCTCAGGACTTCCCCAACCTGAGGCTTTTTTTGGTGATTTTTAATTTTTAACTAAAAAAACCTCCCAAGCCTGGAGTTATGACTGAGAGAGTAGAGGGGAATTACGTATATGTTGATAAAAGTGGAAGGGAAAATACTTTTTAGACCTTTCAGCTTCTCAACTACAAGGTAGTTTTAGGTATGCCAAAGAAATAATTCAGCCTGTGTGCATTTGGTGGTTAGTACTTTTAAGGCTCAACGTGGGCCCCCTCATTGTCATGGTGTGTTTAGCAGTGAGGGTGTTAACCGTTTGTTACATTGGGCACTCAATTTCAGTCCTGAAATGAAGAAGGAAGTAAAATTTTTTTTTTTTTTGAGGCTGTGACTGCTGCTGGCAGGTGGGAAGATGAAGAAAAGTGAAAACGATTTAAATACCACTTGGCGCTCGTCACCAGTGTAGTAAGAGCACAGGCTTGTGCTACTGCAGTCGGTAAGGGAGTGCCATAAAGGTGGTACTTCATTTTGCATGTATGCGCCAGATTAAGCAGGAAGTAAATGTTAAAAATAGTCGGGGGGAGAGGGGGTAGAAAAGGGTTGTTCTGTAGGAATAAAGGAGAGAGATGCTGCTGCTTCTAGCCTGACCTCGTCAAGGAAGGATGTCAGGGAAAGGAGAGAGTGTTGCACCTTAGAGGGAATGCTGCATCCAGTGAAAACCGTCTCCTCCATTTTGTTTCCTTTCTCTCCTGCCTCTTCTCACCGTTTTCTTTTCCTTTTTCTTTTTCCTTCTGTCAGACTCCTCCGGATTTTTGAAATGCTTTAAGAAGAGACTGATACACTTTTACTCAACACATACTGTTTTTATTACCCTGGCTAATGCAGGAGGGGGCTGATGGCAAGGGAGGAATGTTGTGCTGGGCCCTGTACGAACACAGCTTTGGGCCCAAGGAGCTCGTAGTCTGACTGGATGAGGTGGACACAAATTGCTGGACCGCACGGGATATAAATAAAGCAGTGCATACAAACCAGCGGTGCGTGGCCACATTTGGCTTGTTTCAGGAATTACGGGTTGTGTGGTGGGACTTGCACAGAAGAAGATGAGCTCCATGAAGGGGCGAGAGAAGAGAAGGGAGTAGGGTGCAGGGAGGAGAGAAAAGGGGATGGAGGAAGGTAGAGAGGAGCTGGAATGCCCGTCCTGGGTGAAGGCACCTCGGTGGAGGGAGCTGGGCCGTGTGATGAGGTTTCAAAGAGGAAGGGAGACTGAAAAGAGGTGTGGGGATGGCATTGGGGTTCAGACCCTCCAAGGCAGTGCCAGGGTGCTTGGTGACTTGCACTGAAGCCCTGAGGGCTCCTGATGCCCCACACCAGGAGGTGGGTAACTCCAAGAGAATTTCCGTGTGAAAACCAGGTCTGGAGCAGTCACACGAATGGGAGACAGCAGCAGGAGCTGGCCTCGTCCACACCTGCCAGTGGACCCACCGGCTTGTTACTGATCTGCTAAAATGTCTGAACTCTCAGCACCTTCCTTGGTTTTAGCTTAAGCAAAACAAAACAAACCCCCCCAAAACCCCATCACAAAAAAAAACCCAAAACGAAAATCCAAAGAGCTGTGCCTCATTTTAGGGCTCTTTGTGTTTGTTACATTTAAAAAAAACTCCTATAAATCCATGGTCAGACACTGATTTAGTGTCTTTATTAGTAAATTGAAGGAGAAGATACAGCTGCCTGTGATTTGCTTACAGATTATACAAACTGGGGGATGTAACACCATTTATTCCAGTTATGTTACAAGAAAATCCTATATGTAAATGGGAATGCTTGAATAGAAACATAATGGCATTAGTAAGTTTTGTGAAAGAACAACAGTAGGAGAGATTTATGAAGCGTAAATTAGGAGTTTGTGTCACTCAGAGAGAAATTAGAACAAATCCAAGAGCTGGAACTTCAATGAGAAGTACCTAATTTCATCAGGCTTTTGATTTAAAATAAATCAGAAGTAAAAATTGTCCAGAGTTGCTTTAATTTTCCAGTAAAAAGGTGAGGCTGTAATTTGGAGGAGGAGAGGAACAGTAAGAATAAAATAGCTAAGCAAGTGAAAATAGAAAAATGTATAGTAACTCCAAAGAAGAGAGAAAGATAGTCCTAGTAAATGTTTTCTGTTGTCCAAGTGAGTGCATGAAACGCATCTGCCAGTATTCAGTACCAGGGCTTCATTGTTCTGCTTATATGAAAAAAAATGTTTCTCTGTGTGCAAGAGAAGTCCTCTCCACTGTTTGAAAATCCAACACATTTATTATCTGTCTTAATCAAATAGTTAGGCTTTAGATACTTCTCATGCCACATTTCCTCTTACTGTAAATCCCACAGTATAATGCCATTGAATGCAGTGTTGGGACCGTTTACACCAAATGAGGATCTTGTTCTATATGTAGTCTTCAGTATGTTGAAGTTATTTAGGATATTTATTTTGCAGAATAAGCATGCAACAAATTGGAGAATGTCTCAGTGTGGGACAATTGGTAACTCCTGCCCTAGGCTTCCAAGAAGCAAGGTAGTTTCAAGGAAGAACGGTGTCTTAGTGGCTTCTATTAGATCCCTACCATGAAGATAAAAATGTTACGCTGTGATTACATACTTCACCAGTTAATTTCGGCATTGCTGAGGAGTGGTTGTTGAAATATAAAACACCCTCGACTTTTCAACCCCAACTAATTGTTTTGGTTGTTAATGCCAGTGGGATTAATGCCAGAATTTTCAAATACAGCAAGTTGATGGTTCAAATCATAGGGGAAGTTAGGCAGAGGCAAGGACTCTGTGCTTTCAGAAGTAAGATCCATTAGGTGTTGTTTGGGACTTTACAAAGTTGGAATTGTTCCTTAAAGCAAATTCAGTGGATCAGGACTAGATCAGTTACCGAGTTTGAACGCGACTGATAATACCAGTCAGAAATGTCTCTTTTATATCTACCTTGCTGTAATGCACGTAGTCCAATCCTGATGCACGTAGCAAAGACACGTGCGGTGTGGTATTGTCTCATGATCTGAAGTTTCTCTGCAAAGCACTGCAGGTTGGAGCATCATTTTTGACCAGTACAGGCCTATGTGTATCTCCACAGCAGCACTTTGTTTCCTCTTCCCTTCCCTTCGCGCTTTTGTACACTCTTGAGGGCTGCAGAGGATATCTCCTATGTGCGAGTATATTTCTGTGGTGCTGCCATCAGCAATAGCTTTTTGCTGTTAGTTATGTGGGTTGGTATGAATGGAAAGAAGAACAGAGGGAACAGAGCAAAATAGACATTATGCTGATCATGCCAAGAAAATGGATAACAAAAATTATGGCAGCCAGAATCACTGAAGTGTATGTATATTGAGGGAGAGGAAGAGAGAAGAGCCGTAAGAGTATCTAGAAGTGCAGTTAAAGTTGTCCCTCGGCGGGTGTACCTCACACGGATGAAGTTGCTTGGCCCTTTATTTTAGGCTGATGGTGGGAGCTGTGCTTCAAGAAGCTCATGCAAAAAGTGTTTGACTGGAACAGGGCAGCAATGCTTTGGGATAATGCAGTCTGTACACATTAATGATGTACATTACCCTGACATCATGTTAACTAAGGAACGTTTAACGATTGCCCTCTAGGCATCTTGGGTAATTTCCACTATGTTCCTGATTACCGTGCTCTGCGTTACTTGGTCCTGTTTTACTGTGTCTCATGTAATGTGGGTGGCCAGCGAGAGTGTTAAAGAGTAATTCAAGTTCCTCTCGCGATGAGGCAGGGTGATAGGGAACAGATAACACACCGTCAGCTCAAGTCAGAACTAAGGCTTGCTGGCTGAGCTTGAGATACTTCAGTAGATGAATGATTTCTCACAACAGAGATTTGCTTTTGTTGTTGCTCAGAGAAAACTTCTTTTGCAGCATTTTGAAGTTACTGATCCAACTGTTGCACTGCTTTTGTTCCTTGCAAACATTTCAGTGGGGGTCTTAAACATTTAAGTAGTGAAGAGTTTTGTGCGGGGTATTTTGATACAGCATGTATCTTCTACTGTATTTAGCTTTAATTGTTAGTGTTCTTTTTTTGCAGGTTACCGTATACAGTAACAAGAGACACAGTTAGACAGAAGTATTGTTTATACAGTTTATTGTAACTGTAGGTCTGTGATATAAGTGACTAAAGCATAGCTCAGCTTGGAAGAAAACTTGTACCAAGATCCTAATAGAGAGATAGGTTTACCCAGCCTTTATTTTATCTGTTAGAAAGCAAGGAAGTGAGTGTGGTTTCATAAAGGTAGATGATAGCAGGATAAACTTTGCCCTGAGGCTTATGTAAGGTGTCCAAAGCAAGATTAGTTCTTCATACTTCTTCCACAACTTTTGGAAATGCTGTCACAAGAGCTGCTTCTAAGGATTGTTTGTGTCTATGTTTAGTCCTTCCTAAATTGCTAATCTCCATTCCATGCTTACCAAACAGTAGCATTTAAAAAAAAAAAAATATTTCCAAGGGTGTGGAAAGCTATTAGCCATCTTGGTTTCTGTTTGTGTATTCGAAACTACCCCTTTACGTTTATATCAGTTGCACAGAGGTTCCAGTTTTCATAGTTGGCTTTTAGCTTTTCTTCAGCAAGTGTTATAAACAGCTGCGTATAGGAACGTGCACTTGGGAATCCAGCTGCACAGTAACTTGGCTTTCTCAAAACCCTCACTTCTTCATGCCTACCCTGGCATTGCTGCCTTGTAAAAGCTAGTTTAGCAGTTCTGGTATTTCTTGGTACCGGATGTTTCTATTACATCAAGCTATAGCATGTAAAATACTGCTTTGTGACATTTACAGTCATAAGATCACATTATGTAGTGTTTTTATTTTCTAGCGGTTTCTGAGTAGTGAATGAGGACTCCCTTCCCCCCAGCTAGTAAAACAATATTCAGGCAATGAAAATTGCAATGGTAGTGTTTTTAATCTGATTTCCAAATGTTTCCATAGCGCTGGGGCTGTGTTAAGTGGGATTCTACTGATCTGTAAATGACTGGTAAAGAGAGACTTGTGTAGATGTCTTTGATGTTGAATCTTTTTGCTGCTCTTAACATTATGGTTCACAGTTTGCCCTTTATCCATCTTAAACTGAGAAGTTTGGGGTTTCTTTGTTAACCCATTAGGTTTTCGCAGCAGATGCTCTCAGTGGATATGGTGGGCTAAATTCTGTGGGAGCTGAAACCTGGTGGAGTCCCAGGGCTGCACAGGGTATAGAAGTAATGTGCGGTTTGGCCTAGTGTTGGTAGATAATTTGTTTTCTGCAGGTGCATTTTACAAATACAAGTCTTACCAGCTCACTTGACTTCACTTTATTACCTTTTAACCCAGTAGTCTCATTCGAGCACTGGATTGCTTTAACTTGAATGGGCCTGGCTATGGTACCGGTCATACTGGTAAAAGTCAAGAGCAACTTAGCTGCAGTCAAGAGAACACTTTACTGTGAGAGCATCAATATTTTTTTTTATTCTCAGTTTTCTCTTGATTGCCTACAAGGTTTATCAGCAGTAAATCTGGATTTTTGGGGAGGTGAAAAGCATATAGTGAATTTTACAGGAAGTGTGGAGGAAAACTTTGAGTTTTTCATTATCATTTTCAGTGCCCTAGTCCTTGAATGAGACTTTTTGGATCCGTGTTGCACTTGGTGTGTGGCTGCTACTATGCCGTATTTTGTGACTTATATCTAGACGTTACTCTCAGTGCCTGGAGTGGATTTGTAAATGTGTAGGCAACTTATTTTCATGGTGAATTTGTTTTCCTTGTTTATAGACAGCATGGGTTTGAACTGGCAAATTGTTGAATGCTTTGGCCCCGATCCAGCAAAACTCATAACTGCTGGCTTGATTTTAAGCATATGAGCAGTCAGGTTGGAATCATTGTTAACTGTTTTGTTGAACCACTTGGCACCTAATGGCTTGAGGTTAGAGAAGAATAGAGAAATCTTTATTTTCTGTAATCGATGCCAGTGTAAATTGCATATCAAACTTTACACGGGATAAGACATAGAGGAGGAGCAAGTCTGAGAATTGTCTTTTGTGGCTACTCTGTTAATGGATCCGGTTACACTTTAGTGATGCTAAGGGCAAAAATCCAACATTTTGTCCTTTTAAAGTGCAGAATCTCTATTGAGAAAGTGTCCATGTGAAAGACAAGAGTACTTTCTCAATTGATGGTTATTGTAACTTGGATATGGGTGCTTACTTAACATGGATTTAGAGCATGAGATAATCCTCCTCATACAGGACCCGTGGGGGTAGATTTGCCCTCCTTCTTTTTAGAACTTTGTTTTCCAGGTTGGTAATCTCAAACCTCAGATACTCATTATCTCTGTTGCTTCAAATAACAGAAAAATAAATAGCCATTAAATGTCTTTTTTTTTTTTTTTTTTTTGTCATATCACAGCTGTAATTTTAGTCTTGTTTGGGAGCAATAAGTTAGGGGTAGTTACTCCAAGTCAGATGTCTCTTTTTTTTTTTTTTTCTGAAAGGATACAAAATCACTGATTTATTTTATTATTTTTTTAAGACTAAATTTGGGTTTAGTTTGTAATACAAGATACTCCCAAACCTTGTGTTTCTTTGAGATAACAAATTCATCAGGCAGTTGAAGGCATGAGCTACACCTAACAGCACTTCAGAGGTGTGTGTTATCTCAGGATAGCATATGTCTTGTGATGTCTTACTGCTTAAATAGCATTTGAGGCAAGCTGCTGTCAGCAAAAACTAAATATTGGGGGGGGGGAGGGAATGACGATGACACAGGACAACCACAAGGGAAATATACAGGTTCTTTTGGAAAACGGCCTTTCCCCCCCACCCCCCGTGAAACATTCTCAGTGTCTTTTTAACAACAGAGGTTGCACGCCAGTGTCATGGTGGTGAGAGACTGAGTGCAATGAGTCGGGATGATAACGGGATGTAAAAGACTTCATCTCTTCCTATCCCCGCTGTACCCCAAGGTAGTGGAGCAAATGCTGCACGTGGGCTTTGCTTTCTGCATGTTTTGCTATGTGTGTAGCACCAGTGAACCAAAGGTGTGTTCAGTTGTCTGTGATTTAGCCTTTATTCAGTAGGTAGCAAAGCCTTTTTTTACAAGATAATGAAGCAAATAGATCCTTCTCTTCCCTTAACAGAGAATTCAGGAAGTACAGCTTACACTGCACATGGAACACATTAATCCTAAACCCCCTTATAATACTTTGCAGAAGTTTCTTGTCCTTACACATGCCTGTATCCACACGCACAGCAATTTCCCAGAAACGTCTTAACCTTAAGTACTGTTGAAGCCTGGAGAAGCCTTAAAAAAAATAGTCAAACACAGAATGGCAAGTAAAGTTGTAACAGGAAAAAATTAATCTTTACTTGGATTGTTCTGGGACAACAAAATGGGTGTGTGTAAGTGAGGATCACTGCTTGCTACTGTGTAGTGCTAAATAAGTTTGACAAGGAAGCCTCAATGCTGTTTTTTGTGTGGAAATATGGACTGTTGTTTTTTTCATCAGTTTATACACACAGACATGACGTATTAGTCAAACATAATCACTTTATTTTGCAAGTGAAGTTGTTAGGGTTTTTTTATCTCTGTTGTCAGCATGCAAGTGCCTAATATTAAGGCTCGTAATGGAAATGAGGTGTTACTAATGCATAATGAAAATTTTATGCGCTGGTAAAATTTTCTGCTAGACTGACCTTTCTTGGTCAGTTATATTAGAGCAAGATATTTTTTTTTTAAATTTCTTAGGATGTATTCAGTAAATTGAAATACTGAGTTCACTCAACACAAGTCATCATGGAAAGTACTCTTCATACGGTATTTACTCAAATTCCAGTTTTGCAACTTTCTTTGAGGCCTTCAGAAGCCAAAAGGAAAGAAACATGATACCTAGGGAGGTGAAGGCTGGAACGGGCCAAAGATGTAATGTAATTAACTCCGTCAAGCTGAAAAATGTTCGAGAAAGGCAAGGCAAAAATTCAGCAAGTGTGTGAGTGTATGCAACAAGTATAGATTAATATATATAAATGGGAAGGTACTGATGTGTTACTGTTAGAGATGCATCCAAGTGATGTAAACAACTTCTGGAAGCTCGTTGATACTTCCAAGCAGACCTCTGGTGCTGACAGCCCTGCAGAGAGAGCCCTGTCGTAGCGGGGAACGGAAGGCAGGCAAAAGCAGAAGCCAGAAATGCAGACTTCTGCAATAACTGCCCCCTCTGTGAATTTGCTTTCTAACCTGAATGTGTTTGGTTTGATGCACGGTATCGAAAGCATCATGCAGCGCGTACATTTTAAGACAGCCTATCTACATTTCTTTTGTTGAGGGTCTGAATTTAGAGTGAGACAAAGTGCCATTTTTCCTGACGCATCTCAGCCGAGAGACCTTTCTGGGGGCATTTCCCTTTGATCCAGCTCCTTGCGACGGTGACACGGTTGTGAACTGAAGAAAGTGGTAGAAGCGTTTGTCTTGAAGGGGTTGGTCTGGATTGAGGCGCTTGTCAGCTGCAAACCCTAGGTGGTTTAGGTAGAAAGGGTAGCAAGTGGGAGCCTGAGGAGCAGCCTTGGAAAAAAAGCTGAATCGATGGCATAAGGAAGTAAGCTGGAGGTAGTAAGCATGTTAATGTTTGCGTAAGCGGTGACATGGCGTTAGCTTACTAATGGGAGAAGGGCTACGAGGACGGCCGAGGCCTGGAGCAGCACGTGCCCGGGAGGTTGGCACGCTGCGGGGAGTCAGCCTGGGCAGGCACTGTTGATGCTCGAAAAAACGGTGTCGTTTAAAGGAAGGAAATCGGTGACCGCGGAGTGCACGTGGAGAGAAAGCGGAGCACCGAGGAAGGAGGTGCCATAGCCGAGCGTCATCCTGTTCACGTTGGGCTGTGGGAGTGTATCAGGGCAGGAGGCTGGTTACACAGTGCCCCTGCCACAACCCTCGGCAGCAGTCCCAGCGCTTGAAGCTGTGCATGGCGGCAGAGCAGGTGAAAGAAAAACGGGTAAAAGTTTCTTTCAGGTCCTGAGAACAGCAGAAACTGAAAAGGGAAGGAGAAGTGATAACAGCGAAGTGTACAAGCGAGGGATTCCGTTTTGATACGTTGTGTGTCTTAGTGTTTCACCTGGTAAATCACAAGGATGACTACATTCCTTTGTGCCTTTTCATCTGAGCGCTTGAGTGTCGGGAGATAATTGTTACGGTTTGAGAAGTACTTTGAAAGACGACGTTTGCAGTTCTTGTACGTGTGTTTCACTTTCCTGGTGTACAGGGAAAAGGAATAAATATATTTTTATCAAAAGTGTCGTTGAATGGGAAGATTCAAAATGATAAAGTGCTGGGCTTTGAAAACATGACTCTTAAAACTGGTGTGTCTGGACCTCTTGGCTTAAACATAGCATGTCATTTCAAAGGCACTGAAGGCAGATACATAACTTGCCTCAGATGTTTAGATACAGTAGAGCAATCACACATGGTGTTTTGAACAAAGTTGTATATACCCTAGTATTTTATGAACAATACTGTAATTCCAGACACCTTTCTTTGCCTGTATTTTCACACAAGTAAATCGGCACCAATGGCAAGCACTGTTTGTCAATCCAGCTTCAGAATCCTAATGTGTTGTTTTCGTGTTACAGATACTTGAAAGTACTTGCTATATTTCTTTCATGAAATTTTTTCAACATGAAATTAACAGCTTGTGGATAGCTAAGGTTGCACATTGGATTCATAATCAGTTTTATATGGAATATTTTATTTTCTGTCTTTTTTTCATTTTGGGGGCATTTACTTAGTAACAGAACTTCCATCAACTCCTGCTGTTTATTCTTTACCCTTAAGCTATAGCCCTTTGTTGCGGCATCGCAGTGTTGACCCTGGAACCAATTACTATGCATAACATCCAGAAGATGATGAGGCTTATTCTGCAGCCGTTGTTTTCCAGTAGCCTTGGTATACGTAAGTCTCTCATAGTACATGGAGCAGTAGGATAAATCTGTTTAAGAACTTTGTAACGCTACCTGGCCAAAAACAACAGTAAAAGCAATATGGGAGAAAATAGGCTGCTTTGCCAGTCTCTTGTTTTACAGTCCCGAGAGCGCAGCTGGGAAGGCTACAGCATTCTTCCTGCGTTCAGAGAGTCGGGATGTTCTCCATTAGTTTTGATGTCTGTCTCTTCCCTGGAAGTGAGTGCATGTGCAAATGTCATACAGATGTTGTATGAAAGCTTAATTGTGCGTCTCTTCACTTTAAGCAGTGGTACTGTTCTGTTTTGACCCCCACCCCAAAAGGGTTTTCCTGAGAAGAGAAGGGAAACTGTTTTCCCATTCTTCCCTTACTCAGGGGTTAATTGCATTCTGCACTGCAACTATACTTCAGCAAAAGCTGAATGGAAGAACAAGACTTCCGACAAAAAGGCGGAAGTTTTTAGGCTAGCTTAGATTTTCTGTTCTTTTTTTTTAGGAATCAGAAGTCATTACCAATTTCAGCCAAAAGAAGAAATCCCACCCTGAGGTTACGTTTCATCCACTCAGTTTGCTTCTGAGAGGGCTTAAATCTCTCTGCTCTTTCCTCCCATTTGGTTGCTGGTTGTTGACAGCCCAGCTCAGTTAAATTGTCACAGGTGCAACTGTAAGCAGCTAGCAGGAACTGAAGAAACATGGGTAATCCCACTGAGGAAATCCCCTAGTAACTTGGTGCTCGCTTGAAGCAGAAGACCAGAAATACAGTTAGAGGCAGTTAGAAAAAAGGAAGAAAAAACATCTTAGCTCATGAATCAAAATTAAAGGGATATTCTCTGCTCTAATTTCTGGGGTTAACGTGTTATCACAACTCTTCTCATAGAGTCTTCTGTATCTAGACTCCTGAAACCAATGAAGGAATCACTTGATTACGCTCTTAAAGTGAATACCCTACTCTGGTTCTGGGATGGCAGATAGGCAGTCAGATTGGATAAACGTGTTTATTTTTATTTTGCTGTATTTATTTCTGTGTATGCCTTTGTGCCCATTAACTTGTCATGCTTTCACAATCGCCAGTATAATATTTTTCCCCCTTTATTTTTAAACACCCCCTCCAATACAACAAAATGAAACAAGCCATTCTTTCAAGATGTCTGAGACCTGACTTGTTTATGTTTTCAGATGAGAAATAACAAGACTAGTCTCATAATTTTCATGAACAAATGTAACATGGAATTTTTTTTCAGTCACCTGAAAAAAAATGAGATTGTCAAAATCAGCTTCTAATCTAACATGGCTTGTGACTTAAGTTTGTCTTTGGAAGAAGATTAATTGAGCAGATCTGAGACAATTTTGGTGTTGGGTTGTTTGTTTTGTTTGTTTGTTTGTTTTTCTCAGGAGTGGAGCTTCCTGTCTCTTTCTGGAAAAACTGTCGGCTTTTTTTTTTTGGAGGGGGGAAATATGTGAAATGCATTATTTCACATGCCAGTTAAAAGAAAAAAATAACAACCCCTTCATGTCCATCAGCTCTGTTGGTTAAAAATACTATTATATTTCTTTCGTTTTCCTTGATTCTTTCAAGGAAACAGCTTGCATTTTCACAGAATTATCTATATGATTTTTTTTCTATTAGAAGACGAGTGACAATGTCACAGAATCATTTTCAAGTGGAATGCTTGGCAAATTTCCCAAGGGAAAGAAAAAGAAAACTTTAATCGGAGATCAAAACAGAATTAAAGAGTAGATAATGGTATGTCTGAGAACTATGAAAGTGTTTCTGACCAAAATCATCCAGCAGGATTTCCCACTGTGTGTTACTATTTTCAAACGTAGAGCTGTGCCTAATTATCTCAAGCTGCTGTACAATGCAATTAATGTTAGGCGCCTGAAGAGCCAGGTAACGGGGCAGCTGACCATGCCTGTGAACAAAAAAACCCGATGTGTGCATGCAATGTGTGCATACAAATGCATGAGGAGCAGATTCAGATGTTCACAAACCTTTGCAAGCCCAGCTTGTGGGCCAGTGTGGGCACACATACGTGGAAGCTGAGTGAGAAAACAGCAGAGACAGCCAGCCAGTTGGGAGCACAGTGTTTAAAGTTCAGGGAAAGCATTTCTAAATTCAGTTTCAAGCCGTAAATAAAAACAATTCGGCAAATAGTTACTGCAAAATTAGAGGCATTGCAACTTTTAAAATTTTCTGAACAGCTGATGCTGTGACCCTGTATTCTTTGTTATTTATGGAAATGCGTTTCTTGCCAGATTGTGAAAATGGCTGCCTGCTTGTGTATATATATTATTTTTGAATTGCTTATAAGTCAGCAGCTGCATTTTCACTAAAAGCTTAATAAAAATATAAAACATGGAAAAGGCAACATCTCCTTATTAATACCTAGATATGAAATTCTTTAAATGCTTTAAATATTCAAATCACCTGTGCAAAACAAAAAGGCTGGAAAAGCTTTCCCAAATAAATGACTGTCATCAAAGCTTCTTTCCATACAAGGCTCGTATTTCAGATCTAAGCCTAAATAAAAAGAACAAAAATTTACGATCATCACATATTAATAAATGACTGCCTTCTGATTGTGCAGTAATTTTACTAGGCTTTCTTTAAAGTGCAGTTAGTTTTTTCCTACATTATGAAGTTCATTTAAGCTTTAGATCTTTATTTTGCTCAGATGTTGTAAGGCAAAGCTAATCTTCATAATTGATTTACTAAATGTTACTGTTTGTATTTGCCTACCCATGTTAAATATTGTACGGGCCTTTTGACTTTGTAACTAGCTGAGGGATTATGTGGAAGCAACAGAGTTAAGTTAGTGATAAATTATTTGTGTGCAAATAATCTTTTTCCCACTCTGTTTTTGCTTCTCCCCACCCTGCCACCGTACCAAGGGCTCAGCCAATTCAGCTGTAAATTTCTTAGTGAAAACCATTCAGTCTCTTCAACTATCCTGTCGCTAAAATGATGTTTCAGACCGGGTTCATCCACTTGCCTGGAAGTCTGTGTCCGTAAGCCTCAGGAATAGAATAGCTGAGAACACACCCCATCTAAAGCAACCACCAACTGTACGTGTGTAGGGTGGTGACAGCCTGACCGCTACACACAAGCCACTGTACAAGAACTTGGTATGAGAAAAATATTTTGAAGTGAAGATGGGAGCGAGATTGGGTTTTGCTGTTTACATGAAGCGTGAGAGAAGGGGTGCTGCTGTTTTGTTCAGGCAGGATTTTAATTAGTTTCTGGTGAAAAAGTGGCACCACCGAGTTGGTGGAAATGATGAGTGGGAAGTTTTAAGAAGTAAAGTATGAAACCAGTATTACTGATCTTGGAGTCCACAAGACCAAAGTATGCCAGCTCCAAAACTCAGTCAAAATAAACAAAATTTATCTCCTGCTGGGAAGAAGTGGAGACTTGAACAAAGCCTTCTTCAGACCAGTTTCCTAAGAGGCTGAGCTGGACAGAGGACGGCTTTTGGCAAGGAAAAGTTTGAGTTTGTCAAAAAGACTGTAGCGCTTTTTGCATCTGTCAGACATAAGTCTAAGAATTGTGCTCTCTACAGAATATATAATACTAATTTGCCAAAGCCCAAACAGGTTTTTTGACAGTCCTTACGCTTCCAGTATACCCTGGCCTGCCTTCTATGCAAACAGAGCGCCTTAAGGCTGGTGTCTAGACAGAGCCTTGTGTTTCAGCAAAGGGAATTAAAAACAGTCTCTGATGTCCCTAAATTTGCAGAGAAATCTTTCTTTCAACTACCTGCCTCTCATATTTAATGAAAAAAATGTTACATCTCTGTTGTGTCGTGGGATGTGTGAAGATAAGGAAGGTGTTTCAGGTGTTGCTTGTCAAAGGACCCGCTATCGTGTTCGAATGCTGCTGCTGAGCTGCCTGTGTGGGGAGTAAACAGTGGGACTGCTGTTCTTAGACCATCCCATTCAAAGTCTCAGGCTGTCATTGTAGTAAAGGATTTTTCTGACATTATAAACCATACAAAGAAGGCTCAGTGAGCTTGACCTTCTTAAATCTGATACGAAATTATGATCTGTTTTGCACCTGTGCACTATGGACTTACGGAGTCCAAGATGGTGATTCTTCAGTTCAGTCATGGTGACCTGTAGATAAATTGCCCTGTCTTACAAGGCAGTAGTTAGTAGGACTGTCTGTAGTTAACAGATTCTTATTTGGTGTATTAACCTTGCTTTGAGTTTCAGAGGTGTGCTGCTGTTTGCTGCCATTGTAACTCATGCCGTCGGTGGAGTAAGCTGCTTGGGTAACAGCTGTGTCAGGATGGATGCAGTGTAGGTCGTGTTGCAAGTCTTAGTTCCTCAGGTGTCCAGTGTAGTTTGTAAATATAGCTCTTCCTTGTTTATTATTATTTATTTTAAAAGTAACATCAAAACCTTGGTCCATAATGCTAAGGCTCTTTATTCTTTGATTGTAGGTCAAAGTCACTTTATCAGGAAGGTGCATACTAGATGCTCAATGCAAAGCATGTAAGGGAATGTGAGGTAAATGCACTTCTCAGCCTTCAGCTCAAACAACCAAGCTTTTAAGAGATTCAAGATTGAAGCCTCAAGTTCAGATTTATCTGGTGTATTGTATTCTGACAGTAAATTGGGCAAAATAGGTAGACTTGAAATACTGTTTTGCTCTTTCACAAAGGCTAGTGCCTTGGGTTTCAGAAAAATTCAGCTTTTGTTTTTAGATAATCTACATTCCGTCATCACTGCTTGCATCATTGAAAATAGTCCCCTATAGTGCCGCTCCATCCTTCATCTGGAGTGCTCTTTGCTGTTGGTGAACGGCAGGTTTAGAGTTTTGAATAATAGGCTGGGACTCAAATGGATAACCTCTATCAATTATTCATGATAGATCTCAGAGTAGCCAGTGTTCAACACTGACAACATTCATACCTTTCTACTGTAATATGAACTGTAAACGATATAGTGATTGATAGACTACAGATGACCTTTGGTCATTTTTATTAATTCCTGTTGCTGGGTTCTGTAACCTGTTTTTCATTGCTTATGCCATGGAGCCACTGGGTTTTCAAAAACTCCAGCTGTTCAGAGCTGGGAGAGGCTCTGAATTTACTGCTTAGTACCTGTTTGTATTCTTTGGACCATTCTCCTTCCTTTAAGGTTAATAGTTGTATCATCAGTGACTTCAGCGGGATTGTAACAGGCTTCTTGTACATATTTAGAATAATATTAAGTGAATGAAATAAAATGTGGTTAGGGGATTCTGTACTGTGGCTGATGGTGAGTAGAAGCGAGTAGAGCTGTGGGGAGTTCTTTAGCAAAGGCAGAGAAAAGAAGGGATGCTTTGCCTTTGCTCATGGACCTGCTTCTGTTTGTGGGGTAGGTTAATACAAAGAAACAGACTGAAACAATAGGAGGGTTGAGGTGTTTAGCTCCCTACCTGTGTACGTAAGGGAGTTGCATTGTATTATCCATACATTACGTATATTGTGCTGTGAAGAGCCTCAGCTGCGTATTTAGCATTACAAAATAAGCTGAAGTTTAAGAGCATTTAAATCTGTTTACTCAGTGTCCTACTGGGGAAGTGTTTTCTAAAGTCCAAAATTAGAAGGCTCTTTAATTTTAATTTTGCCCTTTTTTTTTTTTTTTTTTTTTTTTTTTGCTTATAGACTACATTGCTTACAAGCACAGTATTTTGGATTTTTGCTAATTTATTTGAGAACATGCTGTAGGTACAGATCTACAGAGACATAGTTCTATATTTGAACATGCTGCTTAGGAGTTCAAACAGAGGGCATATTTAGAAGAAAAAAATTCAGCCAGACTTGGGAGAAATCAACACTGGCCCCCGTACTGGAAGACAGAAGGGGATGGGGAAGTCCTTGTCCGTGACAACAGTCAAAAGTAACCCGCAATTGGAAGATGAGCAAGAGACGCTTGAGACCTAGATGGACTCTGTGTGGCAGGCTCTGCCAGCAGAATTGTCTGTGTGAGGCTTTGCAGCGATGTCGCCCCCTGACCGGTATAGGTCTGGTGGAGGGGACCCCTAGTACAGACGCAGCGATGTCAGCCAAGTGGCACTTCTAACTGGGTTTTGCGTAGAGGAAGGGGATTTTGGCTGTAACGATACAAACAGCAGCCTTGCCGGGTTATCTGCATCCATGCTGACAGTCCTGTGGGCGCCCGGTTTTGGCTCCTGACACGAATGTAGCCTTGGGAGTCGTGGCATGAGGATCCTCACGGTGACACCACGGCTGCTCTCCCCATCAGACCTGTGAGGCAGGGCTTCTTGGTGAGGGATGACGGGGACGGTGGTGGCTTGTGTTGCAGTAACAGCTACGCCACTACTCCGGTGTGGGTGAGGGTGCTGTTGTACTTGGCATTTGCGCAAGCGGGGAACAAAAACCATTCTGAAACCCTGCCACCTATGCTCACAAGGTCGCTTCAGTCACTTGCATTAAAACAGGAAATCTCTTCCCTTCAGCTTCGTTCCAGGGTAGGAGCTGTGGCAGGCTTTGGCCATACGCGCTGCAGGCGTTCAGGAGACTGAATCCGTTGTGTTAATTTACCAAGCAGTGCTGCTGGCACACCTGTCCTGATCTGGCTGCTGTGCCTCCCCTGGCATCCTTGGAGTGCCAGGCATCTCTTCCCCGGGGAACGCCGGTCCTCGTGCTCAGCTCCCTTGTATTGTGGTGAGTCTTTAGTGTAGCTGAAAGTAAGGCTGTTCTGCACTCACCAGTCCACCTTAACAGAGTGTTAGTGGCCAACATATTTTGTTGATCAGTGTGATTCCAACTCTGCAATAATATGTAGACTAACCAGATGGAGGCTTGTACCTCTTGTGATTGTAAAATTAACCAGAATCATTGATAGTTACGAGAGTGATGACGGAGACCCAGGCGCTGTCAGAACAATGTGCTTTGAGGCATGCTTAAATCTGTTAGGACAATATTTCGTGTTGGTGCATGCTCAGTACATAATTCAACAACACAGAGAAGCACGTCTGCCTTGCTCTCAGCTGTGAGGGTGGATAAGGGATGAGGACCAATCGCTACTGAATTTGACTCAACAAAGAAGGGTCAGGTCCCCGCTCCATTCAGAGGCACGTCCAAGAAATTTTAGTCTCGGGTCCAAGTGTCTGTATTTTTAGGTTTTGTTTGTTTTGGTATATTAATACATCAAAATAGGATTTTCTAACTTTCTGAATAGAAGAAAGTTTTTTTAAATTGGAACCTGGTGTGAGAACTTCCAGGGAATCAGTGAGAAATTTGTAAGAAACAGCTGGAAATAACAGTGGAGAAGGCAGTGCCATCTCTATTCTCTTCCTGCCTCACAGCCCACAGATGTACTGTAGATCCTTGTTCATTTACATCAGTGACTGAAGGACCTATTTAAATGAATGAACTTCATGAATTAATAAGTGCAGGGGGGGAAGAAACCTGCATTACAAAAGGTACTTTGTTCTTAGATGTTGAGAGTAAGTTTGGTTTGATATTTCATAACATAGCGCTGACTGCCGTTTGCTGCGTTTCGTAATACAGCCCTAGTAATATGAGATCGTACCACAGATTCCTGCTATTAAATGGTTATTCAGACGTGTTGCACTACCAACAGCTTTTTGCTTGCATGTGAGTTATTAGGTGTTTGAATTAGCAAAATGTGTATTAGCAAAGTTTTTTGCTTCGCTAGTGGTACAGCAGACACTTAAGCCATTTGGTCGTCAGCTTCAGTTGTTCTGTGTTTGACCTTCTCAGAATAATGCCTGCTAGTGCCTCTGTAATTAAACATCTGTCAGGGTTTTCAAAATGCCCTATGGGTTTTCTTCTGGGGAAGGGGGGAACAAGCCCCTGCTTTTAGGGGGGAAAAATGGTGTGTGTAATAGCAAAATGTGTTTTGGCCGTTTCTGCAGGAGGGCAAACTTAGGAAATCAGCAGCTTTCTTCTCCATTTTGGCTGATGTAAATAAGCAGTAAATTTATTGAGACATCCGGCGCAAAACTGGTGTGAGAACAGAACTTTGGGCCTCTTGTGGCAGCTTGAGCAGATGGGTACTTCTTACTATTTCTTAAAAAATGAAATGACAGGGAGATTAGGGTTTAAAAAATCACAGCTTCTATCGCATGCATTAATTAAAGGAGCTTAGTGTAATAATTTTATCTTATTGTTCTAAAGCATACGGTCAGCTACTTCCAATTTTTAAAAGTACTCAGCCATTCTCTGGTAGCCACGGCTGTTTGTTCAGTTAAATTCCTTCTGATTAAGGCTCCCTGAATAGCCATTGCCTTCATATACTGAGACCAGCTCTGTTTTCTCTATGCTACGCTGATAATGGGGTCACTGGGAGATTTCTGAATTACAAGTTCTAACTGAAGTTATAGCGCTTCAGGTATGCTTCACTGCTCAGCACAGTCTGATGCACCTCAAAGTACCATTGGAGCACTTGGGGCAGTGGCTTATACATGTCTGTTCCTGACTTGTTTTGCTCACAGGGAGAGCACGGTAGCAATTTTGGTTATTTTCTATCGGGTCCAAAATATCATGCTATTTTTTAATACGGAAAGAAGTTGGAACCTAACCTCTGCAGTGATCTAGCAGTACTAGCATTTTTCTTTTATTTTTTCTCTATTTTTTCCTTTTTTTTAAGATATGTTTGCAATAACCTGTCTGTTACCACTTTTCCCCTGCGAAATATAAACCTGCGGATTTTTCAAATCTGAAAATGGCATGCATCAAGAGTGCCGATTTAGCAACCTCGAGTAGGAGAGGTGGGCCTCCTCTGGGGTCTTAAGCTGACGGACTCTGACAAGGTCTCTTCAAGAAAAAGGCCCTTATTGTAACTGTCACGCAAGTTTTATTTGAAAATGTCAGTCCTATGGATACTGTGGATTTGTTGCTGGTTTTGCTTCTACCAACAAAACTTGACATTCCCTGGAAGAGCAAATGTTCGTGGCATGAACTCCTTCTGGGGAATTAACTAATTAAGAAGATCAAGCTTCTGCATTCTTCCAAACCGTGTATCCCAAGGCTGCGGTGTGGTGTCAGGGCTCTTGACAGTGCGTGGTAGACACGTAGGCTAAGGCTGGGTGAAGACCTGTAACCGTCTGCCAAGCTGGTGCTGGAGTTCAGCAAGGGAAAGGGGAAGAGTTGCCAGTCTGACCGCTTTCCTGTTTTCCCTTTAAACTGATGATCAGGAGATGTGGAGATGGCATCCATTTCCAGCAATTTGCTGGAGAGCCTGTCCTGGTGACAGTTCAGGGAGTGAGCAGGCAGAGGTGATTTATCCTTTCCATCTCTGGCCAGCATCACCTGGTAAACATGGGCTTTGCATCTGGGATATGCAGATATTTTCATCAGCTCTGAGACTGACCTGGTGACAAATAGTAAAATGACGATGAACACAAGTTGTGTATCTCTTTTTTTTTTTTTTTTTTTTTTTTATTTTTAATTTATTATTTGGCCAAGCTGGGAAGTGCCACTCCCAGCAATTGGGAGGAGCACCTTGCAGGAGCTGAGTTGTTGTTCTTTGCCTTATTAAGTGCTACAGCTCCCTGTAACAAGCTATTAAGCTGTGAGGGCAGGCTGATCTATCTTTAGACTGTATTGACCCATTATCACCCTGAGTCTTCATGTCTTAGAGGACAGGCCACACCAAATAAGGGATTTCTTAGATCCTCTTAGTAGATGTAGGAAGGAGCTTGGTAGAAGAGGTAGGTTGGCATCCACCCTCAATGAGACCATCGCAGTAAAAGGGGCTGTTGATAGCACGTTTCTGGCTTTGGGGGAATGGAAAACCTCCTCAGAGGGTGCCTCAAAGAGAGGTGAGACTTGTTCAGTGGTGGATCTCCATTTTGAGGGTGCAGCCGTCTCTTGCAGAGAGAATCTGCAGGATGGAGAAAACTAAATTGACAAGGATTTGCAGTTGAGAAGAGTGGCAGAGGGATAGACACTCTTCACAACCTCTCCTAGCGTCTTTCAACTTGGATTATAAAACCCATCAGCCTAGAATTTGGAAGCAACTTTAACTGAGTTTATGCGAATACATTAAATTTCTTATACTTAATTTGAAAATGAAGACTAGAAAAATTTCATGAAAGCTACTTAAAATGAGTCGAAGATCCAAATAGGCATATTTTGAAAGTACTGTTTGTAGTAGGGTGATATTACAGTGCTTAAATCGCTGCTTTCCACAGAAAATAATTCATTTCTTGTGATTCAGTAATGTTGTTAGACAAAGTACTGCTTTGTTTTCTGTGGGGCTTTTTCAGCCTAGTAACAAGATGACTCAGATAGTAACCTGGATAATTAGGTTACTTAGGAACAATTTCTATTAAAAATTTAGGTGTATGTTCTTAACATTACAGCTTAAGTTTGCTGCTCAGTAGTAGTGGATCAAATTTGAACCAAAATAGGGTATGCATAAAAAGTTCAGCTCCACTTTAAAGGCACTTGGCGTTGTAAATACAGGAGTAAAACACTACAGTAACAATGCATTTTTTAGGTAAACAGAATGAAGAGTTTTTTAGAAGAGCTGCTATGGTACTTGCAGTTCTGATTTGTTTGAAAACAAGGATTGCATTTTACCACAATATTAAAAGTACTCCTCAGTCTTAAATGTTTTAAGTTGCCTCTATTGAGAAGATTTCCAAGGTAAAACTGGACTTCACTTAGAAGTCTGACACTAAGCAGCAAGAAAACATCTAGCACAATGCAAGTGCCAGTGATATTCAGCCATAAGAAATTCCTGGTAGTTTACTTGAAGTCTGAATTTTATGCTTAGGTAGAGGGAACATGAATTTCTTGGGTAAAAGTTACTGCCTAAAGGAGGATTTTCAACTTTCCATAAACACAAATATAATTCACTGTAAGTGTAAAAGTTTCTCTCAACTGTGATGTTCAGAGATGATGGGGAAAGGAGAAGGGCAAAGAGAATGTGAAATACTGTTTGTTCATTTTTTAATTTACATTTTTTTCATAATGACTGGGACTTTTTTTGCCCTATATAATTATACTGCAACTAGTTAACTTGAGTGGAAGGAAGGTAATAACCAGGCTACAAACTCTGATCTAGATACGCAGTTGCAGTAAATGACGAAGACTGGATTTGAGGAGGAGTTAGGATCAGTATGGCTATTCTCAATGTGTTACCTCTTCAAAAACGGGCAGTGCACCAGTTTATTAAGTTCCCTGTCCTGGCCAGGGCAGGTGGTCAAGGAACCACAACTGAGCTTTAGCCAGAGACTTTTACATGGAGAGTTGAGTCGGGCAGAGGACAAATTTACTCAGTCAGTTGGAGCTAGGAGACACTCTCACTTCTGAGTAACAGTGCTCTTCTACCAGAGGATAGACAACGTGAATCTCAGAGGGATTGAACTTTCTCATGGTTGATTATGGGACTAAAGTATGTGGAAAAACTGAAAACTGTAACTTGGAATGTGTTTGGATGCCTTTAACTACAAAACCATCCACCCTCTGAGATACGTTTTTTTTCTTGTGAAGCAGAGAATAAAGCAAGACAAAAGGACAGAGAAAGATTACTGGTGAGTAGCAAGAAGGATGTGTTCTCAAGGTACTGGAAGAATGTGGGGGAAAGAGCTCCAGAAGGTATCTTTATGGTTTTGACTAAGGCAAAACTAGGTGTAATGAGCTTTTCCACAGGCTGGATAATACAGAAAGATAGACAGGAGGATTCAAACAAGAAGGGCAAAGGAGAAAAGCGTGAGGGTAAAGTATTTTTGTGAGAACTTGGTGGAGATTGAAAGGTTGGCTCAGCTTCGTAGTTGGTGGAAGGTGCTTGCTGCCAAATTCTGCATGCTGCCGTAGAGGGTGGCTTTCACATCTGTGACCTGAAACACAGACCACTGAAATCTAGAAACAATGCTGAGGATTCCCTTCTCATGGGAAACCTGCTTGCAAATCCCAAACAAGATGAAAAGAGGTACCTCATAGTGTTGAATTTCTTAATTATAGACAGAAGAAAACTTTAAAGGCTCTTTTTAAAATAAAAAGGGGGAGGGGAGGGAAACTGTTGACAGTGAGCTTGGGAAAGACAGTATTTCATCAACAAATATACAAAATTAAGACAGAGCCTTGGAAAGTCCCTGGTAAGCTCTGTGCTCATTTATGCTCTGATTTTTTTGGAGGAACGTTCGTTCTGTAATAATGGAAGAATGATTATGTGAATTAAGCCTAAATCTTTAAACCAGGCAGTTTTTTGAGAATTTACCTTGAAAGTGACGCTTTTCATTAAACTTTTGTAAAACATCCTTAAACTGGGTGTTCTGAATTGGCTACTGTTGCTGTCAATTCCCAAAGAATCAAATGGAACAGTGTAGCATCAATGAAGAGTTGGTTGTTTGCTCTCGTTCCTCCACAGGCTGAAATAGAAAATAGATGCCAGTAAAAGTACCAAATGCACTTGCGTGTCTGGTAGCTTTTCCATGTTTTTCAGGACATGATCAAATATACTTGTCTTCTGAAAGCTATGCCCCATGAATGAAAGCATATGAAGTATGTTTTAATGCTGAAAACTAGGAGTACCTGAAATCCTTTATTGCTTTAACAAACCTTGGCCTTTGTTTCAGAGACTCCACCCCCTAAATCCTTGATTTTTTTTTTTTTTTTTTTTTTTTTTTCTCTGAGAATAAAGAGTTGTCTCCATTTTCCTGCTCCTGGTCTTTGTCTCAGGCTTGAGGTTGAATTCAGAATATAAAAATATACTTTTTTCTTTTCCTCACTAGATTTGGCAAAATCTGAAGTTTTTTATTCACATGCCCTCTCCAAATATTTTAAATTTAATAGTGTGTTGATTGCAGCATCTTCCCTTGTCCTCTTCTGACCATGAACCAGCAGTCTGACTTGATTGCAAATGTTGGGTACCATCTCCATAGATACCTGCTTCCTTGTGCACGTTACTGCTCGTTGGTTTGCTTTCCTGTCAGTTGTATGTAAGTGAAACTTCTCCTGCTCCTACAGCACTTTCTTAACCTGCAAGAACGTTCTCCCAGTTAGCACTCGGCAGGCGAAGATTTTTGCATTTGTGAGGTCTTCGTATGTTCTCCCACGTTTCAGCATTTTCCCCGGTGGCTGCGCTTAGGACTAAGTTCAAGCGATCCTTTCCTGCAGAGGGACGCATGTGGGCTAACTGATTACCATGCAGCAAGAATGACTCTCTCTCAGAAAAGAAAGAGATTGGCATTACCTCATCCTACTGCTGACTGACTGACTGCCCAAACTCCGGCCTGTTTTGGTGGAGATCTCTCTGTACAGCAGGAGCAGTGAATGAAAGTCAAAACCTCCGTGTCGGAGGTTTTGTTTCCCCTAAAATGGATGCTTTTCTACTGTCTGCAAACATGGTGCTTCCTGTAAAGTAACCTGTATTAGCCTGTTGGGGTCTATTTATTTTGAGGGAGTTTTGGTTTTGAAAAAAGGTATTATATTTATGGCACATTATGTTGAAAAGCCCATCAAAATACTGTACTTCCTCTCCCTGTTCCTGGCGTTTTTCTAATTACACCCCAAATCACTGGCCCAAACACTGCTTCAGCTGCGAGGAGGTTTTAATTGTCTTTATTTTCTTGGTGGTTGCAAACACTTGGACCTAGGCAGTTGCTCATCGTCGTTAAACACATTGGCACACCTCAGTCCTGTGGGAAGCGTTTGTCGTTGGAGAGGATGGATGGAGCCCCTGCTCTGCCCTGTGCATGGTCACGGAATGACTTGTGTCCCCATCATGTGGAGGTGTAACAGTGTGTATGGTTTTGGTTATGGATGACAGGGGAGCTCAGCTCAGACACTTCCCCGGAGTGGGGACCAGGTGTCCCCAGATTCACAGCCGGTGAAAGGTGTGATGGGAAGGTCTGTGGGAGGCCAGCTGCCCCTTCCTGGTCCCGTGGCTAGTTCTCCTTTTTCAGCACTGTGAGGTGCTTCCGAGGTGTGGTGGTGGGCACTCACAGGTACTCCAGTGACTTGACGAGCATGGAACGGGGCTGCTCCGAGCGGGTGGCCAAGCAAAGAGGAATCCCAATGGGGACTGCCTCTCCTGGGAGCAGCGTCCCACGTGGCGCTGCTGTTGCCTGAGGACACTTCTGCGAGGGGAGCTCTTTTTTTGGGTTTGTCTGTTTTGTTTCTTTTTGTTCGGGGTTTGATTTTTTTAATGTATTTATTATTATTATTTTATTATTATTATTTTTTCCCCTCCAACTTGGCGGCAGAGGACCCTGCTAAGGCCACGGGTGCTGATGGTGACTGGAGGGGTGCGCACACACGGAGGGGAGGTTTCCACCTGCTTAGGGCTGGTGGCCCTGAGCAGCAGCTGTGGCAGCACTGTCACCTGTGTGGGCTTTTGTCGGTGAGGATTTTTTTTATTCTTTTGCCGTTGTTGGTTTGGTTTTTGGTTGGTTTGGGAGTATTTTTTGCACTGTGGGTAGAGGTTTGGTTGGTTTGTGTTTGGTTTAGTAGTCTGGGGGTGTTTCTGCGCGGCGGGGGTAGGGTTTTGGGGCAGGAGGCCCGGGCAGCACCCGGACTAGCCCAGCGCAAAGACAACGAGGCGCTTTGGCGCGGGGTGGCGGTGATGGGGCGGGGTTTGGAAACCGGCGGCGGCGGCGGCAGCCGCGGGGGGCGCGGGCAGCGGCGGCGGCGGCGGGGGGCTCATCCGCTGGGCGGCGGCGCCACCTGGCGGCCGCGGGCGGAGCGGCCGGCGCCGAGTCCTCCTCCCTCCCCTTCCTCCTCCTCCTCCTCCTCCTCCTCCTCCTCCTCCTCCTCCTCTTCTCTTTCCTGCTCGCCAGCTCTGCAGTGGGCAGCTGCCCGGTGCCTGCTTGCTGCTGAGGCAGGGGCCGACATCGGCAGGCAGGGGAAATAACAGCGCCGCGAACGACAGTGAAGACGCCAAGAGTTTTGTTGTAGGCAGGGTGCTGTAAACGTCTGATTTAACTCAGCTCTTTGGGGCGCAGGAGCGGCGGTGGGGCGTTCGTGGCAGGGGAAGGTCAAATGGTCTGCACGTGACGATAAATTCACAGGGGGGGATTTTAACTGAGAGCATTACTTGCACGCGGGGGAAGGTGCCAAGGTGAAGTACCCCTTAGTAGTGCTGAGAGCGTATTACTTAATTGGCGGGGACGGGTAACTGTTAGCTGCCTAACCTGTCTCGTAGCTGCTTTGTGTATCTTCAGAAGCTACGTGTTTCAAGAACTAAAATGGGCTTGATGCAACGCCTGTGCCTTAATGACTAGTTATCACCTGGACCTCGTGTGTAGTCAGGTGTGCGCGTGGACTAAGTCATGGATAAATGTGTCTTAGTGAATAGGTTTAAAATCATTCTGATTTTGAGGAGGATTTGCAAAACGCTTTATTTTCCCGACGTTGTCTTAACCTGTATCTTTGCCAGAGTAGTTGTGGTAGTAAGTACTTCTTCGTGTGATGCTACTGGGGATGCGCACACATATACACACCGTGCAGTTGTTCACTTCTCTCTTTTTGGAAATGTATGGGCAAACACCTGTTTTTTTGTATGATTTTTGCTATTTAAGAATCTGAATTTACCAGATTAATTTCTTAAGCCCATTCTTCTTTAGGCAAGTTTTATCTCTGTCTGGAAGCAGTCTTAAGGAGTCAACTGTGGTTGGGATGGGGGGATGTCCTGCCTTTTGTAACAGGAGGGTGTGGATAAATGGCAAGTGATGTAGGTGATCTGAGGAGCTCTGTCTTTATTGGTGACTTAATCCTTAATCCTTTTTTTTTTTTTTTTTTTTTTTTCCCCTGTGGGGTTTTATGTGCATAACAACAGACCCCGCAACTGATGCACAGCTCAGGTGGTGGGGTGGGGAGGTGGTTTGGTTACCTCAGTTCCCCTCATCCCTCCCCACTGCATTGGTTAACCCTGCTGGAGTCGCTCTGACCAGACCTATTGTGCGCTGCTGAGAAAGCAGATGGCCTTCCTGAGTTTCCAAAAAATCAGGTCCCCGTAAGACCGGAACACTAGGGAATAATTAACAGTTAAGCTTCTCAGGAGGAGAGGTGTCAGGACTGCTTCTTGCAGAAATACACCGGGCCACAGCCCTCGCCCAAGGACGGATGCAGCTTCTTCCTTGTTCCCAGTGGGGTGCTCCTCCATCCCACCCAGTTTGCATGTCTGAGGAGAAGAGCTTACACTGAAGTGGGAGGCATTTTTCTGTTTAAGGACACCTCGTGTAAGATAGCTGATCATCAACGTTTTAAAATCTTCCCTTTGTTAATCCCACAGCAGGTGCAGGGATTTTTCTTGCTGCTTTCTGTGGGCTTGGTCTCAGTACGGAGACAAAAGACGGTAATGAGGTTAACTGAGCCTCTGGCCCAAAATGGTGTTTGCAGGCTGCTGCAGGTACATGTGTAGAAGCACTTTTCTATAAAACCAAGTTTGTAAATTGCCCTTAAACATACTTTCCTACTTTCTTGGAAGGTATATAACAGAACAAGGGCTTAAGAAAGGAAAAAAAATCTGTAATACTTTCTAGCCTTTCTGGATGCGTGTTTGGTTTTTTTTTTTTTTTTTTTTTCCAAATTCTTTGGAAAAGGAGAAATTCCAAATTAAGCCAGCCTGTGGCAGTGTTTTTCAGCATTTCTTTTGCTTCTGCTGCATTTAAAGCTTGAGCCTTGGTGCTAATTGGAAAAGTTGGGAAGCTTCCTATGTTCTATATGCGGTAGTTAGTTTCAGTATTTAATAACGTTTTAGCATTTTAACACAGCTCTTTACTTATTAAAATTAGTGTGTGATATAAATAATCATGACTCACAGGTGCAGAATTACTATTTCATTGCCCATGAAGCTTATTTTAAAAGCGATGTGTTGCTATTGCCGTTTTTCAAATGGATTTGACCCCCCTCCCCCCTTCTCCTTTAGCATAACAATGTTTCTATTATTTGAAAGATTCATTAAAACACATTTGGGGCTGGTTCTTCTTTTTTTTTCAATACATCTTTGAGATATCCCCTTGTCTCCTGACCTTCCTGAGCCACATTGTGCACCATGGGGTGATTCTCATCTGACTTCCTTCCCAAACAGAAAGCTTCCTTTTTTTTTTTTTTGAAATGGGAAGCCTACACACCAGAGATGAATAGATGTTGGAATTTCTTACATCTTTTAAATTACATCTTAAAAATTATTTTGCTCCTTACTCATTTTCCAGATTAGTTAGACTTTAAGAACTTAAGCGAGCCCCGAACTTTGATGCTCTTGTGAGCTCTCAAATTTACCTCTTGGTATAAAAGGAAAAGCGTCAGGAAAAATGCTAAAACTCCAAATCCCTTTTAGAGCGCAGTTCACCCACAGGCAGCTGCCCTTTCTGCTGCCTTGCTGGTGGCGGTAGGTTCCAGCCTGCTTTGTCTATTAGCTCTTCAAGGGGATTATGGAAGTGGCCAGTAAATGGCTGATGTCTTTAGTGATCTGCGTAAGGCTGTCACAGAGTTGTTTCAAGCCAGCTCTGAAAGGCCATTTACTTTGCTGGAAATGCCTCCCATAGTTATTGTTATGGTTTCCTCTGTTCCTACACAAAAGAGCAAGGGAGGACACTGGAAAGAAAAGGATGGGGAAAGGAAAGGCTACTTACCTAGCAATTAGCCAACCTGCGAATGCCGAATGCCGCATGCCACTGCCCTGCCTGGTCAATAGGAGCAAATGCGCTGATGGTGAGCTGGAGGCCGGGTGGAGGGGAGCTGGGTCTGGCCAGTGGGACCTTGAACCTCTTCTCTTGAGGCCTCGGGCTCAGGTCCGTGGATTCTGTGGCACATGTACAGCGCGTTTGGTGCAGTTCAGCTGCAGTCGGTACTGAGATGGTTGCCTTGGCCAAGTGGCCAGGGGCTGCGCTCGTGGCTGTGGCCACATGTTCCCTGGTAGCTTTGGTTCCTTTTGGTCTATCCGGAACAGAACCGTGTTCAAATCAACTTTCGATCTGTCAGTAGTTTAGAGCCTTCCTGTACGTTAAGGAAACTGTGCATCCCGCACCCTGCTGTGCTCAGCCCCTCATCTGTCTTGCAGCATCCTTGCGGCACCATGTAAAGGTGATAATTATGATCCAGCAATCTCACCCTCATCGAAGGCGTCCAGTTTACAGTGATGATAGTTCAGTCTGTCCAGCCTACGTCTTGGATTTGATCTGACTTGCTTCTCTTCATATTCCAGCCTTATTTTCTTCCATTCTCTTTCCAAACTCCTCTTTCCTCTGAAAGCCTGAAAAAAAAGTTCACACACAAACCAGATTTTTTTTAACTGAAGTACTGTATAACTAGAGAATCTTTAAATACTGATAATACTTTTAAAATTATAATCTATATTCACTTTTCTGCAACGTGCCACTGACTGACGTGCAGACTGGAGATCCTGGACTGCCTTAAGTCTATGAACAGAGCCACCAGCCATGGTAGAGTGGCCTTCGGCAGGACAAAGATGGTAAATTAGGTCATGCAGAGCTCCTTATTTCCATAGCTGTGCTACTTCTGTTACCACGCTGGGCTTGCTGGCTGTAGCTTAGGTATTTCTGCAGAACCACAGCCTCCAGCACAGCTGTACCCTCTGTTTTTAAACTGAGAAGCTCTAGTAAAGGGCTTTGTGATATATGGCAGTACGCTACCCACCCTTAACAACTGACAGGAGAAATGAAATATTGGATGAGGAATGTTAAGCTGTATGGGATGGCTGCCAGTCCACAGTCCTGACCTGGAAAGCCTTTCTCCTTAAAGTACTTGAAGGAAGAGGAACAGGTGGTGGTCAAGAAGGTGCTCTGGAGCAGACACTGTGGCAAGTCTGACTGTTGGAGTGAAAGGGAAAATCTCCAGGAAGATTTACAACTGTTTGGGTCTATGTTTGGAGTGGCTGTACAGGCAGGCTGCCACTTGCTTAAAAAAAAAGTAAAAATAAAAAATTCTGAGTCATAATTTTCCATCTCCTCTGCAACTAGTTTTGATGCATCAAAACCAATTGCACTTCTCTTTCCATGCCTTAAACTAAAAAAGAAAAACCCCAAACCCAAAAAACACAACGCTCCCTACTCAAATCTAACCCTCTCAAATTTAATTATGTATCCTGCTGTGTTAATGGTCGTATGCCCTTTTCCTCCTTCTACCTGCACCAAATTTAGCAGGCAGGGCCACACGCGCAGAAATGCCTAGCAGCTACAGAGCACACTGGAAGTACTCTGCTTAGGTTTTGGACCAGTTCATACAGTAATTCCATTAACTCTGGAATTACGACAAAGCTGTGCTAGAGTCAAATTGGTATCATCTGGCCTAATCACTTCCTAATTTTGCAGAGCATTCCAGGGGTTTTATATCCCATAATTTTCTTTAAGTATATTATGAGCGGCAACGTTTAAGGCAATGCCAATTTGTACAGTTTTCATTTTGGCAAGCAGTGCCTGCAAGTGTTTTTGTATTGGTCCTTTGTACATACCCATCTCTCCCTGTATTTTACCTGTAATTTATAGGTAAGTATTTACCATTCCCTCACCAACTTCCAGGATCCAGATGGTGATGTGGGACTGTAAAGGTGCTTGTACTTTTTAAGCCGATGTGGTCAGCCCTTTCCTCTGCATCCACCTGGGCACCTTGGCGTTGCATATCCTAAGGGAAGAAAAGCAGGTTTGAAGTTTTGTGAGGTGAGGAGAGAGTTGCAAAAGTCACGTGTAATGTGGACAACTCGCTTTGGTTTCTTGGCACCGTGCTTTGCCCGGCTGTAGCTGGAGATGAGAAGACATCAGGATGTTCTTGAAGCTCACAGGGCAAAGACGGGCCACCACGGGGCATGACCAGGAAGTCTGATCCCCAGTCCCAGAAGGGGCTGTGCTGGGCATGCGAGCAGGATGCGGCAACAGCATGGGGATGGATGCATTAGTTGCAGCCTTGCTGTGTGAGGCTGGACAGACCAGTGTCACCTCCCCTCAGCTCTTTATTTAAAGGACGAGCTTTCTTCTCAACTGGCAAAAGCCCCACTGAAGTCTGAACTACCCTTAGGTCAAGCTAGTGTTGATAAAGGGTGAAAAAGGCACTTGGAAATACTCTTGACAACAGGAGCTACAGCTTTGCCTGCAGATAAGTACACGTTATTTTGTGGGGTTTTTCCCCTGCTGCTGGGCAGAGGTTACCCTCGCGGACCTCTGTGAGAAATACAGAGGTGGAAGGATTGGTAAGTCATCGTTAGCTCTGCTGCTGCCCAGAATTCATATGCACCGTGTATATAATGACTTAAAAAAAGATCATCCCACTGAGGAGGTACAGATAGATGTGATGAACACTGGAAATGTCGTGCCGGTGGCACACTGCCAGCAGCAGCCATTTTACCCACACGTGCGCTTACACTTCATTTACGTGCTCTGCAGTGGATGCTTTCCTTCCCTCACCTTCAAATAAAGTCTGCGCTGGCTCTGGAAGGGCTGATACCTGGGAGACAGATCCCAAAGCACCTGGCGCTAGAACAGAGTTTGCGTTTGGGCTTCAACACAAAGCTTTTTGCACTTGATGAGCACCTGTGCGAAGCTGAGGGTGATGAAAAGGTACTATGCGAGGCGAGAGTGGAGTTATTTGCACGTGGAGCTGCTCTTGCAGCCAGTTGGCCTTTGGGAGGCTTGTAGCATCGGTACCCTAGATAACAACAAAGCCAAATCCTCTTTTGGAAAGGTTACGTACAAGTAGCTGGAAAGAAAAAGTTTACTGTGAACTTTCAGGCTTGTTTTTTTCATCATGCCTCTGGTACCTAACAACATGCACTTCAGCCTGACAGATTTCGGACCTGATACCCTTTCCCACCTAGTTCCTTGCTTACTTCGTTGGTGCCTATTCATTGATTGTGCTTGAAATTCCAATAACCCTGCTGGCATTTGCATCTGTGACTGTGTGAATGGGGGATGGTTTCAGACTTCCTTTTTTAAAAAAAAAAAAAAAAAAAAGTTCCTTGAAGTGTGACATAACTCTAAAGCATTTTTGCTGCTTTGCAAAGGAATTTTGTAATTTTACTCAGCTAGGGAGTACCTTGTAGAAAGGGGTCTTTTGTGTGCTGTACCGTAACTGTTCTCAGACTCAGATTTCACTCATCTTAAAAGGTTAAGTTTCAAATTTAATCAACTAAAATTTTTGTGGTTTTTTTCTCCGATCACTTCAATGACCTTTCAGATTCTTTCCAAAACGCAAAACTAATACAATCGGTATATTTGACGATAATAATAATAACAACCTAAAATAATTCAAAAACCTCAACATGTGCAGTCCAGAACTGAACAAACTTTATTGAATTAGTTTGATGGTTGCCTATTCATGTTTTTTGCTGCCCAGATTGTAAGAGCTCAGTGGGTTTTGTTTTCAGAAGCAGCAGGTGTCCCCCCGCACAATGCTGGAGAGATTAGTCAAATGGAGACTGGGGAGTGTGTGGAGCGGAGTGCTCAGCCGGCCTGTCCTGCTTTCAGCCCCTGCAGTGTCCCCCAGTGCTGCAGAGGGAAAGAGGCGAATAATAATATAACGGGGCCCTTCAGCTATTTGCACACTCAGACAAACGGCCGTACAGTGTTTTAAGCGTTTAACAGCAAGGGTAAAAAGTAACTTGCGGGTAAAGTTAGAAATCACAGAGGGTAAAGTTAGTGAAATGAAGCAAACGGGGCTTTGGAATGGATCCGTATGTCGTAGTTCCAGGAATAAGGGAAAGCCTGAAAACAAATGTACAAGAAAAACAGCTGAAAAATAGCATGGTGGTAATAGAAGTTGAATTTAGGGCTCCAAGCATTAGTCATTTAATCATCATGGCAACGTGGTAGTACTGATTGGGAAGAAAAGAGTGGAAGGAAAAAAGCTAAATTTTATTACTCTAAGGTTCCTAAAAACCTTAGCATTGCTTTGGTTGGATAATAATTTCCCTTCCCTGAGCCCACTCCCCAAAACCGGGGATACTAAACTGCAGTTCTCTCTCTGCGTGTGAGATGATGCTTTTCCATAGTTGGCATCCTTCCCAAGAAATACTTGGTTGCAAGTTGACAGTGGCCATCGTGCAGCCTTGTCCTGCGAGTGTTGGCCGTGGGATTAAAAAGTCAATGAGAAGGATCTGTAAGGTTTAGATGTAGAAAAGGAGAATGGAGACCATGAATGCAAACTATACCAAAGGGCTACTAGTTCTGATTAGCAAATAAACCCAGATCACGGATTTACCAAAGATAGAAGTATAGCTTTGTTAAAAATGTACAGCTTATGGCAGTGGAAGTGAAAAGGTAACTCCCCAACGTCTAGGCACAAAACCAATAGGAGAAATAATGTATTGAAGAATAATGAGGAAAAGCAGTGCGGTGTAAACCAGAAATCTCTCTTGGGAGCAGACGAAGGCAGGACTTCTTGGCACACCTGGGGCTCATTTTCTCTGTGCTCCTGGGCTGTGTTGCAGGATGGTGTTGCTCCCCGTTCCCCCTCGCATAGCCGAAGGGACACCTCTGCGGGGCAGGGTGAGCTGGCTGACTGATAAACTGTCTGTATCAGCCAGCGTCTCAGTCTCAAGAGCTGTGTTGGGGTTCTGCCCTGTTAAAAACCTCAAACCTCAGTCAAAAACTCTCAGCATCAATTCTAAAATTAGTCCGAGAGGAAGCAGGGTTATTAGTTGATCGTGTGCTTTCTACCTGTTCACGTCACCCTCTTACCTGTTAGCCTGCCCCATCCTGTGGTACTGAGTACTCCGGTCCAATCTTTGGTTATCCCTTTTTCCTGAATTATTGTGGAGTTGGTGTAGCTGTGTCTGAAGACATCGAATACCGTGCAAAGCAAGATGAGCTTTGCAGCTGAGAAGCTGGATCTCATATCAAAACAGCGTAACTTTTTCTTCCCGCTGTCATAGCTTTTCTTACAGCACAAGGCCACATGCTGCCAAGAGGGTTTGTAGGAATTATCTCTTACCTCGCCTGCTTTGCCACCCCATTGGGGATCTGCCGAGTCACGGAGCCGGAGCAGAAAGCATGTGGAGGATGGCTTGCGGAGTATGAAAACTAGACTTGCAAGCAGCTAGAACAAGGGGCATGGCTGGAGTAAGACAAATCATCCTCTGCAGGAGAGATACTGGGTCTCTCTGAACAGCCCAACCTGCGGTCAGATGATGAACCCGCTGCTAAGGAGGGTCACGAGCTCACCGTTGAATGCTCCCGGAGTCCTTCCCTTAGCTAACCACGCAGGGAATTAGCATGAAAGGAAGGCTGGTTTGGCCATATGTCTACTGTGCAGTTGTAGTGTGTGGATATTGGCTTCTGAGGGAGGGGATTTGGTTTGCTGTGCTGGTAGAGCAAGAAGTCAGTCATGCTTTCTGCCTCCCTGTGAAAAGGATGGGGTTTTATCATGCGTTGATAATCCATGCTTTGCCCATGTAAGTTTTACAGTCCAAGCAGTGTTCCACCTCTTCCTGTGACATTTATTCTGCAAGCTGCAAATACACATAATTGTTTGGTTTGGGGGTTGTGGTTTTTTTTTTCCTGTTAATGGTGAGTTTTCCTGTATGCAGTTATACCTGATTGTTGTGATAGACTCCAGTGCTTGGGATGACATAATTCTCTCTTTTGGAGCTTGGCGCTCCTGGGAGGGTGACAGGGCAATGCCTGCAGCCTCCCCATCTTCCCTCAGCCATGTAAGAGACACTTAACTCTTCATCTTTATTTTCTGGTTTGTTGCTCTTCTGTTGCAGAACTCCTTCTGACTTTTTTTTTATATTTGCAGATCTGAACAGATATTCAGGGAGCATGGAGTATTTTTGTTGGACCTTCCTTTCACAGGATAAAAGACCTCGATTTTCTGCTGCAAACATGCTTTTTTGCCTTTTTTCCCCTGCCGTGTCCCATTGTATTGTGCTTAGTGTGGGCTTTACATAATGCCCATTACTATGGCATATATATTTTGGGTTTTTTTTATATATATATATATATATATATATATATATATATATATATATATATATAAATGGAACCAGTATGGCCATCATGTAAGTGTCTTCTTCAGAGCGGTAGTTTTAGTTTTATTTTTATAATGCATACTTTTATCTGTGAAAGCTAAGCTGAAGAACCTTACCTAGTACACTCCTATTTAACTTGCTGTCTATTGTAACATCTGTTATTTTCAACATTGCTGCTTCCCAGATTTCATCCTCCCACTGCATGGGTTTTTTTGGATCATTTCCCTTCACTTGTCTTAGCCTGCTTTTTTTCCAGAATGAATCTCATTTGATTATTTTCAGACTGCATTTCTATTCTCTCTAAGTCCCTGTGCATTATTTCCTTGTCCCCGATATTTTTGCAGCTCCTCCAAATGCGATATTTCCTGGAGATTTAAGTTGGCATGCTGTGTAGACTCTCTTCTGGATCATTACAGAAGATACTAAGTGAAATGGGACCTAATACAGGTCTTTGCAATATTGCACCTTCTTCCAATGTTATCCTTTGCTTTTATCATGATTTATTTGCAGCTGGTTTTCAAATTGAGCCACAGCATTCATCTCAAAGTGCAAATCACTATCAAATGTTTACTAAAAGTCAAACACATCACATCTGCTCCTTTCCCTTCAACTCCTAGTGCTGTAATGCTAGCCAGAAAAGGGGCCAATTTCTAGCCAGTTCTGCTCTTCTGAATAGAAATCACGGTTTCATTGTCCTCAGGCTTGTAGCCTGGTTTACTTTATAGGAAGCCTCATGAATTAAAACAGCTGTGTGGCCCGTTCTGAAATTTGGGTTTGTGGAGAAACAGAGCTGGGGAGAAAACAAGTGGAGTTTATGCACGAGGGAGAGAAAGAGAGAAGAGGAACATGTGTGTGTGGGGAGAAGGGGAGTCACTTTTACCTGCCTGCGTAAGATACGTAACTAAGTGATGGCAATTAGTTATATTTCTGAAGAACTGGTCGAATCGTGAATGTTGCGTTGTTTCTAGACTGTGGCTTCCCATAGAGTTAAGTGTTCTCTGCTGTCCTGCTTTGCTCCCCTGTGGTCTGCAATGCCATCGGTATTTGAAGCTGTGGCCAAACTGAAGGCATGAGATGGGATCAGCAGCCACCTCCTAGCTGGGCACCTTGTAAAATATGTCTGCTTCAGCTGTTGGCCCAGGTATCCGTGACACAGAAAAACTGTAACGCTTCAGGGATGTGGTAAAAGGACCTTTCTTACTCTTATGTGCAACAGGTAAATGGCTGTTTTGGGTAAGAAACAAAGGAATTGAGACAAACGTGAGTCAATGCAAGTGACTGTAGGATAAAAAGTGAGAGCATGCTTAGCCAAGAACTCTTTCGATAGGGAATGTGAGTTATAGTCCCTGGAGATCATGCAAAAGGCATCCCATTCATGGCTTTTTGCTTTGACCTGGACATAATAAAATCTTGAAATTTTCTGGTGACAGTAATGCCTGCACTGCACTGGTTAGAGCAATATTTTATACCAGTGATTTAAAAGGATTGTTAGTACCCCTTTTCAGCTGGGGCAAGCGGCTGGGAGCAGGCAGAAATAAATTTAATCTATTTTTCTAAAAAGGCTCTGCCTATATTATTGGGTCGCATACTGTCTCCTCTTGCTCTTGCCTGCATCTCCTCTTTCCCCCTGGCTTCTGCTACCGGCTTGCAGCCCAGCCTGGACCACCACCCATGATGGGGAGGATGGCGAGTGGCAGCGTTTCAGCCTGCGTGTTGATGTATCTGGATTGTCAGGTCGCTGGTGGAGAGCGGGATGGGGCTAGGGAGAAGCTTAGGCTATGCTTTGTGCTGGTGAAGAAGTATGAGTTGGCCTGCGGGTGAAAAGCATGTCCATCCAAATCGTGGGGTAGGGGTATGGTTTTGTTTTGGGTTTTTTTTGCTAAAAGTGCCGCTTGAGCAATTAACACAAATATTGCCATTGAAGCTCCTGATCTGAGCATTTAAAATTATTCCTAGTATGTCCAGCACTGTTGATGTGAGACATCAGAGGAATTGAATCTAGCAAGACCCTACGAAGAGATATTAGAAGCTGTGTTTTGTAATAACCTTACAGATTTTCATATATTGTACTGCCAGTGTATGCCTTCAGCGTTGTGGCAATTGCAGCCCTAGGTGCACTTCAGAAATACCTTTGTTGTTTTCCTACTTTATGATACGTTTTCCACCCAAAAAATCCCTTTTTCTTTGATGGCTGCTCTAAAGCAATAGGGCTAAAAGGACTGTAGCCACCTTTAGGTTTGCAGTCCCCGGCTTTATACCTGTGGTCGTTGAGGCACACGGGACTGTGGTCTGTCTCACTGCTTATTCCTGCCCCTCCCCCCCCTCCCAAGTACTGACCAGACCTGAAGACCAAACCCAGACCCAACCAGTGCCACCTCACAGTCTGTTTGACTTTGTCCTCTTTGTTGAAGCAGCGTGGTACGTAGATTTTGATCAAGTCAGAAAGCATCAAGGAATGTCTGAGGTACGCAGAGCAACCTGGGACTCACGGGCGTCTGCCAATACTGCCCTTCATCATGGCTTCACAGGTGGACCAAGGAGTGGCTTGAGCCTCCTGGGGGGCTGGCGGTGGTCCCCCACCTCCCTCCTCTGCCCGCTCAGCTCAGCGTAGCCCGTAGGTCAGCTCAGTCTCTGCTGAGTACTGCTACGACTGAATGATTTGATTTTGCTTTATTATTTACTACGACGATCAAAGGAGCCACTCCTTGTGATCGTAAAGAGAAGCCTTACAATCTTATTTAAGAGCACAAATATTTTGGGCTTTGACAGATGTGCTTTGAAAATAACACAGATGTGCAGTGTCAGATTTCACCGCTGCATGCAGTGTCTTTGTTTTAAACTGTAAATTTGGCTAGTAGTGCTCAGCATGTGCTTTCCCAAAGCTTTGCCCCCTGCAACACAGGAAAAACAAGTTTCTGGGCTTCGTTCCACCCTCCCCCCCCAGAATTTACCCTTTACCGGTTAGGGAATTTGAAAAGAGTGAGCACTCAGCCCTGCAAGGCTGCAAATCTATGTTATTTTTAACCTAATTACCTCGAATAAAATAAAAGCTTAAGTAATTTTTGCTTGAATTGAAGGTGAGTCTAGATAGACTTTATTTGCAGTGAAACTCCAGCCTAAGAAATGCTTCTTCCATTGCACCATGTAGAATAATGCCCGTGGCGTTGTGCTGCACTAACGAACAGCGCTTGATTTTCTGAAGTGCTGGTTTTTATGAATTGATGCGAGAGGATATGCAGCTCTAGAGCAGTTCACTCCTTTCCCGTTCTCACCCCTCCTACGGATGCGGTGATCACTTTGGGCTGGTGACATTTTAGATGGAGCATGGTCTCCTTACACTTGCCTGGCAGTGGCTCATTAACTGCACGTTAATTGAAACTGAAAGTTTGTCAGATGATTCAATTCAGTTACATGTTAAATGGATTCAGTGCAGTAAGCATTACTGCTGTGATGAAAATCTCTGTGGAATTGATTTGTGAACTGATTTGGAGGGATTCAACAGCTTCATCAGCAGCTCTGAGGGATCGTCATCAAGAGAGCAGGCAAAAGGTAGCTGTGCTCCCAGCAAAACAAATGCTACTCTTCTCTTTCCCCCTAAATGGCTTTAATTACTGCCCAGTATGTTCCCTTTCCAGGACACATGTTAGGTAGATAAATTTACTCTGGAGACCTGAGAAGCGAAGAAGAAAATAGGAAGAATTGAAAGTCTGGTTTGAATTCTGTAATCTAAATGGCTGAAAATGTTGAATTCCTTATCTCTCAGTGGATTGAGTGGTCATAAAATTTTCCTCAAGTTTGACTCAAAGATAGAAGTATGTTTAAAAAAAAAAAAAAAAAGGAAGTATCTGCTTTAAACTAACGGATGGAAAATTCAAAATTTATATCCTCCATAACTCATCTTTTATACTTGGCCACTGCAGAAGTCCCTCTTAAGTGAGCAATTTATTCTGTATGCTGTACCTGCTTATATGCTTGGTTTCAGTGTGGAGCCAATTTTTATAGCTGAGTTATAAACCCTTTGAAAATAGGGGCTTGTAATGGAAGCGCTGACAGACCTTTAACTAGGTCAGTCTTATCTGGCTCCATTATCTTTGCTTTTGTTAAAGCATTAAATGGTTGCATATTTGTTTATTTTTCTCGCAGTCCCAGAATTTTAACACGGGTATATTGTTGAATTGTTCTTTCTTCCAAATGTCATGAACATGCATCATTAGAGAGTTTATCCAGGCTTCGCAGTCATCTTTAAAAGTAAATTGAACTGTTGTGTCTTATTTCATGATTTTCGTGCTTATACAGTACATTTGGTCTGTAGCATGTCATTATGATACTAATACCGAAGTTTGCTTTTTCTCCTGCTATCTTACTCTTGAATTTTTCTATGTCTTTTGGGCTCCTTTCTGCATAAAATGACAGTGATGTTTTTTGTTTGTCCCGTTCAGATGAAAAGCCATACCGTTGCAACTTTTCTGAAAAGGAAACCCCAATGGTAACATCTCAGTTGGATGAACTCCCGAAGCTGGGAAGCCGCAACGCCAGAGAAAATGAAGCCAGGGAATCTAAACCAGAGATTCCTGCCCTGGTGTCAGCCCTGGAGAGTGTCATCAAGCAGCCCTTTTCGAAATACCAAGATCTAAAAGGTTCTGCAGACATAAAGATGCCAGCATTTCACCACAGCCAAGGGCTTCCTTGCTCCAGTCGCATTGCTAGCTTTGCTTCGGGTGTGGGCCAGACAGCTTCAAACATGGTTATGGACTTGAAAACGTCACTTGAAGTGCAGGCTAGCCGCGCTAGAGAAAACTTGCTAGACTTAAACAGGGATCATCCTCTGATAGAAAAAGGTGCTGAAGTTCAAGAGGTAGCTCCACTCGATTTGAGTGAAAAATCAACAAGGGATAATCCATGCAATAAAAATCTGAATACATCGTTGCAGGCTGCTTTAATTGTCTACCCGTGTCCTTTCTGCAGTCACAAGACCTACTACCCTGAAGTCCTGTGGATGCACAAAAGAATTTTGCACAAAATCAGCTGTAACTCGATGGTCCCCCCTTGGGTTCAACAGAACGGATTCAAGAGTATTAAAACCAACCTGGTCTTTCTGGCGAGGAGTGGGCGTACTGGCCCCCCTCCTGTACTTGGCGGTAAGGAATGCCAGCCTTTGCCCGTTGCCAGATTTACACGCACTCAAGTGCCAAGTGCATTGCCAGGGTCCAAAAGCAGCTCTCTTTCCGCTGGGATGACTGCGAAGTCTGGGAATACGCATCAGTCAAAGGACGGTCATGCCTTCAGCCACTGTGGTCCGCGCTTATCAGGTCTGGATGGGTACAGACAGCCCAAGTTAAACCATTCCCAGGAGCAATACAGCATAGCAGCACAACAAAAAAGTAAATATGAAGCAAATTCCAAACTTATGCAAATGGGGGCCTATAGCAGGAGCGCGACGCCTACTCAGACGGCCGTGTCCAGGCCTAGCACACAGCCCACCAACAGTAAGCAGGTGGAAAAGTATGTGGTTCCCCAAGGAAGTACTAGTTTTGCCCCTCCAGGTAAGCACTGTGTGTCCGATGCCATGAAGGCCAAATTCAACCCACCACCGCAGTATCATCCTCTGTGTAAAAGCGAGCAGTACACTAAACACGAAGAGCCATCAGTGCCTCAGAGGGAGTCTCACACGAAGGCTGGGAATGAGATGAGGACATTGGCAAACTGCCCAGCGGTAGCACGAGCAAGTCCACTGCTGCAGCCTCAGCCTAGCGCCACGGTAGTTTCTCCGGCTTTACACTCCAGCAAACAGGATCTGGGATCAGACGGGCACGAGAAACGTTTGGACGTTTTAAATATCTTTAAAACATACATTCCAAAGGACCTTGCTTCGTTGTACCAAACGTGCGGTGCCAACAGCCCTGTCTTGGATCACGCAGGTAAGATTTTCACAAGCCCTTCCATAGCTGAGGACACGTCTTGCTTGTTCCGAAGCATGACATGCTGTTTCACAGTTTCTTCCTTCTCTCCCTTTAACGGTTGGGATTACAAGTTCATTGTTTTTATCATTTCTGGATAGGCTTGAATAGGTTTGTTTGCTGATCTCTAACATTGCAGATCCCGCCTTGTGCACTGTGTGATGTTTCTGTCACAGGTTAAATGTATCTGGTTCCACCTAGAGTATTACTGTACCGTTGTCCCCTGGCTCCAAGCAGGCTAAAGTTACACAGATGTGCTGTCACATGAAGATCCTCCTGATGGGCTGGTGCTGGCACACATCATCGTCTTTTTGCTTCGGGCAAAATAAACATCCTCTGGGGCTTATCTGTGATGTTGTTTTGGAGGTTTTGTTCAATTTCATCTGCAAACGCGTCTTCCAACAATAGCGAGAGATAATCACTTGTCAATGTCCTTTGTCTGTCTCGACAAAAGTCTTAAGATCTTCCTTGTCCATATCAAAGACTGCTATCCTATTTTTCAAACGATTCTTTTGATCTGTTTGTATGTTTATAATTAAGAAGAGGTAGGGCCGAATATGTGCCTGCTGATTCACATAAGCAGGAAAGGCAGTTGTGCAAATAGCCAGTTTAAAAGTTCAGGGACTAAAAGTATCACAGCTCTCCTTCTGCCTCTTGCCAGTCAACTGCCACGTAAAAAAAAAAAAAAAAAACGGCGGCGGGGGGAGAGCAAAACCTTTGTATTTGCATTTGAAACCATACTGTTCTGATGATCTGCCAGAATTAGGTTGTCTCAGTGGAAACTGAAAATCACACTGATTTATTACTCTTGAGATGGGGGTGGGTGTGTGTGCGGGGGGAGAACAGGAGCCATAGTTTGTAAACTATCCCTTTTTTTTTTTTTTTTTATATGCTTCTTCTCTTTGTAGAAGTTGTGCAAGAACTGAACTCCACATAGAAAGAGCATGCGTTCCAGACCCGTGTTCTCGTGTCCTCACCTGACATACCGCTCTCTGTTTTGTCAAAAGCATGTGTGAAATGGAGCTTCTGACCCCATTTCACAAGTGGGATGAAACCCAGGGCATTTGGAAGCTGGTAGTTCAAGGACAGCTATGGTGTAGTGCCCAGAAGGCGTGTGCAAGTTGACTGCTCTGGCAGCTGGGAGGCAAGGAAGGAGCCATAGTGTCTGGTAGGGTCAGGGCAAAATCTATCTGAAAGTCCATGAGGTGCACCTCTCAGCCACTCCATTGTCAGTTTTGCTCAATCGTTTAAAAAGTAATGCTGCGTAGGAGACAACTGTTATTTGTTTCTATTGAGTAGGTTGTTGCGCAGGTGGATAGAGGCTGTCTGATGATTGTAATGAACAGCAGACTGCTGGGTTTTGTTAAGGAAGCAGAGGAGGACATGCTCAGTTTCTAAAACTGCAGGGTCAGTGTTCCTGTTTTTGTCCAGCCAACTTTGCTTTTGCCATCCCAGTGCCTAGGAATGTTGTCTAAAGTTTCTCCCTGCCCACTTCCTCCTTTAAATACCACTTAATTGTTCCACTGTCAACTTGGGGTACCTTCACGTGGGTGCCCTCCTTGGTGTTGTTTAATACTACGTTGTGTCAACCTGCTCAGAGAAATCTCACTGATCCAGTGAGCTGCAATCCGTGTTAAGCTGTGTTCCTAAGCCAGGAACTAGAAGCTGGCTTAGTGAATGCAGGCACCAGAAAAACCGTGAGGACCACTGCGGTGAAGTAAAGTAGGGGCAGGGTTTCCAAGGAGGTCGCTATTTACCTGCTTTTTAAGAGAGGGATTTTATTGCCAAAGTGTTTTTGCTGGGCAGTGATTTCCAGAGACACTTTAACTGAAAGTTATTTAGTGCCCATCTCTGCTTTGAAATCTCTTCTTTCATTCCAAGTGTTTTATAGCAATCAAGTTTTCAGAATTTGAAATCTCTTTTTTTTTTATGTAGCTTGTCTTCATTTTATATACAACTTCCAGGTTGTTGATGGTTCTCCAAACCAATTGGCATGATGGCTGTTTTTCATAGCACTAAAATAAAAAGCTGCTGCAGGCAAAAGGAACGAGATCCTACCAACTGCAAATAGAGAAGGGTAAATGAACCTTGTCTGAAATAACACGTGGCCCTAGACTGAGCCCTCTGAGTCAGTGTGCATCATACAATTTAGTCTTAATATGGCAATGTGAGTATAGCAGTCGTGACATAAAGGACAACCAAAAATCCCACATAGGTATACTATTTGTCACTTTTTTTTCCCCAATCGAATGTTCCCAGTAGATTTTACTTAGGTGTTTGGTATATGACCTCATCTTGGATCATACTAGAATATTCAGTGTGTGGTAGTGTGGTGTTGAACTTCCTTTAGAGTGGCTGGATTTATTTCTGGGATCCTTTCTCTTACATTTGTGTTTATTCCAGTGTGTCCTTAAAAAAGAGTTGTTGTATATACTGTTGTGATACAGCTGCAAACACAGAGCTTGCTGCGCTTAGGCTATGTTTGTTTCACACTGCCCTCTTCCCAAACGTTTGTGGAGAGAATCTTATTGTTATATTTAATAGTGGTTATTTATTTTATTCAGGTTATTTACAGGAATCACCATATTAGGAAAGGATGGGTTATGGCAGCAGATGCGCTCTTTCCCTGGGGCTCCTTTGAGACCAGCTTTGAGCATCGGTTTCACAGGAGCTCCCATTCAGATAGTCACGTTCACTTACCTTAATTTGCTAACACCTGTAGTCATCCACCCTCTTTTGTTCACATATAGGATAACCTGAGTGATGACTCACAGGGGTATTGCCTTGCAGCAAGGATACCCATCGCTCAAAGCTCTGAACTATCAAAAGCCTTATGGTGCTCCTTAGGAAAAGCAACAATCGCACATATACCTGGAAGCAATCAATTTTTTTCCACCTGCTTTTTAAATAAGTGAGTGCTTTTTAATAAAATGAGTGCCAGTGAGGGGTTAGATGAAAGTCCTAACCCACCCACCTTTGGAGTTTGTACAGGGTGCGCTGGCTTACAACAGCATCCTCAACCTTCCCTCGTGCACAACTGAAGTGGGAGTAGTGTTTCCAGGAAGGTTGTTGGATCGAGCCTGTAATGGCGAATGAGACAAGCGTATTCACCTTTCATTCACAGAGGGAGGCTTGGGGTATAGAGAGATTAAATGTCCTTCCAGAGGTGGCAGAAAACCACCTGAGGAACCCAGGTCTCCTGGACTTCATGGGAGCCACACTGCTGGTGACAGAGCCCTGCTCTGCCTGTCCCTGCCTGTGCGGCGGTCAGCACACCAGTCTGGCAAAGGCCATGTCTGGTCCTTCAACAGCTTTGCTTCTGAGCTTGCAGCTCTAGTTCTGGCCAGTGAGGGGAAAATGTTAGTAACAGACCAGAAAATCTGCTTTAATCTTGACTGCCTTACAAGGCAAATCTGTCTCATTTTAGTACGGTGAAGCTCTCATTGAAATTTATGTGATTTTTTTTTTTTTTTTTTCCTTTTTCCTTTTGTGTGTGTGGGTGTACGTGATCTGGATTTGCCCCTAAATCATGATCTTGGGTTTGACTGCCAGGAGCTAAATTGGGAGTGAATGTGTTCAGCTACATTATACAGACTGTGCTGCCATCTGCAGGAGGTGCTATTATAAAAAGAGAAAACAATTTGTGAGTGGTTTGTTTTTTGGTTTTGGTTTGCTTTAGTTTTTTTGGTTTGTGTTTGTGGTGTTTTTTTTTTTGTTTGTTTGTTTTTTTTTTTTGTAGGCAGACATTTCTTTTCAGTATGTGCCACGGTAAAAATCATTGCAGGATGGTTGGTGCCATACCAGCAGGGTAAATGGCAGGCCATCTTCTTTTCCATTGGTTTTCAGATACAGCATCTGTATTTCAGATGAGCCCTCTGGCATCCTGCGGTTGATTTTTTGAACTGTGGGTTGTTTTTTTTTTGTTACTGCTTTTTTTGTTTACAATTTCATTATTTTTAAATGCGGGGGTGGGGGATGAAGGAAAAGCTGAAACTTCACGTCCGCTGACAACCCCCTGAGAATCTCTTTAAAAGCCAAAGTATTCCAGTGGCAAATGGAAACATCAGCTCTTTCCTTCTGAGGAGGGCGTTTTACCAAAATAGAAAAAATTATGTTCAAACGTATTTTTTTTTTTTTCAATAATAAAAAAGCCCAATAAAAGTCAAATGTGTCTTTTTTGATCAGCAGCAAAAAGACAAAGACCAGCCCTTTAAGTCAGATGCTGTAAACTGACCTTTGGAGAAAAAGGAGAGGTTTGAGCAGTTTTCCACAAATGCTAATGGCCTAGAAAACATGTTTACCCAGGGCTGGGGGAAGGCTGCCGTGCTGCTACCAGCTCAAAATGTCCGGAATGACACTTTCATTCACAGATGTCTTTCGTCTGTGCCTCAGAGGTCCGGGGTCAAAGCAGCACCGGCAGGCAGGTAGGCAGGGGCGAAAGGTTTGATCAGTCTGTGATGGCTCCGCTCGCTCTGCATTTGTCTCTGAGGTATTGCCGCCCGGGGGGGACAGTCGGGCTCTGGTCCTACTCACTTCCTATTATCCATGTGACTTGTCTCCGCCACGCTGGAGTCACTTTGATTTGCCTGATGTACTGCTTGACAAAGCTGGGTGATGGCTGAGAAGTGGATCCAGCTGCTCTGAAAAGCGCACACCTGACATGCCAGTCCTGGTGCGGGCACATCATGGGGAGCATTTTTTAATTCAATGTAATTTATGCATTCTTGCAGTCCTGTGTGTGCCTGGCCTGTCAGCCAGTGCCTAGATGAAGGCTGACAGTTGTCATCCAGGGCCTGAAGGTAGCCTCACATAATGACACATTAGACATACTAATGATGTTTTCTTCTGGCATAATGTTTTCTTCTCAACTTTCCTCTCTCCTCTCCCCCCCACCCCCTCCTCCCTCCCGACTACAGGGATGCTCAGGACACAAACACGCCAAGGAGACTGCGTCTGCAGAGAATGTGGAAAATGCTTTACCCAACCCAGTCACCTCAGGACTCATCAGAGGTCCCACGCAGGTACCTTTTCACACTCGCTCTTCCTTTCTCCCTTTCCCGCTTGCCCGTTTTCGGATCCAGATAACAAAATGCCAAGAATTGCGTTTCACATACCGTGCGAACCTAAGTAATTCCAGGACCTAAATGTAATAGACAGGTTTTTTATTCTTATGACTATTGCTCTTGTTCTCCGGATATTGCTTACCTGATCCCCGCCCGAACTCCGTAAAATTGCAGTGCGTTCAAGATAAGTCTGTTTGCAAATGTTTTATTTTAATTAGAGAGTAGGGTGCTCAGAAATGAATATGCTAATGAATTCTGTTGCCACCAGCACAAATTGAAATCAAAGTACCCCTTTCAGCACAACATAAGGCTTTGTTTTGCCTCATCATTGCTGTTGACAGGAACATTTTTGCGGGGAAACGAGATTTTTCCGCAGACCGGTCAGCCCTAAAATGGGAAATCCCTACCAGCCATTTTTAACCTCGCGTGGTCTGTGGTTGAGGCTGTAGGAGGCTAAAGCCACCGGTGTCGAGAGACCTCCTGAGCATTGCACGAGACAGTGAGACTAGCGGGTTCCTCCTGAAAAGTGTGAATGATGCATACATAAGCCAGTCTGATGCAAAATGACAGAGGCCAAATGGTAAGTAATGCAAGAAGAGGGTCCCTTTACACATGCACTGATAATTAATGTTGTCAGTGATTGCTTTCTTCAGCGCCGAAGTCTGAATTAAAAAGGGCAGTGGCCCTAGGCTGCCATTAGCACACTCTCTTACAGTAAGTGTTACGGTAAATTGGTATTTTCCGGCCACAGGCTAGTAGCTGGTGTCTTTTTTTGAACGTGGTTAATCTGTAATGGTCTCAAATAATGTACACACACTAACGAAGCTTGAATGTTCATCCGTTAACAAGCCCCCTTGTTCCCACAGTGGTATTTGAGTCTAATGGACTCCGAGGTACTGAAGTTCACACCACCTCCGCAGATGCCCCAAAACAAGTATGTTTTACAATTAATTGGATGTTTGTTTTTTAATGTGGTGGCTGGGAAAAAGTTGCACGGTGATACTCATCACTAAAGCGCTGACTGTTTTATAACATGTATAAATAATAACGGTGTTGCTTGATTTTTAGCTCTTAAATTTTTTAAGCATTTTATCAAAGTCTGTTATCTAGAGAGTCAGTTAATTGTAGAGCAGGTAGTTAGTGTTTAAATAAACATGTTACCAGCTTACTGGGGACTGGGTGGGATAGGTAACTCTGTAATGCACAGTGATATGTAATAGTAAGACAGTACATAAAGAATTCTTAGAAGTAATTTGCTTTTACAACTAACACATTTTCTGCTCCAACAGTACAGTTAATGCTTAGGCTGTATTTTTCTGAAGAGTATTCATACCCTGATATCCAATATCTGGCCTTTCAAAGGCTCTCATCCTCCAGTTTCTGTGGACTCTGTGTGGCAGTGTGCTTTCCTATTTCTAGTATACAGAGTTTCCTGTCTTAACTAACACTTCTCAGCGCTCTGAATTATACACGACAAAGCTGTTACATAGAAAACCATTAAACTGAATTTGTTTCGTGTATCTTATGTCTTGGAGGCCAGTTTCATAACCTGGGCTTTCCCACTCCCCTCTTCCAGCTTGTCAGGTGGGTGTCAGGGCATGCCTTCTCAGGGACAGTTTTCTTTCATTGTGAAGCTGCCTTCAGCATCACTCACTTTTCCTTTTACCCACATTTTTAGTTTAATTTTGACTACAGCATTTTTCCTGTCCTCCTGTCTCTTACTAAACAATTGCAGATGGTTTTGCCATGCTTAGAGAGTGCATCCCCATGCTAGTTTCGCCTTCGTGAAGTTTAGGAGTTGGTTTCTACTTGCTTAATAAACATCCTCGCTGGGCACTACCGCATCACAGAGTTCATATGCTGCAGCCTTCATGGAGACTCTTAGCACCTTCTCTGTTGCACTTGCATCTTTCTGGCCCAAAGGCTACATGGGGAACCCAGCTATTGCCACAGGAGTATCTGAGTTGCCATCAGGCCATAGGAGTGGCCAACAAGTCTCCTCATGAAGTTTTCAAGATGACATAGTACTTCACTAGTTGTTGTTGTGGGCAACGTTTGCTTTTGTGGAACAGTAGCCACAAAGTTATGCTATAGTTGGAGAACTAGATGAAAGTGCTCTCCTTGTGATGCTTATCTACTAAAATTGTGCAAGGACATACCTCTCAGCAGAAATGTGTGACAGAGTGAAGCACAGAAGCTCTGCAAACTAGATCAAGTAGTCTTTGGTCCTCATTGGTTTAGTAATGTAGATTTAGTAAACCTAAGCATCTTTAAAATGCTCTTTCATCTTTTCATGCTCATGGTTTTGTCTTATGTGTAGTTGAGTTCAGATTCTGAAGGCATCTGGGCTTTTTTCCTCTAAAAGCCAATGTAAGGTCAAAGTCGGAAATACATTTCCTAAAAATTCTGAAATGGCTGTATCTATCCAAAAAGAGATGTGGGAGCAAAGTCCACATCTGAACGCTTTTTGTAATTGAGGTTATTTTACTGCACAACAAATTTACTCATAGTCTTGTCTTTGTAAACTACTCCCATGCCAGAATTTATTGACTAACTTCTTCATGGCAAACATAGTTTGCTCTTGCAGTCTCGATCCGTGTCATTCTGTCTTCAAAGTATTTGATTGAATTACAGCATCTCTCAATACAGCAGAATACTGGGTAGGCGTTAGCTTCATGAATAGCTTCGTCTCATGCCAGTCAGTATTGCTTCCACAGAAGCTGCAGTACGATCGCTTCTCCAGGAGATAGTTCCCTTTCTTTTGTCTTGTTTGTTCCTCAGTATCAGCCTTTGTCTCAGTTTGTCAGCATCTGTGTCGGTAAGGATTATTCAGTTGTCTGCCGTTTTGCTTGTTCTCGTCGCGAGCAGGCTTTGCGCTCCCCCAGAAGACTCCACCTGCACAGTCCCTGGGCGTTGGAGAGGGAATACGCTCATTTCTACCTGCAGCTGTAGGGGCCTTTAGAAGCACAGAAAAGAGCTCGCACTGAGAACGATGCCTGCAGCATTCTGGCAACATCATGATTTCCCACTTTAAACGTTGTCACTCTGTGTCTTCATTTCATTTCTTAATTGGGGACAGATCTATTCATGAGAGTTTACGGTGTAAAGTCAGTTCAAGTTACACAAGTGCCATGCTCCGAGCAAGAAACAATAGTTACCACATACGGTAACTTGAGAATGAAAGGGTTGTTTTTTTAACGTTAGGTGGAAATTATTCACTTTACATAATGTTTCCTCCTCACAGGTAAAATATCTTCCCCCAAGTAGTCTGCTAAAGACTAAAAATATTAACATTAGTATTTCACAGTTCCCTCATTCCCTTCAGTAGTCAACCAGATCATCATCTCTAAAGGCTTCCTTTATGAAAGAATGTTAGGCAGGGCTTTTAAAATCCCCCAGCATAGTAGCTTACAACAGTGCTACATTATATAGCATTTTTTTCACGGAATAATTCTAATTCCGCATCTTAAAAATAGGGTCTACAGCCAGGCTTTTAAAAATGAGCCAGCTAAATCTATATTTACGTGTCTAAATAGGAAACCTACTTTATGGTAGTGAACCATCAATAGGAGATGCAGGTGTTCAGCATCACTGAAAAGTAGGCCACCTATAGGGGCGTATAAAGAAGACCATACACACCCAGTTTTGATAATATTAGCACTGGGTTGTGTTTCATACTTTGTTGTCAACACCAGTGAAATATAAACAAAACATAGGAAATAAGACGTTCGTTTCCTTCATAACATTATTTACTGTGGTTTCTTACTTCTACCTGAATGCTTTAAAAAAAAAAAAAAGCAAAGGACGTTTTTACATCAAATGAATTTCCCATGAACCCTGGAATATTTCCTACTCTTCTTTGTCTGAAGGACAAAAAATGCTTATTACATACCCTGAGTCAATACAATCTGTGCAAAGTCATGTAGATTCTCTTGAAATACTGCCATATTAAACATACTGAATATTCTGAATATTTTTATAAATGCTAAATATCTCAATATATCCATAATTAAGCTTGCTTATCCACAATGAATATGTATCTTAATTTGGAATACACTAAGCAGCATCCAAAGACCTGATTTAGTAGGCATGAATTCGGGGAACGCACTCCTATTGCTTATACACAGCAAGACAAAAGCTGGCTCCCCTTCGGAAAGGTCCGTGATACCGCGTGTATCTTGAAGCCGCTGCAGCTCTCAAAGCAAAGCTCTCCTAAAGCATGGGGTCGTTTCGGAGACGCTGCCTGATGCTGCAGCATTGCAGCCAGAAGCCCAATTCCCAAGTGCGTTCAGTGGCACAGGAGTCAGTCTCTAGCCTGCTTTTGTAAAATGGTGAGAGCAGAGGTAGCAGTTTCTTCTAATACATATGCCTTGCGTTTAACTTCTGCCACTGTGTTTTAGAAAAAAAAAAAAATCACCATAAAAACTTGGCCTGCTTTAGGAATATGGTTTATCTTCTATCAGTGCTACAATATGCTCTGAAAATGTTCAGGGACAAGTAATTGGGTGTTCAAAAGGCGTGATTTACTGGTTAGCAACGAGGAAGAGTTCTGTCTAATTGAGAATACGTGAAGCATGTTTGCAGTGCTGGAGCCGGAGACGCCGAGTTCTCCGCCTTTTGTGCGAGTGAAACAGGCAAAACCCCAAAACTCCAACCTTTACCTTTGCCCTCTCTGGCAAAACACCCTTTTACTCACAAAAAAATCAATTAAAAGCTACAGCCCAGAAAAAAAAAAATGAACTGTTGGTATCATGGATATCTCTGGCTGAAGCTTTCGCTGTGCCAGAAGGTCCTTTTGTGTGAAAGAGCTGTGGACACCACAGTTCGTGGGCTTCATTCACTGAAAAGAGAGGTGCGCAATAGGTCCTGTGTGACAGTGATAAACCACCTTCATTAAGGAGTCCATAAGCCTTCATTTTCTCCACTATCAGTATTTTAAAATACTTCTTGCGGTGTTCAATACTTGAGATAGCATAAACATGAATAGTCAGAATTTGGGGGATAAACAGATTGGAAAGAACCATCAAGAAAACACTATATATATATACACACACATGTGTATTGTAAAGGAGCTTGGGGGGAAGGCTGGGGGCATCTGTTACCTCTAATGTCCAGCAACAGCACGGCCCTGCTTGTCCTAAAGCAACTTTGGAGGGGAGGAGCAAAAAAATAAAAACAGGTTAAAAAGTTTCTGAGTTTGGTTGGGTTTGGGTTGGTTGTTTTTTTGTTTTTTTTTTTTTTTTTGTTTGTTTGTTTTGTTTTGTTTTTTTTTCATTTGAAATTTTAGCACTGCCTGTTAGAAGTCCTATTTATGACATTTGTTCATGTGAAATGCCTTGCCCCAGTTCCTTGCAGAGTTTCTGCTAAAGATCATGATTAATAGTTCAGCCCTCATTATTGCAAATGTTATTTTTAAATAGTTATTCTGAGAACAAGAATTCCATTAATCAAAATAATAGATAATGAACAAATAAATGGCAACCTAATTTGTCTCGTTCATACATATGGAGATTATAATGCAAACAATCAAGGAATCATGGAGGCTGCTGTACCGGCATCTGAGTAATATGCATGTACTGTCTGTCCGCTAGTTTATGAGCATTATAGGCAGGATTAGCAGCTGCAGTTCTTGTCCCAACACTTTCCCCTTGCCAGCAAACTGGAGCGGTATCTGTGCTCCAAACCGATCATTGCAATTTATTTCAGTGTCATGCGATAATCTGTCTCCAATATGTTAACATGCACACAAACCGATTTTTTTTTTTTTTTTTTTTTCTCCTGTTAACTGGTGAAAAGCCCTAGAAGTTGGTATGAAAGCAGCTTTTGGCATGGAAGGTATAGGTCCCACTTAAAAGATCTGCTGGTTTTCCTCTTTAAAATGCTGGAAGTGAAGAAAGCCTACTTTCTAAACTGGTAAAGGTTTCACTTGGGGCAGAATTCAACCCAGCTGTGTGTCAGCTGGTTCAAAACCTGACTGCCCCCTCGGGCCGGTGCCACTACAAGGGGGTGAGCCACAGGGTGGGTTTTGGCACGCGTGAAGCTCAGGTGCTGTTTCCCAGTGACCCTGGGAGCACAGCCGTGCATCAGATGGGTCCCACCATCCACCCACTCACCCACCGCCCCTGGCCCCTCTGCTCTTCCCTGCCAGGTGGGAGGAGGATGGATTACTCCTTTCCACGGTCCCTGGGTGGGTGGTGCCTGGACCCTCAGGGCATCCCTCTGCCTGCCAGCGCCCTGCAGGCTATCCGTTCCCAAAAAGCACCCCTAATGACGCTCCTTTTTTCAGTTCTTACCCAGGGAAACTGGGGCGAGGCGCCTGTGTCCCCTTCCCTCCCTCCCTGCTTTCCCCTCCCCGGCTCGGCGAAACTCTGCCGCGCTCCCTGGTGTACGTAGAGCCGGTTCGATACGAGACGTTTTAATGATGAATGTCTCCTCCTGGAATTGTGGCTCTGTCTCTCAGGCATGATGCAGCCGCGCAAAAATGTAAAGCATCTTTCTTGGTTTACTGCAGGAAATTCAGCATCCAACTAAGGAAGTTTTATCACATCTCTCATTCAGTTACTGTTTCCTACATTTCAAATATACTGCCATCTGTACAGCAGCTTTTTTTTTCTTTAATTTTGTTGCAAATCTTTCCGACTTAAACCAAACTTTGACTGGTAAATGTCATGAATCTCGGGCCAGGTTTAATTAGGAATTTTCTAAATCTATTAACAAAAGAGATGCACTTAATACATTATGTCAACCAGAGCTGGGCTTTCTTTAGCTATTTCGAGGGCTGCCATAGGCACAGCTTGAAACTTGCTTGGATTTTACATGGGTGCCGTATTTTATGTTGCATTAATTTAAAATGGTCTGTTTCACTTCATCAAGACTTTAGCTTAAGGATAATGCATTTATGTAAGATTAATCTTGCCATGTTGTTTTAGGATCAGGATTGTAAACTGCATTGTTCCGACAGTGATGTTCTAAATGTCATTTTAAAGCTTTTCTTGGGAGCTGCAGGCTCCCACTTATTCATGATGTTATCTTTAATTTCACTTGATTTTAGAATATCCCTGCTATTTTTTTTCAACATGGTAATTATTCATGAAAATTGGCTAAAAAAAAAAAATAAAAGGAAGATGACAAGGGGGGGGGGGGGAAATCCGCCTTAGCATTTGACAGACCTGTGCAAGAATTCAGTTTTTCTTCTTTTAGCTGCCTCTGTGACCTCAAACTTCAGCCTTATTAAAACGCTGAGGTAGTTATGAATCCCTTTGGGCTAGCTTAAAATTCTGCTTTTTGGAGGCCTCTTCTTCCCCTCCTTGTCCTCTCAGCCTTCTCCGACCTCCTCCATTGGACACTATTACTTGCTCTTCTGGTCCATCAGGGACTTTATATGGGCCCTGACACACTTTGTCTTGCTGGAGGTGATTCAAAATACCCCCAAAACTTCCGATGCAGTGGGCCAAAAATGAACGTACGTGATGCTAATAAAGGGTAACGAACGCCAGCAGGGCTTGCTTGGAGGGTTGCGCGTGGGAGCAGAGGCGAGAATCAGCTTTTTCCCTGTGTCGTCCTTCTTGCAGGGGAGAGACCACGGCGGTGCGGAGGTCGCCCACACGCTGCCTCTCCGGAAGGGAACCTAGAGCCCCGGCAGAGGAGCCCCCCGGGCCAGCGGCCCCCACCCCGATGGGCAACGTCGGCAGCCCCCCGCGCAGCCACCCCGTGCCCTGGTGGCTACCAGGCAGCCTTCCTGCCAGCCATCGCCTCGCCTCGCCCGCAGCCGCTGCGCAGGACTGAAACCAGCGCTCTGCGAGGAGGGGGGTGCCTCTGCGCTGTTAATCATTTTAAAATAAATGAAGATGCTACACAAGATATATATAAATTGACGTACTAATCAGTCCCATGGTTCCTTATTTCCTTTATAATAAACAGTGGAGTTGGCAAGCACTGTGGCAGCACAAGGCATCTATATTAATCAAGAGAAGTTTGAGACACTGGAAAAATTAAACTTTATGTGATTTGGACAGCATGAAGAAGTTAAGCACTGTAACAAAAACCTCCCTGATGCTCACAATGACTATTTGATACATTTGAAAAACAGCAGTGGATTTGAGGGCTGGAGAAGTATTAATTAATGAAACTGCCACTGCCTGTCATGCTGAAAAGCAAATTAAAAAAAAAAACAGAGGGAGAGAGGAAGAAGGGGGGGGTGCGGGGAAGAGGTGGCATTCGGTGCTGAGAAAGCAATGCTTGATGAAGGATTAAAGGGACTAAAGAGAAAGACCGTCATTCTGCAATGGTTTGTTTCATTACAGTTTGGGGACCACTTGCATTTCTAGTGCTCTTGCTCTTGACTGCGCACCATTAATAGTATGTGAATATGGAAATTGAAACACTTCCAGAGAAAAGCTTCTATTCTGCTTTGGAAAAGAAAAGCTAGTCGAACACTAAGAAAAAAAAAAAAAAGCAGGCTTCTGTGTTTTACTCTCAGGACCTTTTCTTGTAACAGGGCTACTTTCTTCAACCTGATCACAAAGGAAGTCTTCATGTTTAGAAAAAACCCATAATAATAAAGTGCTCAGCTGTCTAATGCCGCTGATCTGTATCTTTAGAAGAGAAAAGGTGCCACTGAACAAGTTCAGGCAGCCCTGGGCCCATAAAGTACTCTCTGCTCCTGCGTTTGGTTCAGCAGGTTCACTGCTCCTCCCTGGGTCCTGTGATGTTTTGGAAAGACGAGGAACTTCTTTTGTGGTGGCAGGTTAATGTTCATATAAATGTGTCATGTCTTGTACTTGGTGATCACTGGTGGTGTTAGGAAAAAAAAGAAAAAAAAAAAAGCTTTATATACCTCTTCTACAGTAACTCTTTTAACTGCAAGTTTTCAAGGTGGGGTTGTGGCACATAACAGGTTGTTAAACCATGCAGTGTAAGCAATTAAAAATGTATTCCACAGATATAAATATTTTCTTTTCTTATTGCTGTGACACTATGTGTGATGGTAATATTTCTGAGAGTTTCAGATTTTGCACATATAATTTTATGCATTATCAAAAGTTACTGCTGCCTTGAAAGAAAATGTTCTGTGAAAATTTTTGCAAAAGCTTTACTAGTTTTTTTTTAAATTGTAACATTTTGTAAAGGCAGGAAATGGATTAAAAAAAAAACCTAGCATGCTAAATATATTTTTCAAAAAAGCAATAATTTTACATGTACAGAAATGATGCTAACCTTTAATACAGGTGACAGCGACAGTTTACTTAATACAATAATGGAATAGTGCTGTTTTTGTAGAAATGGGCTTCTGACACAAAGATTTGTTTAAAAAAAAAAAAAAACAAAAACAAAAACCAGAAAAAAAATTAAAGAGTGATCTTTCTGTTCTAACAGTTTTGGCGGGCGGGGGGTTGCTTTTTTTAAAGAAAAAAACCTAGTCAGTAATTGGTTCTGGATACTACTTGTTACTTGTTTTAAATTACTTGACAGTTTTTGTTACTTCGCAACACTTGCAACAATGCAAATTAACTTTCTTATGTATTTTTTTTTAAACTAGTTTTTCCTTATGCTATTACACCAGATGTATACCAGAATTCTCTGTAAGTCTCGGTGTAGTTAGGAATGTCTGTGCAAATACTTATAAGCGACTGTAATTAACTGTTCTGTGAAGTTATTTCGAGGGAGGTCGCATAGACACATTCCATTGTACACCAAAAAAAAAAAAAAAAAGAAAAAAGGAGAAAAAAAGAAAAAATGAAATATTTTGTTGTGTTGCTTAATGATTATCATTTTGGGTTTGCACTAGCTTTCTCGGTTTGTTTTGTTTGGGTTGGGATTTTTTTGTTTCGCTTTTGTTTTGTTGCTTTTCTGAGTCATATTTTCCATGAGTGAAAGTAATGCAGTTCAGGAATGCACAAAAGCTAGTTGCTTAGCCTATTTGTTTGTGTTTTAGTTATTAAAAACTCTTCTGTACCCAAAATGGCACAAAAGTGTAGTGTACATTTGTAATTTCTCTTTTTTGTTTTGTATTTTTTTTGCAAGCTGATCTAGAAAATCTGAGTTAATATTTAGAGCCAAAAGCTTTTTTCTGGAGCTTTTCTTCCAGAATCTCTGACAGAGAAGCTAGTGCTGTCACTGCCATTACCAGGGTACTAATCAGCAAAGTTTACAATCATAATTTAGCTCCATGAAGAACAACAGTAGGGGAAATCAGTTTAAATAATTATATGCTGTGTATAGCACAGAAATGAGATTTTCACTTAATTAAACAAGAAATAAGAGTGGGTGGGGGAAAGCCAACCTTAAAGACCATCTGTTTTCAGAAGCAAATCCCACAATTTCTTTTTTCTTCTTTGTCATTGTATTGTATTGATTTGTTATTTTAGTTAGACCATAGTATTTAAAATGAGTTGTGTTCCTTATTTATTTAGTCAGTGGGCTTTGATCAGCTCTTTTAAGCGACGTGGTAACTTTTTTTGGCATGACATGCTCCTGTAAAGCCCTTTTATGACTGTTACAGGGACTTTCTACTACCTCTACCAATCTACTGTTTCTTCTTCTTACAGGTTTTTATGGTGTTGCAAGTCTAATGTAACTTAGACAATAAAGGGTTTGATTATCTACGCTGCAGATTCTCGGTGTATCTGCCATCTCTCTCTCTCTCTCTTTCTCTCTCCCTCTCTTTGGTTTTTGTGCGGTTTATTATAGCTAAAGTGCAGAAGACCTTTTTTTATTCTAGCTAAAGTGAAAGTAGACCTTCCTTGTCAGAGTATTTTTGCACCCTGAATGTTGTGCACTGACCGAAAGTCGAACTTGGAGAAACTTCTTCTGTGGAGCTAATCAGCTACTATGCTGTTTGCATTCTTGAAATTCCTTCTGTCAGAAATGCTACGAGTAAATCGGTACATACTGCAGAACGGAAGGCAAATTAGAAAGCCGAAACAGTTTTTAGTTTTATATTTCAAAACTACTTAAAAGTCCTTAGTGAAAAGCTGTAGCGTAAATTGCCGCCCCCATCCTATGGAAGACTGTTTATATGAAAACACCTAGTTAAGCAAATTACCCTTTGGAAAAGAGCATCTTCTTGTTGGTGCAAAAAAGTGTTCTGCTATTAACTGACTGTTAGATAAAAGTCTGTTACTGGAGGGATTTCCAGGCATTGGCATCATGCACATTTCGTGGTAATACCCGTAAACGTGTTGCTGCCTTCTCATGCTTTGGGGTGCTGCGTGTCGTGGAGCGCATGCTCCTGTGTTTATTTTCGTTTTCCTTCCTTTCTGTACTCCCGTGCTGGGCTACTTCAAGCCTATCTCAGCAGCTCCAACAGGAGTGGTGGAATCCATTGACCCTATTGGGGGTCTCTCCTTGAAAAACCAATCTGTTGCGAGAAGACCTGGAACAAAGCAAGAGGTAACATCTTTTTTAGGTTCTTGCTATGTAAAATGTGTTGGGTTAAAACTAGGAAAGGTTGCGTTTTACATCAAGTCAAATTTCCCGCTCCCCCTGGAAGCCGGGATATTTTTGAGCCAGCGGTTCTGTGCAAAGCACTGAATTGCAGAGAGTCCTCTTCCCTCGCGCTCCCTCCTCTTTCACTGTGCCTGAGAGCCCCATACCACGGGGCAATGCGATGTTCAGAGGCAAAGCTCACGTGGATTCACTGGGAGCCTGGAGGTAAGGAGTGCCTGCTTGATCCCAATATTTAGAGAGTAACTCAAATGAAATGGAGTATGTTAATATATATAAAAATTCCTTCCACTTTACTTTTTCATTATAAAGCATGAAATGATTGTTTCTGGAGGAGCTAGGGGTGTAAAACGGTTGAAGATCAGTGAAAGCATGGACATACTCCCCTGTTAACTGCTTTCTGTGGGGCTGTGTGTACGCTGGCATTCCTGAGAGGGACTATAACCATGTGTTGATATACATAGCTGTCTCAAGGTAGACAGTAACTGTTAAAAATTTATTTATGCCTGTAATTTTTTTCTTCAGTTTCATTAGTGATTTTGGGAGAAAGAAAGAAAGAAAGTAAAACCACAAAAAACCACAACCCTAAACCCCAGAAGAAAATACCTTTCATTCAAAGCTGGCGGACAAAAGGCAAACCGTAGATGGAAAAAAAAATCCATGTGTTGGATATTTCCAAACTGATCACCCATTACTAGTCAAAATGAGGGACACTCGCTATTGAGAGAGAAAAGGATGTTGTGTTGGCAACAGGAAGCAGGCACAGAACGGGATGGTTATGTTGTGGTTTGGGTAAAAGGGATCAAGAGCATTAACGTGACCCAGCTCTACGGGTTTGAATACTGAGGTGGATGTTGCCCATAGGGCCATAGGAAGAAAAGATGGAGAAAGCATGTGAAAGATCAGTAAGGAGCTAAGTTTTGACCATCTGAATGTCAAGTAAGTAGTTGGAAGACAGTGTCTGAGAAAGGCCAAAGCTGATGACAGGACCAAAGAGAAGCCAGGAGTGGAGCAAGAGGTTTGGAGGAGAATCACCAAAGAGTGGAAAAGTTGCCAAAAATGGCAAAGTCAACAGTGTGAGAGATCAAAAGGATGTGGAGATGGAGCAGAAACTGAAACCTAAGCAGAAGAGGTCTGTGCCCTTTGCAAAGGGCTTCTGTTCGGATGAAAGGGAAGAGGGATATGCAAGCAGCTTCTGGGGAGACAGATTAGAAGCTTCAGAAAATAAGCACATAATTTAAAGTCAGCGAATCATCTTACTCTGCAAAAATGTTCTTTTGTGGCACGAGCCCGAATGATGTTCGGACAGAAAATAAGGGAATGCCTTTTTGGATCTTTACTCTCTTGACTGATGGGTGAACCAGAGTTAGGACTATAATTATGAGTAGTTGAGACTGGACTGAAGGGTCTCTTCAATACCCAAGGGGGTTTGAAAAGCATATTGCTCTTTTCAAGAACCAATCAGTCTCTGATTAGCCCCAAGCAGGAGGGGAAAAAAAATGGCAGGCGAGAAGGCATAGTGTTTTAAGCAGATGCTGAACTGGAGCAATCCTTTGAGGATGCTAGAGGGTACATTTGGATAGCATTCTCTGATACAGAATATTTTAAGATGCTTCGTAGTATGTTGGATAAAAGAACTGGGGATGCTCAAAGCTGTTAAAAAATGTCCAATATTAAAATGGCTTCAGACGCTTGGCTCTCTCCTTTGTATCTCAAATTTAAGTTGTGGTTCATGTAAGATTGGCTTGATTTGTTTGTTTCTGTGTCATCAGTGTTATCTACAAAGGTGAGTTACTTGTCAAGAGTTTAGAAAATGTGAGGTACCCATGTTCCCTTTCTGTAAGTGAAAATCTCTGCGTGTCATATTTCATCATGATCAACCCAAGTACCACAGGAATCTTAGAAGATTTTTCTAAGCAAAGAAAAATGATTTATTTATTTTCTAAATATTTGTTGTTCTGGTATGACATAAAAGAAAAGGGATGCTGGCCCTCCAGTTTATCTTACTCCCAGAATTCAGCTTACTTTTCTGGAACAGGGCAGCGTTGTGCCTTGCCTGGGACAATTAATGAGCCACTAGTCGTTTCTGAGACCTACAGCTTGCCGCAGAGTGCTGGAGTGGTGCTCTGATAAACAAGCTTCTGCTAGGGGTGTCCCTTGGCGAAGGCACATCACGAACCAAACCATTTCTTGCTTTTACCACAAGTTTTCACAAAAGTCATGCTGATGCTGCAGAGACCCTGGGTCTGTTCTTCCAGATGGGAGCCAACAGTGGGAGGTCGCTGTGGTTGGTTTCACTCATGGAGGACCATGGACTTAAAACGGTAACTGGTTTGCTGGCTACTGCTTTCCCATACTTTTCATCTTCACATTTTCCTTTCCTTCTCCCTCAGAGAGCACAGATGCAGGTGGTTGCTTGCACCATGGAGGAGGTGACATCTCCAGAGCAGTGGTGGGAACAAGCAGCTAGGAAGAGTTTCTGTTGGCAAGAAGTCCACATCAGAGGCTTGCCAAGAGTCCTGTTCACTCTGCTGGCGTTTCCTTCCTGCCTCTCCTGTCAAATGGCAGATCATAGAATGGTTTAGGTTGGAAGGGACCTTGAAGATCATCCAGTTCCAACCCCCCTGCCATGGGCAGTAACACCTCCCGCTAGACCAGGTTGCTCAAAGCTCCATCCAGCCTGGCCTTGAACACTTTCAGGAATGGAGCTTCCACAACTTGGCAACCTGTTCCAGTGTCTCACCACCCTCAGAGTGACAAAATTCTTTCTAATATCTATTCTAAATTTACCCTCTTCCGGTTTGAAGCCATTTCCCCTCCTCCAATCACTACATGCCCTTGTAAAAAGTCCCTCCCCAGCTTTCCTGCAGGCTCCTTTAGGTACAGGAAGTTGCTCAGTTCGGTACCTTTAGGTACTGAAATCAGTTCCTCTGTGGCCGTGCTCCCAATAACACGTTAAAGCCTACTGTGGATATGGGAATGATTGTTTTTTTCCCAAGTTGTTTTCCTTTCAAATACTGACAGAGTAGAGAGCATCCCTGGACTGCATTTTTAGAGAGACTGGAGGAAGCCTCATGCAGATGCAATATTAAGCACATTTTATATCTGTAGGAATGGTAGGTCTACTGGCAGGCCCTAGTGGCTCTTTGCAGTGGTGGATTTGTGGAAATCTGCAAACTAGGAGGTGGTATTATGTGGAAATTTGCTCAGGTGCTCAGTTTCTGGTTGCTCAGCATCCCTACCTCGAGAGAGCAAGGCTGCCTGCTGCCACTGGCGCTGGGGTGGTGAGGGGGGACATGTACTTGCTGCTTCCCTGGCAGTGGCACACCTGCATGGTTCTTCCTTGGGCTCCTCTCCCCGAGCCGCTCGCTTCCCCAGCTCACAGCCGGCAAGCAGGGGGACGCTCTGTGCCCTCACGTCCCATGAGCTGCATCCACCAGGACAGAGCCACGAAGGGAATTGGGACTGGTCTGAGCCCTGCCATCGAGGAGAGTATCTCTGCTTTGGCACAGCTGTATTTTGGGTTTTTTTGTTTGTTTGTTTGTTTTGCACCAACCATGCAACAGGAGCAGCCCAGGAGCCAGCAGCCCTGAGCTTCTGTAGCTGGGGAGATGTCCCAAGCCACCCTGGAGGGCCCTGCACATGATGAGCGACTGAGACTCTGGACGGTGACTTCTGTAAAGGCTCACTGCAACTCTGTGTTCACCCTTTGCAAGTAAGGGCTCTCTAGCATTTGGCCAGGGGTCATTTATGGGCAGAAGTGACCTGCAAGAAGCCTGCGGGACCTTCCTGAGTTTGAGTGCAGCGCTAGGGTGAAATCCAAGCAGACCCAAGCAAATTCCAGTGAATTCACCATTTGTTATTGCTGAAGATAATCAGATGGGTGATTTTATGGATCTGGTTCTTTGCTCGGTGTTGTACGTGATGCTTGAGAAAGCAATCTGCCAGTTACAGCATGGAGGGTAGGGAGAAGGACAGGTAGTGAGCAAGTGTTAAAAATGACATAGGCTTTTCCCTTGCTGCTAGAGAGGCTGATTACTTCACAGCACGCTGTTTATGGACTGCTCCGTTTCCTACACTGCCCCTGGAAGTTTTAGCGCTTTCAGGGTTAGAAACATCTAAGGAAATCCCTGCAAAGTTACTTAAGTTATTTTCATTTTGTCTCCTCTGACAGCACACGACGTGAGAAATTATGTGACTTCTAAGGTGAGGCAAGTAGAAGGGGAATAATCCAAGCGGCAGCAGCGCTGCTGCCCTAAACTGCTACTTTTTCAGAGCATGACATTAAATTATTTGGTAACTGAGTTTGTTCTCCTTTGCATTGGTTCTGTTAAATAAAGAGTAACTTTAAAATGAGGCACAGCTGGAGGCACCATTAAACCCACCTGAATTTTGCTTCTCAAGTTGTATTTTCTGAGTATTTTGCAGCAAATGAGTCTTTAAGGGTTTTTAGAAAAACAAGCTCCTAAGTTTAAAGAAATTATTTTGGCTGTAGCCAGAATTACAGTGCTTCAGGAATTTGAACTTGCCAGAAGCAGGCGAGTGCTGAGGTGGCACGGGAAGAAGCACCGAGGCTGTAAACCTAGCGAGATGTTGGCTTGGCCACGTTATTACTGCCGCTGCTTTGGGAAATGTGAGTCCGGGAAGTACAGGTGCCTCGTAGGGCCTCCTCTGCTCATTTTTCCTACTACTTTCGGCAGAATAATTTTCTTTGTAAGATTACAGTTTCCTCTGTTACATAAAGGGGTTCTTAGGTAGGTGTCCCTCAGTGCTGGGCATGGTATGGTAAGAGACATTTCCTGATGCGAAAGCTGCGTGTGGGTTGCCGTGCAGAAATGACCCTGAGCTGGACTTGAGGGCAAATTCACCCTCTGCCCACCTCACTTACCTGCTTGAATGCCTTTAAACTGCCCGTGAGGCAAACTAGTGGCTGCTTTGAGAAGTGCGGTGCAATGCCCAGGGGACACAGGAAGTGCTCTACAGGCCTTACCTGCCATGGGGCTGGGCCCTGGCACTCTTGGTGTCAACCTGCCCTGAACTTCTGCTCTTACTGCGACCAAGATATGAAATAAATAACGCTGGCTGGGCGGTGGACATCGCTTGCCACAAGGGCAGGTGGGATGCATAGGCAGTCTGGCTTCAGATTGAGCCTGGGCTGCCTAGTGGGGCAAGTTAGATGTGGGAGAGCAGGATTTCATAGCTCAGGTAAAGGCATAGGTGTGTAGGAAGGCTACGGAGGAGCCTCACTCCGCGTGGTTCCTTGCATAGTATGGTACACAGGAAGTTCCATCTAAACATGAGGAGGAACTTCTTTACTTTGAGGGTGGCAGAGCACTGGGACAGGCTGCCCAGAGAGGTTGTGGAGTCTCCCACACTGGAGACATTCAAAACCTGCCCAGACACCATCCTGTGCAACTTGCTGTAGGTGACCCTGCTCTGGCAGGGGGTTGGACTACATGATCTCCAGAGGTCACTTCCAACCCTGACCATTATGTGATTCTGTGGTATGCTGAGCCACAGACAGCAGGGAATGTGTAAAGGACCTGGTGACAATCTCTCCCCTGGGCTGGTACAAAGGAAGAGTAGCTGCTCACTGCCCTACAGCCATCTGTAAATAAAGGTGTTGTGTCCTTTTTATGCTTCCAAAAGATGTTCTAATGGGAGGACGTTGAGCTGAGGGTCTGTGGAGGCACAAGAACTTGACAGTCTTAACCTGCTCAGGTAATGATGTGGCAAGTTTGATACTTTGCTGTTTCTATAGAGGCTTTAATTGTTGTTTTTAAGTTTGCTGTCTGTCCCTGAGTCCCTGTCACTTGTACTGTTGGAAGGATGCAACCCATTTCTAAGAAGAGACTGAAAGCCTTCAGAGTTCTCTCCATCCTTTGCCAACATGGAAAAAGGGCAGAATATCTTCTCCTCCCCACTTGTGTGTATTAGATGCAACTGCATTAACATCAGTGGGATTTTTGCATAGTTGCATGGCTGACTGCAAGGACAAATTTGACCTTCAGTCAGTGATGCACAGAAACTTGATATATGCCTATTTGCCTAGTTATTTTGTGAAGAGAAGGGGTTAGAACAGGGATTACAGGATGATCGCAAAATGGTCATGCTCCCTACACACATCTGGGGCAACTGTGACACCAGTCCTAAAGCCAAGCTCTAGTTAAATCAAGAGATTAGTGTGAAGCTGATGTCATACATTGGCTCATAATGTTTTAACTGAAGTTTCTTCTTTTGGCAAGGAACACATTTTATTTTAAAAAAAAAAAAAAAAAAAGAACACAACAAAAAACTTGCAATAAAGTAGTCTCAGAAGATGGAGGTAAACAGGTGTAGTTGTCCCAGTGAATCAATTGCGAAGAAGCAATGAAAATGATACTTAATATACTTTAAAAGATTTGGCTTTAGTATGGAAATGATACCAGTTGAAGTGAAAGCAATACTATCTACGTGGGAAAGTGGCATTGAAATATTCTTTCTTTCTGCCGCCTTTTGTCAATAAGAGAGGCTTGAATTATGCATTAGCAAGCTATAGAGTTATGGAAGATAATACAGCAAGGTTACGAACCCAGAACAAAAGAAGGGGAAACGAGGTTCAACTCGGTAATACATCACTTGGAACATATATAAATGGTTATAATACTTTGCACATTATAAAGACAGTAGTCACATATTTAAATGAGAACAGAGCTATTGCTTCAAGAGTTTCTTCAAATATTAATTTGGGCATTGTAATTAGTTCTTCTTGGGAAGCCTTGCAATGTTCAGTATGTTTAGAGTTTTGCAGAATATTCTAGAAAATGACTCTTAAGTAGATGTACTTGAGATGTAGGATTTTACATAGATATCAATTTGTATTCAGATAAATGAAATTTTGAATCGCTGGCTGTGAATAGCCATCTCTTGAGATGGAAGCAATCTTTGGACAGAGATGGCCAAAGCAATACTAATTCTAAATACCAAATATTTGAAGGAGAAACCATAAGTGAAGAATTATTCACAGCATTTTCTTTTTTACATCATTAATTTTTTTATAATGTGCTTTGCTCCCTAAATTGACAAAGAGAAAGGGAAGCAAAATCCATCAGCTAATTGATTTTCTATCTGCTGTTATTTACAAAACAGCGCATTTCTGTGAAGCCTTTCCCCTGAGTGATGTCCAGCTGCTGTTACCCACCAGGTGCTGGTGCTTCTCCTGACCTTGGTGTCCACCCCAGCCCACGAAGCCTCGTCCACCCCTGCCTGTGCAGGGTACTTGTCCGCAGCAGTGGGGGAACACAGAGAAGCCCATAATTAAGCCTGACCTCAGCAGCCCCAGGTTTATTCATTATGTTGCTTTGTATATATATACGGGAGGTGCACCATCCGTCCCCAGGTCAGTTTTGTTTGGAGCTACAGCGCTTACTTTCTGGTTCTCAAAGATGGGGCAGGAGGACGTGAGGGGGGAGAGAGCTGCCATTGAAACACTGTGTTTCCTGGTGATCAATGGGATGATTCAGCTGGTTCTTCTCTGGACCCAGGGGCACGGGATGATCCTGAGAGTTTCTGCGACATTTGCTTCAAGGCGCTCAGCTGCCCCACCATGAGTGGTGCTTGGGCTTGGGCAGACGTTGTAGCTGGGTCCGCTCAAGTCCCTCTTCTTACCCACATGGAGCAGACTCACTTCGTAGTCAACCCGGAGCAGGGAGGTTGCCGTAAGCCTCTTGAGATGTGGTCTTTCCGCCGTAAGCCTGTTGAGATGTGGTCTTTCCCTTTCTTGCTCAGCTTTGGAGGTGGGTAGGAGGAGCCTGGCTCCCTCCGTCCTCTGTGCTGGGCTACGGCCACCACCAGTCCTTACCGTGCCACTGCCCGCAGGTGCATGCACAGCCACCTCCTGCTTCCAGAAATGCTCTGCTGCTGAGGTTGTCTGCCCTCCTCCTGCGGCGCAGGGAAAAATGATTGCGTGTTTTTGTTGCTCTTGCTAATAGCATAGCTAATTTTTTTTTTTTTAATAGGATTTTGAGAAGAGATCGAGTAGAGAAAAGTTAACAATGGTTTTGGTTTGGGTTTTTTTAAAGAGAATTATGGACTTTGGAAACAAGGTGTTCCGATGGCTGAAGCTGTTTACTAAATCAATGAGAGACATCTGATGTGCACTCACAGTTCCGTGAGCTGTATCATTAAACAAGTATAAGTTAACCAACCTTCAGTCTGCTGTTATTTGCTTTTAATCACAGCTGAGGAGCTGCTTAAGAAAACTCTTGGGAAAAGCAAACCATTTCTTGAAGAGAGGAGTAGGGAGTCCAAGGTAAGCATTTACCAGTTGCCAAGAATCTTTAGATCCATTTAGTGTCTCATTATTTGGTGAATAAACCACCTGGCATTGCTTAGAAAAACATCAGTATAATTCCTTTCCAAGACAGACCTAATTGTATAGCAGTGTGTGGCCATTATTTTCTTCCACACCCAATCTGAGACTGGGAGCACATGCCATATAGTTTCATTCTGTTTTCGTTTCAAAAACAATGTCCTTAAAAAATGAATAATTGTGGGGAAATGGTACTATGTTTGGCTCCTCACGCTAACTGCCTCGCTTAAGAAAGGTACCAGCTGAATCCTTACAAAAGAACTAAAAAATACACACGCTTGCCCCAGCATTATTGTGCTCTGCAATGCATGGTTATGATGAGGAAAACAGAGATGACTTCGGTTTTGTCCTTTGTGCAGTTACTTTTGGGGCTCGTAGATGAGGGCTCTATCATCTTGAATTAGTCATCAAGAAGCCTCTCATTTTCTTCCTCCTCATTACACAGTTACAGACTCCCATGCACATAATAATGAAGATTGAAGCTCTGGGTTATGAGAGGAGAGGTAATTCCTGACGTTTGATTGTTCTCACTACCTGCAAATTTTGGAAACCCATTCGGAAGAGCGTTTGGTGGGAGCTGGTTGGGATGCTGCAGGGATATAAGTACAGTTCCTTAATTTTATTTATTCAAGAGACTGCTGCATACTGCACTGGGCATGGAGGCTTTTTAAATTTGGGTTTCACTCCTGAGCGTGTGGTGCACTGCCAGTAATTAAGGCTGACAGTCATGGATGCACAGCTCACTTTGAGTAAGCAATTTCCACTTGGAAGAAACATCTCGGGGCCACTTAGGGAAAGAGGTAAATGCATCCTTAGCCGTACCGTATAGCCAACACCAGTAAAGAGCGTAGCAGGGCTGAGTTCTCAGGTACTGATGTCCTGCAGGTGTCAAGGTCACAACTTCATCCAGCTGTTTGCTTCTGCTTGTGCCTATCTCCTTGTTGTTGAGGTGTAGCTCCCACCAGTTGCTTTTCAGTGATTTTCTGGTTTCAGGCAGGCTCTGGAAGAATTGGGAAACTGTGACCTGTGGAGGGTTGATGGCTTTTTCCTGACTATTGCTAGCTGCTGTGGTACGCAATGTCCTCTGGAGCTCGGAATGGATGTGGAATAGAAAGCACCAGAACACCCAGCCCGGGCAACCTCGGGGTGCACTGTCTTCATGCCGGTGTCCAGCCAGGAGAGGCTGGGGCTAATTTTCTTGCTGCACAGCCCAAATCATGTTACAGTTTTCATAAGATTTTTAGAATTTTCAAACTCTTGGAAAATTTAATTGTCAATTTAACGGAAGTAATGTTTGAGCCATAAAACATAACACAGCTTAAAAAAAAAAAAAAAAAAAGAGCAGTGAGTATACAGACAGTTTCTGGGTAGAAAGTAATTTATAACTTGGGTCGTTTCAGACCAGTTTTGGGTCTCCTGTAGGCTGAGGAAAAAAGCTGCTGCTGCTTTCCATAAAACTAGGAGCCTGTCCTTGCTCTTCATTTCCAGTACTTATTATTTTTACCACATTCATATTTTTACATTTTGCTTTTGGAAGGCACAGGGACAGAATGATACTCCCTTCGCCCTGATCTCGCTGTGATTATCTAGCATAAATCTCCCTTTATAATCTTATCACTGGGCAATTCGGTTATTTTAAATGTGAGCCTTCTTGCCCACTGATCAGTTCATCTTCAGGTTTTTAAAAGGGCTATTTCATAATGCTGCACGTTCCAATTGCTTCTGAGTGTCCAGCCCAGCTCTGCCTTCACTTATCCCCTTCTCCTTCCTTTCCGACAAGGCAGGCTCTTTCTCTCGCTCACAGTCTTCGCATTCCTTCCAAGTTGATGCACATAGTCATTTGTAATCAAGGCTGTAAATTGTATTTAAAGCTGTACTCTGCTATCCGTGGATATTTGAATCATAAATGAGAGTATTGTCCTGCCTGTACTCTCACTTATTCTTTCAGCCGTAATAGATCCTTTCATTTGTGCTCAATTAGCTTTTCCCCTCCTGCATTCAGACCCTGAAAGTTTCCACTCTTTTCTTCAGGTCTTGAATGCTGATGGTGTGGCCACGTTTGCCTCTACCCCATAATTTGTTTAGCTCTTTTGTGCCACCGATTTCGCTGAATATGGTTTGTTTGTTTTGACAAGTCCAAACACCGGGACTGTATTGTGCCGTAATATAGAAAATGTTCCCTTTGATTATTGCTGGGGTGCTGCTGCTCTTGGCGATGGACCTCTTAGGTGGCTGAGGCTTTTGTGCCTCCAGGTTGAAACGTCACCAGAATTTTTCTAGAAGACTGGGTCGGATGGTTGGGTGTGGGTTTTTTGTTGGTGGTATGTTTTTTTTTTTATTTTTTTTTATTATTATTCTGGTAGAGCAGCAAGCCAACTCACAGCAATCATGTGTCAGGAAGAGTCATTTTTAGAACAGCACCCCGCAGCGTGTGAGTACGCAGAGTCCCCCTTCCTTTCGCTGCAGCACCCGTATGCTGAGATGGGCAAAATCCATCCCGGTGCCGTCCACGGCCCCTTCCATCTCTGCCCGCCCAGGCAGTAAAACCTCGGCGCCGGTGCCGGCTGCTCCTCGTTAGGCATCACGGCTCCCCGGGGACCTCAGCCTGCCGCAAAATACGTGGCTCCTTAATATCGGTAAAATTTTGTCCCGCTGCTGCCGCAGCTTTTTGTGTTTGCTGGCATCTATCTCCGAAAGTGGAATTAGAGAGAGTTTTCTTGCAAGCTAGCGTTGCCTTTTCCCTTCATATTTTCCCGCCCAGTTTTTGTTTCTTTTATTTTTTTTTTGTCTTTGTTTGCCGAGAAGAAAAAAAAGGCAAAACTAGGAGAAAATTAGCCAGCTTCGCTTCCTTGCTTTGCGCTGCAAAATACACACATACTTTTTCAGTGTGATCAGGCAGGTTTTATTTCTCTTCTCGTTCCATAAATGTGGGCTGATTTTTTTTTTTTTTTTTTTTTTGAGGGGAATTACTGTTCATTTCTGTTTTGAAGGTATTTTTAAGGGAATTCTCTTTCCCTTTGAACAAAGCTGGCACGTTTAAATAAATGATTCTATTCAGTACTGCGCCCTGGGATAATGTTGCAGGCAGGGTAATTGATGTTTCTTTGAAACTAATGTCTCAGAAATTATTTTGTGACCGTCAGGAAGAAAATCCTGACCTTTCTTTCCTGGAATATCCACGGATGGAGGGAGAATGTCTTTGGATTCTGTTTTGGATGAAGTTTGTCTTCAGTATCTGTGAAGGTTTCTCATAGGTTTAAACGGAATACAATAGAGAAACTAATCTCTGGTTTATTTCTCTTGCTGTAGATAGGCAACTCTGAGTTCCCCTAAATTTTACTGTAAAGTTTTCCTATCCTGGGATACTCTGGAATTTAAAAAATACAAATAATAAAAAAAAATCCCTATCTCTATACAGACTAAAATAGAGTCTTTCACTTTGTGGGCATGTGCACAAAACCCAGGGGGGCAGCGAGAGAAAGGCAGTAGAGGGGTTAGGATGTTCATCTGGGATGTGAATCTGAAAGCAAGCCAGGAAAATACACCAGCTAGGAAGACCTTTGTTGACCTGTGTTTGGTGGGGAGCATTTAGGGAAAGAACTCTGTCCCTAAATCTCACCAGCAAGAGATGACAAATTTAAGCAATAAACTATCGTGCTTGGGGCGCTACATTAGAGGCGCCAGCATGTTGGACAGAACTTTCTAGAGCAGTCAACTCTAACATCAACCCCTTTGTCAACATCAAATGTAGCTACATTGTTGTTTCATAATTTAGGGATATCCAAAGTATAAGCCCTTTTTTTTTTTTTTTTTTTTTTCTTTTTCTTTCCTCCCCCAGTTAGAATAGACTTGAACCCCTCCCAGACTTAATTTATTTGATACTTTTGATTTGACAGCTCTGAAATGTTTAATTTTTGTGAATCCACAATCTTTATAGATCCCCCAAAAGGTCTATATAAATAACAAAAATGTGACATCGCTATTCAAAGCCTTTATATATATATATGTATAAAAATCTCAGTTGCCATTCTTTTCTATAGACACCTTTCTCATTGTGGGACCCTACTCATCTATACAGAAAACCCAATTTGAAATCATATCGTTTCCTCCTGAAAGGAGGGTCAACGTGTGCTTGTGCAGATTTTTCCACATAAACTGACCTTGTGCAGCATTTCTACTTAGTGAATTAAAATCAGCGGAGAGAGGCAGCCCTGTACAAGTCTCAGTGGCCTCATTTTATTATACGCACTTTAAGGATAGACTGTTAAGGAGGAACACTGCTTGGATGACGGTGAATAGCCATACAGGAGACAAAGCACAATGGAATTGCTCAGTTTGTATCCCGATCTGCAGATTTCCATGTCTGCAAGTTCTGTGCTATCCTCCCACTTTGTACATCTGTACCCTGCACATACCATCATATCTCATCTCCTGAGCTACTGCCATTTGTATATCACATACTGCAGTCATAACATCTAATATTGCTATCAATATCTTATTTTTCTTTGGTTTTATTTTGAGTTTGGACATTGTCTGAGTTTCAGACTCCTGACACCAGGGAACGATTCCTTCTTCTCAGTCCAGGCCACCAGCCTTTACCACAACAGACGTGTACCAACTTTATAATCATTGGTGACGTCCTACCACACTGCAGCGAGATAGCTCGCTCTGAACACAGATTTGTATTTCTACATGTTTTTTATTCCTTTGTATCCCGAGTTCTCCACATTTAAGGATGGGCTGAGAGGTAGATGGAAGACAGGGAAAGAGAACACTGGAAGGAAAACGTGGTGCATGTCAACAATCATCAGTATCAGCAGTGTGCCAGAAACACTTTAGAGGGACTTGGATGTGAGGAAGTCTGAGTCTGGCTGGTGATCTGGAAGAGAAGTTCTCTTTTTTGGGAGGTCAAACACGGGAGGAAACTGTGAAAGTGACCCGTTCCTGGCTGCTCCTGTGCTGCTTGAGAGCACGCTCGTGCCTGTTCCCTTTGGTATCCATCCTATGGGCACCTACCAAACTGGAATTGCCTGGAAGCAAAGCAAAAGTTGTCGGGATATAAAAATGCCCCTATTTTGCATTTGCAAATTAAAACTGCCAGTACATCGTAAATGCCAGCTGTCTGTTACCCCCGTGCACAGAGGTGCGGTGGCACGTGCTGCGCCCTGCGCTTCTCACTGCCCAGAGACCTCCAGCAGGTCTTGAAACAGAGATGAGCCGTAAGGACGGATTTTCTTCTCTGAGAAGAAGTGAGACTCCTACCATTATTTAATCATAGTGTTTTGGTATTTAATATACAAGGATTTGACAAAGTACTACTGTATAATCTTCTAACAATACCCATTTTGTCCCATAAAATTATTATATCCAGTCTTAAAATGTTAAATATGTCACTATTAGGGTAGAGTATCATAAAATTCAGTTTATAATATTAAAACTCAAAAATGACACAATGTTATCAATCACATTCCTTGGTAATATTCAACTTTCTTCATTTTTCTTTAATTTTGCATTTTAGTATAACAAATTGAGATTAAAGCTGCAGCCTCCAGTTCAAGGTCTCTTGGCGGGGAATGGCAGTAAAGTTACAAGTAAAGTGATAAGAAAACAAATCACACTGAAATCTAATATTTAATAACATTTCAGACAGATTACAGAGATTTAAGACCCTGTGCTGTAATCAGCATTGGATCAGGGCAGATATGCGCGTAATTGCAGAGGGAAATGCTCTCATCTCTTTGAAATAAATGCAGATCATCAGTGGAAGACTGGAAATATACTGAACAGCTAGTACAAAACAGGGATTTCTTTCTGGTAGGATTTTTAAAAATTTCTATTGTGCTCCCAGAGCCTCCCTGTGAACTCTGTGTTACATCATTTGCTTTTAACTGAGGAAATTGTATATTCCCTATTTCCTTCCGTTCCCCTCCCCATCACCTCTCCAGTTGGTGCTGGTATGGCACATCTTTCATCTGGACTTTTACATTTCTTGAACAAATGTAGGAAAAACTTCCCTAAAAATGAAAAAAGCCTCCAAAACGGGCTTTAAAAACTCTCATGCATTTCTACTTTTTAAATATCTTTATCCTGAATTTTATTTTTAGAATACAAGAATGTAGCAAAATGGTATTTTTATTCAGCTTATAAAGGACTAAATCTCCTTTTGAAAATTTGTTCAACTGACAATGATCTGATGGCCAAGTTGCACAATAATGAAAAAAAAAAAAAAGTTACACTTGAGTTAGCGAGGCTTTCTTTGCACGTAATGTACATATCAATTACTTAGTGATGCATTATACGGTATAATCTAATTCAGCATGTCAAACTTTTCAACCCGATTTATAAATTCAGCTGCATCAGCCTCTGCATCATTTACACCAAGTAATTTTTAGCTTCTCTAGAAATCAGCTCCTATGGAAAAAATGGCGAGATTTATTGTATGTGGTATACTCTGGGACCTAGTTTGCTCAGTGAGCAAAATGAATGCAGGGAGTTTCACACAGTAGAACTAGATATTGTGTATTGTATTTTGTATGCTGAGCCTTTTTCTTTCTTTTCTCTCTCTCTCTCTCTTTCTTTTTTCCCCCCTCCAATAGAGCTATCCGGTCTTGAATATGTCAGTGTGCCTTGAATGTGCAGTCACATTCTGAGGTATGTCTTTGAACTCTTCAATGGTGCTTTGCATTTCTTTGAGACCTTTTATGGGAAGGAAATAGAGAAACGTGGACTAAAATGCTGTGCGGTTGTCTCATTATTTCTCTCCCATTAAAAAAATAAAAAAAGGAGGTAGTTTTTGTTAGACAGGGACACCTCCGTTATATAGTATATTCAGCATCTACTGTGCATGGCTCCATACCGATACTTGCAGACAGCATGGGGTATGGCGTACCAATTTAGAGGGCCAAGACAATAGTTCCGTGTCGGCTCCAAAGAAAGAAATTATCATCTCCAGCTAGCAATTACTTTGACAAAAGCATAAATTGATTTTCAACATCTACCTCATTCCTGGCCATTTTTTAATTTTTTTTTTTGAAATAGCAAAAGAAACCCCAAACCCCAAACCCTAGAGAAAGATGAAGACTAATGGCTAGTAATCAGAGGATAATAAAGTGTGACCAGAAAAATTAGAAGCTTGCCTGCAGCTCTAATTAAGCCAGTAGGAAACATATCTGCAGAAGGATGGCAGAATGGGACCTGTAAATACATGCTCCTCTTTAGGGCAGGATTCTGTCACCCTTCCTCAGGCAAAGTAACATGGTCACAACCTAAATGGTCACGAGCAGCAGGCAGTATGGGGTCACAGCATGGCATTTGGCGAGTTTCAGCTGGAAAAGCTTCTTCCACAACACTCGATACACACAACATTTAGGCTACAGTCAACTGCCTCCGTACTGCAGGGGTGTTAAGTGTGAGCATCAGCAGCCAGAGAGATATAAATTAAAGATATTTAAGGAGAAATTTCACAAAGGATTATTCTGGCACATAAAAAGGGAAGCCAATAAAAGTTTGGTACAGAGGAGTACTCATAGAGATTGTGCTAATATATTTTATGAGGTTTCTTTTAATTAAATTTACAGTTTAACGGATTTTATTTCTATATGTGTTAGACGTGAAGAGGAAAGAGGACAGTCTAAGATACTTTTTCTTGAACTGAGGCAAATTTTTCCCTCATAGTTGTGAATATATCCTTTGCTCAGCGACTGCGTTTATCTTTTAAGCGGTGGCGAGTATGGGGTTACTATCTCAGATAATTCTCTGCTCTAACACCCGTAAAGTGTAACGCATTAAACAAGTTTAGTTTTAAAAATCTATTTTGCACATGTCCTTTTGACAGAGATATTCCACAAGCAGGTATCTTTTTATACTGTACATGGGGCACAGCGTCTGACAGAGATTACTGTATAACCTGAAGTAAGAGTATTGGTGTAAAATACAAGGCTGTGTACATGGGATTTCATCCAGAGCACTCAGCCAAGAGAAATACTGAACCACCGCTAAATCATCCTAATGAGTTAAGTATTGTGTGTGGTTTTGTTATTTTAAGCAAATGCACTCTCGTATTTGTTTCTGGAACTATAAGGGATCAGTCAAGCAAATGTTTCTGTGAAAGGAAAAAAATATATGTTCATAAAACTTACACCACCTTACTTTCTTGGTGGCAAAGTATTTAAAATAATTGTTCAACGAAAGACTAAACATTTTCTTGGAAAACTCATTTAACTCAAGAATTAGCCATATAGGGTGTCCACTCCACTGTGTAAAATAATAAACTTCATTCTTTTTTTTTTCTGTTTTACTTTTAATACATAGCTACCTTTATAAAATCCATATGTTACACATAACTAGGCATTTTCAGTTGAAAAAAACACCAACCCAAACCTACAAAGAATTAGACGTGCAGGCCTAAGAACAACATTTGACTGGTTTCCAGTTTAAATTGGGGGTGAGGGAGTGCAAAGAGGAGCAAGGTAAGAGGGAAACGGTCCATCTCAGCCCAGGCTCAGTGTTGGGTTGCCAAAACAGGGGCTTTCGAGAGGAACAAACAGAACTGCCTCAGCCTTTATGGTTTTCTCCAATTTTCGGTGGGTATAGGCATTAGGGAACTACTGCAGTTCATACATGAATGGTTTCCCTCCCAGATGCGAAACATCTTCCAGACAGCTTGGCCGGGAGGTTTGGAAACATCTGCTGCTCTCCCTTCTCCCATCCCCACCTCCCGGTCAACCAGACTGTGATGGGTATAACAACGGGAAAACAAAAGGGGTAAATCCTGGCTTTTCCTGGGTAATCCATTGTTTGCTTTTGAATAGGAGTGGGAGGATTTCTTTGCATGCTTTGTGCTTGGTCTTGCGGGTAGTGAAACAAGGAGGCATAAGCATAGGACGGTGTTTATGGGGGGTACCTCTGGTGGGTAACGCACCTTCGAAAGGGTTCTGGTTGGTAGGGGGCTTCCAGCCAAGGGCCATTTGACAGGCAGCCTGTGGCCGTGGGGGGCACAGCACAAACAACTTCAGTACATCATTTGAGGTCTCCCAAATCTTGCCTCACTGAGAGAGAGTTCATTACTGGTATATTTTAGGGCAGTCATTCATGTGACCCAGTAATCGGAGGGCTTCTCCCATAAGCCACGTGTTGCTGGAGTCCGTCGACCATGCTGGGACCATGCTGTCTCCTGGTTTTGAAATGCTACCCACTGTCTCAGCTCTCTGTTAACTCAGGATTGTCCTTCTGGAAAAGCCTTCAGATAATCACCTATGGCAATGTGTGAGACTCGCAGGAACAGAGCGATCCTCCCCGCTGTAGGCTTCGGCCTTTTCCTTGGTCTTCACCAGGCAGTCTCAGTCCCAGCAGCACTGGTTTGCTCATACACGGTATGTAAATACATCGTTCTGGCTGGATTTGCTGGTTTCGCCCCCTTTCCCACCAAAAAAACCCCAACCAAACCCACCACTTTTCATGATATTTCACTGAGCAGCACCTACAGCTAAGATAGATTTAAGAAATTTTCACTCTGTGATACAGAAAGACCAAGCACAGTATAGAACCATTTTTTTTTTCCTTTTTTAATAAATAAATGCTTCTTTAGTATTTAAAAATCATAACAAGACACCATCCAGTTCAGGGGGTTTCTTAAATAATCCTTCTCGCCTCTTTGAGATAAAATATGTTTCAGCTAAGTGTCTTATTGGTGTATTTTTTTCCAGCTGTAGCCAAAAAGACCTACTTTGGCACAGATGTCGCCACTTGGAAAGAGCAGAAACTGATAAACACAGAGAGGATGGTTTCAGTTTTATCATTACAGGCTAAGGCCCAGTGTGTCCGTTACCAACAGCTGGAAAATGAGACAATGACTAAAAGTGGCATTATTGTGTTTCTCATGGATGCTTTACGGGGAAAGTTCAGAGAGGTGGAGACACTTGTGACAGAGACAGCTCAACGGGGATTTTTCACTTTGTGTCACATGACAGTGTTAAAAAATTCTGCTAAGAGATGTCAGAGGTGAACTGAACAGCTTGAGCCTAGTGCAAAAATCAATGCGCACAAATTGTTTAGGTCCCAGTTCTGCTCTACAATATGTGCGTATGCTGACAAATTATAAATGCATCTATCTGAGAAACCATGCCTTTGGCGTTTGTCGCCTACTTTGTCTCTGCCGCAGGTTTCTGTCTTGAGAAGTGAGGTCAGTAGATGTTTGCGTAGCTACTGCATCCTCCTCTTTGCTGGAGGGGACAGCAGAGTCCTAGCTGGACACACTACTGCAGCTTTAGGAGATGGCGATTTCCTCTCCCCTATCTCCATTTGTTCCCCTACGCTAGAGCCTGCTCTGCGTAGGTCCATCACCACAAGAAGGACATTGAGGCGCTGGAGCATATCCAGAGAAGGGCAACGAAACTGGTAAGGGGCCTGGAGCACGTCTTATGAGGAGCGGCTGAGGGAACTGGGGTTGTTTATCCTGGAGAAAAGAAGGCTGAGGGGAGACGTTATCGCTCTCTACAACTACCTGAAAGGAGGCTGCAGAGAGGTGGGGGTCGACCTGTTCTGTCAAGTAACAGGTGATAGAACAAGAGGAAATGGCTTCAAGTTATGCCAAAGGAAGTTTAGATTGGATATTAGGAAGAATTTCTTTACTGAAAGGGTCATCAGGCATTGGAACGCGTTACCCAGGGCAGTGGTGGAGTCCCCATCCCTGGAGGTATTTAAGGGTCGTGTAAATACAGTGCTCAGGGACACGGTTTAGTGGTGGGCTTGTCAGTGTTAGGCTAATGATTGGACTAGACGGTCTTACAGGTCTTTTCCAATCTAGGAGATTGATCCTGTGATTCTGTGCTGAGCCTGCTTCACTCGCAGCCACCTGCCGAGTAAGGATATTTCTACACAACACCTTTTTCAGGCAGAAACACCCACGCTGCCCGTGCACTGGGCTGACAAAACGTCCTATGGCTACCACGAGCCTGAGCTCATCATGCCGGCAGGCAGGTCAGCCGCTGCTCGGTGCGGCACTGCTAAACCCACAGGCAGGCTGGTCTGTTGGGAGGGCAAGTCAAGCCACGGCAACTCAGATGGAAGGCAGAAAATGCTTTTGCGAGCCAGGAAAATATCACAGCGGCTGTATCTCAAGTCTGCTCCAGTTTCCACACTCAAATGCCTTCTTGAGCATTATTGTTTTAAGTGAAATCTAACCTTGATTATGTGGCAGGGACCTATTACGTTATTTGACTGTCGGGCGCTAAATACATTTGCAGTACGGTATTTGATTATAAAATGTTAACAGCATTTGAGGTATTGCCATAATAGCTACAGATCCCAGTGACTAACAAGGCCTTACTGTGCCACTCATTTTACAGATCTGGAGTAAAAGACAGTCCTTGTCTCTGAGACTGTGAAGTTTAAAGAGAGACGTGTCTGAGGGCTGAGCATAAGCACAGAGAAACTCAGTAACTTGCCTGAAGTCTTAATAGCCAGTCAGTGGGAGAGCCAGGGATAGAAAACATGTTCCCCGAGCCCTGGTTGTGCTGTGCTCTCTTGATCACTTCATTTTTAAATAAATCTGGTGTTTAAAGTGCTGTTTGTAATTATCATTCCAAGGGAAGTTGATAAGGTCAATGCACAAGCACCTAAGACAGAAGACAGTTATATTTGAAGGCGCCGTAGTGCACAGGCGCTGCAAACATGGACAGGGGTGGTGAATTTTGAAGAATGCTGGTATAATAAACCATGCGAACCCATGAAGTGGGAAAAATATCAGACCTCCTCGTCTCAGCAAGTGTCAGGATGTGGGGGAGTACTGAAGCAGAGGAGGGAAAAGCACAGGGGAGAACATACGGATGCGTCTTCTGCTCTTGCAGTCAGTCTCCTATACAGGGGAAGGTTGCAGCCTTAAACACAGTGAATGTGCTGCAGCTGTAAAGCAGACAGTCAGAATAATCCACTAAAAACCATATGCATTTATGGAGGTATGTGTGTCTGTATATACAAACACAAAACTTTCACTTATGTTAGAAAGTTTACCAAAATTTTATTTAATTTTATTTCTTTATTGAGTTGAGAATACGTGATTCACGTTCAAGTTCCAACAGAAGCTAAAAACATCTCATCTAACTAAATCACAGTGGGTGTCTGGCACACCAAAACCTCATGAGTAACTGGTGGGACATGGTGGGGATCCGGTGGCAACGCTTCCCAGTCCTGACCTCAACAGTGGCTCCTCCTGTTCAGTAGCAGATCAGCACTTGAATTTATTTATCATCTTCAGTTTAAACATGAACAATATATCAAATATTCTCCTGAATATTGTACTTTTATATAACTCAGTTTTGAGGAAAATAGTTAAAGGGTAGAGGATTTACTTGAGGAAGAGATAACAAATACATTATTTATCTTAATAAAATGATTTCTAAATTAAATTCATTTTTTAATACAGTTTGTAACTGTACAACATGGGATTCAGTCTTCCCTCACTGAAACTGGTCCCAAAGCATTCCCTAACTTCTATGTAAACAGATGGTCTCATTTTAGCAAAACATTTGTGTTCCAGCTTAACTAAAGGTGGGCTAGAGACCTGTTGGTGTCCAACAGTCTCAAGTTAGTGTAAAAGCTTTGATGAATGAGGATTAACTGCCTAACTAGTAGAAGAATGCAAATTCTCTTACAAATTGTTGGAGCTAGTAATCTTTTCCATCACTGGCCCATGTGGAACAGAGTTCGTGGTGTCAGTCACGTTCTCTTTCTTCACATATTACCAAAAAAATCTCTGTTTTGGAGTGCTGCCACCTTTGTCCATTTGAACTTTGAAGAAATGTGCAGGCTACCGGCAGCCAGAAGTCGTCAGGCTCAGAGGTATCTGTAGGCTACTTGCGCTGACAAACACCTATATAAGTTAAGGAGTGGCCATATGCCATCTGTTCTTTTCAACCAACCACATGAGAAAGTTTGCTTTCAAAGTGTTTTTACTGCTTTCATCCCATTCCACCATGTCTTTTACTGCTTCTTACTTTCTATTCTCTATTACTTTTCATTGTTTCCCATTATTAATCCTTCCTTACCCTTGATATGTCCCCCAGGGCTCTTATTCTGCGGGTGGTGAGCACTGTCCCGTGCATGAAGCTTCTTTTGTCGTCAGGGGATGACTGATGAGTTTTTTTTCTGAAATCCCATGAAAGCTCAGAAAACCAGCTCTCATCTGTGTCCCCGCAGAGCAACCTTAACACCTACCAATGCACTTTTTATGTGTTGTTTACTCTAGGTATCAATGTGCACTGGAGCAGTGCTGCATCTGGATGAGAATGGCAGAGATCCTTCCTTGTGCATTCCCTGTGTGGAACAGGTGTACCAGATACCATGTTCACCTGGCAGTGTCCTGCCTCCTACAACTTCTGAGTACAATGTTGGAGAATCTGTAGCATTTTAGGCTTTCAAAACATGAATAGGAGACAAGGCTAGATGCTTGATGCTATTTTCAGTCTGGATATGTCCTGTGGTTGATCATTCTCCACCTCAGATTCCCATAGGAATCTGGCTCTCTGTCATACCCTTTTCTGATCCTGCAGAATGGAAAATTGCTATCTGCCTTTCCTCTGGTTCTGCTGTGCACTTGGATATGTGAAAGGTAAAATAACATGAAGCATGTGTGATTCCACCCAGCTGAGTTTGGTAACCCTGGGGGCTTATGAAGCCTGATCAATGAAGGTGCCCATGCCAGACCTGATGTTGCAGGAAAATGACATTTCCTAAGTCATTCGGCCTTCTGCCTGCCACAGATAGGCTTTTTGATGTCTCTTATGATTGAAAAGGTATTGCTCCTCTGTGGTAAGAAAGACAAAGGGTCAGGCTTCCTTCTTGGGGTATGACTTGAAATACTTTGTTGAATTGAAAAAGTCAAGTTTACTATCATCACCTGAGATACAGTTCATGTGTTGGCAGGCTTTCCCCATCACTGCCAATTTAAAGGTGAGATTGTGTCCTTCTGCTCCCCAGGAAGGTGGGTTGGTTCCAAGCCAATGCAGCAAATCACCAAATGTGGAGTCTCTCTGCCCTTTATGACTTTATGAGTTTAATTTAAACCAGAAGATACATTTAAATGCTTGACCTCTTTCCTCCAGAATTGCAGCCTCCAGATGAAACAATGCACAGCTGTGACATCAAAAGTCAAGTTTCATACTCAGAAGGCCAGACCATTCAGAAATGCTCAACTTGTTGCAGGCAGGTCAAAGAGTACCTCCAGAACTGGACAATAGTTTGGATGATAAGACACATCATAGACCTGCAGAGGTGATGTCCTCTTTGTTGACCACAGATCAGTCTGCCAAAGTTCTGTCCATGCAGGGACCATCGCTCCAGACTGTGTCTCTCATTAGTATTTGCAGGACATCAAGGAGTTCCTCTCACATCTGGGCTTATGAGTCACTGAGACATCCAGAAGTAATGCTGGATTTGGCAGGGAGGTGGCTGAGGTTGCTCTTTGTTCAAAGGATTTTGAGACTGACTCCTAAGTGCAAAAAATGCTTAGAACCATTAACCACCAGTTTGCTATGATGTGTCTGGCCTGCCTGTCTCTTGGCTTCTCATCTCCTTTCACCATTTTTCATTAGTTCAGCATGTCACCTCTCAGTTGGATTGTAAATTGAAAGGAACTGGGGGCCAAAGATGTCCATCAGCTTATATTCATGCTCATGTATTCAATTAGGTAGGAAGGTAGACCCTAAATATATAAATTTAGGGTGAAAATGTCTCAAGCTTTCGCTAGAGGGGACATATAACCACCCAAAGTCAAAATGTGTGTTAAGTATTCTGGTTTCTGTGTACTCACTGGCACTCACTGACATCCGAATTAACTACCTCGGCAGGAAGGCCACAGGCTAAATGATGTTCCGGCTGGAATCTCATTTGATTCAAAGGTCAGGACATCCTGGTGAAGCTCTGCGGTGGTATAGAAGAGCCCACACTGCACCAGGCTACCACTTTTGTTATCATTATTAGAATTCATGTCCAGGTAAGACAGTCACAACCAACCTGAATAAAACATAGATGGTCTCTCACTGTGTATGACTTAAGAGAACTTCAGTTCAGTTGAGGTCCTCTCAAACGCACACATGACTAATTCTAGTCATGCACCCTGAATATTATACCCTTTAAAATGTTTTCCTTGAAATACATGAGAAAGCAGAAGAGCACCCCAAGTACTTGAATATCTGGGAAATCAGCTTAGTAATGTTTGACAAATCCTCCCTGCCACGCTGAATCAACCAATTAGTCATGCTAATGCTTGTTAATGACATTTCTGTTAGAAGAGCGGTGTAATTTGGCTTTATTTCCAAATCCCAGCAACAAAAAAATAACATGTATTGATCCTGTATTGCAAATGAATGATGTTTCTGCGCTACTGAAACTCAAAAAGTGCATGATGGGTTACACCTTGCTACCATCTGCCGAGGCAAGGACTCAGTAGTAGTCTCGCACCTTCCAGTAAAATTTCATGATACGGATCCCAGCAGAGACCATTAAATCAAACTTGGTACAGGCATGGCTACTTCTCTGAGAAAAATGTAACAGGTCTAAAGAAACACTAGCACTTGGCTCGTGTAATCTGAACCTATTAATTGCACCAGCGTCCACCTCCTCTTTGTGCTCAATTATGAGTCCATTTTGAAAGGGCAGTTCGTCTTTAATGGGTTAACTGATGCCACGTTAATAGAGGAGCTATAACACGACAAACAAATATAGTTTAATGCACCCTACTTTGAATGCAGAGTTCATATGTATTCCAGACAAAAGGCCAAACAAATTTACAACACTTCATGCATTTCTATAGCCGAGCATTTTTTTACTGAAGGATATGTAAATCCTGCACTAATCAGAGGTTCTGGGATTCCAAATGCCACTAAAGGTTATGACCTGAAGCCCTGCTAATAGATGACTGAGGGCGTAGACTAAGTAGTTCTGAATGACAGCAACCACAGGGTGTTTTGCATGAAAAGTAACCTCTAATAAATGACCTCTGCTTTTTCCCTTTCAAAGCTATGACAGTAATGAATATGAAAGGGGGAGCTTTGTACACACCGGGGGTTATTTACACCTAAACACTGCGAGAGTGTGGACGGTGTGGGAGGGTTTCAGTTCGGCTGGAAAAAGGAGGAAAGGGTGTTTTCGCTGCCTTAACAAACACCGCTGCACTTCTGCTGACTTCATTAATAACCCCTTTCTTAAACAGTGGTACCAAACATCAAGGTCACGTTATTAAAGGAAACATTTCCTCCTTCATTATATTTATGTGTGCGTATATAAATATCTGTATATCTGTATGTATGTATGTATATATGTTTGCTGGATGGGTTACAGGCTTTATGTGAAATCTCTTGGATTGCGGATAGAAGCATTCAAATTTCTGCTGTTTTGTGACCTTTAGTTAGGCAGAACACTGTGTCTTTGGTGGTATGAACAAAACAAGGATGTTTTTAACGGCAGTCTCTCCTCGCGGATGATATTTACACTTGGACTTCTTGCAGGAAAACAGTTCTGAGATTTTTGTCTTAAATGCAAGCAGAACCAGAGCTCTGAAGAAAGAATGGATTTCCGTTGAATGATGGTGATCAATTACTGAAACTTTTCACACCTTGCTGGAGATCCTGGAGGGGTAATATAGTGATTATGAGGGGACCATCTCGTCTGTGCTCCTACCAGCTCAGGATTGTTCCCAGTCATGTACGTTGCTTTGCCTTAGCCACCCTCCATGTACATCACTTGCAACGTGTCTTTTATTGCTTTGGGGGCTCCCTTCCCTTCCCGGTTTCCGTGTGTAAGGGCAGACTGGGATGGGGGAAGACAAGCAGGCAGGAGCATGCTGGCTCCTCTGTGTAGTTGAACAGAGCCGTGCAGGTCCCCTTACCTCAATGCCAGCAGAGGGATCGTGTGGGGACACTGCCATGGCAGGGGAAACCAGTTGTATGGTGTATGCTTAACCACAAAACCTGGGGTCCCGTCAGAGACGCCGAGGCACAGGCTGTATGTTGGAGACGTGGGGTGTGGATGTGCCCTCCTGGGACCCAGGATCAGCCCTCCACTTCTCTCTGCCAGCGCGGTGGCACTGCAGCTTCCACTTTGGGAGCTTGTGTGCTTAGACCCCATCTCAAGCTCTCTTGACAGTCCTGCCCGATAGGCATATCGAGAGCCCGCCATATTCAGGATGCTCTAGATGCCATTCTTGCTGCTGAAAAGCTCAGCCCTGTACGGTGCCACCACTACACGCTGCTGTGCATGGGCTGCCTCGAGACACGTCGCGCATGGCAGTAGGGCGGCTCTGACACTCTGCTGCCCCTAAACCCTGTTAGCTTCCCCATGCAAGGCCTGTTTATTTGGGATTCGAGCATGTGAGCATGCAGCGTGGGGCCTATGAAAGGAATCTTCCATAACCTAACGCACTTCATACCCTGGGAATATTTCACCCGATGTTCAGCACAAGTTTTTTGCTTTTCTTAATATTATCCAAATATTTTTTCATTAGTTAATTTTTAATACAGATGTTTTATGTGCAGATCATAGTTATGTTTGTTCAGGTATGACTGTCATTTTGTTAGGTGGCAATTTTGCCTTGGTAAGGAGGCCAAAGCAAGGCTTTAAAATGCACTCCTCATAAAAAATTAAAGAGCTATTCTTTATTTACATATTTACACAACACTCAATCCATCGTGTAAAGCCTTCTCTGCCTTAAACCCAAATCTCCAGGGTGTACTCTGTGCCTGGGGAAATTGGATGGCTCAGAGAAATGATAAAGAGATAGCTGTCCATCCACCTATCTATCATTTTTTATACCATACTCATTACCATGGTCTCTGAGCTCCTATTACATGTGTGGAGCCTTTCCCATTTTGGTACGGAGCTGGTCAGCAGAGACAGCAAAGCCATCATTATTTTCTGAAGAGCAGGAGCCTGCGGAAGGACCGGTTGCTCAGTCTGCAGTGGCCATTTGGCAGCAGCCAGTTTGTACAGAAGACAAATCCCTTTTATTAGCTGCTTGGGAAGTCTGGTTTGGCTTCTGGAAGATGCAGTTCAAATGGACTATGTGCAGACAGTTTGCCTTAGGTATCAACATTGCTGCTCCCACATTCACTTCATGTCACCTCGAGAGAGAGGCTACCTCTTCCCTGCCTCCCTGACAGCGGCTTACCAGGAGGGGGACTTCAACTCTGAAAAAGCATCAAAAGAACTGGCAACTTTAACTTGGATAGACTGTCTGAGGGACTCTTCAAATTAACAGAAATAGCTGCATTTCTCATCCTCTTGTATGTAACTGTTTGGCCACTTTCAGGCCATGTCATCACACATTTGTCTCATTCTTACCCTGGGGTCCACCTGTTTCTTTGCAGAATTCACTTATTGTCTTTTGACTTGTGCTTCAATTTCAAGCTCTGGAGGACGGCGGCTTTTTATTAGGTTGTATTCAGGGCCAGCCATAGCGGGGGCCTGATCCTTGACAAGGACCTGTAGGCATTCAGCTGACAAATATTAGTTAACACTGATCATTACTAAGAAAAAAGTAACATCACCACTCCGCAGCTCGCTCCAAGGCTGACTCTATTACAGCTGCTATTGCCAGTGATTGTACCAGCCCTATTAGCCATCCCGTTGCCCATTTGTTTTAATCTTTTTTCCTCCCGTGTTAGGAGGAAAAGTTTCAAATCCATCTTAGTTTGCCTACCAGCTGTCAGACAGGCAGCAGCAGCCTGGAGCTCCCTGTGCTCCCAGGAGAGCTGCTACTGGGATGTGGCAGCATGGCCCGGCCATAACGCTGGGGTGTGGGCTCCAGGATCTACAGGGTGGTTGGATGCTCAAAAAAACCCAACCTTCTTCTCCTTCCTCCATTCCTGTGTCATAGAGCAGCAGAGCAGCAGGGAGAGGGGTAATTTTGTTCCTCTTTTATTGGTAAAGGGCAGAGTGGTCTGTCCCAAAGCACCAGCCAGAGAACAAGCATAGAGCCTAAATCTCTGACTTGTCCCTTCTCTGCCTCAAGCATCCCTCTTATTCAAGCATCCCTCTCAGCCCAGCCTGGCTCAGACATGTTGTAGTCTACTCCCAGCTTTAATTTAGAAATAGATGCAGGCTTCCTCAGTCAGTCAGCAGGAGTGGCAGCCGGCATTCCGTTCAAGAAATGTAGCCAAGACTAAAAGAGGAGAAAGATTGTGTTTTCGAAATAAATGTAGGGGAAACGATTATAAATGGCAAATGAAGAGCTGGAAGCCCCCTCAGGCCAGACTCTGACAGGGCTTCGTGGATCATCTGTAGCTAAAATTGGAAGGTTTTGATTCAGGCTTTCCTGTTCTTCACTTACAGAAATCTTCTGGCACAACTACAGGCCAGCTGAGTAGAGCCAGGACAAAACTCAAAAAGGGACCTGAAATTCTTCATGGAAATGTTTCAAGTTTGACAGATTTGTGGTGGAAGTCTGCCCTTTTTTTCCTGGTCAGCTGTTGGGACCCTGGGCTTCTGGCCACAATTTTGGGATTCCTTTAAAGCTGGAGTTCTTTGCAGCCTTGGAGGGTCTTGTTTTCGGACTGATGACTGACTGATGCTCCAAAAAAAGACCATGGGACCTAGTACAGTACTCTGAACTTTTTATTTTCTCTTCCTTTCCTAAGGTTGTCTTATGGAGGCAACAAAATTTAATTTTCTAGTAATGTACAATAGAAATGCATTTTCTTTTAAAGACTACAGACCAGATTTTCAGCTCTTTCCAACCAGCCTAGCTCATTTGATACTTTTGATTTATGCCAACCTAAGGAAGAAATTGGGCAATTTAAATTTTAACTTCCTCTCCTAGGAACAATCCTTTCGTTCCTGAAATCTGCAGATGAAGAATGAAACTCTAAAAAACCTGCTCAGCCTGGCCACGGCTTGACTGCAGGACCCTGACAGCAGCAGCCTTGCACAGTGCGGTAAAGAGGCGATTAAAAGTTTTACTATCCGTTTTATCATCTCGGATTTTACAATAAAGAGAACTGTCATTGTTTTAGGATTATTTTACCTACGTCTATTCATTTTGTTTCATTGTCTTTACAAGTCTCACTCCCATTTTGTGCTGCTTGGGTTCTGCCCTTTTCAACTCCTCATGGATGAGCGGGGACGGAAGAGCAGATTGGCCAACAAATTGGGCAGGGAGAGAGCGTGAAAACTGAGCTTCCATGCCAATCTCTCCCTTCACCTAGGAGGAATGAAAACACCACAATTATTTTTTGCCTCTCTATTTTTATGGTGCCTTTGCCTCTTAGGGGTCCACTAGACCATTGTTGCTTATGTGATCAAGCTGTACAACAACATCCCTCACCGACCGTTTGCGTGTATTTTAACGGTCTTGGAAATCCAGGCAAAGGTACAGTCAACATGCTGAGACGCAGGTGGGGAAAGCAGAGGTGAAGTGGTTTTTAGACTGGCGTTTGGAGGAAAGTGAAGGAAGACAGGCTGGAATTGGAGACAATGGGACAAGACAAGACAGGAGATGGAAAGGCAGAAAGCAGAGATGCAAGCAGATAATCAAAAACATTTTAAAAGGCACCTTTGGGGGCTTTTCAAGCTGCTTTGGTAGTTTTGAAAAACCCAGTCAATAAATATTTGTACCACTGGATGCCTAAATTATTTCAAGGTTCTGTCTATTATAGTTTTAAACTTTATGCTTTAAAAATAGGGATAATCATGCTTGAACTTACAGGCTTTTCTTTCATACAGACAAAAAAAGTTCTTGAAATACTCAGTTTGGGGAGAGAGTGAGGATGGTATGTTTTCCAGGTGTCATGAAAGTTCAGAAGTCTTGCAATTTTAAACATGGCTAAATACTGAAGAACTGTGCTGGGAATATTCGTTCCAATTTATTAAACAATTAGGGTCCAGCTGTGCTTACTTTCCACAATGGTTTGCTTTTGGGACATTTTTCATTTGCTTTTCCAGCAGTTTCTGTATCAGAAACATTGTTTTAAATGTCACAGTTGTCAAATCAATGAACTAAAACAGTATCACATGGCTTAATTTGAACAAGTAATGCACTTGGAATTTCAGATTTGGAATAACATGCTTCCTGATCTGTTCACTGTCCCTCAGCAGTTGAAAACAGAGAAACTGGAGTAAGGTTAGGCTATGCCCTGTCCCACAGGGCTGCACGGAAGAAGGAGGGGGGGAGAACATTTGCTTATGTGTTTAACCTGGAAGCACCTATCTGTAATGAAAGTTCAAATCACAGCCAAAAAATTGCTGTTTTGTCTATATCTGTCTATCCATCTATCTGCATTTAATTTTGCCACTGAAGGGATTACCCAAATCCATCTAAGTTTCAATGGACTTTGATTAGAGTTTAATGAGGTCCCTATTACTGCCTACTGAAAAAAACAGGAAAACTCTCACTGATGTCAAGAGGAGTAAGTTCCTTCACTTTAGGCGGAAAATCTGATACCACTATAGAAAGACCCTTTACTCGATACACGGTTTATTTATTTAGGATACTAGAAAATACCTCAAGATGGACATCTGCAAGCTGAGGCACACATAACCATGGCTACATCTGAAATCTAGGTAACCAGGGTGGAGCCATGGGTGAGGGTCGTGGAGCAGTCCTTCTTTTCCAATTTTCCCCCCTATTCCAGTGGCTTGCTGTCCTTTACCTTTTCTTCTTCCCATTTTCTTCACAGCCCTCCTACCCCGCAACACTTAGGTGTTACTATAGCCCCAAAGAATCCCTTAGAATGTTGCATAGCACTAAGCTGCTGTCTTCTCCTTGCTGAGCATGGCATGTCAGGGATGCACCAACCAGAGGCTGCTCAGTGCATGAGGAACTATGGGATGGTGGGACTGGTGGAATGGTGGGAATCCCATGGGCTCAGGCTCTAGAAGGAAGGGAGTTGCAAGAGAGCTGGTTAATATTCAAGCACTACTTCCTCCAAGCTCAAGATCGGTGCATCCCTAGGAGCAAGAAATTAAGCAAAGGAGGCAGAAAACCTGCATGGATGAACAAGGAGCTTCTGGAAAAACTCAGATGGAAGAAGGAAGTTTACAGAATGTGGAAAAAGAGACTGGCCACTTGGGAGGGAGTATAGGAACATTATCACAGTACGCAGCGATGCAACGCGGAAGGCTAAGGCCCACTTGGAATTAAACCTGGCAAGGGATGTCAAGGACAATAAGAAGGGCTTCTTCGAGTACATCAGTAGTAAAAGGAAGACTAGGGAATATCGGTCCCACTGCTGAATGAAGTATGTGCCCTAGTGACAGAAGGTGCAGAGAAGGCAGAGTTACTGAATGCTGCCTTTGCTTCAGCCTTTACTGCTAAGGTTGACCCCCAGGAATCCCAGATCTTGGAGTTAAGAGAGAGGCAGAATAGGGTGTCCAGTTCTGGGCTCCCCAGTTCAAGACAGGGAACTACTACTGGAGAGAGTCCAGCGAAGGGCTACAAAGATGATCAAGGGAATGGAGCACCTCTCTTGTGAAGAAAACCTGAGAGACCTGGGTCCATTTAGCCTGGAGAAGACTGAGAGGGGATCTCATCAATGCTTATAAATATCTAAAGGGCAGGTGTCAAGAAGATGGGGCCAGACCTTTTCAGTGGTGCCCAGCAACAGGACAAGGGGCAATAGGCACAACCTGGAACACAAGAAAACTCCATCTCAACATGAGGAAAAACTTCTTTACTTTGAGGGTGGCAGAGCACTGGAACAGGTTTCCCAGAGAGGTTGTGGAGTCTCCTTCTCTGGAGACATTCAAAACCCGCCTGGATGTATTCCTGCCCAACCTGCTGTAGGTGAACCTGCTTTGGCAGGGAGGTTGGACTAGATGATCTCCAGAGGTCACTTCCAACCCTTACCATTCTGTGATTCTGTGATTCTGCTTCCAAAAAGGAATTTTGCTTCAGGTTTTTCTTCTGTGCTATGGAGTATGGGTTAAATAGGCAAAATATAGAAAAGTCTGGAAAATCAAACTACTAGATAGAATATGTTTTTCGGTTTAAAAATCACCTTTACTCACCCCTGTGGTTTAACCTTCACTACATAAGGGAAATATCAGCAAAGAACTTGGCCAGTTTCATCAGAAATGTCTACTTTCTAGCCTGCTTGTATTTTTTTTTCCTGGTGAGTATCAAACTCTTGTCCTTCTAAAGAAGAATAATAAATCATGTGCTGTGTAGGTGTGTGTTTAGGGAAGAATAGTTTCATAAGAACTATTTGGATTAAGGTGATAAGGAGAAAGACATGGAAAAGATTACAGAAATGGATTAAAAATTGCAAAGATTTGGGTTTATTTTACTTATCTACTGGCATCTTAATCTTCAGTGTTCATGTTTTCAAGCTTTAGCTTGCAGTCGTTACAATTAGAAATTTACATTCAAAAAATAACATGACTGCCAGACATCCTTGCAGATATTTGCAAGTGGAGGTTTCAGAAAAGGTGGTGACACAGTACGAGTATTGTTTAATTACGAGATGTTGGTAGAAAAGACTTCTTTCACAAGGGAGAGTTGGGAGAAAATATTTTGTTAAATCTTTTTTTGTAAGCAGTAACGAGCATTCTTGCTGCAGTCACAAAGTCTCCCTGAGTCACACTAGTCACAGCTCAGGTTCATCCACTGAAGTGTGAAGTTTGTATCCCATGACACAAAAGAAGTGAATATAGCCATTCATCATCTCAAACTGCTGGATTACTACTTTACCAAATTTTCCAACTCTTGTCACCTACTTACCCTCCTATAGTTACTTATTTATTATCATTAATCCCTTAGCAGGAACAGCATCCATTCAGGCTGGTATAGCACTACTATAGAAAGTCTCTTCTGAGCAGAAATGGTGTGGTGTGTCGACTTGTGCCATGACTTTATTATGCTGATATAGCTCCACGGAACAAGGGGTGGGAGCTGCCTGAGAGTTTACCCAACTCACAGGAAAACCGATCAAACTACCAAAAAGTGGTTTTGATACATGATACGGTGATAAGGCACTCTCCTGATTTTGAGGTAACAAACTCCTGAAGTTTGGCCATCAACAGAGAGAAAACACCCTTTATGTAAGTTGCATTTAGATTCTGACTTAAATTTGTAAATTCAAAATCATGCCTAAATGACAATCCTGCCAAACCTGACTTTTCCCATTTCTCTCTGTGTCTGCAGTTTGAACACGCCTTTGATTTACAAAAACATATCTGCAAACTCTTCTTTTTTAAGCAAGCAGTGCAATTAAGGTTTGAAAGGTGGTTAATGTTCAATTAACTTTATTACATATTTGCTGGCTTTGGAGAATGGATCACTTTACCAAAATGTGAACTGATGTGAATGTGTGTTTATGCATTGTGCATTCTTAGCCTGTCTCAAGGTAAAAATCTTGAAAGGATTTTGGATTTCCTAAATACGTGCCTGCTGATTACATCACAACAAATCTGAAAGGATCGTAAAATGCCTATTATAAATTACTTTGTTTGAAAGGAATTATTATAGTTAGTGGGTAAATATGCACCAGTGCCTTAGGGAATAACAGAAATTAAACCATGAAATGTATATAACCTTGAAAGAGTAAAATTCAAAACACGAAGAAAAGGAGGCTGAAAATTTGGTCTGACACCATCTTTGTGTTGCCCTATGCCTCCTTTACATGCCAAAGTTTCTGAAGTGTGTGTGATTTAGCTTGGTGCAGTATAAGTGCTGTCTTTAATTTGGGGTTATGATGGCATGTTTTAAAAGACAAAATGCCAGCCAGATTGGATTTTCAGCTCTGAACACACTTGAGGTTACGGTTTTAAGTCAAGGCTTAACTGTCGTCTGAAAAAGGACTTTTTTTTTTTTTGTTGTTGGCATGTTTAATTACATGAAACCAAACGCTTAGATGAGTGAGAAGAACTTGTAAAACTTTTCTTCACCATAGAACTAGGACTACCTTTATATCCTGCTAAATTCCAGGCTATACTGACTTGCAAGGTAATGGCTGCGGTCAAGAATTCTGGTTTCATTTGTACCTGGCAAGACACGGTGTGTAACTTTTCCTTCCTGAGATGACATAATTGTTCATGTTTTTGACACTTTTGGCACACATAGTATTTGAATTTGCAAAGGGACCTCAAGTCAGCGCAGAGTATAAGGGCTGTTAAGCTGCGTGTTGGTAGTCCTGTGGTCTGAACTGACAACTGCCAAGTCTTAAGTTAGAGTCACTATGCTGGCCTTCACTGATGCAGTTCTTAGTAGCTGAGGGACTTACGTAGCTGAGTAAGGTCCTTAATAAGGAGTAAGGTCTTCCTTATGTGAAGATGTCCATGGTGTACATTCAGGGTTGACAGTGGAAGTGCCACAACTGAAGCTCCTTCTTTAGGAATGGGAGAGAATTCTAGATTTGCCAGGCTCCTGGAAAGGTCCTTGCTCTCTAACACTTTCTCCACTTTGGTTTACTAACTCTGACTTTACCGGCCTCCTGAAACTCTCTTCCCACACTTAGACAGGCAGCCCTCTCCTTTGATGGGTATCTAGATGTTTTGTAGTGATGGGATTGAAAGACCAATGCAAGCCATTTAGTGATGTAGCTGCTTTGTGATAACTTTGGATGCTACCAACTGTCTGCTTTGAGACACAGATAGAGCTAAAGAGCAAATATCAAGGAGTTCTTTCACCACAGATCTATCCATAGGGAGCTGGTTTCACCAGGCTGCCTGAAAACTCCTGTGCACAATGACATTGTTTCAAGCCCAGAACATAAAACCAGGCAGGCTATGAGTGAGAAGACCAGTTACTGAAATGAAAGGGTTGCTCCAGCCCTTTGAAGGCACTGATGTCCAGTCTCTCAACCAATTCCTCTAAGACCTTTTAGGTGATCTGAAGAAAACACTTTTGCAAACCCTGTATACAGGAGAGCATTCAGTGGCTCTTCCTACCACACTAACTATTGAAATGGAGAATAACATGGAAGAGATGGAGTACTGATATCACAGTAACATTGTGATTCTGTCTGCAGTATCAAAGCTATTGAATGTTGATGCTACATTGGTATTTGTAGTACTGGTCTTTTTCCCTGGCCTTCACCAATCTCTTTCCAAAGAGCTGGGGCACTCATATCTCTATGACCCTTCTGCTTTGGCAGAGAGGAGAAAAAGGAACGGACGCTGTTATTATCTTCTTCCAGTTGTCAACACGCCTCCCTTTTCCCAGGAGGGCATCAAAGTAGACCAGTCTAGCATAAGGTCAGCATCAGTGGGCTCAAGAAAGGGAGAGAAGTCCCATGGCAGGGGTACCACCACTTTCCCACCAGCACCACCTCCAGGTGCTTGTCCAGCAGAAGTGAAGTCGTCCTGCAAGAATCCCAACACCTAAGTTACCAGAGTACTGCAAAGCACCACGCAGAATTGACTGTTGTGCTCCTGATGGATCCACACACCCCGATGCCAAACCAATGGCTCTGTGGTACTTTTAGGTGCTGACACTTGCTTCTCCTTTCATATCATGGCCTAAAATGGAGGAATTTGCTGTCGTGCCAGTCAATAAAGCAGTCACCCATCAGGGAAGGCAGTTTAAATTCAACTATAATAATATAAGTAGTTATATTCGTCTTTCTTATTGTGATATTGTATTATATTATGTCCAAAGGGACACAATGCAAGGCAAAAAGTGCCACGCTACACGTAGCCTTAGACAAAAGATATTTATCTCCGGTGGCTGCTTCCAGAGTGCAGAGTTAGAGCTGCAGGACAGGACAGTAGGCACCAGTTTTCCAAGACTAATGATAAACGTGCATTTGACATCTGTACAGCAAGGGTATTTTAAGAGTCCGTCGTCCCCCCCCCTCCCCAAATAAGCCATGTTTAACAAAAACTCATCTCTTCCCACCTTGCCACCTTGGGCATTCAGAACATTTTTGTATCATGCTTGGCTTCTTTGTTATGCTGGAGGCAACCTGCTAACGACAGTGTTATCATTTTATGTTAAATTATATATGTATAGGTTTGATATAATCATTAATTTTTAAGGTACGTGATTATGCAGTATTGCAACTAGCAGAAAAAGTGTTACCTAAATCAAATTTGTGAGGGAGGTTTGAGACTCTTCTTGCTCCATTTACGTTGCAGGAGGAGTGAACCAGATTTCAGGTGAAGCTGAACTACCACCGTAAGAAAGAAGCCTCCTTCCTCCGGGTGACAGAAATAAAGCTGCAGTTTGTATTATTCCCAGCACCAGACGTTTCTTGCTTTTAACAGAACCATGGGGAGGAGGAGAAGAAAGGTGGGATGGCTCCTAGTGGGCTTCAGAATGGTCTCTTTTCTCTAGATCTGTCAGTTTAAGTTCTCATTGAAGATATTTCCTTAGACTGAGCGATGAGCCAGGAAGAAAGCCATGTTTCTTACAAAGATACTTTAATAGCTTCTCTACACTGATCCGAAGATGGGGTGGCTTTACCATTCTGCACCTAGACATTGTCTCTTCAGAGAAGAGCTCTGTTCTGAAAGGCCATACCTATAAATGCTCTTCATTATTTTTCTATTTTGCGACCTTGTTTCCAATTTTGCGATCAGTCATCTCAGCATACATTGTGCTGGAGTGAAAGTGACTTTGTTCCTGTCCTTAAAATTCATCTAACAACAGCGAGGTAATAAGAGGGTTTGGATGGACACTAGGTGCTTTGTTTGACCTGGTTACAGCAGGAGGTGGACAATCCTCCAGTGTCTACCGCTTGAGATGAGCTTTGGATGGCCAGGAACTGGGGATGCTCCTTCCATCAAACTAATAAGGTCAGTTCAGGGTTAATGGCAACAGGTTATAAACGTGGGGTGCAGACTTCCCCGTTGCAGGCAAAATCTGGGCTAAAGTCTTGGAGCATGAGCACAGAGGTGCAGCAACCACCACTGTAACTCTAGTGGCTTCCTACCCTGCGCTTGTCCTCGTTCAAATGCTACCTGATTCTTGGTGACCTTCCACCTGTATTCTTTTCAGCTGTGCACTGGGCATGTTTAGAAGACCCCAGACTTCTTGAGTGTCTGTACCTAACCGAGGTACAAGGTAAGAAAGTTAGATACATGGGTGGGATGGAGTTGCCTAACCATCCGTTTCTAGTGCCATTTCAGATGTTCTTGACTATGCTAGGGGGCAATCAGCCACTTCTCTGGAAAGATGCAGGTCTTCTGACGCTTGTATGTCATCTCTTTCAGGTCATGCAGATATTTTGGAAAGCCTGCAGCATCCAAAGCAGTGCTAGAAATCTATGTTCAGGAACCTGAAATGTTCCTACAGTGCTTGGCAGGGGGAAAGGCTAATGGGAGGCTCACCACTGCATATCAAATATGTATATACACCTCAAATTTAACATATCCTGAAGAGCAGGAAGCACCAAGCCTCCTTTTCTACCTGTGAGAGCAGCTACGTCACAGAGCTTTTTAATATTTTGGTTTTGTTTATTTAATATCTCTGGGGAGAGCTGGTGGCGGTACTGAACAACTTCAAAAGCAGGAGGTCCATTAGCAGAGGTCGTGACTGCACAGCCTGCCCTTTCCACCGCTGGCCCTTCTCTGTCAGCAGATCAAGGTTTATGGGCATTTTGGGGGGCGAGGAAGGGAAGGATTGTTTTTTTCTTCGCTGTCTCCGCTCGCAGGGGCCTGTTGAAAGCTCATTTCTGACAGCAATTACAACTTCTTTGGCCTTCTTGGCACAGGGGCGTGCTGTCAAAGGAGGCCTGGATTTGGGATTGTTGTGCCTGATTCCTGAAAGAACAAAAACATGAGTGAAGACACTCTATCTGAAAGACTTGGGGAAGCACCAAAGCAAACAAAAATAATTGAGGACAGACTCGTAGAGGCCCAAACCACAGGCACTGTAATTCTATTGGCCCACCAAGTGATATCTCATCATCACCTACTCTGTCTAAATAAAGCCATCTCCCCAACCAGGACATCTGACCCAGAAACCGCACAGGCGCAGCCCTGGGGCGTGCGGCCGCCTTCTCCCCCTCCCGCTTTCTTAAGCAGCTAGGTTAAAAAAAATTGGTTCCTATAAGGAACCAGGGCTGAAGGCGGTGAACTTCTTCCCCCCTCTCCCTGACTCACTCGCCCACCTCACCGGCCTGCCGCCACCGGGAGACCCGCTTCCCCCCTCCCGGCCCTCCCGACTGCCCCGAAGGCGAAGGTGTCCCCCGCCTGCCCCCGGGGGTATTTCCAGTCGCGGCCCGCCTCCAGCGCGGCCGGAGCCCACCCCGCGGCCTGTCACAGGAAAGGAGCCGCCTCCTGCTCCCGGGCCTGCGGCGGGGGGCGGCCGGCGGGAGGCGCCCACGCGGGGCCGCCGCCACACGAATCCCCGCGGGTACGGGGTGGGGGGGAAGCGCAGCGGGGCGGCGGTGGCGGCGGTGGTGGTGGCGGTGGCGGTGGCGGCGGCGGCGGCGGCGGCGGGGGGGTGTTCCCGCCTGAGGCCACACGGTGTCGCCCGCGCCCGCGCCCGGCCGGTCCTGCCCCCCCCACCCAACACCCCCCCGGGCCTGGCTGCTTCGGGGGCTCCCAAACAGGGCCACCGGGCGTGCAGGGCAAGAAACATACCCTTTCCGCTTGTTTTTTTTATTTTTTTTATTTTTATTTATTTTTTTTAATTTTATTTTGGTTTGGTTTGGTTCTTTTAATTTATTTGATTTTGTTTTGTTTTATTTTATTGTATTGCATTGACCTTATTTTATTGACTCGTTTAGTTTTTATTTTTTTACTTTTATTTTTATTTTGTTTTGTTTTAATTTATTTTATTTTGTTTTATTTTATATGACTTTATTTTGGTTTGTTTTACTTTATTTTATTTTATTTTACTTTATTTTATTTTATTTTACTTTATTTATTTTATTGACTCTTGTTTTATTTTATTTTATTGTATTTATTTTATTTTATTTTACTTTATTTTGTTTTGTTTTACTTTGTTTTATTGACTCTATTTTCTTTTGTTTTATTTATTTATTTTATTTTACTTTTTTTTTTTTTTTTTTTTTTTTTTGGCTGGGCCCCCAGTATAGATCTCAGTCACTGCCAGAGCTTTCAGGGCTGGCCCCGTGCCCCAGGAAAGGTAAACGTGAGGGGCTTCGGTGCTTGTGGGACAGTCACAAGGGGGAGAAAGAGACGGGCTCCCGCTGGTTAATAAAGTTTATTCATAACCTTAATTCCGGTTTATTAACTTTAGGTATAACAAGTTGTGCGGTAATTGTGGCTGTTAAGGGAGCACTGGGCAGTTTTTTTCCTAGAGGTATCAAATTCTGCGTTATTATTATACTTGCACTAAATCTCCATTAAAAGGCTTTCTGTAAATGTTTCAAGGCTATGCCAGATAGAGGGGTACTTCATCTTGGTTTCCAAAGGGGGTATTATCTATTTTAAACACCCTGCAATAACGCTTGCCTTATTTGTCTCCCACCAAAAAAATACGGTGGCTTACGAACGCCTTGGTTTTTTTTTTGGAAGAAGAAAGACATAAATTGAAGTTTGGTGACTGCTGTACCAGTCCTCGGTAAATCTGGGTTCAAACGCGCACTCTGGATGGAGCCTGCCCGCGGCCCTTCCCGCTCCCGCAAAATAAGGAAAACTACAGGATGGAAACTCAATGAGCCTAACTATTCTGCTTCCTTCTGGTTTGATTTTTTTTTTTTTTTTCCCTCCCTTTTGTATAAATCACACTCTTTTGAAGCAGCTGTTTTTCTTTGCGGGCACAAACCCCCGATCTTTTAAAGTCGGTCTTTCAGGCTAATTGTTTCAGCAGGCCCAGCAACTTGCGGAAGGCAGCTCCAGCCTATCTCCATATTGTCTCCCCAAGAACGTTTATAGGAGAAATACAGGTTTATACAACAGACGCGACTGTTCGGAGGCCGGCTAGCCAGGGAATATTTTTATATGAGATTAGTTAATGGGGCTGTTCAGCGCCTCGAAGGAAGCGTTCAGTGCTCGCAGGGCAGAACGGCTGTGGCGGGACCCGAAGCCGTCGGCGGGTGTTGGGGTGGGCTCCCAAGGATTTCGGTGGCCTTTGAATGATGGATGCAGCGACGGATGTGAGAAGTTGAAAAGTGCAAGCAGCAGCACGGAGGAACAAAATGGGAGAGCGGCAGGACCGATGTGAGCGAAGGGCAGCGGCGCGTGAGCCTCCGGAGGTGCTGTTTGTGTTTGGGGGGAAGGTCTGTGCTATTAAGTGTCGATTTGGCAGCGCGTTTTAACAAACGTTTTAGAGAAATGAATTCGCAGGAAGGATTGGAGATACCCAAAGCTTTGCCTGCAGTGAAACATCAAGTGGGTCTCAGCGTCTTAGGGAGATCTGGGAAACTTGAAATTGGGAAGGAAAAAAGGATTGGGCAAGATTTGGCGCAGTTTTTTGCAAAGGCAGTGGAGTAAGTGATGCTGTTCTTGTGGAATTTCTGACCTATCCGAAACCGAATCTACCTGAGCCTTATGGGCTTTTTCAGCCCGCTTTCTGGATCCCAGAAATTCACAGTCCTTTTCAAATAAAGCATTCGTATTGTTATTTTTAATGATAACTCATCGCTAGATGTTTTAGGATCTGATCCCGTCACTCTCCTGGCAGCCGTTTTTACTCCTGTTGTTGAGGCCAACGTTCTGCTTGTGCTGTCGAAGCCAACGCGATTACTCACTCAAGCAGGAGCGAGATACGTGAATCAGTATTGTAAAATGCGGCCCGGAGCCTGTAAATGGAAAACGTTAGCTCCAGCAGGCAGGCTGCGTGTCTGGTTTAGCTCTCAGCGCCATTAATATGTCCGTTACTTAAATGAGCGAGATAGCAGGCCTGCCCTAGAGTAACAACTTCCCCGCTATCCCATTACAGGAGGCCTCAACATCTTGTTATTCCCTCCCCCCCTCCCCCCCTTTTCCCCGTTCAGCAGCCCGCACGGTGCGGGATAAGGCTGCCGGTGACGCAGCCACCGCTTATTTCCGAGGAGCAGGATTTTCTAAATGTGTCCACTAGATAGCACAATAAACTTCCTTCTTTTCCTCTTGAAAAACTTTCTCTCCCACCCAAAGAGCCATTAGCCCTTCGGTCTCAGAGTAATGGTGCTTCAGAAGGAGATCAAAGTTTCTCAGATAAGTGTTCCGCTACACAATGTTACCGACACTCCGCTTTGTAAACAGCCTTCTTTTTTATGGTTAAGAAGGACATATAAACATGCCAAGTAAGATGGATAGACTGTCACTTTTTCTTTTTCTCTTTCTCTTTGTATGTGCGTGTGTGTTAACTGCTCAATGAGTATCATGGTTGGGTTGCGCTGATACCATTGAATGTAGTCTGTCTTTTGTGTAAACAGAGGAAGAAAAGAGAACTGCAAGAAGTAATCCCAAGTGCAGACTTCTTACCAGAGTCACCTCAGCCCCAGTCCCACTTTCTACTGCCTTTGAAGAGAAAATGATGACGTGTTCTTCTGAAAAAAGATGGAGACGATAGCACTCAAATCCACGTGCTTGGACACCTGCCTGTATTAGGTATCCAGGCTAGACCTGTTAGACCCAGGTTCTGCTTTAGGACCAAGGCTGGGTCTTGCAAATCGTAAAAATGAGGCTGCTGCCTCGGTTAAGGTTTCGAAGCTGCCTCCGTCCCCTTCAGCTTGAAACAAAGAAGAGTGTGAGGCCCCTCCAAAGGCTTCTGGGAAAAGCTTACGTCCCCCATGAGGGACCATACAGAGAGACTGGACCCCGCTGTAGGGCAAGTCAGCATGTCGCCCTACTGAAGGGGTGGCCAGCTAGAAACAGCTGATAGGGAACCTGAGAGGTGGAGGGAAATGCTCCAGCTGAAGCAGTGTGAATACCTCCTCTAAAAGGTATTGTGCAAGAGGTCCTTTATTCAACTGCAAAACCTGAATGCAAATTTGCGTTTTGAATCTGTCTAAAATTAAGCGTAACAAGCAACTGAGATGCTCTCATTTTTACTCCCTAGGGAGACGGGGGCTTGCAAATGTACATTTGACTCTTCTAGCTAGAGAAAAACACGGGCTGTGGCCTCTGCTTGTGTCTTCTCATCCAGGGAACTAGTCAGTACCCTCTTTTGTAGCTTGGTTAGTTGTTGTTTCAAATAACTGTGTGTTCTCTCTCATGAGTTACCAAACACTATATAGAAGGTAAGAAAAGAGGAAAATACAAAAAAAACCCCACCTCTCCTCCTTTCAAGCCCCGCGGTGAGTTTGTTGCCTTTCTACCCAAACTGTAAGCTCCTCAGGGCAAGGGCAAGGACCAGGACTGTGTGGCAGCACCAAGTGATGCCCTTGCAGCGCGATCCCCCAGTACATAAAAGGAAGGTGCGAAGTGCCTGCTTGTATCTCCCCTTTCAAACCGGGGGCCTGAGATCTCTAGATCCCTGACTTAAGAAGGTGATGACAAGGCCCATCTTGTCTTTCACGTTTCAGAGCTAACTATAGGAGTGTAACGCACATCTTGAAAAACAGGTGACACAAGGGATTTTCCACGACAACCTTTTCAAACTAAAGCAGAAAACCTCTGTTCCCAGGCTGAAAACACTCTTAATCACGATGCACAAGCTCCCTCTGACGTGAAGGTGCTGCAGCTAATTAGACATCCCGGAGGGTTATTGTTACTGTAGCGGCACCTAGAAACTGCAGCCATGGATTCGGACCTTGACCTCTCTCCGCTTCAGAAATACAGGCAAAATCAAACTGAACCAAAAGATGAGAGAGAAACAGTGCATAGAGACAGACTTTCTCCCTTGCTTTACCTTGGGAAGCCCAAGCTAAAAGCAAGACAGGAATAGGCAGTGGCCTCAGCTCAGTGGTGACTTAGTCATTGCTCCGGTCTTGTAACCATCCCAGCGGAGAGCCCCTGGCAGGGAGATGGGAAGGAGAGCGCTGGAGCGGTCTGCAGGCGGCTGTGGGGAAACCCACCCCGAAGGGCTGTGCAGGTGTTAATTCAGATGCCTGTTTATAACGCAGCTTTGCTTGCTTTTCTGTGTTCTTTAAGGAAAAGATATGCCTATTTCCTTTAAGTGGCAGGAACGCTGGTATAGCCAGCCTAGCCAAAAGCCTCCGACAAACCTGTTTTCTCCTTTTCTTTTTCCTGCCCTTTTGCATCCAGAGGAAAGACTACCTCAGATCTCATCTTTTAAGTGCTACAACCTATCCATTAAATAGCTTCTCATGGACATTTTTTTCAGCTCCGCGGAGTAGAGTTGCTGAGTGAGAGAGGCATGAGCCGGGCTCTCGCTGCTGGGAGTTCCTCCAGACCAGTTTGCAGTCCTAAGAAAAATGAGTTGGATGGTCTCAGCTCTGTCCCCAATGAGCAGCAGCAGTAGATCACTTTGCAAAAATGAGCCACGCGTAATTTGGCACCACTGACAGAAGACTCACTCGCTGCAGCTCGGGGCCTTGCAGGCTTGAGATAATGTGCAGCTAAAATCACCTCTTGACCCTAACCCAGGAGGTTCCTCCAGGTCACAAGGGAGGAGGGGGGTAGTAGGCCACTGTGAGATACCTTGACAAATGCACAAGCCCCCACAAGTCAGCCTGGCACGCCTGCACCAGTGTGAGCCGCTCTGTTTATCACAGTAAGAAGAATATGTTTCCCCGAGTTGTGTTGGGGGAGTCCAGACTTCTCATTTAAGCCGCCTCCTCCTTTTTCCCCTCCGGTTGCGGTGAGCCCACCGTAGTGAACCGGTGGCCCTGACGGAGCGCAGAAGCAGGCTGCATGCATCTCCTTGTGATGGAGCTGGCAGAGAAAATCGGACACTGGGACAAACAACCATAAATCAGGACTGTCCTGATTAAATCAGGCATGGCTGGCAAGTAAGTTATTAGCCGCCTGTGAAACTAATTGTGATACTGATACACTCAATTTTGCTGTGTCTTTCAAACACCGGTTGTGATGGGAAACAGCTGTTAGAACCCGAAAAAAAAAGAAAGGGAGAGAGAGGAAGAAAAAAAAAAAAGAGAGAGCGCTTACGATTCAGAATCATAATAAAGTCTGTCTTCTCTATTCCCTTGCACAAAAGCTCTTAGATTCTTCTATTCTCCTCTAGACAATTACTCCCAGCAGGCAGGGTCACTCAGGATGAGCACACTATTGCATTTAAAGTTCATCTACTGGAGGGGGGGGGAAAGGCAGAGAAAGGAGGTAAAAAAAAATAAAACCTTCCCATTAACGTATGAAAAAATAGCAGGTTTAAAATGGGTTAGAAATTCAGGTTAAAGCAAAAAAAAAAATAAAAAATTTTAACACGACATCAGTAGGAGGAAAGATTTTGTTCAGTGGTATTGTTTGACTGAACACTTCCTTCACAATAACACTAGCGCCGGGATATAAAAGCCAGTGTTTATTTGATGCCTGGACCGGGCAACTGTTACGAGCAGTTAGCATAGAAAAAATGGGGATGTTTTGAGATATGTCAAAAGGAGAAAGGGCCTGATCCTGCTGTGGTGGAAGCTGCCGGTGAGCCCTCCTCCGACTCCTGTGTCGGCTGGCAGCCCGTCCTTCGCTGGGCTGCGCCGGAGACAGCGGCGTGACCCCCTGCCCGGGCTGCGGTGGGAAAAGAGCGCGGTTTGGCTAGTTAACACCTCTTGCTGTCAGGAGTTTGCTTCGCTCAAGCCAAGGGCAGGTAGTTAGTGGCGCTTTAGTGGTGGTAATTGGCTTAAGGGTAGGAGCCGAGCAGGGTTTGCAGAGAGATATAGTTACTGGACTGAGAAACATAGCTCAAAAAACAGACAGGACTTTGAGTGTACAGGCACTTCTTCAGGTCCGAAAAAGAATCAGCAAAGCCTAGCTTGAAATTTGTTGCTCGCCTCAGTCCTGAAGAAGAATTTGGAGCCCCAGAAGCTGTATTTTCCAGAAATACTTAGTCTAATATAAACTATTACCTCTCTTTGTGCACCTCTCATTGCCAGGATGACTACATGCATCTGAAAAACCTCCCCTGCACAGCGCAGAACATAACTGCATACACAATATGTAGAATTTGGAGATGCTTCCCCATGGAAATGTTTATTCTGGGTGATTCTATGATTCTATGATCATAGAATCTAAGATTCTGTGATTTTGTGTCATCTGCTGGAGTCTCTGCAATGGGCCACTGTTGGAAGTTAGAATGTTCCAGCTCGTGGTTCAAATTCCTGTAGCCTCAAATACTTTATACTTCCTATTTTATTTTTGCCACTTTTCCTTCTCATCTTGCATCTATCTAGTCTGTCTTACTATTGCTGTTTTTTTTTTTTTAAGTTATATTTTAGCTAAAAGGGTGGAGAGAAAAGGACATGCATTAGCTAATAACAATATGACTGCAGCATGAGTTTGGGAGAGATGGAAGGAAAAAACAAATCACTTGTGTTTCAGGACTGCAACCCCATCCTCTCAGCTTCCACAGTAATATCTCTGGCTTCCTGTTTGCAAACCAGAAATGTTTATTTACAATGTCTTTTGAGACAGCTTTTCAATGTATAATGCTCATGTCATTACATAATGGGTCATAAATGATGTTGGTTGTCATAGAAAAACACAAAGTCATCAAATATTTTCTTGTTTTTTTGTTTGCCTTTTGTGGCAGGTTTCAGAGTCGGCTGCAGTTGGGAAGTCTGACGGTAAATCATCATCTTTCCAGTAATTCCAGCTCCGGTGCGTTCGGTCTGTCAGGAGTTCATGAGTGAGGTGATCCTGATGCTGAAAATTTTGGTTGTATTTTTTTCTCAGTGGCACTGCTGTTTCAGGCAGCCCATCGACCGTGTGCCCTGAGAGAGCCAGGCAAAGGCTCACTTGTCCATGGTTTTGTGAACAGAAGTGGAACACTACAATACAAATACAAAAATCCAGGCTGCGGGCATTACTTTTTTGGATGTATTAGGCTGCGCACTAAACCAGAAGGGTATCAAACCCTGGGAATTTCTATTGTAACCTTGAAAAACTGAGACAGTGGCTAGCGCAAGTTTGGTTTTTTTTTTTATTTTTTCTGATCTGGACTGTAGTAGTGGGGGTGTATAGGAGTGCAATTTTTTCCAGTGTTGAGATGAAGCTGCCTGATCTAATCTCCCTGGCCTGTAGGTAACATGGGGACTAAGGAGGTGTACATAATATTCCCAGAAGGTGCAGTTCTTGTTCCTGACTTAAACTGTCTGTAACAGACGTTGAGATCTGCTGGACCCCATTGCCCTCTCCTTGTAGGGTGTTCGTTTGGCAACATTACAAATTGTCCCTTGTCTCAGAAACCTGTGAGGAGAAAGAAAAGAGCCCTTAAGCCAGGATACTGGGTTGAAATTTCGCCTATGCTTACACCCGTGTGTATCGGGTATAATTCCCCTGAAGCCGGTAGTGAAGCTGCTATTCTTACCTCTGAACAAATCAATTCCTAGCTCTAAAAATAAGTGAATTAGAAAAGAGGTAAAGCTACCATTTATAAAACAAATGTGTTTACTTGGTAAACTTTGTATCCTGTGTATGAACATCATCGATAGGAGATCTACCTAAATTCTTCTTAATCTCATTAGGGAAAATGCAAAAGGATTTTGCACACTTTTACTAAATCAGAAGACCTTTTTATTCTTTTTGTCAGGATAGTGGCAAATAATTCACTATCAAAAGACAAATGACAAAATATGTCCATGCAAAAGACATGCAAAAACCCCCATGTTCCTCATTTGAGAGGGCACCGAGAGGCATCTCCAGACCGCCCGAAACAGATGAGCCTCCTGGATCACTGGTGTAATTCCACTAATGTTGGGGAAGCTCCTTTTCCCATACATACTGCTTAGTGAGCTTACGGGTTCCTATGCAGGAAGCAAAGGGTCTCATGCCTAATTCTTATCAGCACCAGAGGTTGTTTGCTGTGGTCCCCCGGAATTAACGCACAGCAGCATGTCGGTGAGCACCAGAGAAAACTTCCAGCCACACACAAGGAAATGCTGCACTAATAAAGTGTTCTTTTAGTGAATTGCATAGACCAAAGGCTTTATCTTCCCCTCCGAGGAAATATACAGCTGTCACAAGTAATATCGCTGAAAAAGTTTTCAGTTACCCTGCAAGGTCAGGTTACCTGCATCTTTCATTATCTAGGTGGGTGATGAAAAGTTGTTGAGATCTGTCAAAAGCGAGGCCTCAATTTAGCGAGGTGGCTAAGCAGGTAGCTGACTTTGCTGGGACTCTCTGCGTGCATTAAACCAACCGTGTGCTTTAGCAGGCTGCTGAATTGGAAACTAAATTTCAAGAAGAGTTCTCGAATGCCATCTTGGAAATGAGATGCCCACCCTTGCAACTGGCACTCATAAATTATGCCAATGTTACGCACAAGAGTGGTGTGTGTGTGTGTGAAAAGAGAAAAATGTGTGTAGGGGAACAGTAGGAGCAAATGCTTTTCTGTAGCACGCTGCGCATTTTTACACATATGTTGTATTTGTGTACTGTCTGAAGAAGCCTTCAGAGATGTGCATCGCATCAAACTGCCCATCCTTTACACGGAATTTTTATTACATAACTCAGCAAAAAAAATATTAAATAAATCTAAAAGTACCAGCTCTGCTACGAGTTCCAAACACGGTTCTCATTTCAGGATCCTGGCATGCACTTGTAAAACATTTAAATACCTATTGGTGGATAAGAAAATCAATTTACTTGTGAGGTGACTAAGTAACAAAACATATTAGAATTGATGTTACAATTAGGAAAAAAAAGAAATAAATTGTTTTTCTGCTCATTAATATTTGGATAAATATTTATGAATGTATAAGACAAGCAACCACTGCCAACACTAGATCTTTATTATGCCAGGCATAGGAATAATTCAAGCATTTAGGCAGCTGCAGGTTGAACTCAGGCCCCACTGGCTGTTCGGCTGAATTCGATCTGGCCTCAGGAAGACACTGCTTTGGAGGCGGCTCGGGTTATGTGGTTTCTGTGTGGTTTTTGTTTTGGGATTCATTGAAGAAAAGGAGTGAGACCGTCTGCAGGTAATGGGCTCCTGACGATGAGCTGTGTTTGCCTTGACGGATGTGCACCGGGCAGAGCAATGCTCAGGGTGGACCGCACGGTTCCCCTGCGGAGGGTTAGCTGGACGGCAAGGATTTGCAGGAATTTGGTTCACAGGGTTGTCCAGGCGAATATTTCCAGCCTGGAAGCAGCAGGAGGCACTCCCTCAGGACAGGCTTTCCACTGGGGCCTCATTTTTTTTCCCTTCTGTTTCTCATTAAAGCCCTCAAATCCAGGCACCTCAGCGTGCACGGCGCGTCTGAGCCCTTCGCCTGGCGTTGTGGGCAAGCCCTCTGGCTCCTGGTGCAGGCTGCTCATCTTATTGCAGAGGGCAAACCCTGCTCAGCTTTCCTCCTGCGCAGGCCAACCGACCACCCCGCTGTCCGGAAAGGTGGCTTTTGTGGACCCTGAAGGGAGAAAAGGACATTTCCTTTATACAGCACCGTCCTATATGTGCGCAGCTGGGAGAGGAGAAGGGGTCACAGAGAAGAACTGTTGTGGTCTGACCACCCACAGCCATTTCTCTTCTCTTTCTGGTGAAGGAGAACCTGATTTTAAACTGGAAGAGGGCAGGTTTAGATTAAACATTAGGAAGAAATTTTTCACTCTGAGGGTGGTAAGGCACTGGAACAGGTTGCCCAGAGAGGTTGTAGATGCCCCATCCCTAGAGGTGTTCAAGACCAGGCTGGAAGTGGCCTTGGGCAACCTGGTCTAGTGAGAGGTGTCCCTGCCTATGGCAGGGGGTTTGGAACTCGATGATCTTCAAGGTCCTTTCCAACCTAAGCCATTCTATGATTCTATGATTTTCACGCCTTTTTTTTTTTTTTTTTTTTCAAAAAAAAAAAGAAGAGTAACAGCTTCATTATCTTCAGGCAATTTTTGTAGCCCTCGTCTCTGGTTCAGGATGTGAACCAGAACAATAGGTGTTTTGGAACCTGTGGAAAAAACAGCTGGCCGACGTGGCTCAAGATGTAATTTCATAGGGGCATGCATCAATAATGCAACTACCGCTCCGTACGGATATTACGCAGGCAGCCTTAATACGCGTGCATGGCATCCGGATTGACAAGACAGACCATGATGGCTCCAAAGGGTCAATAAAACATGCGCCATGAAGGATTTACACAATAGACAGTAATGGCTTCTTTGGAGCTGTTACGGTCTATTGGGTCAATAATAATCCACTTTTTAAAGAGTGCCAAAATATGAATTTACACAACAGGCCGTAATGGCTCCTGATCTATCAGATAAATGATATGAATTATCAGCATTAGTGCCCACACTGCAATGCACGTTTACCTATTAGAGTGGTTAGAATAAATATTAGGTGCTTCAAAATATGCTTTCATATTCGAAAGGCTGATTTCTAAAAATATCTGGGGGAAAAAAAAGAAGAGAAAACCCCAAACTCTTGTCGTTAAACCTGTGAAATAAATAGCATAGATCAGGGAATTTAAATTTGGGACTGTTTCTAGGAGGTTATTGTGAGTTTTCACTGTACGTATTATTTTTAATTAAATATTGAAGCAGCCTGTACCATGTATTTTTAAGCTTGGGTTTATTTTTCTAGCAAACCTAGGTCTGTGGACCAGGGGAGTCCTTGAACATTTTCCCACATTGGTAACCTTTTCTGTGCAATTGCATCTTTTCTCCTTTATTAAGAACAAGTTGCCTGAGTAATGATTTGGAGGATCCAGATTGCATGTTTTACAAACAGGCTTGGTCTGAATATATGCATTCAAGACCAAAAATCTGTTTAAATAACATATGTTCTGTTTGCGGCCACCTATCTGTCTCTATCAAGGAAGATAAAAGTCCTTGTCTTACACCGTTTCGTCTGCGCAATCAAGACAGAAACCCTCAACTGATGTTTGCCAGCAGGTGGTGACATACAGCAACAAGCTCCAATGGCAGCAACATTTTCCTGCAAAACTTGGAGAAAATCCAGGCTTCCAGAAAAATGAAATATGCCTTCAGTTTGGGAAGAAATAATGATGAATGTCCATCAGCAACGCATGCGATGATTTAGTCTCGTTGCATGGCAAGAAGAAGTATGTTCAGTCCACAGCAGGTCAAAAGTTTTCCTTGCTGTTTCTCTGCCTTTCCTTCTTGTTATTATAAAACGTTTGGCTTGGCCGTGAAATATACTTTTAATTAAAAGATAGGAAAATCATGGTAAGACAGCAGCAGCAGAGAGCTGTTAGAAAGCCTGCTGTCTTAGCTCTCGTAATAAACATAACGCGAAGGATAGGTGCACACAAAAACTGAAGCGTTGTGGTAAGAATATGTATACACCGACTTATCCAAGTCCTTTCAAAGAGAAGTGTGAATAGTGCGTTCTGCTTCTCTGTGATTTCCTCGTGGTTTTTGGAACTTCATGCTCTTTTTTTTTTTCTGGTCTCGCAGCCAGGTACACTTGTTCGAAAGACCCACTGCTTGCACAAAACACCACCATTCAGTTTGCAATCGGTCAGTGGGCAAATAATTCTTCCATAACAGACAAGAAAAAAATTAATAAGGAATGGTGGCAGGATCTGTCACCTTTGGTTTCTATTGTGCTGTGGTTTTCTGACACTTAGAATTCCCTGGATTTCGTACATATATTTTGTATACGTGTTACTCCTACTTTAAACAACGTGCCCTTTAAAAGAAATTTGGGTGCTCGCAGCATCTGAAGTGCAATAACTTAATAGAGAAAAATACAAGTCTCATCTTGCTCAGCAGTGAGCTGAGAACAGGATGAAAATATAAAAATACTGAGGATTTTTTTTCGCCTTCGCAGTGTCTGTTTCCCGCAAGTATCTACCATCTACAATATTGACTGGTTTATCAGGCAGCAGGTATCTCTATCAGTCTATCTTGAATTGTCATCCAACGGGAGATTAAACGCTGCCTGCCTCCTGCTTGTGATTTTCAGTCTTCACATCGCAAAGTTTTCAATCAAATTTCAGCGGTGTACATTTAGCTTAGAGAACTCACGGTACTTATCTTCCCAAAGCAGGTGATTTAGACCGTGTTTACCTTGTATGGTTCCAAGATATCTCTCGGCAAACCTGTCCACATCTTAGGCCTTGAAATGATTCCCAAGTTCATTTGTTGCTTTTCCCTGTCTGCCTTTCTCTTTCCCTCCCCAGCCAGGCTACCGGCCAAACAACAACAATAACAACACGGGGCCTCAATAACAGACAAGTGCCAGTTTTCGGAAGAGTTAGATCAACGGGGCAACCTTGCATTGTTAGCTTTTTTAGAAAGAAAGCAACGTGACCGCTTCCAGCCCTGTTCTAAGCAGCTTCCTCATTAGTCATCTTTTCAGGGCACTTATCACAGTTGTGGTTTCAGCCCACGAATCGGCTCGAGCCCCGGAGGATGTCAGCTGGGCGCGCTTCTCGGTTTGCATCGGATACCTGAGGAAGTTGTGGGCTGGTAGGTATCCTGTAAAATAAACTACAGCTCCATTTGTAAGGAATCCAGCGCGAGCAAGTTGACACTGAAAAAAAAAAAAAAAAAAAAGGCTTCTCTGCCAATTAACATATTTTCCACACAGGATTTTGATAAACAGACTAACCAGAATTTGAATAAGCATAAACTTGAGAATAAAAAATGCTGGAAAGGCAGTTCAAAATGATCACGAAAGCCAGACTGGATTTTTGTGGTGCATTCTTCATGCAAAAGAGTTAGAACATAATATAAGTCAAAGTGATTCTACTAAGGTATGTGAATGGAGGAATTGGGAATTATAGTCAGAGAGTCCTAATTAGTCTCTCACCACCAAATACTTTGAGCAAACTGGTGTATGGTGGTCAAGGCAAGATCCGAGAGCAGGATTTTTACCCCTATTCTGGCCAATTAAGGCTGTGTAAGAAGACTGCCGAGGAGTAAACCAGACCATTATAGACTATGGTTCTGGCTGAAAAAAGCAATTGGGGGTGCAAGTACGGTACCAGAGGGTCAGAGGTTGCTTTTTAAAGACTCCCTGCTTGGAGGGAGAGGCAGCACGTGCACAGTTTTTTGGGATGGGGCAGCTCAGCGAGGCTCTCCCAGGCCCCCAAGCAGCATGGTGAGCCTGGGGCCGGCATTCAAGACGGATGGATCTCTGCAGTGTGACACGGCCGGGCTCCATGTGAGCACTCACCCTTAGGGGTGGGATGGATAAGAGAAACGTGATTCTGGATACAGTTGTTACGAATGGGATGGGAGTTTAATCCTGAACTCCTACTTATTCTAGAAGACCCGAGAGGCCGTTACAGTAATTTGATGCCAGCTGGGAAGAGGCAAACACCTCCCAAGTCAGTGCTTTGGCCAACAGCCTGATGACAACAGAGGGTTCTCATCAGGCAAGGGAAATCTTCCAGAGGGTGATACCCACTGGAGTTCATCTGCTTTGTGCTGTCAGGGCAGTGCGAAAGAGAGTGAAGTGACAGGCGAGTTGGCCCAGCTGCTTCTTCATGAATATCTGAGATTCTTGCACAGTGTAAGTGGAAACTGTATGAACACATCAAAGAGGAAAAGACACCGAAAATTAAAAGGCAGTGCCTAGACGATTTTTAAAAAAGTGAATTTGGCTCAATCTAATTCGCATCTTACATGTGCAAAGTGGAGAGTAGATTGAGGTGGTAGGAGTGAAACACAATTGCTTTGTTGTTGAATGTGGAAACAAATTATTCCTTTATTTTCCCTCTTTTGCCCACTCTCTGGGCTTCTTCCTTCCCTTTCCATGAGTACAAGCGAGCAAAAGTGCCTGGGGCCAGGCTGCAGGGAGAGGATTATGGCACAGTCCCACTCAGGCATCAGCTTTGCTGATGGCAAATGCATCTTGTTGGCAGGGGTCCATGGATGGGGTGAATGAGTGTTAAATAAGCCGATAGCTCAACCGATCCCTGTGGTCCCTTCAGCTCAAAAGGGAGTGCAAGGTGTGAACTGATACACAAGATGTAAATTACCATCGCTTTAATAAGTACTACCTTCTCCTTACCTTTTTGCTTCTTTTTACTGAACTGAAGTCCTACACGCAGCCATTGCAATCACAGAGTTTGGGAAGCGGTGCAAATGTTTTGGGTTCAAAAAGCCCCAAATACATGACTGTGGCAAAGTAAACCCCATTCTTTATCATGCGGTGCTCTCACTTGACAGTGTCACAGAAGCAGAGGTCCCCTGAGCCCAGGGGCAGCAGGGATGCTTCCTCTCTCAGATGGGGTGGACGGGTTGTCTGTGTCCCTAATGGAGATAGCTGAGGCTTAGGTGGAAGCTCAGCAAGGTCCAGATGACAGCCTCTGAAGTCTCTTTCTCTGGGGAAACACTGGGGAAAGGCTGTCTTGGGATATATGGCCCAGATCTGCAAGCAGAATCTGGGTGTGCTTGTGCTTGCTGGTTTGAACTGCTTGGCTTCATTTTATGGTTTAGTCGTAGGTATGTGATGCACATGAGTGAAACATTCTCTATGTTTAAGCCCAGATACTTTCATGTCTCTATTCAAACTGGTTTTATTTTCCTGGCTCTAAGCCTCATGTTGTCATCAACCCTTTTTGTTCTTAGTCCATATATTTTTAGTGCCCTTGAACACACTCTTCCTCTCGTGGGACTTGTAGAGGTTTCTGTCCCATTACTGACTGGGGTAATCTTCTGATTTCTAGGTGAGGCATGTCCACGGACATGTATACAGTTACCCTGTAGAAACACAATCTGTAAGGCTGTTACAGTTGTGGGTCAGTTATAAGGCTACGGTTAACGCTGCTAAACACGTTCACATTATTGTAATGTGTTTTCTGTTGCTCAGCTTTAAAATTCCAGACTGAACATTTCTAAAACAGGTCTTTGTCCCAGACTGGATTTTTTAAGACAGAAACGCGAAAAAAATGGTTCAGGTCCAGATGAACTCTAAGAGTTTAAAACCCATTTGAGAATCTGCCCATGTTTCTTTGGGCTGTAATCCTCCGTAAAAATCTTAGTCTTACACACACTTAGCAGAGGTACAGTCAAGTTCTGCAGCAGAATCTGGCCCAGCCCTAGCAGAGCAGGACTCCTCCTTAAGTCGCTTGTGGCTACTATAGGTGTAGCAACATACCTGTGGTTATAACCCGTGGTTGCTACAGTTGTGCTTCCATCACGGGACAGAGAATGAGAAGATTTCTCCCTTGTTCCCTCAGTGCAGCTGCCTGAAAAGCGGACAAGTGAGGTGACGGGAGGCAGGAGGGACGTGGGATGCAGGAACAAGATGGGCAGCAGAAGGAGCTGCAGGAAGAGAGAAGCAGGGGAAGCGCTGAAGACGCTGGGGAGGGCAGAGAGGGCTGGGAGGTGCGATGAGGGGACAGCGGATTCTGGGAGTGGGGACAGGGCTGCTAGTGACAGATACCAGGAATGGAGTAACAGCGTGTGAGATGTGTGAGAGAGGCAAATTTGGACATTTTTGAGCACTGGCTGTGCAACCTTGACTTCTTTTAATATTTGTGTATGTGTATGGACGGGATGAAGAGAAATTAAAATTGTTATGTGGACTGGTAGCATTTAACTATCACTGGCATAAGGAAATATTGTATATGTGACCCCTTAAATATGCTTAGGCTGGGACATGAATGCATTTCTGTTGTTAAGATGGGGTCTGAGAGCAAAAAGTTTAAGGAATCCAGTGATTTGGGCTACTGGTTTCTTTGGATTTGTTTGTTTTTTTTTTTTTTTTCTTTTTTTTTTTTTTCCTGCTTGTTCTCTATGTTAAAGTAAACAGGACATTTCTCCTATAAACAGAGATTTTTGTGGTTTCAAATTTAGCTCTCATGGTAGCACTTTTACCAAGGCTCTCGAGCTCCAGCCCCGGAAACCCCGAGATGATTTCCATTTTGGTCCAATCAAAATACTAACAGGAACGTTCCCCAGTGCCCGCTGCACCGAGCGTGCTGAGCAGCCGGGAGACGCAGAGGTCACACCGATTCCCTGGAATTAGAAACCCTCAGCTCAGATGCAAGCACCAAAGAGAGATGCTGAGAGAGGGAGGGCGGGAGGGAAAAAGGGAGGGAGAGCGTGAGCCCTAACCCGCAAAGCCTGCAGTAAGGACCATTTGTTTTTAGAAGCTTTCCTAAATCTTGAATGGAAGGAACATATTTTACAGAGCATGTTTTGTTAGTGTTGATTCCTGCACTTGGCTCTTCTGGTGCTTCAGAAAATGCGTTTGAAGGTGGCTGAGGTATTTCAGTTTGACAAATAAACTAAGCTGTGGTTACTTTCTCAGTATGTTTTGTGTCATGGTGCTAATTTCCCATTCACTTGATTGGGATGCAATGATTTCACGACAATGTCAGTGCAGGTCTATGGAAAAGACATTATGGTGTCAAAATGAAATGAAACAATGTTAATTTGTCTATGGAAACGGTGTTCCACTGCCAAATTGAAACATAACCCTCAGCTCAGCCACCTTGAGAGTTGGCGCTGCCGCGCTATCGAAGGACTCCGCCACACGGGGTGATTTTACAGCGGCGCACTGGGAAACTACAAATCTGGATTAAATATTAGAGGAGGTAAGACTATTTGTTTTGTTGTACGAAATCACAACTGTATAGCATTTCCTAGTGTTATAGGGGCCTTCCACATGTGCTGCAATACCTAAAGCCCAGGGAGAGGGTGGGAATCGAGGGGAGAAAAAGCACTTTGGCAACCTTTACTCGGATTTCTTTCGGCTGCCATTGGCTCTCCGCACGTCTCATTCCTAGCGTTATATTAATGGGTCTTTTTTAGGTGAGAAACGTTATTAGTTTTTGCAGTGCGCACAGCACCTAACCAACATCTGGGACACTGGAGTTCAAATTAAGCAGTGCTCTAAATCCAATTTGGATTTTAATTCCACCAGGATGTAGCATTTCTAGTAAAACAAGAACTTGAACGTAAACCAGAATCCAAAGTGTAGGGAATACAATAATGAAAAAAATGCTAAGCAAGCTGAAATCAAAAGACAAGCGCTGAGGGAGGGAAGAAGCAATATATAAAGGGATATAGAGAAATACAAATAAATATTTTCTCTGTTGTTAGGGGTCTATGGAGTGATAGAATCTGCTTATCAATCACAGTTTGTCTTTTATTTTGTTTTATGTTCCTGGACAGTATGACCACCCTTGAAAAAGGGTGATCTTTGATCTCCTGCCCTGGGGCGAGCACCAGCAGATGTTCTTTTGTTCTTCTCTCCTTTTTCAGTGTCCCTCACCTCCTAAAGCCAAAGTGAGCTCCCCAAAACTGACAGGTGTTTCTCTGTTTGATTGCAAAGAGATGGATTTAGGCTAAATGTGACCTGAAACCTTCAAAGTGGAAGGGCCTCCCAGCATGCTTGCAAACTGGTGGGAGGGAAGGCTGTTGTAACATCTGCACTTCTGGGAATATTAGCAAATCGCATACAGATGTCAAGAGGAAAAAGGTTCGGCCAGTCTGTTAGGAGGAACTTTAGCACCCTCTTTCATCCTGGGTGAATTTCTGGGGTGATCCTGTCTGCTTAGTTCCTCAGTGATTATTTTTTTTCCTTATTTGTGAAATGGACGTACTGGCACTTCTCTGCCTCTTACAGACATTAGGGGGAAGAAATAAATTACAGGTTTTGTGGTGTCTGGGCAGTACTATGAGACAGTCATGTCAGTACACACGGCATCGTGAGCTGGGGTGGGTGGAAAGGCTAATCAAATGAGCACTATATCTTAAGAAAGCAAATCCTTTCTTTGCATTTGCCTCAGCTGGCATTAAAACCTGACACTGGTTAATGAAAACAATAAAGCTATCCAACCTTATTGATGATCATGTAGATTTCTTGGACATGAGGAGCTCTGTGTTCTCCTCTTGTATATTGATAGAGAAGTCTCTGGGCAGCGCACGGCATTTCTAAATGTCCACTGGAGTCCAGAGCTGATGGTCCTCCTGAGAGCCCAACTACTGTGATCGCTCTTACTATGTGGCTGGTGTACGTTCCTTGTTTGTGTAAAGCTCCTTCTCCCTTTCTTCCTTCCTCAGGTAGGATGTGGTCATGCTGGTCACTTCCTGGGAGCTCCAAAGTGTTGCCCTCAGCTTTGACAGGCAGGAGGAGCATGGGGATTAGCATTCACATGGGTGTTTAACCCCTAGTTGCCTTGCACAGGCTTTCATTCACCAGAGTATGACTGGAATTGCTGTCCCAGAAGAGGAAGGCACAAGGATCTTCCCCTGCGTGCATCCTTTGGAGCCCCTGTTCTCTACAAGCAATACCCATCAAATCAGAGAGCTCTGTAACTTCTTCATGAGTCACATACGTGCTGCTCCAGCCATAGCTCATCACAAAGATTTCCAGGCTATATGAATGCCTAGGAGGAAGCTTTTGGCTCATCGGGCACCATTTACATGTTGTTTTAAAGTAGTTCATGTTGCACTAGTTACAGTTGTTAAGATCTGCAACCCATAGCTGAAATGTGCAATCCAACTTCTAATTTACAGGGAAGAAATACAATGTGAAATATTGCAGACCTCCCAGTCTGTTGCAAACAGCTAAGACAAGTCATTGGACTGAATTTTTAATGAAATACCCTGCTATACAGCCAGGGATAAAAATATAGGCATCATTCGTCCAAGATGAGGAAGGCAAAATCAACATATTCTAAGTGGGTTCTATTCGATGTGAGTAAGATTCTCAAAATTAATTATACTGTTAAAAGACAGAAAGCGATCTTCCTTTCCAGGATTGTCTCTCTCTCTCACACACACACGCGCGGACACATACATGCACATGCACACACACACACACGCGTGCATACAAGCGCGTGTGCGCGCGCACACACACACACACACGTGCCTTTTCTTTCTCTGGTAGTAAAGCATGGCAGACATCTGGCTGCCAGGCTCAGTCTTCTCCCCCACAGGCATAGAACAACATCGTTGTTTGAATATGTTCTTTAGAGATTGACATTTGGTGAATTTATCTGCTCTCCTCCAATAAGTGAGAACATTCCAACAATTTTGCGCGATGTGTAAACCGCAGATTAATTGCAAAAATTATATAAATTATCCTAAAACTTTTGGGCAATGTTTGCCATGTCAACACTGTAATCGATCTGACTGGGCACGCGGAAAGTCTGCATGTGGCAAGCGACAGTCCATGATGCAGATGGAGAGGCGATTTGCATCTACCTCTACTTAGAGTAAGTACCGCAAGGTCCCCAGTCTGTAAGCAGAATAGGTGATGGAGACTTCCATCAAAACAAAAAAGGCAATGGGCTATAGTCCTCCACGTTACTACCTAATATGGAGGGGTCTGTAGCCCTCTCCCAAATACCAGGTGAACAGCCAGTGTTTGTGTGGTAGTGGTGGAAAACAATGAAAGCTACGGGCTTAACTGTTTCAGCAAAAAAACCCCGTCTTCCTTGCTTGTGAATTCAGCCACAGTAGGGAAAAAAAAAAGCGCTTTTAACTGATTTGTGTCCAGATCAGCTGAACTCCACTCTCCATAGTTTGGACTGACTGGTGACTCCTCACAGGAGGAATCCCACAGGTCATGTCAAATTTGCCTTGTCATTTCAGAAGACGTGTTAGTGTAATATCTGGATTTGTGATAGAAGAGAACAGAGCAATGACCCAGAGTATGCCTTTCCATCAACAAGCACAAGTGAAATGTCTGTAACAGAGCATGTAACAGTGGAGTAACCTCTTAGGGATTATGTTTAAAGTGCTGAGGACTCCAAACATTTAGAATTCACAGGCAATTGCATCCCTCCTCATTACAGAGGAGCGGAAACCAGGACAGGGAATGGTGAAGTACCCCCTGAGGAAGGAAGGGTTGGAGGCAAGCTGGCACCCACGTTAGGTCAGGGGCTGAGCTCCCGACGGAGCTTCAGCTCTTTCCTCACATAAGCACTGCGTGGCATTATGTTGGCAATCTCTACTTACTTTAAAGTAATGGCAAATTCAACCACTAAGGCTGGCTTAACCATAAAATGTGCCATCATTATTCTATTTTTTACATTTTTCCTTTTAGAAGACCCCTAAAGACCCTGCCGTTTCTAGCAAGACTTGAGTTTGGACAAGAGGATTTTAACAGGGGGTAATTTTCTGGACCTCCAAACATTTCATTCAGGCTTCCCCAAGTCTGTATAAATGCTCTCAGAGTCAGTGGAATGGGCTTTTTACCAATGGTAGAGGGGTGTCGATAGTTATTCAATGCAAATTTTATAAATTAGGCGTTTGGTGAATGAGTGCAGTCTCTGAATTAGGGGGGATTCCCTTGTGTGAGATACTTGAGTAGTGAAGGAGCTCAAGGTTAAAGCTCTAGAAGACATGGGAGAAGAGCGCAGGGCAGGAAAGGAGAGTGCAAATGTCTAAACCAGACAAGATTTATTCCTAAAGAAGAAATTCCTCTGCTCCTCCACATGCTTTTAAAGCAAGGGGCAAATGAAAACTTGATTTTGTTTCAGTGAAAGGAAAAATTCCCATTGCGTTCAACAGGGCTGGGATTTCATCCAAGACCTCCACATCATTCTAAGACACTCATGTAGGCCACATTTCATCTTTTACAAAGAGTATGCTGTTTCCAAAATTATCAGTGTTTTCTAATTTTCTGACTTCATCATCTGCAATGCCCCTGTCGTGACTTCTTTTTATACAACACATTTTTGTTCCTTTTTTTTTTTTTGCCTTGCACATAATATCGTTATGCCCCCCAAAGATCAAAGAATCATAGCATAAGGTAAAAATATCTCATTGCAAAGAATAAAGACATGCTTTTTTATAAACTTTATTTTTACTTTAGTACTTAATAAAGTAAAATACCTGCATAAAATCTGGCAGTTGAAGAAATGCGAGATATGTTCCTGATTTGACCGGGGACAGGATTTCACCCCACATTTTCATGGGGAATATTTAGCACACAGGCATTCCACACACCCCCTGTATCCCCACCCCCATATATTTCAAAGCAAGAACAGAAGGCAACGCAAAAGTAGCTGCCACCATCCACCAGATAATTCTTTCAAACATCTCTCAGCATTCTAAACCATAATCTAAACTTATGTCCACATAACAAATAACAGCCCTTTGAAATGAACTGAGAAACTGTAAAGCCATTAAGAAAATGTGCCATTAAGGAAAGGATTTCAGCATTTCCTATGAAAAAGGTTCACAATGTATGTATTTCCACATGTTCAGAGAAATGATTAAAGTGTTTATAGCTTTTGTAATTGGTCTCTCTCAATTTAAAAATATAGGCTTTTTTTTTTTTAAAGTTACGTTTCTCTGCCGCTCTTTGTCTGGAATAACATTAATGAAGTCCCATTTTCTCTGTTGCTGAAGGTAGAAAATAGGGAAGTGATGTGTTTAAGAGAATGCATTGTTGAAACATGCCGTCTGTCTGCCCGTATCCCAGCAAACACGGCCTCTCGCTATCGTGTCCATTAGATGCAGCGCACTCCTGCAGGGTCTGGGGCTACCATGGTTCACGTGGTGGTGGAGCGTATATGGCAGCAGGACAGGGGGCTGCTTGTCCCTTTCGGGGCATCCTTCTGCATGCCACTGTCCATACCATTAGAGAGAATTTGAAGGAGGGCACGTGATGTTTTTTTCCACTACATTTCCACCCTGTTTGGGTTCAGTTGAGGATGGACAGCATAGCGAGAAAGCCAAACTCCATCATTAAATCCCCAAAAGAGGAGAAAAGGAGGAGGGAACTGGTAAAGAACTCCCATTCCGAAGCACACCCAGCCCTTTCTCAGAGAGCTTGCGCTCTGCTCCATTAAATGCTATAAACATACCAGATGCACTGATAAAAACCACATGGCCTTGTGTTCACTGAGCAAGTGAATCAGTAACGGCTTGGTCCTGGGGGCCAAAGCCACTTTCATCACCTGCAGATCACGGCCTTTGGAGTGGTTCACGGCACATCTAGGACAGTCTGGCAGAGAAGGAGGAAGATTTTCACCCAGTTTCCAGATGAATACATTAGTTTTACAGATAAGAATATATACACAGATGTATAACTTTTTTTTTTTTTTTGCAGCAACTGTCAATCAGGTCACATGTTAATTTTTTTTCCATTCTTTTATTTTCTTTTATGCTGTTAAGCTAAAGCTTTAGGTTTTGTTCTAATTGTAAAAGCATATATCAAATGTTTCGTTATTTCTTTTCATAATACCCTGGGAGAGGGTGTTTTACCTTTCCTTTTGTAAATTAGCTTAAGTAGAAATTGTCAATCTGGAATTGACAGGTATTTGTTACAGACAACAAGGCATTGTTCCCGCTTTGCTTCACCCACCAACACAGGTGCTGCTGTCACATGTCACAACAATAGGGAAACTTATTAAACTATAAAGAGTAATAATACTATAATATGAAGGTGTGAGGGTAAAAAAATCTGAGAGCGCGTTTGCTGGCTGGAGGTAGGGAATCCTGTCCTTGGTGTAGCTGAGCTGACAGCTCTCTGCCTCTCCCACAAACCTCTTCCCTCCCATCTCCTTCTTCCAGGACTGCCTTTATAAACCACTGGCACCCCCAGTCTCCCCCCCCCCCCCTCCCCGCTGCCTCCCAAAGCTATCAGGTAACAGTAAGGCAGAGTCACAATTCGATCCGTGAGGTTGCTTCTCACCTGTTGAGTTGCTGAAGGAGAAAGGGCACGGGTTCTGGGGGAGCCAGAATTACTCTGGTCTAATTACAGAAAGGCTGCGCCAGTTGCTGGATTATGTTGCGGAGCGTGTTGTGACGATGCAAACATCCACAGGCATTTCTTCTGTCAAAGGCTGGCCTAGACACAGGGAATTTCCCAAGTAACTTACTAAAGAGCTCCTGTTTTGTGGACTTGTCAAAGGAGGCGACAGCGATCTTTGCCGGGCTGGTGGTGTCACCGACCCCAGGCTCGGGCACTGTTGGCTGGAGAGAGATGTACTCTAGAAACGGGCTTGAGCTGCAGAATCTGGGACAGGATTCAACTCACTTCACCCGAATTTGGGGTTGAACATGAACAAATTAGAGCATTGCCATCCTCTGACTGGCAGCAAATCAAATGGGTGCTTTGGGCTTTTTCCCTTCACCACAAAGAACGACAACAGGAACAAAAACTGTGAGAGGAGAGAGAGAGGTGACATCATCTGCAGAAAAGTTTTCCCTTTTTCTGCCTGAAGGATTGTTTTGATTTCTAGCTGCATCTCAGGTAAGCACGAAACATGATATTGGATCGAATGAGCCAGCTGCTTGTAAATGGAAATACTTGCGGTTGAGCAGCAGAAGAGAGTTTTTGATATCTTTTTAGGTATTTGTAGAGACCAAACAGCTCCTGGCCTAGCTTTAAATAGCTGAAACATCGCTCAAGTAATTTTAGATGTCTCAGTCTCAGTGGGAGCGTGCCAGTGGCTGGGGTTACATGCAATACTCTGCAATCTCCTGCTACTCCTTCCCCTCTGTACTCTAGCCCTTCCCCTAAACCCCATCTTTCCTCTTCTGTGGTGTGGGAGAGCTGGTGATTTGGAGCCAGCTACGCATGCTTTATGTTTCCTGAAGATTAAAACCCACGTGTAATACTCCATAGCCTGTCAACAGCCAGCTTGGGAAAGAGACCAAAGACTGGAGAGCCAAACCCAGGCTGTTAGATCAATCAAGGCCGAGATGGGCTTCTCACTTAGAAAAGCTAAAAGAATACTGGCCAGGCAAGGAGTTTGTCCTTTGCAACTCTGGAAGGCTGCTGCCCCCAGTCCTGTGTCTGATTCTCTGTGAGTCAGACTATATACAAATCTGCAAGAGAAGACATTGCGTGTAGGTTTAAAATACTTCTGCCATCAGACAGCGAGAAGACTGCTGTCTGTGGTAAGTATCAAGGCTTGGGAGAAGCAGCCAATGACTTGTGTTCCCTTTGCCTTTTTTTTTTTTTTTTTTTGGGCTACTATTAAATAGTTGTCTGAAACTATCTGCTTGTGCAGGCTGAACAAAGTGGTATGTGTTCCCAAACACTAAAAACAAGTTGTCAAGACACATCCTCAGAGACAGAGGGTCTTTTTTGTCGTTGCCCAAGAATGTCTTATTTAAAATGCAATTCCTTGTAAAGATGCAAATGCTATTTTTTTTTTTTTTTTAAATGTACCAGTACTGAGAATAAAGCAAGCAAAAGAGGAAATTAAAACAGTGACAAGGGAGGGAGGTCTGGCAAGTTGGCTCTCAACCAAATGACCTCTTGATAGATCAGCTGGGAGCCAGGAATGCATGAGATTACCAAGAACTAGAGAGATTTATAGTTCTTTGTTTGGTCTCTTAGTAAGTTTCCGCATATAGTCAGTTACATGACGGGCAATGACAAGGGAAAATGGTGGGCAAAAGAAATCCAGAAACCCAAATATTTATTGTGATTCCATAAACAAGCATGAAAAGAAGGAGCTATTTAAAGGTTCAGAGCATTTGCTCTTTTCAGTTTAACAATAAACACCCTTACTAAAAGGAAATCTTGCATAGCCCCCAAATCCAGCTCTCTTACGAGAAGTTCTCTGCACACTGCAAATGTACCTCCAATGGAATTCGGCATGTGAAAGTAACACAAGAAACTCACTGTCATGGGAAAAGGTGTTTGGGTTTCTGTAATCACCACACAACCTTCCCCTGAGCTGACCACCTGCAGAGAGAACATCTCTCCACGGACTGCACTAGCTTAAACACATCCATAGATTGTGCCAGAACTCTTCAGAAAATTGTAACTCTTGCAGTTTAATCTCCAAAACTTTGAATGAGTATTTCTATTTTCTCATCATCCAGGTGATGAGGAACATCTGAGCATTTGTGGTTTATGTTATTCAGATTAAATACTAGTATCGTGGTGTATTAGATGCCAAGGACATCAAAATGCAAAGGCAAATGGATTACAAAATCTAATTTATGAAACTATCCCATCTTAATAAGTAGTGTCATCACCTGGTTGATGAGAGCGCTGTTACACCCAAGTGCACCCTGAAAGTGTGACCAGTATGGTGAATCCAGAAAGAGAAGGGCGAGCCCAGGGTCTTTAGGACACGTAAGCATTGTTAAAGGAAAAAGCACCCAGTTTTCCATTGGGATGCAAATTGTCTTCACAAATAACGGGACCCTGGAATTTTGAAACAGAGTAAAGCACGAGTGAAAAGGAGGCACATAGACAAGGCAGAGGTTCTGGCAACAGTTTGGTTTTAAGATGCAATTATTTGCTTCTTTTCCATATGCAGCATATATACCGTATGAGCATATGGTACATTCACTCCATTATTTTTTTACTATTACTTATTTAGTACTTTTTAACCAGTGAAGCTGTGCTTGGCTGTGTACTAGGTAAAAATAAATAAATAATCGTATACCCCCGGACAATATTGTCCATAACAGCAGAGCGATGATGTCTGTAATATATCATTTACTATTGTCTTTACATACACTCTGATTTTTCCTTTATGTTAAACCAATGAATTATATTCTCTTAGCAATTTATTCACTTGTCAAAACTGAATGTTAAGAAGCTCTAAGGTTTGCCTTAAACTTATAATAGAATTTAAAGGGCAAGTATTCAAAATTCAGCTTCAAGGTTTGGACCTTTTGTACAACCTTACAAGTGCTTTCTGAGTGTGATCATTTTGTCAGTACAATTCTGACCTGATTCGCATTCCTCACATTTCTCCAACAGGTTTGAGTTTGCACATGTAAGTTACAAGTTACTGCAAGCAACAGTTGCTTTGAAGGTACCTTACAAATGCAAAATAGACACCTTTTTCTGAACGTTCAGCTTTAAAACAAGAGTAGGACCAATAAGACAGAAAGGGATTTGCAAACAGAAATGTCATGACCCACGGCTCAGGGAAAAGTTTTCAAAACCCTGTCACTAATTTCTGATGTTGTAGGTTTTTTGAGTGAGTGTCCTAATTGTGGCTTGGAGATCCTGCCTTTTAAAAAGATGTTGAGGAGCCCAAAAGGAGGGTATGCTTTGAAAACATTATTATGTAGGTACTGGATGGCCTGATGATTTGGGAAACTTGAGACGTTCTCTTCACAGATTCCTGAAGAATCCTGGCTAATATGAAAGAAATCACTAATTTCTAAGGAATTTGGAAAAAAAGAAATGAAAAGGTCAGAGGGTAGTGAAGGCCTTCTCACTTGGGAGAATGTATTGGGTTTGCATGGCAAGGTTTTGGTAGAAGGGGGGGATACAAGGGTGGCTTCTGTGAGAAGCTGTTAGAAGCTTCCCCTATGTCCAATAGAGCTAATGCCATCTGGCTCCAAGATGGACCCGCTGCTGGCCAAAGCCAAGCCCATCAGCAATGGTGGTAGAGCCTCTGGGATAACATATTTAAGAAGGGGGGAAACTTTCTCTGCAACAGCAACTGTGGCCAGAGAGACGAGTGAGAATATGTGAGAGAAACAACTCTGCAGACACCAAGGTCAGTGAAGAAGGAGGGGGAGGAGGTGCTCCAGGCGCTAGAGCAGAGATTCTCCTGCAGCTCATGATGAAGACCATGGTGAGGCAGGCCGTCCCTCTGCAGCCCGTGGAGGTTAACGGTGGAGCAGATATCCACCTGCAGCCCATGGAGGACCCCACACTGGAGCAGGTGGTTGGCCAAAGGAGGCTGTGACCCCATGGGAAGCCTGTTCTGGAGCAGGGTCCTGGCAGGAACTGTGGCCCCGTGGGGAGAGGAGCCCATGCTGGAGCAGGTTTGCTGGCAGGACTTGTGACCCTGTGGGAAGAACCCACACTGGAGCAGTTTGGGAAAAACTGCAACCCTTGGGAAGGACTCACGTTGGAGAAGTTCATGGACAACTGTTTCCTGTGAGAAGGATCCCATGCTGCAGCAGGGGAAGAGTGTGAGGAGTCCTCCTCCTAAGGAGGAAGGAGCGGCAGAAACAAGTGTAATGAACTGACCGCAGCCCCCATTCCCCATCCCTCTGCGCCCCTGGAGGGGAGGAGGTAGAGAAATTCGGGAGTGAAGTTGAGCCCAGGAAGAAGGGAGGGGGGTGGGGGGAGAGTGTTTTAAGTTTTAGTTTTTATTTCTCATTATCCTACTCCGATTCATTTGGTAATAAGTTAAACTCATTTCCCCAAATAGAGCCTGTTTTGCCCATGATGGTAATTGCTGAGTGATCTCCCTGTCCTTATCTCAACCCATGAGCCTTTTGTTCTATGTTCTCTCCCCTGCCCAGCTGAGGAGGGGAGTGATGAAATGGCTCAGTGGGCACCTCGTGCCCAGTCAGGGTCAACCCACCACAGAGAATGTAGCCATAAATCTTCTTTCTAAATATGAACCTCGCCTTAATGCTCATTAAATAATTAAGAGCCAGAAAGGAAATAATCTTCTGTATTTTTAGTCTGATACAGTGTACAACAGCATACTACATTTTTATCTAGCAAGAAGAAGTCCATCAAATACAAATGCTACATGTGCAACGATCCTTCATTCTAGCTCTAACACAGATGGTTATCCCTGTAACAAATAAATAGTCAGGTTCAGAATCAAGAAAGGATAAGAAAAATGATAAGCAAAAGAAAAAAAGAAAAAAAGGCCCAGTGCAGATGATCTTGTGAGACACTACTTGATCCAACTCTCCTTAAGACCTCATATCTCAAAATCACAGTGGGATAGCAGAGCCTAGGAGCACTTACTGGGGAATACAAATACGGATAACCGCAACTCAAACTACCTGTTAAACACACAGTCATATAGTATTCTGTCAGGCAGGTTCAGGGCAGTTTTTGCTCTGCAATATACATTTCCACTGGAGCCCTCCAAGTCAAACTCTTTCAGGTTCTTTACAAACTTGGGCGCTCATGAGCACTTTTTTTTTTAAATATCCTTACTTTTTATGGTAATGTCTGTGCTTAGGAATAAAACTAACTGAAGAAGAACAGCTTCCCAAGTTCTATAAACTTGGACATTTTACTGTTCATTTTCCTTCTCTACTGAAACGTTTCTGCGAGGTAATTTTATGTTGGACCTGCCAACGTTGGCAAGCCTGCGTTGATGATACAGCACAGAGAATGCCAAGGTTAAAGCCTATACCCTGTCATTGTTCCTTCACGTGCCTCTAATTTATCTTCCCCAGTCTTCACATGGCTTCTTAGGGTTCTTATCACCAAAATATTTAGTGTTTATTCCCACCGGTCCATCAATGTTGTAATGGAGGAAAATGAGATAAGATATTAACATCTTTTGGGATCAGGTGGGGGGAATCAGGGAAACATGAAGGAATGCTGCATGAGAAGCCCTTTCTTCTACGCCAGGTCTGTAAACTCACAGATTCGCTATAATCCCTTCCTCGAATCCAGTGTATTTGAGGCAAATCCAGAAACCTTGTCGACTCCTACAGATTATCACAGTGGGCTACAAGACGGGTGCATAGTTAAAGCCTTTCCTGAGCTTCTGGAGAAGCTGGTCCTGTCCTTTGTTGCCAACTCGTGGGGTGCCCTGACACAGGTTATTTAAAAGATAGTTTTCAAAGGCATGCCTGGAAATGTGGTAAGTGACAGAGAAAGGTATTCATCCGGGAACGCTTAGAATAAGTCAACTGGAGTCAGGATTATTAAATTCTCCTGCTGTCAGTGACTTGCAATGCATAACTCGCACTGATTTGAGTAAGCCGCTTCGTTGTGGCCTCTGTTTATATTCTGGTCATCCGAACCGTTAAGACTTTTATTAGGCAAGTTTCATAACATTTAAAAAGTAAATTAGTGATAAATATATCTAGACTTAATAACATTGAAGCAATATCTTCACCAAGCTGCAAAGATTGCATGGATAATTCAATCTATAGATTTACAAATAATTTATTCAGTTATTATTTTAACTAGTTTTGCCGTATGAATGAATTAAACAGCTGGCATCTTGCCTGTCTGTTCATTGCTCTGCTCCTTTCTCTCCCGTTTCTAACAGAGCTATTTTTGCCCTTGCCCTAGCTGCAAATATGGCATCCTTTTTGCTTCACAAACATCCTCTCCGAACAAGTTAGGCAAGGGAGATGCTGGAGTGTGAGGTGATCTTTCAGGGCAATGCAAAGACGTGTTTTCTTATATGATTTACTAAGTGTTCTCAGAAATATTATTTCATTTCATAACATCTCTGCATTTTTTTTTGGCAATCTTCTTTCCTAGTACAGTGGAGCAGATTTCTGAATGAGGCTGATGAGATTTGTAATATACCCCGAGTTAATTTAGACAGCAGGTTAGTCCCCTCAACAAAACTGTGGCCCATATACAAGTCAAATCTGCTTTTTTCCTTGGGCAATGATTTATTTCCCTCTTAAATTGGCTGGACCAGTTAGTTTTTTATTTTTATTAAGTCACACTATTCTTAAATGAAACTATTGATTTAAAGTCAGCTTAGTGAGGATTTAATTTGTTTTCAGGGGATTAGAGCAGGTAACATGGGATAATTTTACAATAAAGTGGAATAGAAGCATTCCTTCACATTACCCTCACCTTTTTTTCTTGCCAGGCTGCACAGACATTACAAATTTTCAAGTGAATTGTGGAAATACATTCATAAATCAGGCCTAATTCCTCTGCCTGCTTAAGGGCTATTCTAAAGAATATTTTCCTTTGACCTTGTCCATGTTTGTCCTTCCATGGGCAGATGCATCTGATAATTCCACGCAAACGCAGATTCACACAAAATATTTTTGTGTCCACAGTAGGAATTGTAAACAGGGGTATTTGTTGAGAAATACAAGACCAGACATGTCTTTTAATACAGTGGCTACAGAGTGCTTTTCAGAGAGTTTTAAAATATCACTATATTGCTCACAAGCAGAAGGATAGTTATAGTTATTTTGGGCATGCCTCTATAGCGTATATAGTGGATACGTTGTGTTTTTTTAATATAGCACGTTGTTTTTAATCTGTGCTTCATGTAGCTTCACGAAACCTCTTCCCTCTTTGTCATTCTGTCTTTCAACCACATCTAACACACCTGCAACAATTTCTGGGATTTCGCTTGATAATACGCAGTCTGCTTTTGCTGCTATTGCACTCTGCGAATTGAATGGAGGTAAGCTCTACAGCCCCGGGCAACATTACCTCAAAATCAGGCATCCCCTGTTTGACCGTTTCCCATTTTTGGTCGCCTCTCTTGTTTTCCTTTGCTGTCCTCTGCTTTTGACACCACAGCCTTGCTGGGAAATAAACGAAAGCTTATCCTGCATAGCATCTTTCCCATTGCTCACAGGCATGGACCCCGTTCCTCCCGCCTTTGCTTTCACCTTACGTGCAGCACATCCGTGCGCCACCCCGTTGTGGGAAAACACGACGAGACCAGCCCTGGCTGCAGCACCGAGCATCACGTCCCTGCCTGCGCTCCTTCCCTGCTGCTCTGCCTCAGCTTCCCAACCCCTGGAAAGTCAAAGGCAGCACCAGGGTACCTCTGCTTGACTGCACATCTTCCTCTTTCGTGCTTTTCTGTTGTCCCTGTCTCTCCAGCTCTGTCTTGTGGGGTGTTAGGAATTTTCCTCCCTGGTATTACTGAGTGTAGTAGGGAAAAAAGGCTCAAATGTTGTCCTTATGTCCTTACTGAGCAGAAACTGTCTCAGTGTTATCTGCCTCCTGGGAATGGAGGTTTTTTTTTTTCCTCTTCCTAGACTGCTGATAGACATGGAGATGGATGCGGACGGACTTATCTCAAATATTTGTGAGGGCAAAAGAGAAGAGGGATGGTGACTGGAGAAGCCAGTGCAGATACCTGGTTATGAGAGGGCAGGAGAGCTCCCTTCCTCAAGGCAAGACAGGCCCAGGATGGGAAACACCTGCCCTGCTGATGGCACTGTGTGGTTGCCAGGTCTCTCAGGGCTTATTTTAGAGCGGGAGATCTCTCCTCCTTTCCTCTCCTTTTATTTATTGCACCATGTCCTCCTGCAGGTGAAGGCTTCTTTTGCACTATTCCTGTTAGGGTCCTGTGGACTGCCTGGCTTTTGAGGGTATTTTTCTGTCTCTGTTACTTAACACAGTTGGCTTCTGATTAGACTTTCTATTGTAGGTGTTGCTGATAAAATTTCAACAGGCACATATGGACTCAGCTCTACATATATTTTAAACCAGATGCAGTTCACTGGCTTTTTTTTTTTCCCCTTTGCTACATAAATGTGAGATCATAAGTAGTATAGAAAGAAGAAGGAGATATTTCTTGAAAGACAGAGAAAAAAACCCCAGCACATATTCTCCATTGCACTGCTTATAGGGACTGTGTTTTATTATTATTATTTATTTAATGGGAAAAAAAAAAAGAGGAAAAAAAAAAGCTTTGCACACACCACACTCTACAATTTTATGAGATCCACATCTGGAATCCAGAGCATCTCAGGAATCAATCTATCAGGCCCTAGTCAATTGTAATAGTGCACCTGGGGTGAAATTCTGGCTCCATTAAAGTCAGCTGGAATTCTGCCATTGCAATGCAAAAAGTGATGGCTGATGTAGGCTACTCCACATTAACTCTTGGGCAGAGTGAGATGGCCTGTAAGTCGCCAATATTTCCAGATTTGGCTTAACATTCAGGAAAAAAATCCCTCAATCCCGTGTCTCTATACACAGTGAGAAAAAGTAAGAGTTATAATGAGGTCATAGTGATTTTACATTTGGCTGTTACTGGAATAAATGGTCTAAGCACTCATGAACTTTTTTCTTTAGTAGAGGCTTTTAGGATTAAACAGAAATATTGTTTGTTGTACCTCAGGGTGAACGTATATATTTTTGTGTGTGCGTGTGTATGTAAGCCATCCAAAATCCTGCTTATAAATATCTATTTCACTGTGCTTTTTCAAAACCTTCCACTGGAAATGCATTTCCCACTGTAAATAGTATATCCCCATTACCTACCCATCAGTCAAATCAACTCATTTCTGAAATTCAATTAAAAGGGTCTCATTGCCATAAATCGAAAAGGATATTTTATTGTTACTTTGTAATTTGGAAGAATGAAAATTAAAACAGTGGCTCTGATGGAAAGAAATGGCTACTAAATCATAATGATATTTTGCAGTTTATCTGCTCATTGCCATTTTATTTCAGCTATTTCAGAATGGAAGGACGATGAATTGACTTGCACACTCTATACTAGTTTTATTTATTTTTTTGGCTACTTCAAGCACTTGTCTAAATCTTTTTTATGATTGTTTATCTAAGTTTCTCCCAAATGTTTCATCAATTGCTATCCCTGTTCTTTTATTCCATATGTTAACTGCTTCCTGTGTATAAAAGACAGTTTGCTTAAATTCCTTTGGCTCTTGACCTATTCTTACCCTTGGCAGAGATGCTCTGTAATTTGGGGATTTTTTTTTTTTAACTGAGCATCAATTGAATTGTCTTAGTGTCAGATAAAATGAACAGAAAGGCCACATATGTGCCATTTAACTTGTGAACTTGGCTAAAGATACAATAGATTTCATGAAACGGGTGCGAGTTGGGGGACAACCAGAGGTTGAAATTGAAGATCCCATACTCTGGCTACTGATGAAAATTGAAGAGAATAAGCATGTTAAGAGGCATTTATTATCAGCCGCAGTGACTAGTAGTAAATAATAAAAATACTGCTGCTCTGAGGAAAACACAACGCCAAATCTATGACCCATCTTTCAGATTTAGCAGTTTTACTAGGGGGGAAAAAAAAAGACCCATTTCAGTTGCATGTTTCTTTGGTATAGAGATTTCAAGGGGCCAAACTCATTCTGTCTGCTTCCAACTTACACTCAAAAACCGTAATGCTGAAAGTTTTACTTCAGCTGAACTGTTATGCATTCTGCCTAGAAATGTCTGTGGAAAAAAAAGAGGAAAAGATCCACTGGAAACCCAGCGTAAAAATGAATTTACCACCTGGCAGAGTGAAAAATCACACATACCAGGGAGATTGTGCACAAGGAGAAGAGATGAGAGCAGGGCGCATCTAATAAAAACAATAAATACAGCATATAGGCCATTCACAATATCTACAGAAGAAGGACTTTGGCCTCTTCAGTAGAAGATGTTAGCCAGAATACTATACATAATTAAGTTTTCATTTGAGTTGAATACAAACATTTGCAAGCATATACGTATGTATAGCATCTCTGCGCAATGGAAACGTGGTTTTAAATTTAGCTCGGAAAAAAGATTTATGCAACTGTTTCTCTTTGGTAAAGACTGGTGCGGACCCACATAATAATAATAATAATAACAGTAACCACCATAAAAATTGGTGACCTCTAGTTATGATAACCCTTGAAAGCAAAATCTTTGAGGGTCAGGCAGAGCCTGTGAGACCCCTTTGCTGGGGTCCACATACCAGGACAATTCCTGTTGACTTTAATGGAAGCTGTACCTAAACAAGGAGCCCCTAACGAGGAGAGGGGTGTAACTTGCGTGGCTCGCCGTGCTCAGTCTAGGTTTCCTTTCCCTTCAAAGGTCCCCGCACCAGCTGAGGCTTTTCCCCGTCCTTTGCTCTGAAGATTAAACACCACAAAAGATGTTTTCTGTAAAGCGAGGTACTCGGCGCAGTTTTGCCTTCTCTCTAGCTGATGTACTAATGTGTAACTGTAGGGTTTAATTTTACTTTACATTAATCAAAGAACAATAAAGGCCATAAAAACCCCACTAAGAAGCATTTCAAGTTAAGATCCAAAGCTAAATGCCATGGGATTTTGCCTATTGTCTTGTTTAGTCCCCCTGTAAAAAGAGCTGGATAGCCGGAGAAAGAAAGAAAAATTGAGCCCGTGGTTTTTGCATAGAGATGGAGAAAACACATAATAAATTAGGGGGAGGGAGGAGTGAAATAAAGGCCAGAGGTAAACGACGTTTAATTGTGTGAGCTGCTCTTCCTCTTGTGGTTCCTGCCAGCTGCTGCTGCTATTGCTACCTTCCTGTTTTAAGATGAAAGCAATGATGGTAGACACGTGCAGACACACAAAAGAACCTATTTGGACTGGTGTGTCAGCTCATCTTTATCAAATGTTGCACAGGTATATTTTGTTGCCATGCTTCATTACCCCAGAATGGCGTGCCTGAAATGTTTGTCTCTTCTATAAACCCAATAGCTTTCCCGGCGAGTCACATTTGACAGAGCAATAGACAGGTATTCGCTTGCTGGCATCCGCTTGTAAAGCCCGGGCAATTATATATATATTATCCATATATACATGCATACACACACATACAGGGGAATACACACACGCACAAATATATATGTATATAAACACAAGGAACATGAGAGGGAGATGTATTACTTTATTATTTGTATACAGAGAAAGACCAGACTTGTATATATACACTGTAAAAGGGATACTCAGTACAAAAATACATGCACGCTTGTACAAAAATTAACATACACTTGTAAAAAATTAATAAAAGAGAAAGTAGAATTTTAATACAAATTTCCTGATCAAATAAAGAAAAAACTTTAGTCAGAAATATAATACTGGGAAAGATAGGTGGGTATTCTTTTATGAATATTTTATTTATAAGGTTTTCCACTGGGGGAAAAAAAAGCCAAAATATGAGACACATCACTTTAGTCCAGAACTAATGTTAACAGTAGCCCTGTTCAAGAGAAGGGGGAAATGAGAGTCAGAGAAAGAATAAAATGAAGGTTTGGTTGTTTGTTTTTGGTTTTGGGTTTTGTTTTTTTTTTCCCTGGGGAAAAAGTCATTATTTGGAGGAAAAAGCTATGAGGGGAGAAACCATCCCCAGCATGTGCTTCGGGGCCCTTCTACACAAACAGCCAGCCACCAAGGATTTGCAGGCACATCTGCAGAGTGAGAGGAAGATTCAACAACAGCATGGCCACCTTCATTAGTTTTAAACTAATTTCCGTGCTAATGCTTGGCTTTTTACTTAAATATATCAGATTGTTCACCTGTAACATGATGGTAATATTTTCTTCCTTCATAGGAGGGTGAAGCCGAGGGCTCGCGTGCTTCTCCCTGACGAGCTCCTGTTCCAGCTGTGCTGAAGATGCGCTCACACCGGAACGCCTGTGTGCTTCTAGCAGATGAGGGAGGACTAACTACGCTGCCAAACGCTCTTTTAGATGATGGAAAGAAAGCTGCAAGCCTGGGAATTGCGAGGCGGGTGCCGATTGCCCCACCACCCCGGGGCAGAGGGCTAATGGCACCGAGGCGGACGGAGCCCGGGTGTAACCACGCAGGACCTGCAGGGTGGTTACATCCCAGTGTGGTAACAGCGCTGAAATTACTTGATGGATACTATTTTCATTATTATTACTTTAATGCACCATTGTGGACACACTGTCCTGTACCGTAAAAAAAGTAACGCAAGCAAAACACAGGCCTTATATATGCAATTACATCCATTGCAGCTCAAAAAAGAAGACAATTAGTGGAGTGCATTCCCCAGAAAGCCATCCACGGAGGTCAGAGTTCGGGAGTAACATTTCCTTTCTCCTCTCTTCTCCCAGAAAACTAGACATTAGCAGCATCAAATCATCCGCAGAGCACTCTAACTAAAAGGAGAACATTATGGGTAGGTAACAGGCAATGTAACTGCCTAAACAAACAAAGTTTGGACAGAAAGACTGTGATCCTAGTATTTCTAAGGTGTGGTTGTGTTTGGCTTTTTGTTTTTTGGTTGTTTGTTTTTTTTTTTTTTTTTTTGTCTGTTTAGCTGCATATTTTAGGTAAGTTTTTGTTTGTTTGGGGTTTTTTTGTTGTTGTTGTTTTGCTGGTCTAATGCTAAGAAACAGTGTAATACAGAGAATGCTGCCTTGATCTGTTCCCAAAGTTAAAATATGAATTTGCACCTTTTAGTAAAATTATAATGCGTGCCCGCTAACAAGAAAGTGAGAAGAAAGATTTGTGGAGCTAACTTTTTCCCCATTTTAATATGTGCTAGTAATGCCCAGCTGGAACGGGAAGCGGCTTCGACAGCCTGCGAGAGGCCGTCCTTGCCACAGGAGTGGAAAGGAGGCCAGAAACACCAGTGCTTCTGTAACTCTGCTAAATTTCCAGCCCATTTGAGCAGACAGACGTCATTTGGATGGGGTTTGGCTCAGCATTTTTGGGGCAGTTGCAGTCAGCGATTCCTCCCTCCATTCCGAGTGCCATATTGCAGGCCCACTCCAGAAACACGTGGACAAGGTGCTACCTGTTACTAATGACTGCTAGGCAGCTGCCGCCTTTCATTTCTTAGTTTGATCACCAGGAGCTGGCTTTGTGTGAGGAAGGTGGCTTGTCCACAGCTGGGTTTGGTACAGTAGACCCAAAACAGCTGGGGGTAGATCACCCTTTTACGAGCACATCCAGCAAAAGGACACGGTAGCTCCCCGTGAGGTTGGCAGCAAACCCGTTGCTTGCTGTGCATGGAAGTTCACTCCATCATTTGTTTCTCGTGCCCTTTTTTATTGCAAGCTTTTCAGGATGCATAGACAGCCCCCGCCAGCTTGCTCCCAGCACCAAGGCTGGGGCAACTGGTCTTGGTTGGTGCGGAGGCATTGCCATACTTTAAATGATTAATAGTAGTCTAATATCGCTGAGAAGCTTGAAAACGCCCCAGCTTGATCTCTGTGGGGGTTAGTGTCACTACAGGAACCGCTTCACACCAGCTCTGTGTTCGAGAGAGGTGCTACAACTTCCACTGCAGATAATCTGCAGCCCTTTGGGATCCCTGCTATGCATAAACTCATCCTCAAATAACCTGCACAAAAACAGAAGCAAGAGGGGTTATGGGAGTAGGGGGGAGAAGATAATGGGCTGAGGGGTCAGGGGGAGATGGTGAGAAGCAGCAGCAGGTTATGTGGAGCTGTAGGCTGGGTTAGGACCTTTGGGTTAAATTTATAGGACCCACTGTGCTTACAACCAACACCATGGGGATTTTCTTTAATGAAAGGCTATATAGGTCCCTAGCTTTTTGTTTGAGGAGATTTTAAAGAGCAAAGAGTAATTGAAGCACTGGAATCGAAGGCAGGGGAGCAAGAAACCTGTAGGTGCCTTGCAGCTTGTAGGTCCCGTGTAAAATACTGAGTACAACTAGTAGGGTGAGTTTTAGTTTACATTACCTGTATACTAACTTCCCTTTAATGATACCTCTTGCGGTCAGATTTTCGCGGAGGCTGACGGAAATTGGTGTGAGCTTGTTCCTAGGCGTAGCTAGTGGCAGAACCAGGTCTGCGAGGGGTTCGTCATCAGCCCTGTGTCTGACTTCCACACGTGTGTGCATCTAGTAACAAAAATGTGTGCTGATACGCAGCATTTTATGAAAGAATTATTTGCTTAAAATATTATTTTGGCTTAACATCTGCACGTGGATTGAAAACTGGCAGAGCAAAACAGAGTAATTTTAAAAGGTATATGGCAGTATAAAGCTGGCGTGAGGGAACCTGCTGGGACGGTCGTGGTGAAATCGGATTGGCAGAAATAAGGGTTGACCTGTTACTTGGAAGAAAGAGGCCAATTTATAACTGTGATATGTTACTGGGTTAAAATGGTACTTTTAACTCACTTAGTTTGCTTATTTTAATCTGAAGGCTTGAAAATCTTAGAAAACTGGAAGTAATTTTCGTGTATCTGGTTTTGCTTGGGTATTTTGGCTTGTTTAGTTTTGGGGGGGTATTTTTACAAGGCCATGCAGGTGGAGTAAACTCCAAGAAAATGCAGTACCAGGAAGGGGGCAGAAAACAGTGTCTGTTATTTCATGTAGCCAGAGAAAGAAGCAACACCTTGGAGGTGAATGATAGATATTATAAAAGAGTTTTAGCTCAGGGCAGGTGAGTGGTGTGCTAATGAGGAGCCACCTCCTGCTTTCTGACAGATGACTGTCATTGTTCAAATGCTGCCATCAGATTGATTAATAACTGGGTCATCCTGCCCTGCAGTTGGAGTAGACTGTCTTCATTCTTCTGCTGATTTCTCTAATCTGCTGACCTGGAGATGACCCAATAGAGGTGGAGCTGAGATTAGCATTTCATTTCTTGTAGAACAACAAGAAAAAATTCACAAGGGAGGGGGGGACACACACTAACCAAAAACTCAAAGAATGCTCCTGTCCCCAGAGCAACCCCCAAAGCTATTCAGCGTGTGCAAGAGCAAAAGTCCCTGCTTTATGAATAGGCAGTTTTAGTATTTGAGACATTTATATTTTTAATAAAGATTTAAATCGGTCGTGTTCATTTCTGCAGTGTCAGCTTAACCTATATGGAAAGATGTATAAGGTCTCTTCAAAACACACAAAGGAATGTAAAGACCTGTGTATTGAGGGGCAGGGGAATGAGCTGATATAACATAAAAATGCTTGCTTTGCCTTAATGTCTCTTAATGTTCACTAAATTCACTATTAAAAGACCAAATAGTAAACAGCATGCTTTGACAAGTGAAATAGAGGCATATTATCCCAGATGACTGTTATTATGTGGAAAGAATGGCAATTCTCCTTCAAGATTTGTGTAATTTTCTCTCTTTTCTTGATTTAAACTCTTCTGAAAGCAATGGCATGGTGAGTTTACCTTTCTCCTTGTCATATGTTGGCAAGGTGTGGTGGCTCTCATCTGCTTCGGGAGCACGGAACACAATATAATAGTCAACTTGAGCCAGAGGGATCCTTGTAACTAATTAGGATTCAATTTTCAGACTTTTTGGAACATTGCTTTGGCCAAAAGTTACATGAAAATATCCTTCAAATAGCTTGTGAAATTGGCTCATTTCTGGCACTCTTTTAAAATTACTGATCCTTCTATTACACGGACCAGCTCCGCAATTTAAGACTTTTCTATTTAAATGCAACATTTATAACATTTTACAAGAATACCCTTTATTCCTTCCATCTTCCTGGAGGACAAGGTCCCCTCCCTCCTCCTTTCTCATTACTTACAAAAAGCAAGCAAGCCTTTCTATCCTGGGACTCCACAACAGAGCAGAACACTCTTATGGGATTTAGCTAATCAGGTGTACAGACCTCGAAGTGCTCCCATTTGGTCATGTGTACTCTGTTCCTGTGTAGATGCTGTGTAGAGTACCTTCAGCTCAGTTAAAGCATTAGGCCACTTCTGCGTTAGCTGTTTTGTTTCGACAGAGGACAACCTTCCCTTTTTAAGCCAGGCTTATGTTTTCAGATACAAGCGGTGAGAAGCCAAAGCCAATAATTATCAGCTTCAAGATCAGCTTCAAATCTCCACACTACAGTTCTGAATCATGATTTGTGTTTTAAACACTCTCGGCCTTACAGCATGCGAGATTGCTTTATGCTCACAAAATACATAACTAGATGCTGGAACAGAGCAAAACCCAGTAGAAAAAGAAACAAGAGGTTTGTCGAAAGCAAAACATAGCCAGCTGCTCATTTTTAATACCTAGTATCTGGAGCCATTTCTTTACTGTGGAGTCATTTTTGAACAGTTCTCTCTGTCTGCAGAATGTTACTTAAAACAAGAAAGAAAACTTGCATGTAGATCAGCCTCTAATAATTAAGGTGTTTTGAGCACAGAAGATTCCAAATAGAAACGCTAAATGGGTTCCCCTTTACCTAAAGCTGCGTGTCTGTAATGTATTCACCATGTCCTGTGCAACGTGTAGAACCTGGTGCTTTATTCAATGCTGTGAGGTCACCCGTGCCCCTACGTGCAGCCTTGGTAAACTGGCGGTACTTTTCAAGTAGCTTCAGCTTGGAAAGATCAGATCTGCTCATTAAACGCCGAATGGACGCAAAAATGTGAGGTAGGTGCTGCTGTCCTCTTGTGCAAAACAACGTGCCCCAAATCACTTTCAGTTTGTGTGAAAGGATAGCCAGGGGGTTCTTCTGCTATTCTAAGAATCGTACTTAGCAAACGCCTCCTGTGAAAGTGGCTGCCCCTGGAGTCCAGGGATTAGCACATTATTGGGAAGCACGTTTGAAAGGGTCCGGGTCCCTCGGAGTTCTGCGAGGGGAGGTGAGCTGCTTCTGAGGCCCTTGAAGTAACTGCTGTGGAGGTTCTCCATTTAGCTAAACCAGTCTGTTAAATCAATTCAGCTACATAGGGCTATGTTTGAGTAACAATAAAGGTTGGCTTTAAACCCATAAAAGCCAGGAAATTCAGGGTTAAGGCTGAAAATCCTGCCTGCAGCTCTGGTCTCAGCGTAAGGCCTTATGCCAAAATAATAGCAGTAATGCAAAAAATTTTGCATTAAGGCTGCAGTGGCATACTAGATTTCAGACTCCACTATGGCCTTTTTTCTTTACAGCACTCCTCACTAACTTTTTTTTCCCCCACTCTCTTTTGTTACAGAAAACACTCCTCAAACATTCTGCTTCAGATACCTGAGGTAACTGATATCTTGCCGTACATGGAAGTGGTGATATCACAGTAATGTAATCGCCGAGAAATAGCAAATGTTGTCTTTTCAGCAATGCCCACTAAAAGATGCTTAAGATTACTATCTCAAGACTTGTATTGACAAACTGGTGTGCCGTTGTATCTGAAAACTACTTTTTTATGTTATCTAGTTGAGCTTCTTCTACTTAAACCATAACTCAGAAAGGAGGAGATCATCTAAGAGTTCCAGAAGGCAGCAGAAAAAAGTTCAGGGAGAAAGCTGAGTTGCAGGTGGTTGAAAACAGGAGACCCATCTGCTTTTGATAGTGGGATAGAGTAAAGGAGTGGAAAGTCACTGGGAGAGAAGGAGAAGAGCCAAAATGTAGGCTGCAGAGGATTCGTGAAGAGGATTCGGAATAATCCTGAATCCCATGTAGATCAAGGGCAGAATACTCATGGACTTGAAGTGGGTCAAGATTTCAGCTTCAGATCCCCAAGTTCACAAACAAGATGGTCAGCGTGGATTTCACGTACAGACAATCTTGTGGTCCCTCTCCACTTCTTTTACCTCCCTTTACTGTAAAGATTTTTTTTAAAGAAATATGGAAAAGACACTTAAGACATGATTTTATCCTCTCGTGTCTTCCAAGATGGTTTGTTTAAGCTGACACTTTTTATATAGGCATTGCAAGCACTAGCTAAAATGGTGAAAAGGGGGACAGTGTGTGGAACCTGAAGTGAACATTGGCATCTCTTATAGTAACTAACTAAGTATTTGTTGCTGGTTTCATGAGGAAATTGATTTGGCATATTTAACGTTGTTTCTTTATTTTATAGGTAATGGACTATTCCCATAGCTCTGTTATAAAATAGTGCGCATATATATATATATATATCTCACAGATTTACAACTCTGCTGTTTCACTAGGGATACACTTAATGTGGTATAAGTCTCTGGATATGACAATTAAATTCACATGACCTACAGGCTACCTCACAACCCAAAACTGCCCTTTGCATATTACAAGAGAATAGTGATTACCCTCTAATCGCTTGTTAAATCTGCTTTTCCAATGAAATTTTGTCTTTCCAGGGCCTGAAAAAAATGGAAGGAAAAAATCTGGTGTTTGTAAGAAAAAACAGTAATGTCACCATGCCCATCATCTATACTTCTTCTAAGTGTGCTCAAAAGGCCAGTATCACATTTCTTCCCCATCACAAACTTTTTGAAACGAGAGAACTTTTTGTTCAGAAGAATCGTATATGCATAAGTGTCTAAGTAACTTTGTAAATGGATCATTTGGTGTGGTGAATAGTATTGCACTGCACTGGCAATGAATTAGTATGTTTGTTATGTGCATTGGTATCTTGTGCCAGATAAATATGAGTCTCGGTCCCAACGCTGACAAAAACAATCTTCCTTTTTTTGAACTGGTAATAGGGTGTAGACGAGCAAATATAATAGGGGGAATCTAAGTTCTGAATTTGCCATCAGCTTGCAGTTTTGGAGAGCCCAAGTTCTGGAGAAATTCAGTTTTACCTGGTCACCGATTTGTTACAACTTTTTTCTATCATTGCCATAAGCTGGAAGTGCAAGAATATCGTGTTTTCTGCATTATGCTTGAAATGCCCAGAGTATCTAAAACGAGAAATTGAGGCTTGGCTGAGTCAACTCAACATTTCGTTTTACTGAGGCAGATAAATACACTTTCATTTAATTTACTGTGGGAAAGTCTTTAAAAACCAGGTCCCATGGCACTTTTGGTGGTAGCAGATTTCTGCACCTGGGTTTTTGGCCAAGGTTACCATGTACTAGCTGTCCCCTTGACTGCCATTCTTCATCCCAGAGGTGACTGAATTTCAGTGATGGGTGAAGTGATTTTTCTGTTTTGACTTAGGATATCTTTGGACACAAAGCCTAAAATAAATGTGAAATATAATTAAGCACGCAGGGCAGAATTTTGTATACGGGGGAAGGGATAGACAACCAGTCTATTTCAACCTAACTTATAAAGGGAGTATATTAAACCATATTTTCTTTCTTCCTTTGTACGTGTAAACATTTTTCAAATGAAAAAGGTTATTTTTCTAAGGCACAAGTGAACTATCCCTGCCTCAGCAGGTCTTAAAATTAGTAGGAAGATCTCTTCTTCTCCTGGCATGCAAACAAAATTGTTTTGTTGTCCTCCCTATCTCAGGGCTAACTATGGGGCTCCAGTTTCCCTGAATGTGCAATTCGTGACTAAATGAAGGCCCTTGCCGGTGCCCAAAGTGCCAGACTGACACCTGCTAACAAGGGCTGTGAGGCAGAGCATTGAATCCCACACCAACCTCCGAACTTTGCTTTCATCTTTTACCTGCAGCTTAGATCAGTGTGTGCGTCCACACCCCCGCAGCCTTTACAAACAGCAACGGGAAAGAAGTTTTAGTATTAAAAAGTAAAGGCAAAAATGCCAGTTCTCGTTGGGTGAAACTACTGTGTCCTGCAGGCTTGTTTGGGGCTGAGCCAAGGCCTTGAGATCTGAATATGGTTTTTACTCTTCTTATAACTACAGAGGAGAAATGGTCTGCCCAATAAGCACAGGACTCAGGAAAGCTCCTTGCTCTTTTACAAACTACCTGTGTTACGCTGGTAAAATTCCCTATGGAAGTATGCACCAGCCCCCTGCTTGGAAGAAAGGGGTGGAATAGCATCTCTTTGGTCTATAGAGGTGAGGAAAACCACACTAAATACACTGCGCCTTTAGACTCTGATGAGGAGGGACAAATGAAAGCCTACATGTAGAATTTTAATGCTAATGTGACTAAGGTTGACCTCAGATTTCATCTGAGGTTTTTAGTTGAGATCAGCTACAGCTGCAACACTTGGATCATAGTTTCACTGGAGTTTGGGGCTTAGGGGAATCAGACTGCTTTGGCTTGGGCTCCTGACTCTAGTGTGGAGAATTTTTCACTAAGCTGACCCAGGGTCTTCCAGGCTGGCCCCTCCAGCTCTCTGATTTCGTGTGGTGGCTGATGTGATGGGGCAAAGCTGGACAATACAAGCAGATCTCGAAAGAAAGATTCAAAGTCCCCTAACCAAGTTATGCTTATGCCTACATACTCGTATTCATGGTATATCAGGAATTCACAGCAGTCAATTTTTCAAAACAGTTCTAAGAACATATATTTCACATTGGTACCATTATTATTACAGCAAATATGAGTGAGGAAAAAGGGAGGGACACCAAGAACACAACCCTGCTATTAGCCCTCCCACCTCAATTTTCTTTTTCTTGAACCTGAATTCAACTTGAAACAGCCTTTTGAAACCTTTTGAATTTAACACCAAACTCACACTCCCAATATTGTATCGTGGGTTCACAGTAAGAAATCAAACACAACCAGACATCCCTTAGCTGGGGCCCGTTCAGCAAAAAGTCCATATTCACCCATCAGCATCTGCAAGGCAGCGTTGGACTGCAAGTCCCCTCTTCGATCTTGACACATAACTTGCCAGCACACGTGTTATGTGTTTTTACCTCTTTCTGCCCACTCTGTGCAAATGTTTGTGGGGACCCATTCAACATGGAATTTTTCCTCACCTGCCTGTGCTGAGATTTTGCTGCTGGTGGGAGAATCTGAATTTTCTCCTCCCGTGAAGAAGGAGAGAACCTCCCTTGGTGGAGAACCGAGTTCTTTTTTTCTGCCTAAAACTTCTCCTGTCCTACCAACTTGCCCTGTTTAGGCTTCACTAACAGCAACCCTGTTAATGCCCCGTCCTATTTCCTACCTCCCCGCTGCATCACAGACACTACGGTGCTGCCAACTCTGCTTCTTGAGAGACTACATAGAGTGCAGGCAGTCAAGTGGCATGGGGGGACATCCTCCTTGGCAAAGCCCCTTAGCGGCCTTCCTAGCCTTGCCCTCTGGTAAATTGATTTGGGGTTGCCAAACTGCTTAACACACTGATTTTGATATGAAGCAGTGTAGACCTGAGGCATTGAAGACACAGCTCAGCCTGAATCCCCAGACCAAAGCCTTGGTTTTTGTAGCCAGGAGGCTGGCACCACGTGGGTGAGTGGAACAGAGGCGCAGCACCGGTAGGGACACCCAGGTGAAGCCATCCTCGTTGCTGCTTTGTCAGGGGAAAGAGGCTGGAAGGGTCTGTGCCTTGCATATCATGCAATTCAGACCTGCTGTTTTGTGGTCCTCTTTAACCTTCTAAAACATTAGCGTACAAATGCATCTCTTCTCCAGGACATTGGAGTTCCTTGGTGCAGTACCCCTCTAATATTAGGAAATACTCTATTTATCCCCCTCAGCGGTGGGGAGGCTGAGGCGGGAAGACAGCAGGGTCAGGATTAGTGCTGGAGGGCTGCAAGAGTCCTACCCCTCACCCAGCTGCCTCCACCCAACATTGGCTGTGGCTCAGCAGCTCACCAGTGGTTGATCTCAGCCTGGTTCTTGTCCAACCGGGCGCTGCGTCCGAGCCCATGGCAGCAGCCGACAGCGGGCATGGGTTACAGGATCTGGACCTTGTGTTGCACCCAAATGCAGCATAGGTTTGTTTGCAAGAATCGAGCAGGAGTATTTCGGCACTGGCACCAGTTAGTGACAGGCTTTCAGAAAAGAGATTTTTCCCACCTGCATGTTATAAAACCACAGTAAATGGAAACTGTAATCTCTCGACATTAAACAAATGAGGAAGCCGCATTCTGAAACTCATAAGTCACCACCAGCCTTTACCAAATAATAACAATTGCATTGCTGATGGCCCTGTCTCTCGCTGTTAGCACGCTGAATGACAGGGAGTAGTGTGTGCTAGCGAGAGTATCTCATTTGCTCCAAGTACTGCAAGCATTCCTGCAAATCCACAGAGGCTCTTGATAATCTTTTGCAGGTGGTCAGATTTTAAATATTAGAAAAAAGTGAAGTAACTTATTAAAACAGGAAGATAAGCATTTCCTTTGTTTGTTTTCTATTCATTTACTAGAGCGATGCGTCTTATTTGTGTCACCTATTAGCAGGTTTCGTAAAATCCTGATGGACTGATGATTTTTTTTTTTTTAATTCTGATTTGCAACTCCACAGAACCCTATCTCTAGCACAAAGAATAGACTGGAGAAGCAAGATAACTAGTTTCCCAACAAGGCCCGATAGCTTCTAGAAACAATGACAGTAAGATTTAATCTGAATAAGTAGCAAGATTTTAAAATGTGGGATAGAGCTTATACAGATAAATACCATTTTTTCCCTGCAGGTATGCACAAGGGACAGGCTGCCTATTGGTAATTACTAGAAGATTGCAATCCAGTTAATGTGGCCTGGGGACCTCTACCTGATTCACATACAAAGGAAACACGCAGGCATTGCATGTTCAGGGGGCTGTGCTCAAATCTCGTTTGAAGGGTTGTGACTTGGGTACAAAGAAATCTCTCCATCTCTAGCTTAGCTCTAGAGTAAACACTCTGGTTAACAAATCTACCCAGGCCAGATGATCTGATATAAGAAATACATGCATGGAAAATATACATGGCAGTGATCGACTTTTCCCCTTCTGAATGCTTAAAGTATTGCCCTCAAAAATATCCACAAACTCATTAGCTTAAGTTTATGCCAGAAGTTGGTTAGGAATAAAGTTTCTGGGATAGCCAAGCTAGAAGAGGGAAGCAGTCAGGCTTTGAAATTGATGTATTAAAAAATATAGATAAATAAATGAGGGTTCATTCTCTAGTGATATATATACAGCTTGGGACACAGAGAAAAAGGCAGAAGTTTTTTAACTAATGATTTTGCAGAAAAAAAAAACTTTTTTCTTGCAATTTAATTATGAAAGAAAGAATAGAGATGTTAATTGCTTGCTCTACTGGTTTTTCCAGAGATTTGAGAGCCCTGAGACAGATTAGCTTATCTGAAATTTACCTGAGCCTTTGCACGCTGATGCCAATCCAGTATATTAAAGTGTTGGTTTTAAGCAGAGGCTGGCAACCTACATTTGAGAAGTCATTTCCTGAAAACCATCAAGCACTTGGGGACTGTTATGATCTTTCTTGATTCTTTCTGTTATCATGTGTCATCATTTGGTGTTATATAGGACTCTCTGGGAAGGCAAACCTAGGGCTGAAGGTCAGGCCCTCATTGGTGAAGTAAAATTGTTACTGCCGCTTAGTCGTACGTGGGAAATCAATATGGTTGCTGAAGTGTCTTTGCTTAAGCAGGCTGCTTAAGTAGCCTTTCCTCCACCCCTAATGGCAAGTAACCTTCAGTTAATTAATCTACAAAGCCATGAATATGTCTCTCTTTGTCCCTGTGATTGGTCTATATACCCGATCGGGCACGCTATTAAATTCCATGTTTCCCGGTTTTCCTGGTCACCTGGAACGAAGTATACCCAATTTGGAAATCCTTGCTGTGGAATTGGAAAAGGAAAGCAGGAAAGCATGCCTCCTTTGTGGCTGTCGTTACTGATTTCTCTTTAGGACTGGATTATTCTTAAAAAGTCTTAAATGGGAAGACTAGAGAGTGATCTTTCCAACTTTGGTCTGGGGTGGGCACAAGCTCTGTTTGCAGGAATTGAACCCCCCCTGTTTGGAAAAGGCAGCTACCCACGTTATGATGTGAAACGCAGGTCAGAAAAGCCAGCAAGCCCACTGATACCTCTGGAGAAGGCATCTGCATATGGTGGTGCAACGCGGGGGAGGGAAAAGTGGGAAAGATCGTTTAGGATGTTGAACATATTAAACACATATGTTTAATATGTGCTGCGCCTTTTCAGCAGATGTGGAGAAAACTTTGAGGTCAGGAAGGAGAAGTCACCTCCTACTCTAATTAATATTTTAAATTTGTTTAGACAGCAAACATCGTCTGGTGTGATGAGATGAACAATAATGCAGCTCTGCCGATCCTGTGGCTTTCCAACACGGGCCCTCATCTGAAAGGAGACTTCCCCATTCTGCGGAATAAAGGACATAATGCTGTTTCGGCCATTTTGTTTTGTCTCCTATTCTGGTCTCTTATAAGTGTTATTGAGGTCAGTTTTAAAAATGGGCTTTTAAAATGCTTCTTTTCGTGATGTCTCATAATTAAACTTCAGGGAATGAATTGAGCGATAACAGGGGAGTTCTGGTCTGTTTTATGAGGCAATACTCTAGTTCCTGAGTGGGTGAACCAGGAGACCTTTCTCTTTTATATGGGAATTGGGTAATCGCTGGGAAAAAGAGTCTTGTGCTCCTCTTGTTGGTGTACTGTAAGCTTTTTAGAATATAGTAACTGGGCCCTCTCTAAATAAGGACTTTCATGGAACTGCTGGTTCCTGAAGTTGTGACCTTCAGGCAACTGGAATCACAGCCTGGGTCCAGATCCAGCCTCCACAGCTGGCCAGCCTGGCTGCGGCTGCCCAAACCTCTGAATCCAAATGCTCAGGAGGTTAGAAGGTTAGAGAACTTTTTGTAACTCAGACTCGCTTCTAATTAGAAATGAAATACCAAGAATAGTTTTTAGGGAAGGAAATGGGAGCCTAAAAGCAAAATGAAATTAAAGGTCAATCTTCAACTTAGCAGGCTGATGCAGAACGTGGATTTAATAACAAAAAAATCCATTCTGAGTAGGAAGGAAAAAAAATCAAAATTACTGGATAGGTAAAAGACAGAATGGCTTAATATGTAACAGCATCCTCTGAAATATAAGGGGGAAAGTGTGAGTGAGTTCAATAACTTAAAAAAATATAGAGCTAATAGTTGAGAGGCACTGCAAGAGAGACTGTCTACACTTGGAGGCATCTATAGTGAGGTAAAGCAGCAATGGAAAATTAAATATAATATAGAATCAAATCTTGAAAATACAGTGGTTTTTAAAAGAACAAAGAAAGAAACCTGCTCTATGGAATTTAATTTCAGTCATTCTTGCTTCCTTACAGCATTTAAGCAAACCCTGTACAATTTTGCATGCACAGCTCAAACTAATCAGAAGATGATTTATTAGGTTTTTAAATATTTCTAGGTTCTTTTGACATTTTGATAATACTGTTTTCCATACCTATACAGTTGTTAGTCCATAGAGCTTTTAGATACCGAACCTTTAAGCAGGCTTTAAGTAAGTCTGAAGCCAAAAGAACATCGTTATTTACCTTTATTTTCCTTTAAGGACAATTCAATCTTCCTTTCACAGTTGGTGCAGCAGCGTTAATAAATTCTGAATTCTCTGCATTCGAGACAAAGCTGTCATTGCTGCCCAATATTTCGGGTGATAGGAATTTCCCAGCTCTCATGCTAAGCCACAGGCTGCAGCCTCATGAACGTTTTTGCTGTGGCCTGTTAAACTTCCCTCCCTCTTCCTAGGCAGGCAGATAGCCAGCGAGAAGTGATGAGTGCTTTTCATGGTAAGGAACAATACATGAGCACTTTCCAAATTAATTTAACATTCGCAAGGAATGTTGTTGGCTGCATCAATTTAAGATACGCTGGCAAGCAGGAAATTATTTTCCATGTTGATGACGATGTTTCTATCCCTTCCCCCTCCCCAGGACCCCTACGGTGAGAGGGAGGAAGAGGGGTTTTGTCTTTGAGTGAAATCTAATTGTGGTGCACGGTCAGGGAGGGGAAGGGTCAGGGGAAGGCCAGCCGCACGAGCCTCCACAGCAAGCCACGAGACATCTCCTGGAAAGATCCGACCCTGGTGGCCCCAGTGGCACCCTTGGTCCCTGGATCTCACCGTGGGGCCACGCTGGCCTCGGGGAAGGAGGTGGGAGTTGAGCTGGTGGAAAAACATTGCTCCCTGCTGCACTCTTTGGAGTTATTCTCCACCTGGGCTAGACTTACTAAAAGCTTCCCGGTTTAGATGGTTTCTGTTCCTTTCTCTTCCCAGTGGGTCCTTCAGGCTTTTTTAATTAAACACATCTTACAGTGCTGCTGTGCTTTGCCACAGTTTGTGGATTTCCATTCCTGAGCAAATTGAATATCTGCACACCACTGAAAAACCACCATGGACACAGGTGCCATCTGTACAACAAGAAGGCTGGAGCACTTCTCCTGGTGGCCATGGTCTCAGGCAGGAGATGGCATGACTCAACTTAAAAATGAAATGGAAAGTGAGGTTAGCTGGAGCTTTGCGAGGTGAAAACAGGAGAGACCCAAAGAAGAGGAGCTGTGCGCAGAAGGTCCAAAGTGCAGAAATTGCAAAGATCAAGTGTGAAACATCCTGAGATTTCTAGGGGCTGTTTTATGATGGATTTTATCTCTGAACTGTATGGAAGCAATCCCATACTACAGTGTTAGGGGTGACATAAAAACCTCAGTCAATTAGATCAAGAGTATTTAAGAATTTTTGAGGAAATCTGATGTGGAAATAATTAGGAAAATGGATAATAATCAGAAAATCATGTGCAGTTTATATGCGGTATATACTTTCCTGCTGCACTTTGTCATGTAGAAAATACAGATCTCTGGATACCTATGTTATTCTTAGTCATCCAGTACCTGAAAATATCAACAAAAATTACATAATCAGGCAGAGAAGACCCTATTTCCAGACCTTAGCTATTAATCTTATTTCTTCCTTTCTTCCCACCATTCCTGTAATTCTTGTCCTTATAATACTGTGATTGCAGTGCCATTTAAATAAACTCTGCGCTCTCTCAAGAGCTTTGCATTTAGTTCTTGGTGCCCTGTGGCTCATGAACGTTTCCTAAATTGTCAGTGGGAGCATTTCATTTTAGGGAGACTTAAAAACTTCAAGGTTAATTCAAATGTGCAAACTGGTGCGAGCATTGGCACACCTGGTTAAATCAGCCTTCAGGTAAACCATGGGGCACGACTTTCATTCTTACTATGGTCACCTATGAATGTTACGGTTAGAGAAAAAAAATCTACTGAAAAGTGACATGCTACATGTCAAGAAGTTCAGCCCCTCTGAGTGACTGCAGTTTAGGGCTCAGACCTGCAATTGAGTTACTGCAGTTTAACGGGTTACCATGCATCAGCTAAGCTGCAGAAACAGTCCGCATGTGTCCTCCTCGCCTTTGACAAATGTAAGGTGATTTGACTTGGCTTAATCTATTTTCATTGCAGGCTAAATTGAATTACCTCATATTTATGACGGGCTATAAGGGCACTCAAAGAGAGTTATCTGGGTCCAACTGATCTCTGGTAACTTGCTTAGCCATGGTGGCTTGACTGTGGGTATAAACCCTGAGCCACCTTGCGCTCATAGGAGAGAGCTGACGTGAACTTCAGCGGATGCAGATTTATAACTGCCGATGAAGTAGTTTGGGATGTGGTAAACCATTGACTGAATGGCTGGAATTGGTTTTTAAAGGAATAGAGTAGCTGGCAGGGCACTTTCTTAAAGGGTTTCTGATCCTGGAATGCAGTTTCCTTCCCCCAGTCTTCAGAGCCTGTATTGGTTTGAGCTCCGGTGGCACAGAGGCTTGCCTTTCTTTTCTTCCTCAGGTTCTTCAGGCAGACATTTGGGATAGAGCTGGGCTGAGCGCTTTAACTCCCTGTAGGTTTCCTGTGAGGGTGCTTTGGCAGAGTAAATTAGTTTTAAATTTGGTTGTTCTACCATAACCTAAGTATTCTTAACTGAATTGTAAATTTAAATGTTAAGTGTTGCACTGAACGTTTAAATAATTCTAGAAGCACTTGGAGCATGGGATAAGTGCTGTAAAAATCTAAATAAATGAGTAAATTAGTTAACAGCATATGTGGTAATGCAAACTACTACATGTGTGCAAAGAGGAAGAGCTGTGCTCGGAGTGGTTGCCAGAGCTTAAATTTCCTTGCTACACGCGAAACCTTTTCGCATTAGCAGAGTGCTTTTTTTCACATTTAGCCTACTGTATAACTGGGGGAAGAAGATGAAGTTGGCAGTTTAGACTGTCAAACAGAGGTTTCAGCTCAGCAGTGAGGTTCAAGGAGATTAATTTGAACTCGGCTGTTTACGTTACTGATCTCGTACCAGCTGGGTTTGTGGCATTAAGATGTCAATAGTACAACAGAATTTAACTAACAGTTTCATCATTGACATCATCTTTTGAAGGTACAGATGATTGCCTCCTTATGTACCAGGACATATTTCTTTAGGACAGAACTCTTTGTATGCTTTCATCTGGGAGGGAGAAGAAGAGGGAGGTGAGGAGGGAGCCTTGAAGTGAAGCTAATTAGAAAGTGTCCTAGTACGTAAGTGGTTTATTTCAGCAAGTTCCAGCAAAAAAGGTGCCCATTTCCACATGGCACAAAAAGCCTTATTTTTTCTTTTCCTCCTAGTTCCCTGTCTTTCTTTCAACTGGCACCCACACAGAACAGCTAAGGTAATAATAAGCTGTCCTATGTGCAGTGGCATTATTATTTTTAATGGTTCAACCTTGAATGGAGTAGCAAAGCCTCTTGGAAGGGCAGGAAGAGTTGAAAATGGAGCTTCTTCCGCACCCCTCCCACCCCCCAACTCCATACAGTAATTATTAATCAAAGGTAGCTGCAATGTCTTTCGCTGAGGCTCTTTGGGTAACTCCCTTGGTCCAAAGTAGGCTGTATGAGGTTCAGACTTGGTTAAGATGTCATTGACTTGGCAAGCTGATCATCACTGTTCTTAAAAGGGCAGGAAAAGAAAGGATAGAAATAATAAAAAAAAATAAAAAATGAAATGCATCTTAAGGACTTGAGAAATTATTTCAGCAGTGGAAATGGTTTTATTAATAAAGCAGAGTTTTGGTTTATTCTGCTTACAGGATTGGTCCCGTGTCAAACAGTCTTTGCTACTGTCCCTCGGTGCTCAGGAGCATCGTGGGGGATGCAGGAGAAGGGGAGAATGATAACCTTTCAGGGAAAATAAGTGAAGCAACGCCTAAATGTGAAACGGTTTTGCTTTACGAAAAGAATGATAACAGCAAATTTTGACTTAAGTGTTCTCTAAAAGTCTTTTTCCCCTGTGCTATAGTGGCTGCTGTGCCCCCTTGAAACCCTGCACCTTTGAAGGAAATCACAATGTAATCCTTTGGTTCGGCACGTATTGTCCCTTAATGACAGGCATTACATTTGCACAGTACCATAAATCAAAGCTAGAGGCTGTTTTAAATAGGCTGCAGATGCATGTGGACGTTGGCTCTCTAAGTGGCACTTTGCTG